>NW_027203382.1:25160000-25760000 GCF_024711535.1 Dipodomys merriami | reverse complement strand
TGTTTGATTTCTTTGGAGAGGGGGTTTTTAGAGTCTGACATGAGTCCTGGTAACCAAGAATATTAGGAAAATGAAGTAAAATATCCACTTTAAATTTTTTAATGAGCACAAGTTACATCTCTTTAAGTTTGAGGAATTGTTGCTTCCTATTGTTTCTATTATTTGTCTCCCAATTAGAGACATCTCGAACAATGTCTAATAGCTATTTTCTTAGACAATATTTCTTGCTTGCTCAAAAGCCTCTGCCATGGAAATTAGTGAATAATCTGTAAGTGCTCTCAAATGATTAAAAAGGGATGGAAAGGGAAAAGTAATTGCATGTCTTGCACCTGCCCCCTGAAATTCATTAGCAGCTTACAGTGTTCTGAACTCTTCTTTGAGGATGTTAAAAACAATCATACAATTGTTCTGACTCATCTGTGTGATGATTCTGGCACTTAAGTGTGGCGCAGGCACAGAAAAATATTTTAGATATCTAGGCTGCTTTCAGGGGTAGAATGGATCTTTGATGCCATTAATTCTGAATTCTTGCCACTTCTTCAAAGCACCTGCTTTTGCTTCAAGGTGGCAAACAACTCGAAACTGGCAAATTAAGTGACATACAAAGGAAAGAAGAGTTTTGAAAATGGGTTATACTTTTAAAGTATCTTCACAGGCAGAAATCTTTAATCAGTGCCTTCTTCAGCAGGGTAATTTATTTAGAAGTATCTTGTTACCTTAGAGAGAAGACACAAGTACAGTTTGCAAGGTCGAGGTTCATATATACAAGAAGTTGTCTCTTTTCCATATCTAATTCTACTAGTTTCCTCAAATATTGCCTACATGGACTGGACACTCTAATTCAATGCACTATCCTGCATAGTGATGCTTTGAAAGCGCTCCTGCCATGTGCTCTATCCAGCTTCTTCCACTGCCTACTTGCAGGTCCACATACCAGAGTCCTCACACAAGAAGAGGAAATGCATTTTTCTGCTTACCTTCCTTGTGTCTTTTTGGGTTATAACTGTTCATGAAAAATAATTTCCATGAATGCCAGAGGCTTATGCCTGTAATCCTAGCTACTGAGGAGGCTGAAACCTGAAGATCATGATTCAAAGCCAGCCAAGACAAGAACAGCCATGAGACTCTTATCTCCAATTAACCAACAAAAGGTAGGAATCAGAACTGAGGTTCAAGTAGTAGAGTATTAGCGTTAAGCAAAATAGTTGAGGGACAGCATACAGGCCCCAGAACCTGCAAACAAATAATTTCTAGAAAAGGGTATGTCACAAAATATTGTCATTTATTGATCATGTATTATCTAGTTTTACAACTCAGAAAAGATAGATTACTTATTTTAAGGGTTCAAATAAATCTGGTTAATTCATCAGTAAGTATAAACTTCAGAGTTTCAGGTGATGACATGGATAAAGAACATGTAAGTAAGCTGGGTGCTGCCTGTAATCCTAGCTACTCAGGAGGCTGAGATCTGAGGATTACAGTTCAAATCCAGCCCGGGCAGGAAAGTCCGTGTGACTCTTATCTCCAATAAACCACCAGAAAACCAGAAGTGATGCTGTGGCTCAAGTGGTAGAGTGCTTGCCTTGAGCTGAAGAGCTGAGGGACAGTGCCCAGGCCCAGAGTTCAAGCCCCACAACCAACAAAAAACAAAAAACAAAAAGAACATATAAGTAATGACATCTTCCTACACACAGTGATATATATTTCACCTTCTAGGCAAGTTGGCCTGAAATAACGAGAATGAGATACAACAGATAAAGGGACGGTGTATTTATAAAGTGCAAGAATGGTGTTGCAGACAAAAGGCAGAAAGAAGCTAGAGAAATGGATGCGATTTCAAGGAGGAGGAGGAATCTGAGATGGGCCTGTGAAATCCATTGTGATTTCCACAATGGGAGAAGAAAGCAAAAGGATTTTCAAAATAAATTTCAATTGGTTGCTGTTCCATCAAATCGAACCTTGGCCTTGCTTCATTGCTGCTATGGGAACCTTTAACTTGTTCTCACTCAGTATAGAACACAGGGTTCCCACAACCTTCAACTTGGAGTTTCCTTCAACTTGGAGTGAGCCAGCTGATGACTCTGCCTTGGACAGATGTTTGTTTAAGCTTAGCTCTTGTTAACTCACTGGCTATTTGGAACTAAGATGCTATCGGTTATACCTGGCTTTAGCTCTTAAAAATATTCCCAACAGAAATTAGACAGCTAACAGGCCATTTTAATAGACAACTACAAGCCTCATTCAACTGAGCACTGGTCACTTTTGCATTTAGAAAAATGATTCTCTGGGAGACACACAACATTCCCTACTCACAGTTTAAATCAATGATTCCCCAAAACTTCTGTACCCAAAGTGGAATACCTGCCCCACTGTGCAGCAGCATAATCTATCCTCTCTTTATGATCAGCATCAAGAACCCTTGCAAGTACAAGGATCATTACTTTGCCTGTGACTTCTGAAACAACCCTATATTGTCCAAGTTAAGGAGGAAAGTTGGCCAGTTAGCATGTATAATTTTACAGTTAGTGGGTTATTACTGTGGTCCCCAGTAGAAGCATTGTCCTTTGGGGATGTAGAACTTCTATGTCAATATTAGGCCTGTGCTCCACTATGGAAGACACTAGTCAACTAGTCCTGTGTAGATATTTAATTTTAAGTTGTATTTGATTCTTTAGCCATATTGCATGTGCGCTATTGCCACACAAATGTTGATTCATTGAAAAGTGCAAGAGAACATTCCATTGTTGCAGAAAATCCTATTGGGTAACACTGCTCTAGACTCATACATTCTGCCAATTGGAGACAGAGTATCACACAATGTTCTTGATTTATGTGTGTATCTTGATATCCACGCTGATTTCATGGAGTTTGATCTCTCCCTTGGTACTGTTTTCAAGAAGAAAATTTTAATACTTAGACTGGTACTATCTGGGCTATATAATATGTGGTAGATAAAGGTGATCGATCATAGGTCTTGCATCTTTTGTCATATTTTGTGACACTAAAATGGTCACATAGGACGATCCATGGCCTTTACACTACTCATTTAACTTGACACCATGTGGTTCATTATGTTTTTGAGGCATGCAGCTCTATCAGGGATCAGAATTACTTTCAGTAACCAATGGATTCTTATCAATAACAATAACTATCTCATGCTTTCTGCAACGATGCCCGGGTTCTCGCATCTAAGTGTAACTATTATCTTTCTACCATAGTGAATCTTCTAGAGTCCTATTGGAATTGTCCTAGCCTGGTCTACTGCAAAGGGCTGGCTGCAATCCAATAAACAAGTCATGATTTCCTTATGCTTGATTAGTGACTCACCTGAAGATGCTCTCTGGTGATTACCAACTTAATCCTTTCAGAACACACTTTTTCAGGTCTAATGCCTCTTTCCCAGTCTTCTTTATCTCTAATTTTACCATCATTTTCCAACCTGATAGGTTTTAGAATGTGTTTGATAGATCAGTGTACATAATTCACATACCAGAGGCTAGATTGACATGTTCCATTAAAAGGTCTTTATTTAGCAAAGCATTTATGATTTGGTTTGCAGTTGATGCTGGTTATCTGCTTTTTTGTGGTGATAATATGGGAAAATTAAATGGGAATGTAGTGAAAACCAAAAGCTTGGTGTTGATTTATGCATTTGGAAGTGACAGTATTCTTGGCCATTCTACTGAAGATACTGTCCTTTTGCTTACTCTGTAACTTCGTTGGGGAAAGGGACATATTTTGAGCTCCCAGGTAAAACCTTGGACTTGCTTACAGGTAAAATTTTAAATTTACCTCTGCCAGATATTAAGTATGTCTGTCCTGGTCATGTAGTTAGGAACTGGAGAAACACTTATCAGGAGAATCTACAGATTTAGCAGGCCTACTGTAAGAGAGATTTTGGTGCATAGTCTACTTAAAATTTCTCAATTGTCTCTTGCTCATTGCAATTACTAAGTCCAGTAAGCTACCTCTTTGTAGAACTAATTTTTTTTGTGGCAATACAAGTTTGGACTCAGGGCCTTGCCTTCCTTGGTTGGCTTGCTAGGTGGTCATTCTACTACTCAAGCCATGCCTTCAGCTCTGGGTTTTGCTGGGTATTGCTGGAGGCGGAGTCTAGCAGCCTTCTCTGCCCAAGCTGACTTCAAATCATGATCCTCAGAATCTCAGCCTCCTGAATAGCTTAAATGATAGGCATAAGCCACCAGCACCTGCCACTGTGGGTATTTTCGAATGAGAATTTTATACTATGAATTCATAATGCTTTCTTAGTGGGAGATTTGAGGTCCTTTATTCACCTAGAAATGATCACTTCCCATGTGCACATTTGTTATATGTGAAGATTTTTTTTATTATATGCTCCACTAGATTACAAATTCCTCAAATGACGGCACTGTCTAATGTGTTCATCATTACATTCACACAAAACCTGTTTCCTAGTAATTGGTCCATAAATATTAGCTAATGTAACAATATTTAAGGGCTCTTTATATTTATGACTGCATAAGAGATTCAAACTAGTTTCTCAGTAATACTGAGAAGAAGTAATTTTAAAATGAACTGTAGGATCTCCAGAACTCTGCAGACTTTAGCCACTGCTCTGGTTTGTAGTAGTTTGTCCTCTCTGAACACATGTTAAACCTTGATCACCATTGTGGTAGTAGTGAGAGGTGGTTTTCAAGAAATGCATTCAAATGTTCTTCAGCCATAAAGAAGAATGAAATCATGTCATTCAGGAAACTACACGTGGAGATTATCATGTTGAGTCAAATAAGTCAGACTGACTGAGAAACCCCAAGATGGCATGTCCTCTCCTTTAAAAATGAACAGCAGAACTGAAAACCTGGTTCTGCTTGTGGGTGAGGAGGGCAAAGGAAGAGGTTATGGGGTAAATATTGTTCATGTGTTTTATATGCATGCATAAAAATAAAGCCTGTTGAATTTGTTTCAAGAAGGTGGAGGTTTATTGGGATACACTGTGTGCATATATGGAGCATCACAGTGAAATCCCTTTGTACAACTAGTATTTGCTAACAAAAATGGGCAAAATCAGAGCTTAATGCATTTCTCATTGTAATGAGAGCTTACTCTTGTAGGACCAGAATACTTCCTCTAGAGGAAGCAAGGATGCCTAGCATGGTCCAGGAGCTCCCTGCGGACACCAGATCCTGGCAACTAGGAGTTAAAGTCATCTTATCCTTATAAATGATCCAGTATTAGATGTGCTGCATCACAAACAAAGAGAGACTAAGGTAGCCTCCAAATCTGATGAAATGTAATTTAGCCTGCACAATTGAAAACACAGTTCCAAACATGAATTTCAGGTTCAGTGTGTCACTAGATGCTGACTTTCATCTCTGAGCAGGGGCAGGAGACACAGCCACCAAATCCACTCAAGTTATATTGTTTATAACCCCCCTCCCCCAAAAGTAACTGCCCTGCTATGACCTCTGGGGTTTGAGAAATCTTGATGAAGTCTCATTTTCCAGTTTCAGAAAAAGCTGAAATCAGGAAATGGATTCACGTAAGAAAATGGAGACATCTAACCACTAACTGGACTACCAAAAAAAGAAGAAGGGATAAGCATCAGATGACTAAAACTATCTGCAAATCACCTCCAGCAATAAACGAAAAGGGAAAGTAATTGTATTCATTTATCTAAACAAAAATCAAATAGCCCAAACATGAAGAAAACAATCCCTTCTGGATAGTGTATTATTCTAACTCAGCTTCCTTACAAATCTTGTGTTTTATTTTTTAATAAGAAAATTATTTTCTTTTTTTTTGTATTTTTAGGCCACTAAAATCCAAAGCAGTTGCCTCCTCATACATTCAGCTTTTCCAGTAGTTACAGTTATTTATTTATTGACAGCAGGATCAGCATGAGATAAATCGATTTCAACATTTGTGTTCCAAATAAAAAACCTTACAAACCTGGTCTCTCATTTCCAACTGGCAGAAATGTAAATAGCTAACACATTTTACTATGTATAAAGCCAAACAAAAGCCCCAAAAATGTTGTCTACAGGTGATTTGAATGTGTGTGTTTATGGGAACAAGATGTGGCCTTCCTCTGGTTTAGGGTACATCTGATTGGTCTGTTTATAAATAGAATTCCAAAGCAAATGAACACACATCCCCTTAGTCTCTCTCAATCTCCAAGTCGTATCCCTCACTCCAACCCCTGCCAAAGTATAAGATCTGGTGTCTTCCCATGTTTGGAAGGAGAAATGCTGTTTGTCAGGTATCAAAATCTAAACAGCTGCAATCCAACAATGTTAGTTTAGTTTTACTCTTAAATAACTAAATGTAAGCAGTGATCAGATTATACAAGCATGTGGACCTGAGGCTTAAATTCAATAAATTGTACTTTCAGCTGATTTTCACAAGGTTTGGACTCTCTTATGGTCTCTTCCTATTTCTTAACTTAGCTAAATTAGTAAGGACAGCAGGTTTGATAGACAGAAGTCCTTATTTCTTCAAATCTAGAGTAAACCTGCTTGGATTTGAAACTTTTTTTCTTGAAAGTTCAAAATAATATACTTTGAGAATAGGAATGAGTTATTTGAAAAAGTACTGGTTTGAAAAATCACAGAGTGATTAAAGGCACATTATACTTTTTATCAGGTATAATGAGCAGGAAAAGTATGAGCATTTCTCTGTAATTCCACACAGGTGACTCGTCTTCAGCCACAGGTGCTGTGTGTCTCAGATTTGTTTCACTCACAAGCAGCCATTTCAGTACACCTGAACTTTGTGTGGAACACTGGATCCTTTCAGAATTTGGTAGAATCAGTTATGTAGAGCTGATTTCTCTCTAACGACAATGAACAAAATCACCCATCCACTCAACGAGGTTTCTTATGAGCCCACTACATGACATTATCAATTTCCATCCTGCACAAAACAAATATAGTCTGCCTTTGGACACTTGAATGATATTTACAGAAAGTATATGGTGGAATGGCATGAAATAAATAATAGTTTTTAAACATCCAAGCCAATATTTGACTCCATTAGAAAACTAATTCAGAAATTAAAATTTTTTTTGTTGTGGAAACATATGTATATAAAACCAACTTGGAGAAACTCCTATCCTAATTAAAGATACACTCTGTATAAATACATTCTTTTCTCCAAGCTTAGAATAGTTTAAACAAACAGTTTTCTAGGGCTCACTGGGATAATAACTGTATAATACAGCTGGGTGCTGGTGGCTCACTCCTATAATTCCAGTTATTCAGCTGACTGAGAGCTAACGGTCACATTTCGAAGCCAGCTTGGGCAGGAAAATCTGTGAGACTCTTTTTTTTTGCATATGTTTTTTATTGTAAAAATACTGTACAGAGGGGTACAGTTACATGAATGAGTACATTTCCTATTGAGCATTGTTATCAGCTCCTTTGTTTTTCCCCTACCATCCCTTTCCTCCCCACCTCCCCAAAGTTGTAAAGTTTGTTTTCAACATAGCGTCTTGTATATTGCATGTTTCAATGGGTCAACCTGTATTCTTATTTCAGCATTTTGTTATTTCCCTTCCCCTCTCCAAATCAGAAAAATGCAGATACAAGATGCAGGGCACTGGAATCAAATACAGTGAGAATAGGGGTTATACCATGGGGGAAGAACATACAAGAGAAACAAAAAAGATCACATGGTACATTTATAAATACCTTAAAAAGAACAGCAAGAATGATTTAAAAAAACCACTTGTGTCCCTATCTTGGGGTTCATTTCACTTAGCATCATCTTATATGATTATATGTATATAGATTTTGACCTAGGAAGTGGTGCTGTAGCTCAAGTGGTAGAGCGCTCACCTTGAGCTGAAGAGCTGTGCGACAGTGCCCAGGCCCAAAGTTCAAGCACCATGACCAAAAAAAAAAAAAGAGTCTCCTAGATTTTGACCTTTTCTGCTTCTCTTAGACATATACTAGTTATTGCAAATAAGGGAAACCATGGGACCTATGTTTCTTTGGGCCTGGCTTACTTCACTTAATATAACTTTTTCCAATTCTTTCTATTTCCTAACAAATGGGGCAGTGTTATTCTCTCTGATGGAGGCATAGAGTTCCATTGTGTGTGTGTGTGTGTGTGTGTGTGTGTGTGTGTGTGTGTGTGTGTGTGTGTGTGTGTATGTGTGTGTTTATACCGTATTTTCTTGATCCATTCATCTACTGAGAGGCATCTGGATTGGTTCCATATCTTAGCTATGGTGAATAATGCTGTGATAAACATAATTGTGCTGGTTGCTTTAGTATGGTCTTGTTTGTGATCATTTGGATAAATGATCATTGGATAAATGCCCCAAAGGGGAGCTCTATGTGTAGTCTTTTGAGGAACCTCCATACTGCTTTCCAAAGTGGTTGAACAAGTTTACACTCCGACCAATGCAGTAGGGTTCTGTGAGACTCTTATCTCCAATAAACTACTCAGAAAAAGCCAGAAGTGGTGCTGTGGCTCAAGTAGCACTAGCCTTGAATAGTTCAAGCCCCAGGATTGATGATAAACAAACAAATAAAACAAAAGATGTATAATAACTCTCAGTTCATTATTAATTTTCCATTAATTCTGTAGTGTACTCCCTTTGGGAGCTGGTTTAAAACATTCTTTAGTTTTTTTTTTAAGTTTGATTTTATTTTTAAAGTGATGTACAGAGGGGTTCTTTAGTTTTCTTAATTCCTAATTCTGTTACTATGCCGTTATTCTCAGAAGACCAGAAAGAAATCAAACTTAATTTTAGTTTTGTTACTAGATAATAAGAAGCTGCATCAAGAGAATACATAGAATTGGTTGTAGTAACTTTGGTGGGGGGGGGGGAGGAGGATTGGGTGGGGAGCGGGGAGAGGATGGGAAGGGGAAACAAAGGAGGAGGCTACAATGCTTGATAAGAAATGTACTCATTATCTTGCCCATGTAATTGTAACCCCTCTGTACAGTATTTTCACACACACAAAAAAAGAATTGGTTATAGTGGTGCAGACCTGTAATCCTGGAACCTAGGAACCTGAGGACCCAAGGATTGCAAGTTGGAGGCCATCCTGGATTACATAATGAGAAATTGTCTCACATAATTAACAAAAACAAAAACAAAACAGATGCAGAGAACTCTCCATCACCCAGGAATGGTGAGCCTCAATGTGAATGTATTACTATTTTACCAGCACATACATTCCATGTAATACATTGCTATGAGAGTCCTTCTGGTCAGAGTCATGATGAAGAAAAGGCTTATGTTCTGCCTGTAATAATTAGAAAATTGCACTGATTATCACATTGGACTGTAGGACAGCATAGGAGGATGACTCTTTAGAGGAAGATAAAAGAAGACAGTGAGCCTTACAACCTTGAAACTACCTCTAGCCTGTAGAACAGCAAAGAGAAAAGCAACATGAGCCTGATGGTTTTCCCAAACTGAAAAGACAGACTTTGGACATCAGGCAGGTGGCAAGAATGCAGTGTGCTAGACTCAGGCATTTCATTACAGTAGCAGAAAATGGACTACCTCACTTTCGACGTTAGATTTTGTTTAGTCAGAACAACCAACGTGCTGTGGGTTCATCCATAGCCTTACAATTTGGCAGAATTTCCTTGTTTCATAATGGCAAATAATATTCCTCTGTACACATGTATCACATTTTCCTTACTCGTGCATACATACACCAGGGAGCATCTACAGGGATTTTATGTTTTGGTTGTTGTGAATAATGCTTCATTGAATGTGGCAGTACAGATAGCACATCAAGATCCTGGTTTCAATTCCCTTGGCTACAGATCCAGCTGTGAGATTGCTGGGTCATAGAGAAGAGCTAGAAAAGCTGACATACTGTTTTCCACAGGGGCTTCCCCAGTTTATATTCCTACACCTGAAGTGTACATGGGGCTTCCTTTATGTCGTACCTTTATCAAGACTTAAATTATGTGCATGCATGTGAGTATGTATGATTACTTCTTTATGTATCTGCATGCATACATGCACACATGCATATATGTATGCGCTTCTGTTAATCATTTGTTTCTTTTGGAGAAAAATCCATTAATCTCCTTTCTCCACTGTTTAATCAAGTTGTTTATTTTGCTATTGAGTCCAAGAATCCCTTCGACTGTGTGGATATTAATTCTTTATTAGATGTATGGTTTCAAAATATTTTCTCTGATTCTACACATTGTGTTTACATTTTTGTGGTTCTTTTGCTGCAGGTTTGTTTATTGTGGGTCAGGTTTAGTTTACTCAGAGTAATGTGTGCTGGGATCATTTATGCTATTACAAATGGCAGAATTTCCTTGGTCTCTAATGTTGAATAATAGTCCATTTTCTTCCAAAAAATACAATGCAGAAGTACTTTACTTTGATGTGAGGGTCCTTGCCTATTTTTGCTGTTTTTGCTTTTTCTTTTTCCTTCATATCCAAGAAATTATTATCAAAGCCACTGTTAAACACATTATCTGCTTTCTTCTAGGAGCTATAATGGTTTCAAGTCTTGTAAACTAGTCTTCAATTTGTTTCAAGTTGGTTTTAATGGGTGGTATAACATAAGAAACAATTTTATTCCTTTGAATTGTCCATATACAGTTTTTCCAACAACATTTAATGAAGAGATTATTCTCTCCTAATTTTGTTTCTTTGACTCATTTGCCAAAGATCTAGTGATCATATATATCTTTAGAGAGATAATTAAGTAAGATTATGCCATACGAGCAGCCTCAATTTTATGCAATTCACTCCACCAGTGTGACAAACAGGACAGAAAGAAAGAGGTTTGAGAAAAAAATAAAGAAACATATTATCATCTTTGCCTCAGCTCCAGAACCATCAAAAGTAAAATTTCTGATTCTTTTAAAAATCATATAGTTACTATATTTAAATAGTTGAACAAAGGAGTTGCCATTCAACAAATCAGTTTGCATACAATGCATCTTGATCCATCCCTCCTTACAAACCCCTCCCCTCAACTTGCTTAATTTCAT
This sequence comes from Dipodomys merriami, assembly GCF_024711535.1. NCBI lineage: Eukaryota > Metazoa > Chordata > Mammalia > Rodentia > Heteromyidae > Dipodomys > Dipodomys merriami. The sequence continues at coordinate 25,749,035 of NW_027203382.1, read as the reverse complement.
AGGGTATGCCTTGAATATAATAACTGCCTTCTCCTTTCCTCCGTTTATTTAATCTACTCCCCTCTCCTTCATCTCCCCACCATACCTTTCAAGTGCCATTTTCCTGGTATTCATTTTTTTCTTGGACTCTGAGTTCTTTTTCCAAAGGATTTGCACTATTTGAATTTTCACCTGCAAATACCATTCTTTGATTGATACATTTATGCACACCTGGATAAACCACTCTATCTGGGATTTGTGATCATTGTAATCTAAGAGCACACACATACTAGGTTTTAAACCTGATTTAGTGACTATGGAGCTGCATTGCATTCTCACCAGCAATGTATACATAATCCCCTCTGCATCTCCTCCAGAATTTAATGTAGTCATTATTCTGATAATTCTGCTATTCTAATAAATGTGTGTGTTGCCTATGTTTTTAATTTGCATTTGCCAGATGACTAATTATCTTAAATACCTTTTCATGTCTTCATTTCCCTTCTCATATATTTTTTGTAAAATTATCTTTTGCCCATTTTCTAATTAGACTTTTCTTACTGTACAGCTATGGGATGTTCTTCTATAGTGTACATACAAACTAGTACTTTGCCATATATGTGGTTTGCAAATAGTTTCTCCCTGTCATTATCTTTTTTATTATTATTACTATCTTTAAGTAGTTGTACAAAGGGGTTTCAAGTCACCATGTCAGTTTGTGAGTACAATGCATCTTGATCAGTTTCACCCCTCTCATCCTTCTCCCCATCTGTTGGAACCCCACCCATTTCCTACAAGTTATCTGGTATCATTCTTACATATGTACATTGAATAATATGTCCCTGTCAGTCTCTTAGCAAACTCTTTGGCTGAATACATTAAAATATTTTGGATGATCTCTAGTTTATCGTTTTCCCTTTTACAGACCATGCTTTTGGTGTCAAGTCCAGGAATTTTTTGCTTAGTCCAAATCTCAGATTTCTACTGTTTTTCTAAGTGTTTATAGGTTTACATTTTAATGGTAGCTACCCTGTCCATTTTCAGCTAATATGATCACTTATTAGAAAGGGTATTCTTTCTCTACGCAACTGCAATACCAGACTTTCAACATGATATGCAACTCAAAAGGCTACTAATACTTGATTTCACATAGAAGAGCCTCTAAGGAGCTCCCTACACATTATCATGGCAATACAAGCCAATCGAGTCTCTCTTTCAGTCTACCTTCCAATAATGTCCTTGAGTTCTCTATGTCCTCCTTTCCCTAGAATTGGAATTGTTAGGTCCCTCGGCAGAGGAAGGAAAATGAGCTACATATCTGATCACAGGATAGAGACTGAGGGAATTATTAGTTCTGTATACTACTTCTCCTTTATTGATCACCTTGTAGAAATGATATCCCTTTGGAGTGTGGGTAACTGTGTGATTGATTTAACCACTAGAATAGAAGCTGAATCCATGTGCATTCTTTCCTGGTAAAAGCTTTAAAATCTTACATCCCCCACCTTTATCGCTGTAGCATCTGCTACACAGAGAGCAGAGGGTCTATCAATGTATGAAGTTATATAAAAACATGAGAGAGAAACTCAGAAAGCCCATGACAGACATTTTTCATATGGGAAAAATCAACTCTTTTGAAAACCAATAAGATTTAGGGAATCAAACCCAGGGACTCGGGCTGGGAAGGTGGCTCAGTGGTAGAGCGCTTGCCTTGCAATGCATGAGGCCCTGGGTTCGATTCCTCAGCACCACATAAGCAAAAAAAAAAAAAAAGAAAGAAAAGAAAACATAGCTAGCCTATATGAAATGAAGAGAAACATGACTATCCTCACAATTAATAAAAACAAAAATAAAATATCATTATAAAAAAAAACCCAGGGACTCATGCATGCAAGGCAAGCACTCTACCACTGAGCCACCTTCCCAGCCCCCTGTATTGTCATTTTTTAACCACTGCATAACTTTATACATTCTTATTAATATAACTTGAATGACACTGTGTGTTAACTTATAATTCACTAAATGAAAAATCTAGATCTAAATTAACCTTCCTATCCCTTTAAGTCTATTTATAGAAATACAGTTGCAACTTGAAAACAAATTTATGGTCATATTATGTTCCCAAATTAGAGTTTCAAAATTACAATTTCTGCATGTAGATCAGTGATGACACAGGCATATCTAAATTCATCCCTGGCAGTGTCAATATTTATTTTTTAGTAATTATGATATAGAAGAAGATGGAGCGATTAATCTACTAAGATGCTCACTGAGCAGAAGTAACTAACTAGGTATCTCATCTATTTGGCAGCTGCTTAAAACATCTAACAAAATATTGTGTCCATTTAGGAAGGGCACAAAGGAGGGAAACATAGCCATTTGTACACTCATCAAACACAACAAAGTGCTGATATAAAAGGCATGCCCAGGGTTCCAACCAGAGCTCAACGAAGAGGTAGAAACCATGATATGCAAGTTTACCCCTAAGGATGGTATCTATTTTCACATAGAGTCCCATGGAAAATTATACTCTGATTAACCAGAACAATATTTAACTCCTCTCTTCTCCATGGTATACTTGGAACATATGAAATCAGAAACCAAGAGAAGCCAGCCAGAGAACACAGTGTACTCAGATTAAAGAGCCAGAAAATTCAGAGTCCCATAGCAAAGGCAAGAAGGACTTCCTCACCAGGAAGTAATTTGAGACAAACTCTTTGCACAGTTCATTGAAAGCAGTAAAATTTCCACAGCAATGTAACTGATGATGCCTGAACTTGTTGAAGGGAATTTTGAATAAATGTGCACATAACCAGAGAGATTTCCCATACCTCCAGGGACATCAGGGAGAAAATTGTGGAGTTCATCAGGATAGTCAGCAAATCTTAAGCTGCAAAGTGGGAGGCACCCAGACTAGAAATAAAATAACATATAAGAGCATACTCTTTTTAAGACTAACTAATGGGGAAGAAAGGAATTTGGGTTAATTTTATAAAAATCAAAATGAAATGTCCCTATTTTCCATCATTACTTGCCAAATTGTACTTTCTTCTGTTTTCTAACACAGAAAGCATGTAACTACTCAAAAGCATGCGTGTTAAAAAGGTTGAAATGCTGCTGTTCAGGAAATCCATCTGTAAGACTCTAAACCTAGGACATAATCAAAGATATGTATGGAGATTTATTATGAACTGCAGAATTAGTAGTATTGGAGTGAGTCTTTCTAAAGTACAAATATTAACAAGGAATATATGAAGTATAGGCTAGTCAATATCATTTTAAAGGAAGAGAAGGAAATGGCTCAGAAACAAATGGAAGAGGAAAGCCAGCATGTAGAGCTCAGTGCTACAGACATGGTGGAAACTAGTGGAGACCACAGTAACCACATAGGGATAGATGGGAGATATGAGCTGAAACTGTTCTTGAAGAGACCTAGTAACTGGATGGGGAAATGGAAATGAACCTCAGAAGTATAGAATATTATGAATGAAACAATGGCTGTAGAGAGAAGCTTGTTAGTGGTGCTGTGGCTTGAGCGGTAGAGCACTTGCCTGGAGCTGAAGAGCACAAGGACAGCACCCAAGCCCAGAGTTCAAGCCCCACAACCGACAACAACAAAAAAAGAGATAAGCTTGTTTCAGATTCAAGGGATGTGTCATAGAGGTCTCCTCTAGACCATAGGAGAGGTAGGATACTGCTTCAGAGGAAATTAGAAATAAGCCCTTCTAGAAGCGTGCCACACATATGTATACATTACATACACACACATATATAACACATGCAAAATATTTGATATGTGTAAGTTTTCCTGAAACCTGCAAGGTGAGACTCTTTTATATGTTAACTAATCATGCCAATAAATCTAGATTTTAATTTTTTTCATGAGTTAGCTATGTATTTGACTCAAAAGGTAAAAATAAATACAGGTTAAGAGATGACAAGATCTTCAGTAAATGGTGCTGGCAAAATTAGTGAAACATGTTTAGAAAACTAAAGCTAGATCCTTATATATCACCCTGCCCAAGAATCAACTCCAAATGGATCAAAGACCTCGGAGTCAAAGCAGACACCCTGAAAACATTAGAGGAAGGAATAGTAGAAACTCTAGAGCTCCTTGGCACAGGTCAAAATTTTCTTAATAAAGACTCAGAAACACAACAAATCAAAGAAAGGTTGGACAAGTGGGATTGCATGAAACTGCAGAGCTTCTGCATGGCAAAGGACATAGCTAGCAAGATCAATAGAAAGACCATGGATTGGGAGAAGATCTTCACTAGCCATACAATGGACAAAGGTCTCATATCTAAAATATACTTAGAAACCAAAAAATTAAATCCCCCAACAACAAATCCTCAAAGAAACAACCACCCCATTAATAAGTAGGCTAAAGACTTAAAGAGAGACTTCTCTGAGGAGGAAATAAGAATGGCCAATAGACACATGAAGAAATGCTCAACTTCTCTAGCCATAAAAGAAATGCAAATCAAAACAACATTGAGATTCCACCTCACCCCAGTTCGAATGGCTATAATCAAGAACTCTAATAACAGCAGATGCTGGAGGGGATGTGGACAGAAGGGAACCCTACTGCATGGTTGGTGAAAGTATAAACTTGTTCAACCACTATGGAAAGCGGTATGGAGGTTCCTCAAAAGACTCCACATAGATCTCGCTTATGACCCAGCAATCCCACTTTGGGGCATTTACCCAACGATCACAGCAAGGCCATTCTAAAGCTACCAGCACAATTATGTTTATCACAGCATTATTCACCATAGCTAAGATATGGAACCAACCCAGAAATTCTATGCCTCCATTAGAGAGAATGACACCATCCCACTCATTAGGAAATGGAAAGACTTGGAAAAAATTATATAAGTGAAGTAAGGCAGGCCCAAAGAAACATAGGTCCCATGGTTTCCCTTATTTGCAATAACTAGTATATGTCTAGGACAAGCAAAAAAGCTCAAAAGCTATGTACATATGACCATATAAGATGATGCTAAGCAAAATGAACCCCCAGTTAGGGACACAAGAGGTTTTATCATTCTTGCTGTTGTTTTTAATGTATGTATAATGTACTGTGTTATTTTTTTGTTTCTTCTCCCATGTTATAACCCCTGTTTTCATTGTATTTGATTCCTGTGCCCTGCTTCTTGTATCTACATTTTTTTCTAATTTGGGGAGGGGAAGGGAAATAACAAAATGCTGAAATAAGGATACAGGTCGACTCACTGAAACAATGAGATGTACAAGACACTATGTTGAAAATAAACTTTACAACTTTGGGGGTGGGGAAGAGTTGGGGAGGTGGAGAGGGAAGGGATGGTAGGAGGAAATTAAAGGAGGGGGTAACAATGCTCGATAGGAAAAGTACTCATTACCTTACTCATGAAACTGTAACATCTTTGCACAGTATCTTTACTATATATATATATATATATATATATATATATATATATATATATATATATATATATATTAAAGAGATGGCAAGAGCCCACATAAAGTGCTCAAATCATAACTTGGAATATTGTTATTTGAAGCAAGGCCTCAAGAAGGTGATGCTAGAGAGAAGAGCTCTGTACTTGTTGTCCCTATAGTCAGATAACTTTGGGAAAGTTATAATGAATTACAAGTTCTCCCTTACTACTGTGATGCTTATTTTGAGGGCTTGGGGGTATAGAGTTCTTTATGTTTAATGGAGTAATTATCAATAGTTTGAGTCAAGAAGGGTGTCCAATTAAAGTCTGAGTCACCAGGAGCTACTATTTAAAATTCACAAATTGTGTTGGCTGCAGATCAAGGGGGCCATTTCAAGGAACTTTAAAAGAGGAAAATAAAAACTTTTATCTTCTTTAAAGGATTCAATGATGGATACAAAAATTAAAATGCCGTAAGCATGAGCCAAACTTTGTGTGTGTTTGAGTCTTTCCTGTGAAGATCTATTCTCTAACTCACCAGGGAAGGTGGCCTCTTAAAAGGCTTTACATCCTAGTAACATATTTATAAGGTACCATGTGATTTTTTTGTTGCTTTGTATGTCCCTCCCCCACGGTATAACCCCTGTTTTCACTGTCTTTGATGTTGATATAATTTGGGGAGGGGAAGGGAAAAAAACAAATTGTTTAAATAGGGATACAGATTGACCTACTGCAACAATGAGATGTACAAGAAACTATGTCAAAAAATGAACTTTACAATTTAGGCAGGGGAAGGGGTGGGGGGGGAGTTGAGGGGTATAACTGAGGAGGTGGGAGGGAAGGGATGGTAGGGGAAAAACAAAGGAGGAGGCAACAACACTGGATAAGAAATGTACTCATTACCTTGCTCATGTAACTGTAACCGCTCTGTACAGTATTTTCACAATAAAAAACTTACTTCAAAAAATCATTATTCGGATAATGATTGGGTGAAATATTCTATAGATGTCTGTTGTCTAGTTGGTCTACGCAGTGGTTTAGTTCTGAGGTTACTCTGTTGACTTTTTGCCATGTTGATCTATCCAGAGGTGACAGTGGTGTATTAAAGTCACAATAATCAATGTGTTTGGGTCTATGTGTGATTTTAGGGTAAGTAGTGTTTGATGAATTTGGGTGCTCCAGCATTTCGTGTATAGCTATTTATAATTATTATATCCTCCTGTAAGAGAGATGCCTTTTTTAGGCTGCAATGTCCTTCTTTGTCTCTTCTCACTAATTTAAATTTGAAGTCTATTTTATTTGATATTAGGTTTGCAACTCTGGCCAGTGTGTGGGAGCCATTTGCTTGATACATTTTATTCCAGCTTTTCAGTTTCTGAATATGTTTTTATGGGCAAGATGTATGTCTTGAAGACAATAAATAGGTAGACCTTGCTTTTTGATCCAACTAGACAATCTATGTTGTTTAATTGGAGACTTAATCCCATTAATATTGAGAGTTAGGATTGAAAGGTGATTGGTAGTTCCTGCCATGTTAGCCACCTTCATAGTGGCTGTTCCTCATCAATTCTTACTGTGATTATCCGATTCTCTGCTTAGGGGTTGTTTTTCTGCCTATATAATGTTCTTGTTGGTTTTCTACGTGTAGGATAACTTTAAGTACTTTTTTATAATGCTGGTTTGGTGGAGATATATTGTTTCAATTTTTCTTTGCTGTGGAAGGTTTTTATTTGTCCCTTGGTTATAAAGGAGAGTTTAGCTGGGTACACTATTCTTGGCTGATAGTTGTTTGTCTTTAGGGTATAGCATACTTCATTCCAGGCTTTTCTTGCTTTCATGTTCTCCACTGAGAAATCTATAGTTAGTCTGATTGGTTTTCCTTTATAGGTAATTGATCTTTTCTCCCTGACAGCTTTAAGGATCCTTTCCTTGGTCTCTACTGATCCACAGAGGTCCATAATAGCTCAATAGCTCTGTACATAAGATTATATAAAATGATGATAATCAGAATGAGCTCCAAGATATGGAAACAAGAGATTTTCTTTTTTAATGTACTGTGTGAAGGTATTTCTTTATTCTTCCTCCAACCCTTCAGTTTATCCCCTGTTGTCATTGTTTTTGATTTTAGTATCCTGTGTCTTGTATATATGTTTATCTGATTTGGGGAAGTGAAGGGGAATAACAAAATGATAAGACAAAAGACAAAGAGTGAAGTAATGTGACAGCGATACTCACAAGGCACTATGATGGAAATGAACTTTACATTTGTGGGGAGGAGAATCAGGAGAGGGAAAGAGGGAAAAAACAAGAGGGAGTAACACTGTTCAACAAGAATTATACTCATTACCTTACTTATGTAGCTGTAATCTGTCTGTACATTGCCATTACAACAAAATAAAATATTATAAAATAAATTAAAATTTTGATACAAAAAAAGATCATTATTCAGGCAGTGGCTTTTGAGCTTCAAGTGACTGGCTATTCTTCTCTCATTTGAGTCTTATCCATTTGTCCTTTGGAATAAAATAACTATGGACTGATATGCAAAGACCATGAGCTTCCATGGCAGGCAGAAGATGTCATTGCAATTTTTATTTGAATAAGTTGCTAGAATTTTAATAAGAATTCTAAAATTCTGTCATTCCTCTCCTGGAGGAGGTTGAAAATGCATTCCAAAGCAAAAATATTTAAGTGGGTCAACTTCACTAGCTGAACCAGCCTGTCCCTTGAGCTTCATGTCCACAAATGGAACATAAGATGTCCTGATGTTAAAATTGTATTAAAAATAAAATATGTCCCATATCCATCCATCCTTTATATCTCATGTCCACAGAAGAAATATGAAACATGCTGATGTTAAGATGCTTTTAAAAGTAGAGCCAGAACTGAGCACTGGTGGCTCATGCCTATAATCTTAGCTAATTAAGTGATTGAGATATGAGAATTATGGTCTGAAGCCAGCCCCAGCAGAGAAGTCCAAGAGACTTTTATTTCTGATTAAACACCAAAAAGCTGGAAGTGAAGCTGTGGCTCAAGTGATAAAGCACTATCATTGAATAAAAGAGCTCAGGGACAGTATTCAGGTCCTGAGTTCAAGCCCCAGGACTGGCATAACATAAAATAAAATAAAATAAAATATATCCCCTGAAGTTTAAGCATGATCAAGTCTTGCTAATGGCATACTAGAACTTTTATCCATCTTTTTTTCTTCCTTAGCGACTCTGTGTGCACTTCCCCAAGGACCTGTCTGCTGAGATGGGCTGAACTCATTTCACAAATACTTTAATACAAGTTATCTTATCATATATCAGTCAATAATGAAAAGGGAAGAAGCATTTTACAACTCTTTTCTCTCTCACTCTCACACACACAAAACCTTATTTTTTTATATAATATAAATAGTCTACATGTGGATTTCTTATTTTTTGAAGTCCTTGTATTTTCATAGTATCCTAAAACTCTGGATTATTTCTTCCCTCCAAAACACAATGATTCTAAATGATCCTGGTACTCTTTAATCCTTAATCTTCCTGGTTCTTCAACATCAAATTAAAAAATTTGAATTCACCCTCATGTTATCTGCTAGTCATCTAAACATAGCTGATTTATACTTGGTTACTATCAAAGTCATTTCATTATGACTCCCTTTAGAGTGATCTTGCTATAGATAATCAGTAATGATATTTATAATAGTCCTAATGAAAAACTCATCAAAATGGTTAGGCCCATGAATCTTTCTAATATATTCCCAATGAAACAACCCTGGGTGAAATTTCCTATCCAAGCATTGTAAATCCATTGAAGATGTAGATTCTAAATTGATACTTAGAAGTAAGGACTGAGTTATTGTTCAGGTTATTGCTTTGTCCTAGCAAAGCCAGGCAGTGTACTGCATGCTAAACATTAAAACCAATGGGGCTGCAAGAATTCTTAGCAAAAAGAACGTGACTTCTTATGTGCATTTCATGAGTCAAGGCTGGCTGACTTTTTATTTTTCTGTATTGGGCCTAGCAGCTTATCCCCAGGACATAATTCAAACAGAAAAACTATAGAGTTTTCAGACTGGCTCCACATGGGGTGTCTACAAAGGCCTACAGTGCACCTTGGATGACTTTCAAGTTTTTTCAAAACCATCTGGAGACTTTTAAAGTTGTCATTGTTTAAAGAACCTGAAGAGAAAGGAGAGAATGTTTGGGGTCTTGGGAGGAAAGGAAGAAGTAAGATTGAAGGTAGCCAACAGATATGGAAAACTCTCCAGCTACTTTGGCTAACATTTTCCTGTCCTTGTTGATATAGCTACATGCTTGTAGGGTGGCCTTTCCTCCTTGGATGCCACCTGCCTGTACTAGGAAAAGGGGCAGCCACCTTGTCCAGTGTCTTCCCATTCCCTATCATTCTATTTTGTCACTTATGTCTAGACAACAGCTGTATCTCCTTTCTGTTTCACCCAATGCCATAGGCATCAATGGCCAAGTCCAGTTCTGAATTTACAACCAGATAAGCTTTTACTTCCAAGTCTTTCTTAACCAGATTTGGGTGACATCATTATTTTACTAAGGACACATTCTGTTTCTCATTTTGTTTATGCTTTTGTTTTTGGTCCTTTCCTGCCAAGAAGCGCTCCCTCTGCTTCCCATCCTGTTGCTTTCCATTGCTATAATGCTGTAGATTTGAGCCCCATTCTTGGCCTTCCATTTCTGGCTTCCGCATCTACCAGGCTTATTTATGATTCTTTTATTTGCTGTATCCTACCTGTCTCTGTTATGACTTACTTCTGCCTTTACTGCCATAGTCATGATTTCCTGGTTTCTTTTTTTTAGGCTTAAGTAATTGTTATCTTAATATCATTCCTTTCTACTTGAACAAAGCTCAAAGATCTACATTAGCAAAATCAAATTTTTTATGAAGCAGGATGTAAAATTTTAAGTGAATTTCCATTAAAAGGCCCCAGATCAAAGCACAGTTCAAAGCAAACCCAATCCAGTCTTATCCAACACTGTTCCCCAGTGTACTCAAATAAGGGCAATTTACCATGCAAGCATATATTCAGACCATTCTCTGTTAGAATCACGAAAACTTCATAAGCACTACTCAGGAGTATAAGATACACTCAGTTCAAATTCATTCCTATTTAGTTAATGTGATTAAGAAATCAGCAGAGACTGAAACTTTTTTCCTGGTACCTGAAAAAAGATTGAGCTAATTCTTCTTTCCAAGGAATTACAGTAAGAAGTTAGAGGATCTTAGGCTCCTGCAAACATTCAAAAAAAAATAAAGGCACATTTTGTCTATGAGTATTTCTCAGACATTTAGGTGTGCAATGTATAGTACTTGCTAAAAAATTGTTTAGAACAATTACAGAGATTCAAACTCTTAGATTAGAAGTATCATCTCCCACACTACAAAGTTATACTGTGAAAGGTTAATTTTCTTATTTCATATCTCTTGAGAATTAAAAATAGTAAGGTATTTCTTATGTCTATCTATCTCTCATCTCTCATCTCTCTATATGCAATAATTTTATTGGGATGTGAAATCTTACCTCCAGAGTATAAATCAATTATCCCAAAGAATGTTATCTGCATGATTATATCAATAGCAAACCCTTGGGATTGTTCTGTTCCTTTGTCCTAAACTGATTTCAATTATCATGTGTCATTCTCCAATGTTTGGATATATAAAATTAAGAAAAGTGAAGTTCTGAGCATACCAGTTATATGGAGAGGTGAATTCAGGGTAGTACTGGATGTCATTTTAGGTAATCTGGCACAGTGACGCTTGGAGATGAAGAAAACTCAGTAAGCTTTGATTATGCTCATCCCTCCCATCCCAGCTCTGAATGAGTCACCCCAAGTGGCCACCCACACTGTTCTGTTTCTACTTAATAATTGCTCCATGTAATTTGGCTACATAATGTAAAATATGACTATGGCATTTCAGAATTCTTAAAGTTTTAACTGGATTCTGTAGAAGCCAAATCTGTCACCATTTATTCCTTCCCTTCATAAAGGGTAAAGAAGAATGCATCTCTAATCCAAGTAAGGCTTAGCAACAATGTGTACCTATTAATCACAAGGTCCATAGATGACCCCAAGAATGGAGAGAAATGTTTTCTGCTTTGTTATGCTGACATGACATTAGCTCATTTTTTTTGTTCAGGATTTAAGTGAATTCTTAGCAATGGTAATACTAGTTTAAATCCCTTGGGATACTTTGAGTTAAGATATTGTTAGATGGTAAGTCTCATTTTTAGGAAACCAACAGGGTACTTCCCTAACAACACAATGTATTCATAAGCTCAAGGTCCAAGTGAGTCTCAAATCTATCTCCTACATATAACACAGAGAGTAACAGAGGAAATATGTTCCCTTGTAAGACAAGAAAGGACGTATGAGATAAATTACTTAATGTTTTACTCAGGAAATTATTAGCAAAAACAAAACTGGGCACTGCTGGCACAGAAAAGGTATCTTTCACCTGTCTTCTGTTTTGCTAAGCAACAGAGGACAACAAGATTTCAAAGTCAAAGGTTAAGATGAAGCTGCTGCCTAGGTTTTTCAGTAACAAAGATGTGATACTAGGTGCTCAGTATCTGACAACCCTCTTTATAATAAATACAGTGGTGCAAATGTCAATATTTTCACACCATTTTTTGTCAAGAAATTAAGAAATCAACACATCAACCTCATCTAGCATGTAAACATGTCGATTTAACTATAGGAATGAAATAATCACTTCTAGAAACACTTCAGTTAAAAATTTCAGAGAAACAAGTAATTGTTTCTATTGGAATAATTTCTAATCGATGAAATATGAATTGAGAATTTGAAATCAAGACCTTAATATCAAAGTAATGATTTTATTATATACTTGTGTGCTATCAAAGAATGAGTCAATGATAGAAGTGCAAAACTTTAAAAGGTCATCTAATTCAACATTTCAAATAATGCTTAATTAAGTAATACCTTGGAAAATACCTTTTCTTATTCTCCCACCCAAAACTATTTAGGATGGACTAAGCAAAATATACAGAAAACAGATGGGAACAGAAAGAAACATGTTTTAAGTTAGACTTTTTCTACCTTTCTGTATTTATAGAAGCACCATATTTTCTAGACAGAACATTTATAGCCTTTTTAATTGCAGATGAAAATCACAAAAGAATAAAAGGAAACTACACTCCTTTACTTATTGAAACACATAAAGAAGGAGTGAGCTTGTTCTATTTTGTCAGTCGTGAGGCTTGAACTCTGGGCCTGGGTGCTGTTGCTCAGCTCTTCAGCTCAAGGCTAGCGCTCTACCACTTGAGCCACAGCACCACTTCTAGTTATCTGGTGATTTATTGGAGATAAGAGTCTCACAGACTTTCCTGCCAAGGCTGGCTTTGAACTGTGATCCTCAGATCTCAGCTTCCTGAGTAGCTAGGATTACAAGCATGAGCCACCAGTGCCCAGCAAACTTGCTCTTTATTTTTGTATTTTTTGTTGTTGTTGTGGTTGTTCATAGTCTAAAATCTTTTACCAGAGTTTTGCCCCATTATTTTTAGCAGCTTCTCCCTAATTTCTTATAGCCTCACCTTTATGAAGGTTATATTCTAGTCAGGCAGTTAGTTGATAAATAAGCAGGAGCTAGCTGCAAATGTGTTTGTTACTTTGTTCTTAATCAATATAAACTCTAACCCTCCTAGCCTTTTGTAATGATTTCTATTTCTTAAATAAGTCTAGTTTTTATTCTAGCATGATGATTCCTACTTTTTCTTAACACTTGTCTGATGCAACCCAGCCCCTTCTTTTGTTTTAGTATTTTTGCTATGTTTTATATTGCAAGTCTTTGGCTTTTTGTAGGAAAATTTAACATCATTCACGTGTTGGTACAATTGATAGTTGGCTTCACTGTAAAGATCAAGATTTTTATATTACTGATTTATTTCGGAGAGAATTGAGAAAATTTTAGGAATACAAAAATTAACATTGCCTAAAAGAAACTTACAAAAAGGAAGAAATAAGATGTGAAGGAACCACAGCATAAAGCCTTTGGTCCCAAGATGAAGGGTATGATAAAGAAGCTTACAAAGCCTGATTTTTCACAAGTCCTAAGTCAACAGTGACCTTCAATGTTCAGCAAGTTGAAGAAAGAATAAGTCAAATCCAAAGCAAATAATGTGTATTATTTCCTTGAGGTCTCTCTCCTCTCATGTCATCGTTACTGCTTGTTCCCAACCTTTTGCTACTCCTTTTTTTGTTTGGTTATAAGAAAGTTGTGAAATCTTATGGATCAGAACTTCATACTGTCCTTTTTTAAAAAATAATTTTGCTTGATTTAACATTTTTCTTATTCTAAGCCTAAATATAGCAAAATCCTCAAAGCCATTCTGTAGTCATTGTAATAGAAATCCATCCATTTGCCCCTTGAGAAGTATGACTCCAAAGCCACTTATGCTCTGAAAAGACGTTCTGCTTTCCTGATCTGTGGCTTGGTATATTCTAACATCATCCAGATTGATTTTAGGAGAGAAAGGAACAAATAGCAATGTTCTAAGTGCTTGGAGAAAATTACACAAACACAATTGCCATAGGAAACACACTGATTTAGTATGCCAAAACTTATCTTTAATTTCAACCCATGGCATTAGCTTCGTAAACCATCCCAAGTCAAGACCTCCTTTCACTGGTTTTAAAACACTTCGTCTCTAAAATGTACAAAAGAAATTGGATCATCTTTCTTCATAATTCTAAAATTAAAATCATATGTTTGATGCTAAATACTAGCCCGGATCTCTTATTTTAAATTAAATCAATTGTCAAAGGCAAATCTAAATTAGTGATAACCATATGTGCTTATCTCAGCAACAAGCAAACAGAGCTATTTCTAGAAAGTTATTTTATTATGTAGTCAACGATGATTCCACTTTTCAGGGTCTACTTTTATAGAGTACTGACCATAGAAAAATCTAAACTGGTAAACATGACATTAGATAGAACCCCTGGACAAATTATATCAGTAACACCTGCAGATCATATATAAAAAAGCACCAGGACAGAAGCCAGAGAGGGGCTTTGGAGCACAGCCAAACTCCAATCTCAGAGGCCACATTTAGCATGAGTGAAGCAGCACTGAACTGAGTTTGCATGTGATGGATGGGCCTGTGAGGCTCTGCCATGTCGTCTGTCATCATCATCACCATTTAGATGAGCCTCCTGCCACATGGTGGGGGATGGGCAGAAAGGGTCAACTTCCAAGTTGCTAGAAAGCAATTAGCAGTTATACCAATAATTTACTTTCTTTTCTATTCGCGTTAAACCCATGCTCAAAATAGCACAGCTGTCTCCTTATAGATGGTCACATACTAGCAGAATAGTCCAGTAGCAGAGCATGTGACTAGTATGTGTCCTGGCTTTCATCCCCAACACTGTAAAATCAGAAAATAAAAAAAAAATCATTTAGGAAAAAGAGTACTTGACTATTAGATTATCCTCTCTCTCTCAGAGGGAAGAAATACATGTAAGCTCTTTTGTAAGGGGTAAAATACACATAGACATCCAGAACTAAGGATCCAAGCCATGTAGGCCAGAAAGATAAAACAGTGCTCAGAAAGAAATGTCATTATTTGACAAAAAGTATGACAAGCCAAACACTGATGACTAACACCTGTTATCCTAGATGTTCAGGAGGCTGAGATCTGAGGAGTGCCAGTTTCCTGCCCAGACAGGGAAGTCTGTGAGACTCTTATCTCCAATAAACCACCAAAAATGTCAGAAGTTGAGCTGTGGCTCAAGTGGTAGAGAGCTATTCTTGAGCAAAGAAAAGCTCAAGGACATCATCTAGGCTCTGAGTTCAAGGCCCCAGGACTGGCACAAAGATAATTTTTAAAAGTATGACAACCCTGCAAATGACTTATGTGCCTAAACTCAAAAAAGTGATTCCATTCCCACACAGGTCAAATATTTATTCATCTTAGTACTTTGTGTTAAGCAGCAGCCCTAATCTTTTTTCCCCTAAAATTCTTAGTATTGTCATTAGCAGAAATCTTAGTTGCCACCGCCCCCCATACTCACACAAAGTGATGGACCTCTTTTCTTTTACACCATACATTAGGTTAACTTAGACAATTGCAATAAACTCACAGCTAGTGGAACAGTTCATCGACAGTTTATACTATATTCAAGTCAGGTCAAGTCTGTCTTGGAAAGAAGGAGTTGATTCTCAATGCTTTAACTGATGGTGGGTCAGAATACAGAATGTAGAATATCTCCTTCTCAGAAATAAAAGGAAAGGCAAAGATTTAAGCATTTAAATTGAACAGCTACATCATGCCCTTTGATAAAAAATCAAAGAAAATATGGTCTATGGAATATTCCTGAGAATATTATGTCATTCACAGAAAAGTGAGGAGCTGGAGAGAATCATGTTGAAAGATAAGCCAAGTTCAGGAAGCCAAATACTGCATGTTTTCATTTGTTTCAGATCTACACTTGAATGACATATGCACCCACACGAGTATGTGGGTATATATACACACATACATAGAGCTTGATTGTAACTATAGGACTGGGAAGGGGAGGAGGGGTAAGGAGAAAGGGAAACAACAAGAGTGAATAATATGGGAAAGACAAATTTGTAAAACATTTAGAAGAGAACATAGAAAAATAGAACATAGAATAAAAATATTAGTTTTTAATGGAACAACTTTATTAAGCTAAAAATAGCATACCATAAAATTTATTACTTAAACTGTAGAACTCAGTTACTTTATGTACATCCATCACAGAGTTGGGCAACCATCACCATTATCCAATTATAGAAGGTTTTCAACACACACACACACACACACACACACACACACACACACACACACACACACACACACACACGCACACACTCGTCTTTAAGCTACATTCCACTTTCTGTCCACCTTTCAGTCCTTAACAACCATTAATTTGCTTTTGGTCACTGAGGATTTGACAGATCTGAAGATCTCATTTAAAGGAGTCCTGTATTATTTGGACTTTTGTCTTTATCTACCATCATGCCTTCAAGCCTCATCCATGCTGACATGTACCAGAATTTTTGCTCACTGTTACAAACACCTGAGAGTAATCATTAATAGAGAACAGATTTATTTGGACTCACTGTTTCAGAAGTTTCAATGTAAGATCAGCTGCCTGTTTCTAGGTCGGTTGTGAGGCAGAATATTGTGGATGAAGGGCCTGGCAGGGGAAAGCTGTTCACCTTAAGGTGTCTAGGAAGCGAAGAAGGGACAGAGAGGGACCTTGGACAAGATGCAGCCACCAAGAACATGCTTCCAAGGGACCCATTTCCTTCCAAATTTCCATCACCCTCCCAAATCACCAGTTGGTGATCCATTCTTTAATTCATGATCCTGGAAGATACATACATCTTCCAACCATTACAGTAACACGATCATTTTTATGACTGAATAATATTCTACTGCACCAATATAATAAAACATGTCCTTATTCATCTGCCAGTGGATAGAGATTTAGGTTGTTTCATTTTCAGCTATTACATTAATCTTTCTGTAAACATTCATACAAATGTTCTAGTAGACATGTTTGCATTTCTCATGTCCTCCTTACCTAGGAGTTTCATTTTTGTGTCACTTTATATCTTTACCGATTGCACAGTGACTGCATTATTTTACTTTCCTGCCTACAATATATGAGGATTCCACTTTTTTCATAAACTCTTCTTTCCCTTCCCCTTATTTTCTCCCATTTCTCTTTTCTTCTCTTCTTTCCCTTTCTCTTTTGTGCAGATACTGGGGCTTGAACTCAGGGCCTGGGTACTGTCCTTGAATTTTTTTTGCTCAATTAGCTCTCTGTCACATGAGCCACAGCTCCAAGTTCAGAGTTTTTTTGGTGCTTAATTGGAGATAAGAGTCTCATGGACATTGCTGCCTGTGCTGGCTTCGAATTGCAATCCTCAGATCTCAGCCCCCTGAGCAGTTAGGATTATAGGCATGAGCCGCCGATGTCCAGCTTTAAGTTGTTTCTTTTAAAAAATAGAAGTCATCTTGGTGATTGTGCAGTGATACCCTGTTGTAGTTTTGGTGTGCTTCTAATGATTACTGAGAGCCAGCACTATTTCATGTATTTATTGGCCACTGGAGAAATACCTTTTCACATCCATTGCCTGTGTTTTGAATTTGTGTTTTCCTTTTTTCCTTCTTATAAAGATTGAGTCATTTCTATATTCCTTAATTAAATTCCTCATCTGATATATAATTTGTGGCTATTTTTGCATGTCTGTAGTATGTCCATCCACCTTTCTAACAGCGTCTTTTGAAACACTAAGGCTTTTAATGTTGATGAAGTTCCTTTTGTTCTGTCACTTGTACTTTTAGGTATTGTGTCCAGTTTGATTATATCTAATTAAAGGTTACAACAATTTATTCCCATACTTCAGAGAGTTTTGTGAACATAGCTATTAGTCTTAGAACTGTGAATTATTTTAAGTTCATTTTTGTATATGATTTTTTTCTTTTGAATGTGGATATCCAATTTCCCAGCACCATTTGTTGAAAAGTCTGTTGTTACCCCCATTGAATAATTCTGACACTCGTTGAAAACCAAGGGTCTGTAAATGTCAGAATTGTTTTCTTCATTCTAAATTCCATTTCATCTATCAGTGCAACTATTCTTATGGTAGTACCATATTGTAGAATTTGATTACTGTGGTTTACTTGTGTTTTTAAAATGCCTGAGATCTCCAGCTACACTCTTCTGTTTCAAGATTATCCTATTATGTGTTTCTTGAAATTCCATATAAATTTTAATATCAGTGTGTCAATTACTGCTGGAAGGGAACAAGTATTTTGGTACGAATTGCTTTGAAGATTCAGGTGACTTGAGGAAATATTGTCAACAATATTAATGACCATGAAATATCATTCTAATTATTTATGTCTTTAAAAATGTCCTTTCAATAAGGGTTTAAGAGCTGTGTATTGCTTAATCTCCTTTTGTTAAATTTATTCCTAAGAATTTTATTATTTTTATGGTATGGAAATGGAATTGTTGTCTTATTTTCACATTGGTTGCTCATTGACAGTGTACTGAAAAAGAATTGCTTTAATCTTTTTTCCTGTACCCTAAGACCCTGCTAAATTCAATTATTAATTTTATTCTTTTTATCATATTTCACAGTGTCTATACACAAGATGGCTCATTTCAATCCAAATTTGGATGCTTTTAACAGCTCCTTGACTAATTTTCCTAGATAAAACCTCTACTGCATGTTGAATGAATGTCTTTGTCTTATTCCCAGTCCCTGGGGGAAAGCATTGTTTTTTCTCATTGAATATGGTGGTAAGTAGAGATATGGTAGATGCTCTTCATTGGGTTAAGGAGTTTTCCTCTTAGCCCTACTTTGTTGAAGTTCTACAGAATGATTTTCCAAGAAGACAAATTTTGTATTGTAGAATGATCACTTTAAAAAACATAAAATTTAATTTTCTGTCTATTGAAAGACATCACATAAAAACAATAAACTAAAAGTAATATATTTGGAACATATATTAATAAAAAACATTTTTACTATACATGAACAATTTGTATAATCCAGCTAAGAAGGATATACAACTCACTATAAAAAATGAGCAAATAATTTAAAGAAGAAACCCAACAGCTGGCAATGAAATGAGGAGTGTTGAAGGAAAAAAATTAAAATCATGATACCACTGGATGGAGAAATAATAAAAATCTGACAATTATTAACACAGGTAAGGGCATAACCATTGAGAGCTTTTCTACTGGAAAGACATATTTAAAGCATCTTTTTGTTTTTTGCCAGTCCTGGAACTTGAACTCAGGGCCTGGACACGGTTCCTGAGCTTCTTTTTATTCAAGGCTAGCACTTTACCAATTGAGACTCAGCATTTTTTCTGTTTATGTGGTACAGAAGAATCAAACCCAGGGCTTTATGCATGTGAGGCAAGCACTCTACCACTAGGCCACCTTCCCAACCCCAATTACAGCATCTTTAAAGAACTGAAATTTTATAAAACTGAATATGTGCTGAACTATGGTCCAGCAATTCAATAAAATGAAATTGTCATCTAGCAATTCTTTGAATATGAAATGTCCTACATAAGTTTCATGAGTTAAAACCTAGGTCTCGGGCTGGGAAGGTGGCTCAGTAGTAGAGTGCTTGCCTTGCATGCATGAGGCCCTGTTTTTGATTCCTCAGCACCACATAAGCAGAAAAAGCTGGAAGTGGCACTGTGGCCAAGTGGTAAAGAGCTAGCCTTGAGCTGAAGAGCTCAGGGGTAGTACCCATGCCCAGAGTTCAGGACCCACAACTGACCAAAACAAAACAAAACAAAACCTAGGTCGCTAGCTAGTGGCATTATTTTGGAAGGTTCTAGATAGTTTAGGAGGTAGGGTGCAGTTGTAGGAAGTAACTGGGGATAGATCCTTGGTAGTATATTATTTCTGGGTTTGTTTTTTCTTTTTCTACTTTCTGTCAACCATAAGCTCCCACCACCGTGATTTTAACTTAATAATGGGCCCAGAATCAATGGAGCCAAGAACTATTGACTAACATCTCTGAAATTGTGAGCCATAAATCTTGCCTTCCTAAATTGCTTGTGACAGGTTTGGTGTTTGTTTGTTTGTTTTTGGTCACAGGGACAATCAAAATAACTGATATACACACATACTTCAAAGATATTTTTGATTACACATACCAAGATTCACATTTAAGAGTGATCACAGCTATATTGAACGTAATTACCAATCTTAGAAAAAACCCATACACCCACTACTAGAAGAATGTTTCATGTTACTACAATAAAATATTGAAATAGATTTAAATAAACTACAGATGTTAAATTTACAAATAGGGGCCTACAAAAAAGTAAGCAATAAAATAGTAGTTACAATATTATTTTTTCACAGATAGTTCAAGAATAGGCAGGACTCTACTATTTGTTTAAGAATAAATACACTGGCAAAATTGTAAAGAAATAAATAGAGTACTAAAAAAGTAAGTGAGTAGTGACCAGACTTAATAGATGCCAGGGAAATTCCACATTCCAACAACAATACTTTATTTCATAACTTGGTGGAATTATCATATTTGCCTGACAAAGGTTAAATGTACCTGAAGTCTTAGGTAATTTTCTACTTAGAACACTTTATAATAAAAAATAGTAAAGAAAAAACCACATAAACAATGCTTTCCCTGATTAGATTACACCTACCTATTATTGAGCTAATCCTTCCTTTAATCAAAGACAGATGTTTGCAAAAATTAAGGTTTTTGAAATGGCAATCTGCCATTCAATATGGAAAGGAGATAAAATCTAGCTCTTGTGTTGGAAGTGGGGGTTGGGAAGCCTAGGTCAAGGCTCACTTGGATTTTTGCCATATACAGCAATTTTCCCAATCTAGTGATAGCTTCTTGAAATCCTAGAACTCGAGGCTACAATATTTAGAAAACAATGTCAAAAAAACTATTGAGCAAAGAAAAAAAACCTTGAATTTTATCTAATTTAATCTACTCACTTTGCAGAAGAGGCTTCACAACATCAGTAGGTCACCCAGCTAATCAATGGCAGGGTTGATTGAAAACCAAAGTTTGATTTGTAGCAGAGTATTTCTTTACATGACATAGTTCAATCAATACAGCACCGAAAATCACTCTTAAACTTGAAGAGAGGTGTTGTGGGAGGTGGAGGGGTGGTGTTAGTACAGATGTATCTATATTATTTATAACCATATATAATAGATTATATAATAATAATATGCAAATAATCATGTATATATATACACATATCCTTTAAAATGGGTCATTTTATAACATTAAAAGCAATTATATGCTTTAGCCTCAGGAAGGGTTGAGGTCCATGCATGATAGTGTAATCCTGTAATCCCTTTACCTGGGAGGTGGAAATGGGAGCATGGTGGTTTGAGGTCAACTGGGGCAAAAAAACAGTGAGTCTTACCTCAAAAAGAAACTAGGCATGCTGCCATATGTCTGTAATCCCAACTGTGTGGAAGGTAAAGGTAGGAAGTCATAGTCTAAGGCTAAACCTAGGCAAAACTGCAAGACACATCTGTAAAACAACAAGCAAAAAAGGCTAGAGTAATGGTTCAAGTGATAGTTTTAGCACAAGGACTCTGAGTTCAAATCCTAGTGCTGCCAAATAATAATAAGTAATAATAATACTGAGCTTTATTCCCAGGCAAAGGAAAGCCAGCTATGTTCTTTCTCTAATAAAGCAAATAAGATGAAATGGGCTGAATGGATCAGAACAGGAGAATTAAAACTTTGTGAAACAGAACTTGCTCTTATTATGAATATTCACTATGGAAGTACAAACAGGCATAAAACAAGATAAGCTTTCACATGACTTAAATAGTGATTGGAAAGACTAAACATATTCTCAGTGGCCCTAGAGGGCTCAGCAGTATAAAATTCAGATTGTGGAGGGTGGTGGAAAAAGTATCTTGAACTTGAAATCAGAATTTCCTTCTTAGTTATAGACTTGGTTAATACCTCAAGGAGAAATTTAGCTTTAGCCATTAGCCCAGCTAGTTGCTTTCTCTCTGATGTCACTGTACATTGACTAAAAGAGGTTCTACATAAAGAGATGATGCAACATACATATTTTATTTTGTGAATTTTTTATTCCTGTGGATCTTTGGAACTCTCAAGACTACTTCCCAATAAACCACATATACATACATGCACACACACACAACACACACACACACACACACACACACACACACACACACCATCACTCTTCTCTATCCCCAGTGCTCTCCATTTCATACCTCTATGTGTTTTTTTAATTTCATAAATGTATTTATTTATTTATTTATTTTTAATTTTTTGTGAACATACTGTACAGAGGGGTTACAATTACATGGGCAGGATAATGCATACATTTCTTATCAAGCATTGTAGCCTCCTCCTTTGTTTACCCTTCACATCCCTTCCCAGCTTCCCCCCCCCAACCCCGCTCATTTTCCACATGACAACTTGTACTTCTCATTGTTGCAACAGGTCCACCTGTATCCTTCAACGACGTGTTTTTCCCTATCTCCTCCACAAGTTATACTGACATCAAATATAGTGAAGGCAGGGGTTATACTGTGGGGGAGGGACACACAAAGCAACAAAGAGATAATCTTATAAATGCATTAGAAACAAATGCATGAAAGAATAAAAACATTAAAATACATATCTAAGGGTTCATTTTCCTAACATCACATTATCTGACTTTTTCCGCTTGACTCATACATATACTAGATATTGCAAATAAGGGAAACCATGGGACCTATGTTTCTTTGGGCCTGGCTTACTTCACTTAATATAATTTTTTCCAAAAACAGCTTGGTATTGGCATAAGAACAGACCTCAGGACCAATGGAATAGAATTGAAAACCCAGAAATGAACCTACAGACCTATAGCCATCTAATCTTCGATAAGGGAGCTAAAACAATAGAATGGAAGAATGACAGCCTCTTCAGTAAATGGTGCTGGCAAAATTGGGTAATGACTTGTACAAAACTAAAGCTAGATCCTTATATATCACCCTGCACCAGAATCAACTCCAAATGGATCAAAGACCTCGAAGTCAAAGCAGACACTCTGAAAACATTACAGGATTGAATAGGAGAAACCCTAGGTCTCCTTGGCTCAGGCCGAAATTTTCTGAATAGAGACCCGGAAACACAACAAATCAAAGAAAGGTTGGACAAATGGGATTGCATGAAGTTGCAGAGCTTCTGCATTGCAAAGGACATAGCTAGCAAGATCAATAGAAAGCCCACGGATTGGGAGAAGATCTTCACTAGCCATACAACAGACAAGGGTCTCATATCTAAAATATACTTGGAACTGAAAAAATTAAATCGCCCAACAACAAATCCTCAAAGAAACAACTGCCCAATAAACAAGTGGGCTAAAGACTTAAAGAGAAACTTCTCTGAAGAAGAAAGAAGGATGGCCAATAGACACATGAAGAAATGCTCACCATCCCTAGCCATAAAAGAAATGCAAATCAAAACAACATTGAGATATCACCTCACTCCAGTTAGAACAGCAAAAATCAAGAACTCTAACAACAACAGATGCTGGAGGGGATGTGGACAGAAGGGAACCTTACTTCATTGTTGGTGGGAATGTAAACGTGTTCAACCACTTTGGAAAGCAGTATGGAGGTTCCTCAAAAGACTTCACATAGAGCTCCCCTATGACCCAGCAATCCCACTTTTGGGCATTTACCCAAATGTTTACAAACAAGACCACACTAAAGCTACCAGCACAACTATGTTTATTGCAGCATTATTTACCATAGCTAAGATATGTAACCAACCCAGATGCCCCTCAGTAGATGAATGGATCAGGAAAATGTGGTATATATACACAATGGAATTCTATGCCTCTATGGTTTTAATACTGTGTTGTCTCTCTTCCTAGGTGTGCTACAATCATATTCTGTTCTTGTCATTTTCTGCCTCTTTGTATTCAGGTGCCCATCTTAACAAACTAAGAGAAAGGGAGAGAGGGAGAAGAGATTAAATGAATGCAGGTCCTAGTTCAGTCTAATGTCTAACTAGACAAGGAAACATAAGCAAATAATTTAATATTTCTAAATATCAGTTTTCTCATTTGTAAAAGGGGACTGTAATAAGGATATTTCTTTTCTGGTATATAGAACTCTGAATAAAATCTAAAATCACAATTTCTTTAAAGTCAAATCATAATTCATGTTCAACCAAAACAAACTAACCTTCCCACATTTTTACAAAAAGTAAAATGATTAAATATCAATTCATGTGAGAAACTACCAATTTAGGTTTCTAAATTAGTTTTCAAGGTTCATGCTGTGAGATTAATGTTCTATAATGGAATTTTATTTAATTCCCACCCTCATCCCTCAACCAAATTCTTATCTGCAAATCTGTATTCATGTACTACATATTCTCACTTAAATTCATAATAACTAACTAGATTTTCCTCATCTCTTCATTCAGGTTGACTTAAAATACAACCCAATATCCTGAAGATGAACCAATTGCACTGACATATTGTAAAGTAAAATCTGCTGCCAAGAAATTGTTTAGACTTGTTTATGTGACCTACTTTTTAAAATTTCTCCTGGAAAGCTTTATGCCAGGAAGAATAATTTCATCTCTCAAATATACATTGTCGACACACACTCAAAAGTCACCATCCAATAGATTGACTCACTGGCATTTATACTTATGATAAAGTCATTTGGGGAAAAAAACAAACTCAAGCTGTTCAAAGTGACAGCTAATCCCAGATTCAGCTCAATTCATGAATGGAGCTCTACCAATATGGCCATGAACATTTGATCATACCCCTACCCAAAGCATGACAACTTGAAGGAAAAAGAATGGGGGGTAGGGCCTCAACAACACTGCTCACCAAATGTGGTGACTGAAGAGAACAAGCAATTCTGTTTGAGACCCAGAGCCTTTGGCAGCTATTGGAGCAGCTTCTGTCTTTGGTGGCAAAACAAACTTTGGGTTTTTATTTTTCATTGTTTCTTGAGAGAGGATGAGTATCGTCATTTCTTAACATTGGCTCCTTTGTGTGGCAGGCAGTCTGTTAGCACACATTTTCAGATTCACTTCAAAAAAGAAAACTAAATAGAAATGTGGTTGCATGTTAATTACCCCCCGTAACAGGGTATACCAGATGGCCACCCAGGCCTGCTTCACTGGAGTAGGTAAATAATGCTTCTGATTCCTTTTGTTCCCCTCTGCAAAGAGAATTTGGAATTCTTTTCTCTCTAATTACTTTCTAATACAAAAAGTAAAGCAGAAACTAGAAAATCACATTTCTAAGTACAGACCACAGGGATGAAAGTAAATATCTTTTCCCACCTTTTTCACTTTTGGGTCTAGAATGATTGGGTCCTGAGAGTGTAGAGATAACTACTAATACTGAGGAGCATGGAGTTAGGCCTTCAGCCAAAGCACAAACACCAGAGGATTTATTTCTACAAAGATGTATGATGTTTGGGCCTTACATGTCTCTCTGTGTCCATGTTAACTTCCCCCAGCTAAGCTGTATAATGAGTCCTGTTTTATTACTTAAGGGAGACTTTAAAATTCATTAAGTCAGTATATATAGTGCTGGTCCATTCCAAGGAAAACAAAACTTGCACTCTTAAGACATATTTTTTCTGCTGAGTTGCATATACATGATAAATTCAGCTTGACATTTCATTTACTACATATGACCTCACAGTGTTGCTTGGTGGAGAGCCTTCATTCCCATGATATATCCACAAAGCTGAAGGGCAGAGAAGCCCTTTGAGATCCTAGCCTTGGGTTGTTCCCTGACTTCCAGTTCCCTTATGATTTCCCTCAACTGCTCCAAATGAGGGAGGGGGCAGTGGGAGAGCCAATAGAACTTGGAGTATTTTGTTGATTATGATTCAAAACCTGAAGATCACAGGATAATTTGACAGCTCAGAGGACAGGCCCAACAATTCGGGAAAGCTAGAAGAATGCATGGCTCCCACAGAGGGAGTCTTGTGTGTTGACACACATCATTACAGGAGCCTACGGGAGACCATGAAGACAAGAAGGTGGCTTCCCAATAAGACAATAGTGGTGGATGATCAAGACCAAACACTGACCATGAAGTCACTCTTTCCTCTCTCTCTGTATCTCATCTTCTTTCTCTCTCCTTTGTCTTGAGCTTGAGCTCTGTCTCTATCTCTGTCTCTGTCTCTGTCTATCTGTCTCTCTGTCTCTCTCTCTTCTCTCAGTAGTGCTGGGAACTCAACATAAGACTCTCTACATGTTAAAGAAGTACACTGCCATTGAACTACATCCACAGTCACAAATGTCCTTTCTCCCAAGACTTCAGTATTACATATGCTTTACACATAATAAATCCCAGAGAAAGAGGGGAAATGGAGAAGAGCAATCTCCAAATACCCAAAATACAAATCAAGTTTGAAAAAAAAAAAGAAGAAAGAAATTTAGTTAGCACAGCTGTGTTTGTTGACTGAAGGTCATACCTGTGCTGTTTGTAATGACCATATTGAAGTTTGGAAGAAGGAGATCAGGAAGAACAGAAGGGCATTTCCTAAATGGATTTAACGCAGATGAAAATGAACAGATTGTAAATTCTACTGAGGGAATTCTCTGTTTAATAATCTTGGCTGTGCTTGTCTGGGTTTTCTGCATGCCAAGAGCTTTACCTGCATGGACTCATCTACTCTGTCTAACACAGCATGGGGCTGTGAGAGCTAGTTAATCAAGCAAGAAGGTGATATTCCCAGGAATCAATGGCTAGCCTGGAATTCAAAATGGCCCAGATGAAGGTAAAGTTGCAAAAACATAGTACTGTGACACTGTGCTCTATTGCACCCTGATGTGCACACTTGATACAGAGGAGGAGACCATTTAAAGCAATCTCACCTTTACTCCTTTGAACATACAATGTTTAGCCAGAATTTGGAACTCTGACATTGGCCCTTCGGAACATCCTCCTTAATTCTGAAGTCATTGTAATTTTTTTTACTTCATTCATGTTCTGGTCTCTCCATGTGTGTTAGGGTTGATCATTTTCTTTCCTTAATAAATAAACTAGAATTTTTGAGTGCCTTCAATTGAAACCCTACTTAATTGTAAAGGAAGATAGATTTAAGTCTCTTTCTGCTTTTGGAGCATTCCACTCATATGAAATGAAGTAGTTTTGTCATACATTTAATTTTAATACTATAAGCAAAATCTCTTTTATGTGAGGTCAACAATCATCATTTTTCAACAATAAGGAGAAAATGTCTTTTTTTTGTTGGTTGGTTGTGAGGCTTGAACTCTGGGCCTGGGCACTGTCCCTGATCTCTTCAGCTCAAGGCAAGTGCTCTACCACTTAAGCCACAACACCACTCCTGGTTTTCTGGTGGTTTATTGGAGAGAAGCATCTCATGGACTTTCCTGCCAGGGCTAGCTTTAAACCACAATCCTCAGATCTCAGTCTCCTGAGTAGCTAGGATTATAGACATAAGCCACCAATGCCTGGCAAAAAGGTCTTTCTTTAACATAAAAATAATATATTAAGTGAAGTAAGCCAGCCCAAAGAAACATAGGTCCCATGGTTTCTCTTATTTGCAATAACTTGTATATGTCTGAGATGAGCAGAAAAGGTCAGAAAAGATGACATTAGGTGAAATGATCCCCAAGATAAGGACACAAGTGATTTTTTCTTTCTTGCTAATGTTTCTAACATATTTATAAGGTGATTGTTTTGTTGCTTTGTACGTTCCTCCACCATGTTATAACCCATTTTCACTGTATTTGATGTTGGTATAATTTGGGGAGGGGAAGAGAAAAAAAAATTGTTTAAATAGGGATACAGGTGGACTCATTGCAACAATGAGATGTACAAAATGCTATGTCGAAAAACAAACTTTACAACTTTGGGGAGGGTGTTGGGGAGTGTAGTCATGGAGATAGGAGGGCAGGGATGGTAGGGGGAAAACAAAGGAGGAGGCAACAATGCTTGATAAGAAATGAATTTATTTTCTTGCTCATGCAATTGTAACCCCTCTGTACAGTATTTTCACAATAAAAACAACTTATTAAAAAATAAATATTTGGCAAAAGAGTGACTGCCTACAAAATGATAGTGAAATTATTTTTGTTGGAAAAAATTAGTTGCAAATTGTTTGGTACAAAAGAAAAGTAAACAAAAAATTCCTATCTTTATGCTTCTTTGCTTTCTTTTATGACATTAGCAGTATCTTTTTATTTTTTTGTCAAGCAAAATTTTTAAGTAGTATTTTCCTGTTGAAGGAGAAATCCATAGGAAGCATGGGTTTAACTTCCTGATGGCCAATTTCATGGCTCAGTTTCCAGAACAGAAGCCAAGATCTGATTTAAGGCAAAGAATTGTAACCAGAAAGTTGAGACCAAAGCTCATAGCTCATGACTCGCATTCCCAAAGCTTACTCTGCTGTTGTCCACTTCATGAAGCTTGCAGCTAACTATATGTGGTACCACCTACCTCTTCTAGATATAGCTCACTTTGACCACACTGGCAGTTTTCCTCCTGCCTCTGGCTATCCCTTCTAAGACTTCTTTGATGGTCCTTTTTTCTCTGCTTGATCTTTGTGTTTCCTTGAAGTTCAACCATCAGCCCTCTTTTACCCAACATTCATTCTCCAGATGATTTTGAAATCTCAAGGATTAATGAGACCTCTCTCTCTCTCTCTCTCTCTCTCTCTCTCTCTCTCTCTCTCTCTCTCTCTCTCTCTCTCTCTCTCTTTCTCTTTCCCTCTCTCTCTCTCCTCCATAGCTACACTAACATTTCTTCTTTATGTACCCAGTACTTCATGTATGCTAGACAAGTGCTCCCCTTTCATAGATAGGAAGATTAATGTGGTCCAAGCCAAGCACCAGTGACTCATGCCTATAATCCTATAATCCTAGCTACTTGGGAGACTGAAATCTGAGAATCAAGTTTCAAAGCCAGGCCAAGCAAACAAATCTGAGACACTTATCTCCAAATAATACACAAAAAACTAGATGTAGCTGGCCAGTGGCCTATACCTGTAATCCTAACTACTCAGGAGGCTGAGATCTGAGGATCACAGTTCAAAGCCAGCCTGGGCAGGAAAGTATGTAAGACCCTTATCTCCAATTGACCTCCAGAAAACCAGAAGTGGCACTATGGCTCAAGTGGTAGAGTGGTCGCCGTGAGCAGAAGAGCTGAGGGACAATGCCCAGGCCCAGAGTTCAAGCCCCATGACTGACAAAAAAACCCATAAAACTAGAAGTAGAGTCATGGTTCAAGTGGTAGAACAATGGCCATACACAAAAACAAAGATAGATGAGGAGCTTGAGACCCAGATTCAAGCATACAATCAATCAATCAATCAATCAATAAACACATGAATTTTTTTTCAGGGTAAGCCACAGGTGCCCAGCAAATACATGAATATCTTTTTTTAAAAAAACCAACTATCCCAAGATGTCCTGGTAGTAAGTAGCATCCCCAGGCTTATCTTCAGCACTCCCAATCTTCCTTTATTTTGCTACATCATCTGGGTTATCAGAGACACCCTAAGTCCACCTGCCCATACCTGAACGCTGTGTTCTTGCTTCACACCTGATTGATACGCCCAGTCCTTTCCTGGAGTCATAATATTAGCAAAGGTACAATATCCATGGCTCAGTGAGAAAACTTGAGGTCACTATGAACACCACTTTCTCTATCATAAGTCACATGTGGTTGTCCCCAGAGCTTGCTGAAAGATCCAGTCACCCTCGCTTGGATCTGCAGCACTGTGCTCCTAGCACTGCACAAGTGCCTGGGTTTTCTCACTGGCTATCTCCCAAATCTTCCCCAATAGACAATTGTCAAATGGTCACATCAGAACATGCCACCCCTTCTTTAAAATCGTTGAGATTTCTAATATCTCTGAGAACAGAGTGAAAGGCCATCCACTTGGCTTAGAACACTCTCAGGCCAATCCCTGCCCATTTCCCTGTCCTTATGTGCTTGCTCTAGCCACACCCGTACACCCGGTCCCCACAACAAGCCCCACACCTGTCAGCTGCATACACTGTCATCAGTTTTTGGAGCTCTTTCATATACCCTTTTAGCATATTTTTTTCCTCCTCATCCTCCTTTTCTTTTTCTACCTCCTTCTCCTCTTCTTCCTCTTACATAGTTTATGTTCCCCCCAGTACTAGGCATTGAATTCAGGGTCTCTTGTTTGCTAGGCATTCACTCTACCACCTCAGCCACATCTCCCATCCTTTTGCTTTATTTTTTTTCCAGATAAGCCCTTGTGCTTTTTGCTCAGCCATCCTTGAACCTGATCTTCCTGCTGAGATTACAAGTGTGTGCCATCATGCCTGGCTTGTTTTTAAGAAATGTTCTCACTCACTCAGGACTTGAGCTTTGATCCCTTTGAGTACCTGGGATTGCATACATGAACCAGTATACCCACACAACTCTTCACGCACACAAGCTTGAAATGACTCAGGAGAGTTATGTGAACCTTTAGTCTGTTTCTAATCCTAACTCTTAGATACCTTTCTATCACTTCATATCTTTTACTGTGACTATTTTACCTATATCATCATAGAATTATTTTTTCCCTAGTAGACAGGAAAGTCCAGGAGGACAAGAACCGTGTGTGTTTCCCTCACTTACTGGAATACATGGAACCTAGTAGACTTATGAAATGAAATTCAGCATGACCCTTATAAGTAGCCTACTTAATTGACTGTCAAGTTTTCATTCCTGGAAAACACAGATGCCAGCACTAGCGTAGAGTCATATTACCTCCTTCACGCCAGTAGGAGTCATGTCTAGTAGGACTGGCTTCTGGA
Source organism: Dipodomys merriami (assembly GCF_024711535.1). NCBI lineage: Eukaryota > Metazoa > Chordata > Mammalia > Rodentia > Heteromyidae > Dipodomys > Dipodomys merriami. The sequence goes on along the minus strand of NW_027203382.1, from coordinate 25,718,268 downwards.
AGAGTATTCAGAGGCCATTTAAATAGTTTAAGGAGTTAAGAATGTTCTCCAGAGCCACCTCTGGGGAACAGAAATAGGGCACTTAATCTCTTGGCTGTCTCCCTTCCTTCTCCTCTCCAGCCCTCGAGTTAACCAGGGGAGTCTAAACATTTCATAGCGAGATCACTGGAAAATCTTTTTCAAATTTACTTCTTTGTGTATCTCCAAACAGTCCTCCTTTAATTGCTTCAAGTTTTCAGGATTGGACTCTCATTTCAAGGCAACTCCCCAAACAATTCACCACAGAACAGAACATTAGAATTATGGTAGGTATCATTAAGATGCCATGGCATTCTAATATTGTCTCTTCCTCCCTTGCTCCCACCCACAATTGGTTTTCTGGACCAACAAAGAAACAGCTGGAGTATCAGCAGGCCTCCATCTGCGAGCTCCCATCTGTGGTTTCTTTTGTACTTATGCCAAGAGGCTCTGGAAAACTAAAACACGCCCTATTCACGATTTTACTCTTTTCCAATATTTTGTGTGTACCAAAACAATAGCTGAAGGAGACTCTAGGGATTGTGCTTAAATTAGTACTTCCAAGAAGTTCAAGGATAATGAATGATATGCATTTGGTCTTCTGATTAATACTATTGTTTCGAATTCAAATGCAGTTGAAGAGGGGGTTCAGGGCTGAAGACGGAAATCCTTATCTCATTAGCTGCTGTGAATGAATTGTAAATGCTCAGGGTAATGGAAGTGTTATGACTAGGCCTCTCAACAGAGAATGAAAGTGAATGGGGGAAATGGCTAATGATGAGGCACACAGATTCTAGAATAGTAGCTGTCACATTTCTTTATTCCCAGGACTTCCTTCTTTCTCAACCATCAAGCGTTGATCAACTATTTATAAAATTAAGTTCACTTCTGGTACCTCAGCTGATGGTAAAGTCTATGGAACGCCCAGGGACTGTTCTACTCAGCGACAGCTTTGATCGCCTTTCTAGAGGTTTGTTTTTTGCAGCTTATTACTGGCTCTCTCATGTGCCTTTAAGAATTCTCCTGATCATCCTTCGCTTCACAGGGGTCTCAAATGTCAGCACTTTAGAAAGTCTTCCCTGATTTTTCCAGGAGGAGTCGAGTACTCTAGTGATCCACTTTATTTTATTGTTTCATGTTCATACCATTGTATTTCATCATACAATTGTATTTCAGGTTATAAAGCCATACTTTTATTGATGTGTAACTCATTAATCGACTATGATTGTGGCTTTTTTTTCCTATGATTGCTCAGCTTATCCAAAAAGGGGGAAATCAATTGTTAAGATAAAACTCAAAAATTTTCAATTTGGTCTTGATTTTCATCTTTTCCCCAGACATCTCCATGCCTTTGCTTTGTTTTCTGGGTCTGAGATTTAAACCCAAGCCTCACACTTGCTAGGAAAATGCCTTAACCCTTGAACCATGCCCCTTTTGTCATTTTTTTTAGAGTATTGCATTTTTTTGGCCTACTTCCAGGTTCCTGATTAATATATGCCTGGTTTATTTGTGGTCTCACTAACATTTTTGCCTAGGCTTGTCTTGAACCATAATACTCATGATCCCTGCCTCCTGAGTACCTATATCCAGGCCACTTTCATCATTGTTAAAAACAAGGAGTTAGAAATAAGTATACTTAATTTTCCTTAACTTTAATCCTCCCACCAGAGGCTTATATGGTTGGCATATGGATTTAACAGAGATTGTACATAGCTGTCTGCTATAGTGTCCCACACATACCAAATAGGGAAGAGTACTTAAGTTTCAATTTAACGGACTTGACATTGCAGATTTTCTTCTGCTACATTTTCTTTGCTAATCCTACATCACAGTTTTACAATGCTGTTAACCATAATGAAATGATCAAAACGCAGGAAACTAGAGGGCAATTGTGAGAAAAAAAAAAGGGCCTAAAACTCAGAAAATTCATCTTTGAAGAATAATAATATATTTTACTTCTATCAGATCCACATATGCCCTATCTAAAGGAGTCATCATTACCCAGTGTCAATTATGTGATAACTAATGGTTTGACATATCTCCTAGCTGAAAAAGACTTATCATTCTACAGAATTATTCCCTAATAAGGGCTGTCTGGGGCAGCCTACCACAAAAGCAGCTCTACAGATGAACCTTATCTAACTAGCTGCTTTCAAGCACTTCTCTTACAGAATCGTAGATAAATCTCAGACATTAAAGTATTAGCTTCCTGACCATAGTATTGTAGTTAAAGTTAATAGACAGAAGATTACAGTGTATCGAAGAGTGGCCACATTTACATCTGCCTTGCTATCCAGGATTATAAATTATTCTTTTCTCTGCCTCACTATAAGTAAATAACTTTACTTTAAGACCAAATTCTGAACTTTTTTATTCATTCCCAAGACCTTTCTTATGTACACCAAGTTCTCTTAATTGCTACACAAATAGACACAACCCATCAAATAGATGAATGAACAAGCACATATGGATGTTCTGCGTAGTGCCTAGAACACATACTGATGTTTCTGATGCTACTTCAAGATTGTTAGCTAAATAAATCACAATCCCATTTCAAGAAATCTAAATTAGAATTGTTATAATCAGTAATGATTACTCATATACAATGAATGACACAGCATTTGTGCAGTCCAGAGGAGGCAGACCATCAGGGAAGGGTTTCTGAAAGACTGAGGTGATGGTACAGCTGGCATTTAGACCATAGAAAGGAGACATTGCTCATAGAAGCATCAAAAAGGCACTCAAGAGGAGAAATTGCAAGGGCAAAGGGATGAGGGCCAGCAGCATCACTTGTCCCGGGAGCCACAAATCTATCCCTGGGGTGCTCACTAGAGTAGTCTGGAGATGATGGAGGGAGGACAAACTGGAAGACAGCTTTATGTGCTAAGGAGGTTAAAAACCTTACGAAATCTACTGAGAGCCACTAAAGAAGAAATCAGAAAGTGACATGACCAGATTTCCCTCTTAATGAGCAAGCTCCAGAAGACAAGACCATATGCAGGAACAAAACAGCACTCGGCTGCACTATGTGAAAAGCTAGTTTTTTCCTTAAAAATCAGTGGTCCTGGTCTCCTAAACTTATTTCACAGTCCCCACTCATGGGATGAGACTCATCCCACTATGTGTGAAAAACCCCTGATAAGAAGGCAGACTGAAGTCACCAAGATCAGACAGGAAGTTGTCACAATAATTCTACAGTAGGCAATGTGGACCTCAGCAGGCACAGCATTATAGACAGGGTCTGGTTATTTCCACCTCAGTACTCAAGTTTTGTTTAGTCTGCTTGCCATCAAATAGTTATGAAAATGTGGCAGCATTAGTGTGCTCTGAAAATCATTACCTGAGTGCCTGCCGTGCCTCATACTAGGCAAAGTCCCCCATATACGCTAACTAGTTCTTACTTACGCACTGCAGAGAACTTGTTCTCTCCATTTTCCAGCTAGAACACCAAATGGTCAGGAGAGTTAGGTAGATAGGCCAAGGTCATAGCAGATAGGCTGACAGCCCGTTCAATTAGGACTACTTAGTTCATATTAATGAATGCATAGCCATACCTCTTGATGAGCTGGTTTTCATTTTGCTGTAATAAACCAACTAGAATGTATACTCTTTGGAGTATGTGCAAAAAGTCCCTTTGGAATTCTTAAAATCACCAGGTGGAATGCTGTTATGGACATACTGTGTCACATGATAGAAACATGCATCTGTTCCACTTTAGTGAATATGCTCATCACCAACGTTATTGAACTTTCCCTTCTCTATTGGTGAAAAGGATTTTCTAAAGGGGCTTTATCAATATGATGGTATATAATGTTTCTCTAATATTGAACCATCTACACATTATTGGAGCGAATATCACTTGTTCATTCTAAATTAGAATTGTTATAATCAGTAATGATTACTCATATACAATGAATGACACAGCATTTGTGCAGTCCAGAGGAGGCAGACCATCAGGGAAGGGTTTCTGAAAGACTGAGGTGATGGTACAGCTGGATTAATAGCCTGTTTGTTGGCAGTTGATCTTATCTATAATATCTATAAGATTAATCTATCATTTAGTCTCTAGTATATTCTGCATCAACTTTGGGGATCAATGTACTCTCACTCAATTTCAACTTATTCCTTTAGTGAATTACTTAACTCTGTGTTCTTCGTTCTTCTGATATAGAATAATTTAAAGATTATTGCAAATATGTCATCTTAGTCGAATTTTTCTATAAAACTATCTAGACAATGATGTTAGTAACTTTTTCTATTTTTATTGTTTTATTGTTTTCTTTGAGGTGTAAAGCAAGCTGGTCTCGAACTCATGATCCACCTTCCTCTTCCTCCTTACTGGTGTGTACCACCCCAGCCAGCACTATTTTACTTAAAGGTTAATTGTAGACACTCTGTTGGAGTCAATTTTGATACTTGGAAATTTTTTCTTAACCTTTATCTACTTTGGTAGAATTTCAAAATTATTTCCATAGAATAGTGCCAAGTAATCTCAAAATTATTTTAATATTTCCTGTTCTCTTCATTATATCTATTTGTCCTCCTAATTGTACTTCTGCCATTTAAAAACTTAGATTAGCTAGTGGCTAATTGTGTTAGTGATCTTTCCATTGCTGTGACAAAAATACCTGAGGTAAAACTCATGAGGAAACGCTACATTGCTTTTGGCCTGGTGACAATGCAGAACATCCTGATCGGAGAGAATGGCAAAGGAAAAAATACTTCCCTCTTCAAACAGCAGGCAATGAAATCAAAGGAAGAAGAGAGGCCATGATCCTAACACACCTTTCTAGAGCATACCAAATGACCTGACTTCCTCCCACCTGCTTCTAGCTCATGTATGTTCCATTACTTCCCAAGAGCAGGCTGGTATCCAAGGCTTTATGTGATCCTCTGAATTAAACTTACCTATTTTACAGTTTTGGTGTTTATTGTACTTGTGCATACAAACTCATTTATAATTGCTTTTACTTTATTCATGTCTTTCTGCTTGTTTGGATTTATTTTTTGTCTCAATTGCTAACTCTTTAAATTGTGTTTTTAATTGTTTATTTTTACATTATTTTACACCTGTGAATGTAGGCTTAAAGTGCTAGAATAGTAATGAGATTTTTTTTGGGGGGGGGTCCGGTCGTGGGGCCTGAACTCTGGGCCTGGGCGATGTCCCTCAGCTCTTCAGCTCAAGGCTAGCGCTCTACCACTTGAGCCACAGCGCCACTTCCGGCTTTTTTTCTTTTTGCTTATGTGGTGCTGGGGAATCAAACCCAGGGCCTCAGGCATGCAAGGCAAGCACTTTACCACTGAGCTACCTTCCCAGCCCCGTAATGAGATTTTTTTTATCATTAATTTAAATTGCATTATGGTAAGATGGTGGCTCTGAATTACATCCAACCTTTGGAATGTGTGATTCTTGTTTTTTCTTTTTTAAGAAAAAGTATTTTTATTAGCATACATCAGTAGTACAGGTGACAGGATCATTGTGATAATTCCTTGGGAATGTGTAATACTTTGAACAAGTTCTTCCTTCCATTATATTAATTTCATCTCCTTCACCTCCTCACCTTTTCTAAACAGTATTTGTGGGTTTCTTTATGCTATTTGTGAGTGTGTGTATAAAATATACTTTAATTTTAATTTATCTACCAGAGAAAGTTTTAATTCTATCTTATTCTTTATTCAAAAGTTTGGCTTTGACTCAGTCACATTATTTCACTATAACATTGGAACACGTTATAAAACACACACACACAGTACTATATAGCAGACCATCCCCACTTTGATGATTATTTGGTTATATTTAAATATTTGATCCATATTTTGAGCAATATTAGGAAGTGACAACATATCTTTTTGCTTCCTTGTATTTCCTCCAACATCTGGTTTGAAATAATATTAAAATCAGTATGAAGTAATTGGTAACCTAATCTTACTTTTCAGATTTTCCCTATTTTTTATCTAATATTAGAGTTTCATCATGAAATATTTTAAAAAGGATGTGGCCATTAATTACTGTGCTGCTTTTTCTCATGTAATCTCATCTGATTCTGCATTAGTACTTAAGTCAACCCTGTTCCATTCTTTATTGTATCCTTGAAACCAATTCTTTAGTAGACTTCTCAGAGAAAAAACACTTCCTGAATTGTTATATGTGCTTAACAGTATGCACTTAGCTTTTCACCAGGAAGTTATGTTGCCTTAACCATAAAAGTCATGGACTCGGGGCTGAGAATGTGGCTCAGGGGTAGAGTGCTTGCCTTGCATGCATGAGGCCCTGGGTTCAATTCCTCAGCACCACATAAGCAGAAAAAAAAAGCCGAAAGTGGTGCTATGGCTCAAGTGGTAGCGTGCTAGCCTTGAGCTGAAGAGCTGAGGGACAGCGCCCAGACCCAGAGTTCAGGCCCCAAGACCGGACCCAAAAAAAAAAAAAAAAAAGTCATGGACTCACACTTTCTTCCACAAAAACCTTCTAACATTCTAAGACATTGTATTCCAGCACGTAGAATTACTATCAAAAAGTCTGATAGCAATATATTTATTTTCTTGACAAGTGTCTTGATCTTTTGGATTGGTTTTCACTTGATTTTGCACTTTCTGTAAGTCCAGTAAATTTAATATAATATGAAGTAATTCTCTATGTATGATGTTAGAATTTAAATAACTCAATTATGTCACAAAATTCTATGCCAAATTTCACAGATAAATAGTAAACTCTCCCAATAGGTATTTTGACTTGTTTTAAATTTCAAAAATATTTTCTTAAGTTATAGGTTTTATTATTTATGCTCTGTATTATTTATTTAGTTTCCTATCTTTGCATAATTTTCCTGCTATATGTCTCTTTATCTTTTACTTAATTTTTTCTCCTTCTATGTTTTTTTCTTTTCCTTAATATTTATATCCCAGTGTTGTTTTATCTTTATTCTTATATTTGTTCAGATTAGTTCTCATTTTTGAAAGTATCTTTTTCTTTGATATAATAATCCCTTCCTGACTTTCTGACAATCTCATGTCTGAGTCATTCTATTCTTATGTATGCTTTTATCAATCTCAGTATTAATTTCTGCTCATTCTGAAATATTGTTTTTAGTTTATTCATTTTATGTTTTATGAGCATATCTTTCTACTTCCTATTCTCTGTAAAGATTTAATCTCTCCCTGTTGCTGTCATTTGCTCTATCTCTCTTTCCTTCTCTCTCTCTCAATAACTACATAAAATCCAATTTAATATTCCTGAATTTACAGGATGAGAATGTTTGACTAACAGCACTGCTGCTTTGTAGTTTTACTGGAGTGGTAACAACTATAGGCTCTCACTTGTTGACAAGCTTTTGGCATTGGTCTTTTCTTCAATTACAGAAAAAAAGAAAGAAAAAAAGAAAGAAAGAAAGGAAGGAAGGAAGGAAGGAAGGAAGGAAGGAAGGAAGGAAGGAAGAAGAAGTAAGGAAGGAAAGGAAGGAAGGAAGGAAGGAAGGTAAGAAGGAAGGAAGTAAAGAAAGAAAGACAGGAAGAAAGGAAGAAAGGAAGGAAGAAAGGAAGGAAGAAAGGAAGAAAGAAAGGAAGAAAGAAAGGAAGTGCTGATAATTAAACCCAGGACCTGTGCATGTTAAACTAAGCAAGTGCTCTATCATCTCCAGGCCCATCCACTGTCACTGTTATACCTAATTTTGTGTTTCATCTTGAAAATCTGTGGAATTGCTCTAGGCCTTTTAAACCTTAATGTGTCTATTGTATCCATCCATGTTCATACTTGTATGTATAAGTCCTTTACAAATTTTAACTGCTGTACTCAAGTGTTCACAGCAAATGTCAGATGTTTTGAAGTAACCTTGATTTTTGCTTCTTTCTGCTTGTCTACTCAGAGTGTACAATGTCAAATTCTATCTTACTTTTTCTCATTTGTGATTATTTGAATACTTTGTCTTCTAATTTTATTGTGGATATTGTTTTTATTCTTAACCTAGAGTCACTATGCTACTCGCGTATCAACATTTATAGAGCAATTTGAGAAGATTAAAAATGATACCACTTCTTATTTCCCTCAAATATTTTTCTAACTTATTAAAGCTGACTTAAAATTTCATCATCCAATGACTACTAGCACTGGCAATGGTGAAGATTTATATGACCCTATCATCATAAATTAATACTAAATGTACATAAATTATTATTCTGCTTTCTTAAAGAAAAGCAAATCAAGTAATCACTTTATCAAGGTTCCTAGGATACTACTCCTGTCTCTACATGTGTTTTTAATTATTATTCCCAAATATTTTATTCTCTTTCTTAAGCCAAAATCCTACCAAGGCTACCAAGTAATTACCTCAAAGATTCAATATTCTGGCTTTAGTATTTTTCTTTGTTGTTGATTCATTTCCAACTATATTTTGAAATTGTCTTGAAATGCATCATTTCTCTTGAATTTTTTCTAGTCACAATCAGCAAGGAGCCCCAGTTGTTCAATCTTCCATGCTGTCAGCCAGAAAATCAACTTAATTCTTTTTTATTTTATATATAGTTTATACTTAATGAAGAAAATGAAGTGCCCTACTAAACAATGTATAGACATTTGCCATAGGCTGACATTTCAAGTAACAATGTACTGCATATATAATAGTGATTCTGTAAGACCGTAATGAAGCTGTAAAATTCCTTTCACCTAGCAATGATGTAGCCTTCCTAGTACCACAGTACCTTGTTTTAATCAGGAATCTGTGAGGATGCTGGCAAAACAAAGCTATTCAGATATATTTAGATATACAAATATTTGGCATTGCATTAGCATTTTTCTACAGTACTCAGTGTAGTAACACAGTATGCCAGTTTGTGTAGTAAGAGCTATTATTCCATGTAGCCCAGATGTGCAGTATGCTCTATCATCTGTATTTGCCAAATACATGAATTGCTACTACATCAGAGTACCAGTGCTTAACTTCCATCAGTACATTGTGCTCTTTCCCTTTCTCACCTTTAGTTCTGAGTCTATATTTTGAGGGTCTGACTCAGTCTGAAAGCATGGTGGAGCATGCAATATCCTGAAAATTCTTAAATTTTATGTCTACAGGGTATGTGCTGGACCATTCATTACTCTCATTGACACTCAGCTTCATACCTACAGAATTGTAGACAGCCTTCTTTGCTATATGCTTAGCATTTTCAAGGCTGGATATCCTCTACTACATCTAAGAATCCAGGGTCTAGTGTCTATTCTGTTGCAGAAGTTGCAATCTTAGGTCTATTGGGATGGATCCATATGGATTCCAAGTGTTTTTCTGCTGACCTAGAACCACCTTAGGGCTCTCAGGAGTCCATGTATAAGGTTCATTTTTTTTTAACATGTAGAATCTTCTTTTCTGGCCAATAATCTCTTGTTTTTCTAAGGAATTTCCCCTCTCCCTAAATCATGCCAACAATTTCCCTTGGAACTTGAAACTTTAGAATTTGAAACAAAAAGGCAAGTTGAAACAACAAGTCCAAGCCCAATTGAAAGGTAGAAGAGAAAATAGGAAATCTTCAAGGATAAAAGAATTGAGTTGGGACTTTAGAAATTTATTCCTATCACACAGTTCTTCCCGTAACTGCCTTATTCATCTAAAAAACTCAGAAGCAAATTTAAAATATTGCTCTGTATTTTACCCTTTTGATTTGTAAGGTATTTTATTTTAGAAATACCTTTTTCTCTTTTAATTTGTAGTATTACTTTTGAATTTGAAATACTAACAAAGTCATATTCCCACATTTAGTTGCTAACTCTGGCTCAACAACCATTGTCTATAATATCCTTTGGGAGCTTCTATGATAAAACTTAGGGGGAATGCCTTTTTAAATGTATTTAATTTCAAAAGAAAACATAAGCTTATAATTGTGATGAAAATGCAGCTTTCATTAACTCCCTTTGATATTAAAATAATCTTTCATTTTAAAACCTTCTTTTTATCTTGAATTGAGACCAGCTTTACAATAATGGTGAGACAGGGAAATCTTTTCTCTTAGTAACAGGTCTACAGATGTGGAATCAAAGATAGTAACTATAAGATAATTCCCAAGTATTATATTGTTGAATTTATAACTATTCCCTACCTCCACACACATCTTTTGAACAGAAAAGAATTGTGCATTACCAACAAGTTAAGAAGCTTGTGTGTAAAAAAAAATCTCTGCAAAGCTGTCCAAAGGGACTTGAAATACAACGTTTGATATAATTTCAGAAGACAGCATAAGCTCTTCTTAAAAACTAAATTCTTAGCCTCCATCCCATATAATATTCCTGGCATACATTCTCCAAGTTAACAATCCAGAATTCTAGTTATGTAGATTCACAAAGTATTTACAAAGATAAGTAACCTATGAGATCTACTTTTGTTCAAAGAGAATGTAAATTTTACATTTTGATAGGTGATACGGAAAAGGAGAGAGCAAGCATCTTATTTCTACAAGTCACCTCAATAACCCAGTTCAGCTTCACATACAAAATAACTGCTAATTAATTCATTACCATGACTTCATTAACTTCCCCCAGGCCATTCCTTTAACACAACATCTATACATTAAATGGAGATTCCTAATTATACATTTTCCTTGGCAATTGGATAAAGGGTAAGGCTATAATGGCTTCATAGAGAATATGATCAAGGTAACTAAACAAGGCGGGGGGTGGAAATCATAAAGACTGAAGAATATCAAGAGTAGGCCAAGTAGGGGGGGGGGGTGGTGGCAAAGAAGAGAATTTAAAGAACAAAAGTAAATAATGAGGCTTTCTAACATCTTCAGCATGGGTTTGCTTTATGGCATGCATCCCAAAGTGTTTTAAAATATATCTATTCCAATCAGAAGTAGCCAATTATGTAAATCTGTTCTCTTAACATAGCACTCTAACTGAGGTCGTGAGAAAGGAGAAGCAGATGGAGAGCCCCTTGGGAGAGCTGGTATAGATAAAACTCCCTGAGGCAGAAAGGACCCTTTCACACAAGGGAAACATCCAAGCTTTTCTCTGAAAGAATTTTCTCTTTCTACACTTAGCTATTTTCATAAAGAGTGCAATACAAAGGTTCAATAATGGGTTGGGTCTGTGAGGATATTTAACTTTCAAAACAATGCCCGACTCTGCTGTTAATAATTTAATATGGTTGATCATTTGGGAGAAAAAAATTTCCTCTTTCAGAGAACCAGATTTTGCTATTTCATTTCTGATTTCACAGATCAAACTCCCTTCTATGACTTTATCAAATACCCTAGTCGGGCAGTAACACAATGATCCTTTCTTGGAAATGAGCATGATAGTGTTGAGGCATGCCACTGCTAATAGACACACCACCATCTTTTATGGAGTAGAGGGAAAAGACAATAGCTGAGTGACATTTTCTCTGGAAATGTCATTTTTCCCTAGAATAGCTATTATTCTGCAATCTTTCCCCCTTTCCTTCTCTTGTTCTCCCTATCTTCAGCTGTATGGACTTTTGCAGTGCCTCCTTGACATAAACTAAAGTAGCCTAAAATCTTGCCTGTGTTTTCCCTGGTTCCTTGAGGAAGCTGAAGAAAAACTTACCCCACCAGAAATGAAAACATTCTTTAAAGCAACCACAAGCAAGAAGACTATAGTCTTGGCATATGAATAGACAAGGGAGTAGAATAAAGAGAATAAAGTGAAATAAATCCCAGCATAGGTTGGACTTAAATGTATGTCTAAGGTGATATTTCAAACAGTGGGAAAAGGTGATATATTTCATAAATGGAGCTTGAATAACTGGTTATCCCTCTAGAAGAAAATTAAACTGGACCTTTAATTCACACCAAATGTAAAAATAAATTCCAGAAGGATTAAAGATTTGCATGTAAGAATTAAAACAATAAAAACCTTCTAAAATGCTATATATACAACCCTATAGGCAGGGGAGATTATTTTGACTGAGTCTGGGAAGCCAGACACACATAAAAAGTAGTGTAGCTATATTTAAATAATTTAAAGTGTATTTGAAAAAGAGACCACACGAGGAAAACATATGTTCAACATATATGGCAGGAAAGTAATTAGTACCTCTAATGTACAAATCACTGATAAAAATTAACAACAACCAAAGAAAGCAATCCAATAGACATTGATGTAGTAAATATAAAGCATCAATTGAAGCAGACTAACATAAAGCATTCAACTCTATTAAGACAACAATGATATCCTTTGTAACCATTACGTTGTCAAAAACAAAAAGTTGCAATACCTGTTTTTGGCAGGTATATAAAAAAATCTTCTGCACTGCTTGTAGAAATATGAATTGGTGGAGTCTGTTGAAATGCAATCTGGCACTACTTATAACACTGAAAATATATGCAATAGTCCACAAATTCTATGTGTGTAAATTTAATCTATAGAAAGAATGACACCAATATTTGATAAAGATATATCTACAAGGATGAGTTATTCTAAGGGACAAACAGAAATAAAGTATTTATTGAAGGAAACTTTTTATATTTTTATTAGCTTCAATTAGCTGTGCAGGTGATTTTATTGTGACATGTCCATATATGCACAGACTCACCCCCTCCATCACTCTTCCTCATTCCCCTCCTTCTTCCCAAACCAGTATCAACAAACTTTGCATGCCCGTTTTGACATACATAATACAGTATTTTGACCATATTCATTCAAAGGAAGAATTCTTGAGTATATGTCACTATGTCCATAAAATTTATTTGTCAGCATTAAAAAGAATGTACTAGGGCTGGGAAAGGTGGCTCAGTGGTAGAGTGCTTGCCTTGCATGCCTGAGGCCCTGAGTTTGATTCCTCAGCACCACATAAGCAAAAAAGAAAAAAGCCGGAAGTGGGGCTGTGGCTCAAGTAGTAGAGCGCTAGCCTTGATCTGAAGAGCTGAGGGACAGCGTCCAGGCCCAGAGTTCAGGCCCCACGACTGGATCCCCCCCACAAAAAAAAAAAGAATGTATTAGACTATGTGAATCATCTCATTAACCAATTTATGGTTTAGTAAGGAAGTCCAGACTCAGAAAAATTCATATGAGAAAAAAGTAAGACTATGTATGGATGACTGCATACATTTATATTCTTTCTTTAAAACAACAGCTTTTTATCAACATAATTCACCCTTTCAAAGCGTACAGTTCAGCATGTCATTCATTTTAACATTCATTTCTATACTTCCATGGGAAACTACCACAGAAAGATTATCTCTACAAAAAATGGAAACCCAGAGGCATCTGAAATTCCTCCTACGAATGCAGGCCCAAGTGAGAGAGCAATCACTGATGTCAGGTGGCTGGAGATATTCTCCAGGAAGAAAGCCAAAGAATGAGATAGTCAAAGTCAGGCACTGGAGGTTCACGCTTATAATCCTAGCTACTCAGGAGGCTGAGATCTGAAGATCTCGGTTCAAAGACAGCCCAGGCAGGAAGTCTGTGAGACTCTCATCTCCAATTAACCACCAGAAAACTGGAAGTGGTGCTGTGGCTCAAGCAGTAGAGTGTTCACCTTGAGCTGAAGAGTGCAGAGACAGCACTCAGGCCCAGAGTTCAAGCCCCACAACCACCACCACCAACAACAACAACAAATGGGATAGTCAAAGGATAGCTGAGCTTCTTGCTGCCCACATTGAGCAAAACTCTCCTTTTTCTGGAACATTCCTTGTCAAACAAGCATCATGTGAGATGGCTATGGCCGAGAACTTGATGACTGCCTCAGTCTAAACAGGTTTTCTACTTTCTGACATCCTCTCCTTTGACTTGTAACCTCACTCCAAATGGACGCCCACAGTCAACAGCAAGGCCTGGCCACAGCCACAGATGGCCCTATTCCAGGCCACCCATCCACACTCCTTGGAGGTACTCACAAGGCACCGCTGGCCACATGAGGTTTAAGTACTGAAAATACCGTAGGAAATATTACACTAATAATTTTTGCTTTCTCCCTTCACTGCTGTTTTTTCATTCTGCAAGTCAAGTTATGAGAATTCTAACCTCATGGTAGGAAAGGGCTGGTATTTCACTTCAAAGAGAGACTTCATGCTCTTAAAAGCAGCCTCCATTGGAAAGAGAAATTTCACTCAATTCCTGTTTTTCTCCTAGAACTCCTGGAGAACAATCCGAGATGAAGGCCTGCCACGGATATATTCTGTGGTGGTGGTGATGACAACCCAAAGGGGCTTCTTAAGGAAGAAAGAAGAGTTAAAGGGAGAGTTCATTCCTTAATCTCTTTCTTGAAGAAAATAACCTGATGGGCAAAAGAAATGATAGGACAGTAGCTCCTGACTGCCACTCTGTGCTTTGTTCTCATGAGCAGGACACATGACAGGGAATTAGCCACCTATCTGGCTCTGAGAAGGTGAGAAGATGCTGTCTCTGAGGCTGTCAGACTCCTGGCAGTGGATGACCAGACAAATCATCATAGTCAGGAAGTAGATCCTGAACTTTGTTCCTGAGATGTCAACCCAAGATAGCCCAAGTGCTGAGCTGGGAGAGAAAGGATCTTGCCAGGGATCTCACCACAACCAGGCAAGTGATGCTACAAAAGCTGTGGATTTAGAGACAAGAAGGTGGAATTTCCCAGCCAGTTTCTGTGTAAGCCACAGAAGGTTGGAAAAACCAGGAGTAGGTGAAGGCTCTGTGGGAACATTTTAAACCAAGAGAAGACATCCCAGACTTTCCTGCTGTGGAATTCAGGGACAATGTTAGCACTGTTCAAGGTCATAGGCTCTATATCAGCTGTTCCCAGCTACTCTTCTCCAGGGTGAATCAGCAGCCAGAGGACCTTTCCTTGCCCTACTGGAGTTTGTAGAGTACAGAAATTGGGGAGGAAGAACCTTTGGAAAGATTAAACAATCCTTTTCAAAATAGGCCATGATCTACCTATAGAGAATATTAAAATACTGAGATAAAAGTAAAACATTAACCCGATTGGACACTGGCTTCATTTTTGTTTTCTTGCTAATCACCCAATGATGGTACAGGGAAAGATCCTCTAAAGTACAAACAAAAGTTCTTTTTGTGAAGAAAAATGGAAGGACCAGTGAGCCAGAGCCCTCCTCTAATACCTCATGGAGCCATGCCAACTTTCTCTTACTCTGTTTTCTGATCCTCAATCTGTCTTCTCTGAGGACATCAGGAAAACAAGTACCTTGTCCTCCCTGGCTGGTTTCAGAAAAGCATCTGCAGGGCTCACAATCCTAAGAATATAGAGCTCTCTCTCTCTCTCTCTCTCTCTCTCTCTCTCTCTCTCTCTCTCTCTCTCTCTCTCTCTCTCTCTCTCTCTCTCTCCCTCTCTCTCCTTCTCTCTCTCTGTTGCCAAAATGCATATTCTTTTTTATTTTTAATATGTTTTTATCGTGAAAATACTGTACAGAGGGGTTATAATTACGTGGGTAAGATAATGAGCACATTTCTTATCAAGCATTGTAGCCTCCTGCTTTGTTTCCCCTTCCTGTCCCTTCGTATCCTCCCCCCCCGTCTTCCCCCCACCAAAGTTTTATAAATATGTTAGAAACAATCACATGAAAGATCTCTCTCTCTCTCTCTCTCTCTCTCTCTCTCTCTCTCTCTCTCTCTCTCTCTCTCTCTCTCTCTCTCTCTCTCTCTCTCTCTCTCTCTCTCTCTCTTCGTCAGTCATGGGGCTTGAGCTCTAGGCCTGGGAGCTGTCCCTGAACAATTCAGCTCAAGGCTCATCAAAATGCACATTCTTAATAGGCTAGCCTCCAATGAAGTGAAGGTACAGAAGAAGACATTTCTATAAAAATTACCTTCCCAACAAGTGATGAGCTGCAGAGCTTTAAAGGCCACAAGATAAAAGGTCCTCTGTCTGCCTCTCACTTCCACATTTCCCAGCCTATTTGTCTTTTACCTCGGTTAGGCTTTGGGTCTTGGCTAAACTAAGATGTTCTCTTTTTTTCTTTTCAACCCACAGTAACTTAAACAAGAGCCAAACCTCTTAATGAGGGAATAATGTATGACAGAGCAGCTAGCATTGGAAACAAAATGGTTTGGGAAAGAAGGGGAAAGGTAGAAGGAGAGGAGTTGATTCTGAGCACAGCATGCCAGCCTCCATCTCAGTGCTGGCTTGCTGGGATTATTACATTGCAGGAAGGGCCAGTGGCAAAGCTGGAACAATGCTCTTTGCTCCTTTTTACATCCTGAATGGACTCTGCAGGGCCTGTTTATTCCACAGAGCAGCGTGGCTCTGAGTGCTAATGGCTTATGTTCTGCGGAAAGCCTTGTTTTCTACTAGTTGGAGAGTTTTTTAAATGTGGGAGATTTGGTTGTCTCAGTAGAGAGAGGCCATGTTGCTTGGATAAGTGATCCTTAAGCACATTGCAGGGTTCAATTGATGGCAACAGGCCCCCGGCAACTAACTGTAAGTGGTGCTTAGAAAGACAAGGTGCAACCAGCACAATACATTTTTTTAAAAAAAAAATTCACTAAGTACATTATACACACATGTTTAAGATCTCATATCATACACAGAGGTGCAGCTCAAATCACTGAGTTCCATTCCCTCAATACCATGTCAGCTTTCCAGGATCAACTCCAAGGTGCTTGACTTAGCTAGAAATAGCTCCTAGGTGGTAATGTTACCTCTAATGAGGGAATCTGCAAGCCAATTTGAATTGCTTCTCCAGGGAGGAAGAGGTGCCTCCAGTCTTACACTGGTGGAGGTCATTGGAGACTAAAGGTTGAGCCAGAACTGATGAAAACTTGGGCAAAGTTTGAGTTTTTCTGTAGAAAATGAGACAACGAAGTAAATACTTCCCCTGGAATGCTGAAGGAATATAGTGTGCAAATATTGGCTTCACCAAGAGTTTTTGGTTTGGAGATCTTCGAGAAAGCAGCTACTGATCTATACAGTGGAGTTCCCATATCCCAGTGATGGCTTTTCCTTCTCCTCCTCACTTTTTAGTGTTACTAACCAGAGAAGACTGTCGATGTTAGTATAGAGTACCATGGTGCTATCTTCAGAGAACAGAGCTGCGTTGACTCTGGAATGCTGGGTAGACCTGAGGTAAGCCAGCAGCCACCAACAATGGGGCCTCTTGAGGGATCGAATAGGTTGGCAAGGAGTGAACAGGCTCATGGAACCTTCTGTGGTGATGTATCATGGCTTACTTGGCAAGTCCCTCCTATATATGAATCCACTAAGAGCCACTCCAAGCTGTTCAACAAATAGACGCAGGAGCCCTCCCAGATGATTAATTAGCAATAAGTATTTTGCATGTCAAGGTATGACCTTTCAGAATGCTATGAGATATACCCATAACCACATAAAGTTCCCCATATCACATGCTACTTATTAGGACTGTACAACATCTAATCACTTCTTCTTCCAGTTAAGAGAATTGATTCACAGTGTCAGTCAAGAAAGGGGGGAAAAGAAGAACAAGAATGATGGCTGTTTGGAAAGAATTATTGTAACTAAGAAATTATGCCTGCCTAGACCTCTCATGATGAGCCCTGGCTGGCTCCCAGGGTGGATACAATTGCAAACATTATAGCATCTTGCAGATGAACATACTCCACTGAATTACTAACCATTAATTTTCTAAATTGTACTCTTGAAAACTTGACAAGACTTGTTTGGTTACTGAATTATACCCTCTTCTAAATGTCCTCCTCCTGAAAGATTCCGTTCCCCCTTCAAGAAAATATTTCTGTTTCAAACAAGGTTCTTCACAGTCAGGTGTCCCATACTCACCTCCCTGCCCCATTTACTAGGTCTCACTACTGCAGGATGGATGGGCATGGCCAGTTTCACACTCTGAATTTCACCATCACCATCACAGTTTACTGGAGAAAGAGGGGGAAGGTGCTGTTCATGCTAATCTGACCTGAAACTGTGTATATTGCTCTGGAATTTCCATTGTAAATTTCTTTTTTTGTATTTTTATTTTTATTATTCTTTTGTGTAGTATTTTTTATTGTGAAAATACTGTACAGAGGAGTTACAATTACATGGGCAAGATAATGAGTACATTTCTTATCAAGCATTGTTGCCTCCTCTTTGTTTCCCCTTCCCACCCCTTCCCATCCTCCCCCCAAATCCCCCCACCCGATCCACCCCCCCACCACCAAATTTGTAAAGTTCGTTTTTCGACATAACAACTTGTACATCTCATTGTTGCAATGGGTCCACCGGTATCCCTAGTTAAACGATTTGTTTTTGCCCTTCCCTTCCACAAATTATACCACATCAAATGCCTCCATCAGAAAGAATGCCATTGCCCCATTTGTTAGGAAATGGAAAGACTTGGAAAAAATTTTATTAAGTGAAGTAAGCCAGGCCCAAAGAAACATAGGTCCCATGGTTTCCCTTATTTGCAATAACTAGTATAGGTCTGAGTCAAGCAGAAAAGGTCAGATAAGTTGATGTTAAGGGAATGAACTCCATTGTAAATTTCTCTAGATTCCCAGATCCGATGCAAACCTAAGAGCAGCACACCCAAATTCCTGAGACTTATGTTTAAATGTCCTAGCTAGTGAGGTCTATATCATATGGGTCTCACTGTATCCATGGCCTTCTTGGTCTAGACAGAAACCTATATTTAGAATTCATCTTCTAGATCCAGGAAAGGAAATATTTAAAAATAAATACATGTAGGATGATATAGCCAACATATATTCTACTATATTTCATTTTATTATTGCATCTCAAATACCTAAAAATTTTAGACTACATCCAAATATGGAAATCTTGATTAAGATTGTTCAGAAGACTACAACTTTGTGCCTGTATGGGATCTTGAACTCAGGGCCTCATGCCTTCCCATAGCTTATGTGTTCAAGGTTGGCACGCTACCAATTGACCTACACATCTCCACTTCTGTGAAGAGCACAACTGCTGAAGGGAAAGATTTGCCTCCTTTCCTAAAGAAAGAGGAACATGGAAAGAATAATAAAAGGCAGTAACTACAATTCTTTTTGGGGAAGAGGGGTGTGTTACTGAACTCAAGGGTCTTGCACATACTAGGCAAGCATTCTACCACTGTAGCCATTTCTACATCCCTCAAAAAATGTATATTAATACTGGTCTTTAACACTGAGGTTCAGCTTTTAACCTATTTCGTTTTCTGTAAAATTCATTTTTAATTTAATTTTATTCTGTAAAGGTGACGTACAGAGGAGTTACAGTTACATAAGTAGGGTAATGTGTGCATTTCTTTTGAACAGTGTTACCCCTTCCCTCATTTTCTCCCACTTTCCCTCCCTCAACTCCCCCACCCCACATTGTAAAATTCATTCCCAGGGTAGTGTCTAGTGAGTATCAGTGTTGAATTGGTTCATCTTTTATCCCACCATTTCTGTAGTTCCCTTTCCCTTCCCCAAATCATATAAACTTGTATACAAGAAAAAGTGTACAGAAATAAAAAATAGTGACAACAAGGAATAAAACAAAGGGAAACAGTGTACAGAAATAAAAAATAGTGACAACAGGGAATAAATCAAAAGAAAAAAAAGAAAAGGAAAAAGAAAAAGGAAATAATTGCAAACAGTACACATAAAAAACTTTGTTTCCATTTCTTAGAATTCATTTTGATCAGCATCATTTTATAGGGTCATATGCACACAGCTATTGAGCTATTGCTTGAAATTATTAATACTACAAAGGAAACAAACCACTTAACTTTCTATTTGAAAACTCAGTTGTTACCAAAATTTCTTGAACCCCTTCCAAGATTTGTAACTTCAGGTCTATTTTGATAGAAAAAAAAATTTTAATCCTCATTTTTTTTATCAATTCTTGATCAAAATGTTGTATTTATTTTCATTGTGAGTAAATGAGAGAGAGGGAAAAGGGGGAGAGGGGAGAAGAAGGAAGAGGAGAGGAAAAAGAACATGCCACATTTGTAATGGTAACCATGAATATATCAGTAGTATCAAATACACAGATTTTCATACTTTGTTGTAAAGGTACATACAGATTAATTACTTATGGCCATCATTGAAATTCTGTGTTTTTAAAATAAAAACTCACCAGGAAGCAAGTTCTTACTGTACTCAAGATTGCAAAATATGTCTGGCAACTGAATGCCAACATAATCCTTGATATTTTACTTTATGCAAACCAAAATAAATCAGTCACATTGTTCTTGGAGGGTTAAGGTCTTGCCAGACTACTGATAAAGGCCATGGCACATGGACATGGACATACATACATGCACATGTGTGTGTGCGTGTGCACACGCACACATGCGGAGCTAAGGAATCATTCTGTGTGATTGATAATGACATGACCTGAGCATCTTCTTGCACCAGATAAGTGTGCTCAGGTAGCAGAACTAGCCATGCATAGAGGGAAATGAAGACACTGGAACTGTGAATTTGTTATTCCCAGCCCCAGCACCATTGGGAATTTACACATACCTAGTTCATGGGAATACAGTTAAGGAATAATTCTGTCTTCCTAACAAGCAACTGATTATTTTTGGCTTCATTATCTAATGCCTAACATCCTATAGCAATCAAATACCTTGTAAGGATACTTTAAAAACTTTAAAAAGCCTAAAATGCGCTTATACCTAAGGCTTTATGTTGAGATTTTTTTGTTTGTTTGTTTTTGGTCAGCCTGTTCTCATCCAGTCCCTCATATCTGTGGCTGATGGTGGCTGTAATTAAGTAGTCATTTCAAAAATAAGATGTTCATAAGGTTCACCCTTTCAGCAGCAGACAATATAAAGTCCTGTGGTCTGAACTGGGCATGTAGTGTTCCCAAGGAGTGGCTAAGGAAATGCAGGTAATGGAAGTAATGTGTGGCACTTGTTCATTGAAAACATTTTGCTTTGTTTCCTGACCCAACAGGGGCCCTTTGCTCATTAACAAGGAAAAAAGATTGAATATTTAAAAGTGTAATGACTAGAAAAATACAAAGAAGCAAGTTAGGGAGTGGTCCTTTTCATAAAGGACTGGAAGGAACTGAGGGTAGATTTGCAGGAAACATGAGACCCAAACAAAGCTCTTCACAGATTTCCCAGAAGTGGCAACTTCCTCCTTCCCTTTTAGCCTTTGCTCTTCCTTTTGGCCTCCTTACTTCTTCCCTTCTCCTCTCTTCATCCTTCTCTCCTTTTTCTCATCTTCACTTCCCCTCACTTCCTATTATTTTCTAGTTTTGTTCCCTCACATCTTATTTTGTTCTTTTCACCTTTAATTTCTGGTTTTCCCTCCCCTGTCAGAATCCCTGGGAGGAATCTCTGCCACCTTGGCAGAGAAGGAGAAAGCAGTCATAAGCTCCTTCAAGTGGATAGTCTTCCCTCCACATGTCACTGCCCACTCTTTGACCTTCAGTCTATCACAGTGTCTTTATATTTGAAGTAGATCACTTTGAGTCATGCAAGTGTACCTAGGTACTTTTGTGTTTTGACCCATTTTGACTGGTGTCCTTTTATGGGTTTGTTTACACCATTTGCATTAAATATAATGGCTTGTACAGCTGTAATTACTATCCTGCCTTCTGTTTCTCCTTGACTAAGCTGTTTGTTGATCTTTTATTATTCTGTTCTTTACTTCTTTCAAATTAGGTGAATTTTATTATAATCCCTATTGGCTTTTTAGCTACAGGGTATCTTATTTTTAGTGGTTTCACTGAGGTTAAAATATGCATCCACAACTTATAGTTGAAATCGTTTTCACTACTCTTTCTAACTTTGGTTATTGTATCCAATATATGTTACTTCCACATGAGTTATTAACCACTTTGTGCAGTTATTTTATTTGCCAGTTTAAAAAAACAGACATTTATGTTTACACATGTATGTACTATTTTTATGCTCTCTTTCTCACAACAAAATGTGTGATACCATATAGGATGATGCTATTCAGGGTGCATGTTGTTCTCCAGAGGTTCCTGTACTAGACCCTGGGCTTCCAGTGTGTCAGCACTGAGGTGATAGAATATATAAGAGGCGAGCCTAATGAAAGGTAGGTAGCCCTTTTGGGATCACACTCAGAAGAGATGTAGTTCTCATGGGACCTTAATTAGTAGTTAGTTCTTATGAGAGTGAATAATCACAAAACAGTAAACCTGATCCCTGATCCTGAATCCCTCTATGGCTCCCTGTTCCCCAACCCATGTGATTTTTTATTTTTTTTACTATTTCCTCTCATACTTGTTCTTGCCTTGATGTCATCTGCCACTCTACGATGTAGCCAGGAAGGGCCCCAGCAGCTGAACTAATACCTGATCTTAGAATTTCAGCTTCTAAAATTGTGGGCTAAATACTCCTGTACACACTTTTTTATTTTACAAAGTGCCATCCCTCCAATCTGATATTATATTATAGTAATAGGAAGTCATTCACCTCTAATGAAGGATGTCTTTTAGTAATTTTGTAGAGTACACCTAAAAGCAATGAACTCCTTTGGTTTTGATTGTCTGAAAAGGCTTTTATATTTTATTTTTTTGGAGGTAAGTAGTATGGAATACATCAGTTGACAGATGTTTGAAGTCAGATTTCCAGACAAAGGGGCTCTGAGATGTAGCATAACATATAGGAAGTTTACTTCTCAAGATCCACAACTCAGGAAGGGTAAAGGAATAAGAATTGATGCTGGACATCCATGGGTCATGTCTGTTAATCCTATCTACACAGAAAGCTGAGATCTGAGAATCACAGTTCAAAGTCAGCCTGGACAACAAAGTCTAGGAGACCCTTATCTCTAACTAGCTACAACAAAAGCAGAAGTGGAACTATGGTTCAAGTGGTAGAGCACAGAAGCTCAGGGACAGCAACTAGGACCCAAGTTCAAGTCTTGGGACAAAGAAAGAAAGAGAGAGAGACAGAGACAGAGAGACTGAGAGAGACACAGAGAGAGAAAGGACAGAAGGCAGGAAGGAAAAAGGAAGGCAGGAAAGAAGGAAGGAAGGGAGGGAGAGATAGAAAGAGAGAAAGAAAGAAAGGAAAAAGGAAGGAAGGAAGGAAGGAAGGAAGGAAGGAAGGAAGGAAGGAAGGAAGGAAGGCAGGCAGGCAGGCAGGCAGGAAGGAAGAAGGAAGGCAGGAAAGAAGGAAGGAAGGGAGGGAGGGAGGGAGAGATAGAAAGAGAGAAAGAAAGGAAAAAGGAAGGAAGGAAGAAAGAAAGAAAGAAAAGAAAGAAAGAAAGAAAGAAAGAAAGAAAGAAAGAAAGAAAGAAAGAAAGAAAGAAAGAAAGAAAGTTGACCCAATAAAACTCTCAGCTCATTATTTACCATAGTTAAGATATGGAACCAACCGAGATGCCCCCTCAGGAGATGAATGGATCAAGAAAAAATTATATATATATATATATACATACACACATATACATACAAATATATATATATATATATACATATACATACATACAATGGAATTCTATGCCTCCATCAGAAAGAATGACATCGCCCTATTTGTTAGGAAATGGAAAGACTTGGAAAAAATTATTTTAAGTGAAGTAAGCCAGGCCCAAAGAAACATAGCTACCATGGTTTCCCTTACTTGCAATAACTAGTGTATGTCTAGGACAAGCAGAAAAGGTCAAAAATTATATGCATATGACCATATAAGATGATACTAAACAAAATGAACCCCAAGATAGGGACATGAGTGGTTTTAACTTTCTTGCTGTTCTTTTTTAATGTATTCATAATGTACTATGTGATATTTTTGTTTCTTTTATTTGTTCTTCCCCTGTGGTATAAAACCCCTGTTTTCACTGTATTTGATTCTGGGGCTTTGCATCTTGTATATACATTTTTCTAATTTGGGGAGGGGAGTGGAGGAGAAATAACAAAATGCTGAAATAAGGATACAGGTTGACTCATTGTACAAGACACTATGTTGAAAATGAACTTTACAACTTTGGGAGGGTGGGAGGAGTGGGGGAGGTGGGGAGGGAAGGGATAGTAGGGAGAAAACAAAGGAGGAGGTAACAATGCTCAATAGGAAATCTACTCATTACCCTACTCATGTAACTGTAACCCCTCTGTACAGTATCTTTACAATAAAAAATATATACAAAAAACTCTCAGCTGATTTCATGGAGAGCCAGGAAGCTGGGATTTCTCAGAAAAGTTTAGAGGAATTATTCCTCTGAAGATTAGAGTTTATTCCTTAGAATAAGAGGAGATGGATTTCATTTTCCTGTATCATCATTGAACTTCTGCAAAGAGTTTTTTCTACTAGCTGCCTTCTCTTCTTCCCCTCCCTAAATTCCTGTAATCTAGCTTTAGACTATGTTCCTCTAGAACTGGTCTAGCCAAGGTCAAGGCAGAAATCCACACCTAAACCCACTCAATGCAGAAAAGAAATTTGGCAATACCCGTACAAATCTAAAATATTTATGTTCATTGACCCAGAAATTCTCCTTTAAGGAATATGTTTAGGAGAACTACAGACAAGCAAAGATTACAAACACATACAAATGTCCCTCACAGTTTGTTTATAATAGTAAAAAGTTGGAAACAATTTAAATGCCCATCAATAAAAGATTGGTTATATAAGAAATGTTATTTAATAAAAACATAACAAATATTTGCTGACCATGTGGGTAAAAGAATAAACAGTTGCCATGATATAAACTTTCTGGAATTAAAGCTTTGATCACCTCCCAAGACATTTTTATTAAATTTGGGGAAACAAAAATCCCACTTTTATTATTTGTGTTCAAATAAATTTGATATTCACTGAAGGAAAATTCTCAGTGAAAGTGGGGGGAAGGAGAATCAATTAGAAATGGAAATGAATAAGTAACATAATACAGACCTCTATTCCAAAGTAAATTCTACACGTTTGCTAATCTAACACAATTTACTTGATGAGTATGTCTCTCTTTGCCTCTATTTCTAACAGGATTGTGCTCTGAGAATGTTCTTGAATCTCATACTGGTTATACATACTTACTTATATATCTATCTCTGAGTTAAATAGAGAGGCAAAAACTTGTCTTTCATTCACTTTTATCACATAGATTTTATAGGCTCATTACCAGTAGCAATTTTAAAATAAATGAGGCATTGAGAAAAGCATGGATAGTGAGTCAGGTTCTGGTAACTCATTCCTACAAATCCCAGCCACTAAGGATGCTAAGATCCAGAAAATCAAGTTTTAAAGTCATCCCAGGGTCCTAGAAACTCTATTTCCAAAATAATCAGCAAAAAGTAGGACTAGAGGTATGGCTCAAGTGACAGCACCAGCTGAACAAACAAGCCAAGCAAGTGTGAGGCTCTGAGTTCAAACTCTGGTACTCTCCAAAAAAAAGGAATAAAATGAACAAGTATAATGTTAAACACACATTTCAGTTTAAGCCATGCTGGTGGAGCCACAATGGAAAATTGAACTAAAATTATTCATTTGTAATAATTTGAATAGGAAGAGACAATAAGCAAGGGCAAAGTCAATGGAAAGTATGAAAATAAAAAGATCTTGATTTCAGGACAGAGTTTGACTATTACTGCCTGGGCCCATGCTTTGCGTAATCCAATTAAGTTCTGTAAGCTGAAAATATTCAGAGTACTGAAAGAAATCTTTGCGTAACAGATCTCTAGATCTCTTGTAATTAAAGGAGAGTGGTCCTTCCATGCTTTTCCTGGGAATACTGACACCTTTTCAAAATTCTTGTGTCTAAGATATCTAGATCAAAATTAATTTAGTCTTCGAGATCCCAAGAATAATGTAACTTCATCATCAAATCTTTCATTGATGAAATATTTGGACAGAATTCAGCCTATTTTCTAACCAAACTTGCAAAGCCAACCAAATTCTCTGGTTGTTTATTGGCAAGAAAAGCTTGCAACAACTCTCTCATGACATATTCTCAATTATAAAACCTACTTAAAACTTGATGACATTCCCATTGAAAGAGTCAATTTGTTTTGCCCCAATATGTGATGACATGTATTTAAGAGAATAGCTTATCTAACCCCAGAATGAATGAAAGCTATATTTTGTCATCTAGTGACTTGAAAGCTGTTATACCATCAGAGTATATTTGTGGTTAGAAAAGATTTTACACACACACACACACACACACACACACACACACAAAACTTTTCTTTTCTTCTTCTAGATCAGAGTTCTCAAAGTGTGGTCCCTGGAGCAGCAACATTTTTAAAATGCAAATGCATGGGCTTCTCTCTTCTACTACTACACTCAAAACTCTGAGACTGGGACACAGCAACCAGAAACATAGATCCACTAGATGATTACAACATGTGCTACTTTGAGAATCAGCTCTCCCAGGGAACTTTGATATAGACCATTGAAGACCTCGTTAGAAGACAAAATGTCAGGATGGCTAGTCACTACCAAAAATGTATTCTTCCAGGATGAATTTGTGAAAATTTTGCAAAATGTTTCTCATCATTTTTCTTATCTCTGAGAGGTGAGAATTCTGATCGTTGATTAATGAGCAACACAGTAGCATTTCAGAAAGAAAACTTTTACCATAAAGGGTTCCTATTTAGCATAGGTTTTGGTGAAGATAGCAAAATTCTATTGAAAAGAAACTTGCTCCAATTAATCTTCTATTACCATGTTGAATGACGTTTCTATGTCTCTTACCAATGAGGTATTGATTGCCTGTGCTTAAATATGTGTGTTTAAGCAATGACTATTTCATGAAGATTTAGAGTTAGGCAATGAGTTTTCTCTGATGCAGATACCATTATTAATTTAGTTCTGTCCTTAGAAGTTTACACATAACCTTACAAACATGTTTTAAGGTCCATCCTAGTGTTATATAGCCTACTACTCAACGTACGCACATGAGTCCCAAAAGTCCTTTAACCAATTTTTATCATCGGATCTAGGGAAATACAGGATCCTATAAGAGCATTGTCAGAAGTATTTCTTCTTGTTACAATAGTAACCTGTTAAAGTTATAGCAGGAAGCTTTCTTCTGAGATAGCAAAATTAACACAGAACTTGCAGCACTTGCTGAGCAGCTATGTGGGATGAAGCAAGAGCAACAGCTAAAAGAGAGGCAATGTAAACACAAAGCTAGGGAGATCTGCTGTTCCCTCAGGAACAGGCTTTTTTAGAAGCATTTTACTATGGTCCTTTCTCACATTACAGTGACAGATAATGATCAGTTCCCAGAGGAATCATAAAAACCTTAGAATCAAGAACACAACTCAAGAGATAATATTGAAAGCAGTCCATGCAGCCATTAACACACTGGACTGATGTTCCTGGAGGAATTGTGAGTGGTCAGGAAGGTCCCTTCAAAAAGAATGTGGCCAGTGGAGGCATCTCATCTTAAAAGATCAAGAAACGCAAGACTTTCTTAAACAGAGACACAAGTATCTCCTGAGAAAGCACTGGCCAAGAAAACAGATCTTTAATAGAGTTAGAGAGAAGAATAATGGTTAGCCAAATGCAGGAAGGCCAACTTAATACTGATCACCATGAGTAAAATCTACCTGACCAAAGGTGACTGATTTTTTTTCAATCTATCCAAGATACTGTTTGCGGTGTATCCAACATATAAACATCTGAGATACACAAAAGAGATGAATGATATGCAAAGTAGTCACAAGTAGAACAGTCATGGTAGACAAGCCTGAAAACATTGACTTGGAAACACCAGACATTTGTGTCTTCATGAAGGGCTATTACAATAAAATCTGCCCAGTGAGGATCACCCAAACCAGAAGCAGCACAAATGCTGAGAGGTTGGTTCTTTGAGAGGTTGGCCTGAAGATTTCACTCATCTGTAAAAGAAATCAAGGATAGCAAGTGTCATGAGCTTATATATGTGTTCCTTCAGTTACACTAAACTTGTGTTTTTGTTTTTTTTTTTAAAAAAAGGATTTGTGTATGGTTATCTTCATATCAACCTAACAGCATTTCCTTCATTTTCCCTCTAATGGTCAATTTAGCAGCTTAGAAAGTACTTCAGATTGTTCTTACTTCTTTCATAAATTAAGCTGAATCACTTCAGAGATGGTACCTGTTATTGGATGTCCAAAAACTGCCTGAGTAGTTTTTTTGTTTGTTTGTTTGTTTGTTTTGGGTCCGGTAGTGGGGCCTGAACTCTGGGCCTGGGCGCTGTCCCTCAGCTCTTCAGCTCAAGGCTAGCACTCTACCACTTGAGCCACAGCGCCACTTCCAGCTTTTTTCTTTTTTGCTTATGTGGTGCTGAGGAATCGAACTCAGGGCCTCATGCATGCAAGGCAAGCGCTCTATCACTGAGCCACCTTCCCAGCCCTCAAGTAGTTGGTTTTAAGCTTTCATGTTTTTTATTACCTCAGGAATGACAAAGCCCTGATTCTCAAAACATAATGCTTTCCTTTTATGCCCATATGTATATTTCTTTTAGGATTTGAGCACAGCTTGAAGCAAGATAAGGAACAGTTAAGAAACACCTTCAATATATTGAAATCGTTTCTTTCTCTCTTTCTTTCTTTCTTTCTTTCTTTCTTTCTTTCTTTCTTTCTTTCTTTCTTTCTTTCTTTCTTTTCTTTCCTTTCTTTCTTTTCTTTCCTTTCTTTCTTTCTTCCTTCCTTCCTTCCTTCCTTCCTTCCTTCCTTCCTTCCTTCCTTCTTTCCTTCATGCTCTTGTTTGTTTTATTTTCCACTCAAGGCTGGTGCTCTACAATTGAGCCACACCTTTACTTCACTTCTGGCATTTTGCTGGCTAATTGCACAAAAGAGTTTTATGGACTGCTCTGCTTTGTTGGCTTTGAATCATGACCTTCAGATCACAGCCTCCTGAGCATAGGAATACAGGTGTGAATCACTTATGCCTGGCTTAAGTACACTTAATCTATATCTATTTCTAATTATCTATACCTAATAATTATGTATCTCTACTCTATGGGGAAATTATAAATCTACTCTTTCTAGTCTTAAAAATGCCACCATACTTGTTTACTTTCTGAAGAAAGTAGTTATACTTCCAAAGAACTATTGTAGCCAGTGATTCTCAGAGATTCAAATTTCACAATTTTTTAAAGTAAGAAAAACAAATTGAAGAGCTACATAAATTTCAAAATCCTTATGCCAAGTAAGCACATAAAAATTCCCATCATCTTCATCTTATTATTTTTTAACTTGATTTTAATCTCCTAAATGTAGGAAAGCTATCATCTGAATATGCAAGCAGAGATGATTTGGAATTAAAAACAAACTTGCTTCCTAATTTTACTTAATTATATAAACTGAAGCCATATTGGGACTCACTAGTTTAGACTGAATGGAAATTTCTCTTAGTAGTATAGAAAAAGAGTATTGGCCCAGGGAAGCATGGACATGGAAGGTTTTACACTGTCCTGGTGATTTTACTGATATATATATATATATATATATATATATATATATATATATGCAAATATACAAATAGCAGTCATTCTGAATCATTTAGAACCATTAGAGCTGTACCTTGTATTTTCTGCTGTTTTGTTTACTGACATTTTGCAGTGTATTTTTAATGCATCCCAGAGCCTCTATCTCATGCTGCACGTGCTAATTTGACCCAGAAATTTTCTCATGCAAGTATGTACACAAGATACTAATATGAAGAACCTAAAACCCATAGATCAGCTTCCAGCGTTGGATACTGGACTCAAAGTTAATAAATCAACCTTTCAGC
Source organism: Dipodomys merriami (assembly GCF_024711535.1). Lineage (NCBI taxonomy): Eukaryota > Metazoa > Chordata > Mammalia > Rodentia > Heteromyidae > Dipodomys > Dipodomys merriami. Next base: position 25,688,727 of record NW_027203382.1, on the reverse strand, counting down.
CCATTAACAGTTGTCCCATTTCAAATACACAGCCACATACTAGGCAGAGGAGGACATTATGTTCTTCACAAAATAATTTTGGTTCAGCTTGCACCAGGATTGAGTTATCATGGCAAGTAGATTTACTTCTGCACCCCTGCATCAACCAAGAGGGTATAATTAGAAAGAGGATGCTATAGCAGGTTAAAAATGTAGTCATTGCAAATGACTAGGAAAAGTGATGACCAAGGTTGAACAACATCTATCATTCAGACATTAGGACAGATTTCTCAAGATAGCAAACCACTAAAACAGAATTTTTATAGAGCACAAGATTTGTTTTCAGTTCTTAAGCAGAGTACAGGCAAAGGTCTTTAAGGCCAGTCAGTTCTGGTTACAATGCATTTGTTTACTGGTATATTTGTTACTTTAATGAACAAATTCTGTTTATTTCCAATTTGCGTGATTCTTGAGTTAAAATACTTTTATGCTATGCTTATGTAGGGGATTTCCTTCATTCTGGGCTACTGATCATCTTCATATTTGCTAGAGAAGAATCTTTACTGCTGCCATTTTGTCTAGTATTTTACAAGTCAACCTTTCTTGAATCTTCAGGCAAATCTTTCATTTGGCAGGACCCTCTTTTATCCCAGTGCCATGAAGAGAGAGGGTGACCTATTCTACTATACCATGACACTATCGCAATACTGTCAGTATCGACTCTTGGTTAAGATTTGTTTAATGTTTAACATTTATATCTCAATGACCAGAATATCCTTTTGTACACCAGTTTTTCCCCCTATAAACAATCCACTTTTCTTCTTTTTTGTTCCTCTTCCTTCAACAACTAAAGTAACTCACTATTTATTTTGGAATGGAGTACCTTTTCAATATTCAGTAGAGATAATCCACCTCTGGAAGAAGTGATTTAATTGCTTTAAAAAAAAAAAAAAGCTGACTAATACAGTTTAAACCACTTCTTCCAGAGTGGTTTAATTGCTTAAGAATAGAGCAGTGGAGATAAGTAGAGAATAAGACAATGGAGTGAATTCTCCAAATACCATGTCCTTTGCTATAAGCAGTTGCCATAGCTTAAGTCCAGGTTCTACCACTAAGATACATTTCCAGAACACTTTATTCTCTTCTTGTTCAGTCATCCCCAACCACAACATTCTCTACACAGGAAAAAGAGGAAGAGAGGACTGTCATCCTGCCATACCAAGACCAATGAGAGGAGAAGGTGCCACTTCATGGCTCCATGAATATATTGCTCAAGGTAAGAATTTGGCGAGTTTCTGTGGTTATAAACTGTATGAGTTTCTAAGGAAGAAAGAATCAGAATGGTCTTTCAATCTTTAGTCTTCATAAACCTTTTATGGACTCTATCCTAGCCCAGTTTTTCTGGATGTTTCTAAAATGTTCCCATGGCACCTTTTCTTATCTTAGGGGCCTTTGCTTTGTATGTCTTTATTTTTCTTTTCCTTTCCTTTTTTCTCTCCCATTGCATTACAAGTCTTTTCTTTTACCTATATTCTTTTCACCACTTCTATGAAAAAGAGAAAATTGCGAGGTGCAAGGTATTATAGACACAGCTCAACCTCTCATAGATTCGTTGTAGATTGTTGGTTTTGTATTTTATTTTGGAAATTTCTAAAATACCCACAGGTTAAATTATTTGGGGGCTGGTTTTATTTAAATTCAAATTCATGTGTCACAATGCTTAATTAGTCAGAATATTCACTCCTCTAAAAGTCAGTCCCACCATAGATAAACTTACAAAATTAGAAAACCTGGAAGTGCTCTCGGAAGAGGCAATGAAACCATTACTCTGACAGTCACAAAATTATAATATACATGTAACAGTAACTTATGAGCCAAAGATGGAAGGCTAATGGTTATAATTCTCAATATTCAAGTCTTGGATTTTGTTTCATTTCCTAGGTGATATTTAAAAACCTGGGAGAAAACAAAAGCGTCAAATTGTACTGTCATTTAACCACATTTCTTATTCTTTCTCCTCAAATATAAATGTCTTAACCTTTTAAAGAATGACTTTAATTTTTAAAATTGACTCATTTTACAGCATTTTATATGTAGGAATCACTTATTAAACAGTTTTGAGTAGCTGAAGAAATTCAAATATAACTGTACACAGAATGTAAAAACAATCTGCCATAGACAAATGCACCAGTAAAAAGTAAAACAAATTCTGCCAGTGAAGATGCTGCTTTGATTTGGGAGAGTCCCCCAAAGGCCCCTGAGTTGAAAGGCTGGTCATCATTGTACTACTGCAACTGGGTAGAACTTCTAATAGGGAAAGCCCTTGGAAGGAAGTTAGATCACTGGACCCCTAACTGCTTCTTCTCTCTCTTTGCTTCTCAACTACCAGGCAATGTGGGCAGTCCCTTCTACCACACAGTTTTGCTATGTCAAAACCAATGGGGTCAAACAATCATAAACTAAAAACACTGAAAACAGGGCTCAAAATAAATCTTCCCTTCTTATAAGTGCTTTTCTCAGACACTTTTTTCACAATGCTGAAAAGTCAACTAATACAGATGTTAATCATAGAGCACATGACAGGCAAAGAGTGGAGGCTCAGACTGCATTCTCTACCTTTCTCCTGGGATGAGCAGACCATGTGTTCTTGTAGACCTGTTATCTCACACAGTGCTCCATTCTCCTACCTAATTACAACGTTGCTTCTGAAAGGCGTCACTAACTTTAAAAATGCTTCAAACTAGAAGTTTGTGATATCTAAAACATTCTGGCTCCAGGAAAGTGTGGTCTCTATGTAGGTGAGTACTGGTAAGCACTGGCTGTACCCAATTTGGGAATCGGAAACTTGCTCCATTTGTACTAGGATATTTACCCATTATACTCACTCAATTTTCCCACACACCTCTCCCAATTATCTACCAATTTGATCCACTTACTCTATCTTTACAACCATAAATATGTTCCCCCTTCGCATTTACTAGCACTTGGACTGAACTTTCAAGGGCCTCTAACAGGCTTTGTGAGTCATTTATTTTTCCTCTTCCTGTTCGATTTTGCACTTACCACTCGTCACAAAAATGGGTGCTGCTGCCATAGACAAATGCACCGGTAAGAGCCTAACAGCACAATTGGCCATTTAATCCTGAAAAACAGAATAATGGCTGCAAAATGAATTTGGGCCACAGGGCAGAAGCCATACTTAAACTCCATTCAGCACAGCACCTGCCACACCGCTGATGTAGAGAAAACTGGAATGATGATGCTATGCCCTGGGTCTGTCTGCCATTTGCAGTTCTTTCTGTCATTGCCGATAATGGCAGTGCTTTCAAATGGAGCAGCATTCCTCCTGCCGTGGATCAAAAGGATTTAGAAAAATGTCCCATCATCCTATTTGAGAGACCAATAAAGTAAGAGCTTAATTTTCTCAGTGTTGCTAGGACCTTTGCGGCTAATTTTAATTACCATCTCCAGCCACTGGACACCATTAGAGTTAGTGTTTCTAAATTACAATGAACTACATCAGTTCTAGTTTGTTTTGCGGGACAATTAGCCATTTATAACTTCTGGATTGTGTAAACAAGATGGAATCCTCTGACTCAGCAGTGATACTGCAAAAGTATCTCAAAGCATCCTTCTCCTTGGATACTGGCCTTCTGATGCAAAGATCCTTAAGAGTGACCTGTGGTAATTGACTTCTGTATTGTTTAATGATATCCTGTAAGCAGTCTGTTTGGTTTGGAGAAGTCTCCCATTGTCTCTTTAGATAGATAGATAGATAGATAGATAGATAGATAGATAGATAGATAGATAGATAGATAGATAGATGAGAGATTTCTCTCATCTCTTGATAGATGTGAGAGAGAGAGAGAAAAGGAAGGAAGGAACGAAGGACAGAAGGACGGAAGCAAGGAAGGAAGGAAGGAAGGAGGGAGGGAGGGATGGAGGGAAGAAAGAAAGAAAAAATGAGAAAGGAAGAAGAATCATTTAGTAATAACTCACAACTTGATAGGAAAATTATCAAACACATAGGAACCTTATAAAAAAGCAAACTCCTCCTGACAATGGTAGCTCACACTTGTAGTCCTGGTTCAAAGCCAGAATTGCAGCTGTCTCTCAAGTGGTAAAGTGTCAGCCTACCACTAAAGCTAAAGGATAGCACCTTAACCCTGAGTTTAAACATCAGTGGCAGCATGCACGCACGCGTGCGCACACACACACACACACACACACACACACACACACACACACACACACACACACACACACACACACACACACATGCACGTGCGCAGCAAACCCTTAGAAAACATCATTGTTCACTTGGGACCTTAATTTGAATAAGGTCCTTCTTTGATGTGGCAGATTTGGGGAATCTAATATTTTTTTCCACATTCTTGCCAGAAGAGGAAAACTGTAATTAGCTATTGTAGTTGACAACTGCCACATTAGCTTTTGTCAGTAGAATTTACTTGAAAAACAGGTGGAGGCAAGGAAATAAAAAGGAGGCAAGGCAAATATTTCCCCTCTTCCTCACTTATACAGGCCTGATGTTTATCCAGGGCCACAATGTACCCAGCCAAAAGATTGTATTTCTCAGTCTTTTTTCAACTAGTTGTAACTGAGACTTAAGCAATAGTAATCGTGTGGACCTAGGGAGGTGTTCTTCTTTGGTCTTGTCCAAAGACCAAATCTTGTCCAATGACCAATCACTTCTCTCTAACTGGATGGAGAGCGACCCCTTTACCATCATGTAACCCATCTGGGTAAATGAGTGGTACCAAAGACACAAAAGCAGAGGAGCTCAGGCCACTGGTAACTGTCCTACTGACTTGCTAGCCCTGGATTTCCCATCCATAGGCAGAAAAAAAGAAACCCATGTCTTTTTCAGTGTTGCAGTTATTTTGTTAATATACTCAAACGAATCTGTCTCAAATACACACTTAGATGGGTTTTGACAAATCTATGGATCTATGCTACTACCAGCCCAAATGTGTTGACAAACACTTCCATTAACACACAATAGCTTCCTGAATCAATTTACAGTTCCAGACCCAAGTAACTACTGATGTGTTTTCTATAACATGATTAGTAGTTTTGTTCCTTTCCTCTTGAAAGCAGTCCCACAGTGTAGCCAAAGTTTACCTCAAAAACAGTCCTACTGCTTCAGCCTCACAAATTCTGGGATTATGGGTTTATGTCACCATACTTGGATCAATTTTACCTATTTTACAATTTCATATAAATGAGATAAGCATTTTCTTCTTCAGGTCGGTGTGTTATCACTCAGCATGTTTTTGAAACCCTCTAGGGCTTTTTGGTGTATCAAAAGCATATTTATTTTTGTACTCATATATATAACATTTATGAATTACTATTTTCTCATATTATTAACACTTATTTTATTGTTATTATAAAAGTAATATGCAGAGGGGTAACTGACTTATAAGTCAGGTAATGAGTACATTTCTTTTTGGACAATGTTACCCCATCCTTCATTCTCTTCCAGTTTTTCCCTTCTGTCCCTGACCACAAGTTGTATAGTTTATTTTCAACATAGTTGCTACTGACTACCACTGCTCCATTTGTTTGCCCTATGTCCCTCCATTTCTGTGACCCTTTACCCCCCAAAAAGATGGATAAAAGAAAAAACAAGACCAAAAAACACTGTTTGCTTTCCCAGAGTTCATTTTGATGAATATTATTTTATATGATTATAGGCACATAGGCATTGTGACTTTGTGTTCCTCACCTGAGAATATCTTCCATTAGTCTTACTGTGTGTGTGAATGCCTAAAGACCTGTATGATTTATCATATATTTTAGATTTAACTTTCACAATTTGAGAGGAAAGTATTAGCTGTTTGTCTCTCTGAGCTTGCCTAACTCAACATGATTTGTTCTAGGTCCATCCGTTTCCCTACAAATGACCTCTCATTCTTTTTAAAGGCTGTGTAAAATTCCATTGTGTATAGGTACCACAATTTTTTGTATACATTCATCCATTGTGGGGTGTCTGGGCTGTTTTCATAACTTGGCTTTTGTGAATAGTGCAGTAGTGAGTATGAAGATGCAAATATCTTTACAGTATCCTGATGTTTGATGTTCTGGGTAGATACCCAGGTGAATTACTATTTTCAAAACAAAAATACTGAAGTGAATAACTTCACAGTATCTGGAAGATGGTAGGTGCACTAGTAAGATTATTCCCTCTTAAAATTCCATAAAACTAGACCTTAGTCTTTCAATTGAAGTGGTTTGTGTTGATGAGCAGCTTTTCACAGCATCAGAATGAAAGGCAGCATAGAGGGTGATAGAAACACTATTTGCAAATGACATATCAGAGAAGGGGTTAATCTGATAGAGATAGATATAGATGATATTGCTATATAGATAAATGGAATGCTACAACTTAACAATTAACTAATAACCCACCAGAAAGGACTAAGGACTTGAATAATATATACAGTGGTATCTTACTGTAGTTTTAATTTTATTTTTCTAGTAACTAATGATAGTGAATGTCTCTTCGTATGCAACTGGCCATTGTAAATAATTTTTGTGAACCATTTTGGACCATTAAATTGGTTTGTTTAACATTGTCATTGAATTATAAGAGTTCTTTCTATATTCTAGATAAAAATGATTCATTCTGCATAGTATCTATTATTGTCCTTTCCAGTTCACTGATCTTTCCTTCCTCAGGGTCTATTATGTTAAATCCGTCCTGCAAAAATTTCAATATGTAGGTTCAATTTTTCAACTCTACAAGTTCTCTGTGGTTGTTTTATTTATATCTTTCATTCTTCTACTCATGTTTATGTTTGATTTTAAAAGAAGCTTTTTAAAAAAGAAGATATTTAAAAGAGGAATTTAAAGGATATTTTAAAGGCTTTGTTGAGACCTTCATTTCTGTTTTTCATGCCTACATTTGCTTTTGATGATTGTTCACCTAACTTTGCTTCTTGTAATCTCTTATACTTTTGGGTTGGATGGTGCTGTATGACCTTATGCTTGTAAGTATCTAAAGCAGGATCTCCTTCTTTAAAGTACAGTCTTTTGTTAAGAAAGTTAAATGGAAAGGATCAACTAAGTTCTTTTGAGATTGTTGCTAAGCTTTTTAATTTATTCTTTGGGGAAGGGGAAGTTTTAATTTAGCAGTACTTCTGAAGTTTGACCCTTTGGGAATCTCTATCAAATGCCGTGTTTCCAATGAGTCTGGCTGGTTATAACTAGACTGTTTCTTAGCCCAATAATAGCAGTTGTTTGGCTTTTGGCCTTATGGTCAGCTTTCAGTTTTTTTCTGGGGTTTCAATCTGTATGCATTCAGAGTCTAATTTTTACTCCCTCTGCTCCCTCTGCCTTCCGCTCCTGCCACACACACACACACACACACACACACACACACACACACACACACACACACACACACACACACACACACCAAGATGCTAGGTAGAGTTCTAGAGCTCATTCTCCAAGAATAAAATTCTCTCTGGGACTCTGTCCCACTGCTTTCAAGCTCATCGGTTTCACCAACTCTGATCTCTGTCTTCTGAATTTAGTGACAGTGAAATCATCATGTTCTGCTTGAGTTCCCTCTTCCTGTGGAAGGATCTAGTCAGCAGTTAACAGAAGAAAACTGGGTCTCTGGTAGGACTCTCCTTCTTCATTTCCTTTCTCTCATAGCATGCAATCCTGCCTGGTGAGTGATGTTCGAAAACAATAGTATTGTTTTTCCAGGTTCATATTTGTTTAGTGGATGAAAAAATCCATTTAGTAGTTACCCTGCTATGACCAGAAATACATTTGTCTTAGAGGAATACTTTTCTGTGAGTGACTATGTGCTAGAAAGGTTGTCAAGGAGGAATATGTTGAAGCAATTATGTTGTGTCACAGAAGTAGATATGAGTAAACAGAACAACATTTAAAGAACTTAGAATGCATGTGTATCCTGCAAAGAAAAGAATTGTATATACTGTGTACACTCGCTTGTGACATTCTTTGGGAATTAACTATGTGGACCGAGATCCACATTACAAATTATTTCTAAGTACTACATGTACATATATATATATATATATATATATATATGACAAAATATATTCAACTATAGCAATAAAATAGGGTACTATAAAATAAAGAGACTAGAAAAATCATGCATTTTGTGGGGGGGGGGTAGGGGGTCGAGGAGTCCTGGGCTTAAACTCATAGCCTAAGTGCTGTCCCTGAGTTTTTTGGCTCAAAGCTAGCACTCTACCACTACCACTGGAGCCACAGCTCCACTTATGGTTTTGGGGCAGTTAATTGAAGATAAGAATCTCACAGACTTTCCTGCTCAGGCTGGCTTTGAACTGTGCTCCTCAGATCTGAACTTATACATAGCTAGAATTACAGATGATTGCCACCGGTGCCTGGTCCATGTATTGTTATTTAGAGCAGTGAATCCTGAAAAATGGATAGGGTTGAGATATGTAAGGATGAGCTTATGAAAAACTTTTCAAGTAGCCCACTACCTCCAAAAGGGAAAAAAAAGGATCAAAGCTTAAATCAAGTTTGAATCTTCTCAAAATCTAGGAGTTAAGCTTTGTAACAATGTCTAATACATACTTCCTAATTAGCACCATATGCCCACTCTGTGGCATAATATCTGTTAAAGTCTTTTCAAAATGATACTGTCCCTTACAAATAATATCCATATTATTCTTAACCTATGTATTAAAGAATTACTACTCAAACTCTCAATATCTATTCTCAGAAAAAAACTGCTATTGAAATGAAATCTATAAAGTTAGTACTTGTCATATGTCTCAAACTAACCTTTGCTCAATTAAATTTGCCAGACCAACCCAAAGGTGATATCCAGTGATACTATTTTAGACTTAGATTTTCTATTTTAATAAGACGCCGACAGATTTAGCAGATGTTGCAATGAACAAGTAAATATGTTCCAGGCAATAAATCTGTAAAGACAGGGTAGCACGAAGAAAATGTGCTCCCTTCATTCCAATGTGATCAAAACACATAAGATTTTATGACGAATGACTAATTATAGATGCATAGAAATATTCATAGTCTGCTAGGATTAGCATCTCCATGTGGCATGATTTGTAAAGACCTTTAATCTCATACATTATTATATAATCAAGAGAACATTTCAACATTACCAATATTCTGTACTGCATTTATCAGATGACTTTGTGACTTGGTGAAAAATCACTACCTGCTCTGGTCACAGACAGGTCACAGATTGCTTGTACTCGCTTGAGAATTGATTTAATATCCCTCTGGGCTTGCGTTCCTCCATTTTTAAATTATCTACCAAATAAGTGGAAGGAAGAAAGAAAGAAGATTGTTCTGAGGAAGTAAGTAGTCAGTGTACACTTAGGAAAGGGAATCTTACAATATGACATAGACAAATTTCCTCCAAGGACATTAGATTGAAAAGTTAAGGCAAGACAGGAACAAATATGCCATTAAATTCTTTCATTTTTAAAAGAGAAACAGGGACCATCAATCATTCTCATTGTATCCTTTGGCAAATAAAATTTCTATGGCTTGTAAGATAGCAAGAAAATGATCCAGAGAAGTTTTCCCTTTGCCAGATAATTGAGTTTAGTATTTTTTTTTGAAATGGCACTGCAAAAACACATGGTTAAAGGAAAACATTTATTGCAAAGTGAAATAATTCACACTCGGATTAATGTTCTTTTTAAATTTTACTTCTTTAACAATTATCCTTGATTTGCATTCCTTTTATGGGTAGAGAAGTTGAGCATTTCTTCATGTGTCTATTGGCCATTCTTATTTTCTCTTCAGAGAAGTTTCTCCTTAAGGGGCTGGGAAGGTGGCTCAGTGGTAGAGCGCTTGCCTTGCATACCTGAGGCCCTGGGTTCGATTCTTCAGCACCACATAAGCAAAAAGGAAAAAGCCGGAAGTGGCACTGTGGCTCAAGTGGTAGAGCGCTAGCCTTGAGCTTGTAGAGCTGAGGGACAGCGCCCAGGCCCATAGTTCAAGGCCCCACTACTAGACCCTCCTCCCCCCCCCAAAAAACAAAGAAGTTTCTCCTTAAGTCTTTAGCCATTTATTAATTGGGCAGTTTTTTCTTTAAGGATTTCTTGTTGGGGATTTAGTTTTTTGAGTTAGTATATTTTAGATATGAGACCCTTATCCATTGTATGGCTAGTGAAGATCTTCTACCAGTCTGTGGGCTTTTTATTGATTTTGCTAGCTATGTCCTTTGCCTTGCAGAAGCTCTGCAGTTTCATGAATTCCCATTTGTCCAACCTTTCTTTGATTGGTTGTGCTTCTGGGTCTCTATTAAGAAAATTTCAACCTATGCCAAGGTGCCAGTTAGAATGGCTTTAATCAAGAAACCTAGTAACAACAGATGCTGGAGGGGATGTGGCCAAAATGGAACCCTACTGCATTGTGGGAGTATAAACTTGTTCAACCACTCTGGAAAGCAGTATGGAGGTTCTGCAAAAGACTTCACATAGAACTCCCTTATGACCCAGCAATCCCACTTTTGGCCATTTACCCAAATGATCACAAACAAGGTCATACCAAAGCTACCAGCACAACCATGTTTATCGCAACATTATTTACCATAGCTAAGATATGGAACCAATCCAGATGCCCCTCAGATGAATGGATCAAGAAAATCTGGTACACACACACACACACACACACACACACACACACACACACACACACACACACACACACAATGAAATTCTATGCCTCCATCAGAAAGAATGACATTGCCTCATTTGTTAGGAAATGGAAAGACTTGGAAAATATTATATTAAGTGAAGTAAGCCAGGCCAAAAGAAACATAGGTCCCATGGTTTCCCTTGTTTACAATGACTAGTACATGTCTAGGACAAGCAGAGAAGGTCAAAGGCTATATACATATATGACCACATGAGATAAGATTAAACAAAATGTACCCCAAGACAGGTACACAAGTGCTAGTGTTTTTAATGTACTTATAATGTACTATGTGATTCTTTTGTTTCTTTTGTATGTTCTTCCTCCATAGTATAACCCTGTTTTCACTGGATTTTATGCCAGTGTTCTGCATCTTATATATACATTTTTGTAATTTGGGGAGGGGAACGGATATAGCAGAACGCTTAAATGGAGATGCAAGTTGAACCAAGATGTACAGGACACTATGTTGAAAACCAACTTTACAATGTCGGGGGGGGGGAGGGGAATGGGAGGAGTTGGGGAGGTGGGGAGGGAAGTGATGGTAAGGGGAAAACAAAGGAGGAGGTAATAATGCTCGCTATGAAATGTACTCATTACCCTACTCATGTAACTGTAACCTCTCTGTACAACATTTTTAACATATAATATATATATATATATATATATATATATATATATATATATATGAATTATCCTTAACTAGCTGTTCAAAGGGATTTCAATTCAACATGTCAGTTTGTGGTACAATGCATCTTGATCAATGTCACCCCTTTCATCCTTCTCCCTCAGTTGTCTCAATCACGTTCATCTCCTCAATTTGCCTAGCTACATTTTCACATATGTGCATTGAATCATTATTGTACTTGCCTATCCTTACTTCCTTCACTTGTCTACTTTCTCTCTTTGATCTCATTCTCCCAAACAACATAGGTTCCAGCTTTCTGGTATTTATTTAAACTGTTAAGTTCTAAATTAGTTGTGCCAAAGAATAACAAAGAGTACTGTATATACCATACTTTAGTTAATATGTTTATTTGTATTTTTGTGCCAGTACTGTGGCAGGCTTAAGCTGAGCTTATGACATTTACCCTTTGAGCCATGCCTCTATTTCCAGGTTTTTTTTTGTTTTTTGTTTTTTGTTTTTACTAAATTGAATACTAGATCCAGGCTAGCTTTTAACTGCAGTTCTTAGATCTGAACCTCTTGAGTAACTAAGATTATAGGCTTGAGCTACCAGTATGTAAACATTCTCTTCCCTGCTTTTGCTTTTATAAAATAGGTCTTTCCTTTTTGCCTAGGACCAGCCTCAAATTTTGATCTTCCAATCCACAGTCTTCTGGGTAGCATGGATCATCACAGCTGTTTTGTTGATTGTGATGAGGCTCAACTAGCTTTGTGCTCAAGCTAACCTTGATCCTCCTGATCTTCATCTTTCATGTGATAGGGTTATACATACAAGTCATGGTCTCTGTCCTAATGTTCAAGTTTTTAGCTCACAAACCAATTAATTTTTGGCTTTAATTCCTCACAGTGGATTTATGAATCCTTCAAATGAGGCAGTTTTCTAATACTCACAAGGCTTATGCTCATAATATAAAAGAAGTGAGTCTCGTGTTCTAGTGCTCAAATTAAACTTAAGAATGAATGGGATGAGGAGAGATTCCTGATGGCTTTTCTATGGTTACAGTAGTTACTTAACACATGACCCCATGTTTTACACAGTAATGAATTTGAGAGAGTCAATGTGAAGATTAACCTACTTCCCTTTCTCTATTCTCTCATCACTTTCAGCTCTTGGAAATGGTTATTCAAAGCTGTCTCCAATCTGCTTGTGCATTCTGGTGGTGACATATCTATACATAGCTGTTCATACATAAGGTAGGCTATAGGACATTAAAATGATAGGCCTAGCTGTTCTGCTGTATTGGAAAGGCTTATCCCCAGGTCATATTGGAAAGGTGTTCTTGATGTCAAATGGAGATGTAAATAAAATACTAGGTTATTTTGACTATAGAGATTGGGTTATTCTCTTCATTTGAAAAGAAGTTAGGGCAAATCTCCCCAGCCCCCCAGACCTGTGCACTAGAGTCTTCCTTAACATGCACCAGGCATTTCTTTTGCTATTTTGTCTCCATGGCAGTAAAATAAGAATCAATAATAATGAGTTCAGTGTAGGAATTATTCACAATCAAAAGAAATCATCTACCAAGTGCTTTGATTTCCTTGGAAACTGTAAACATCATTTGTCATTTGTATTCTGAGACTTCATCCTTGTTGGAATTATCTGTCTCCCCCAGCCATGTTTCCTGTACATTCTTTCCACATATATTTGAGTCATTTACTGTTTGAGAGATGTGAATCCAAGGTTTCACGATTTCTAGCCAAACAAGTTTTTTTTGTGTTGTTGTTTAAAAGAAAACTCTTTAAAATGGCTATAATTATGAATTTTTCCATATCTTTAAACAAAGTGAGGTTCTTGGTTGTCATTTCAATTCTAAGTATTAATTGGGAAGTCAGGAGGGTTGAGTTCTATCCAGACACTCTATGTGATTTTAGGATGACATTTAATCATTGCTCAGGGTGCATCCATCACCCAGATGGTGATGGGGGCAGAGGGCACAAACTTGAGGCCCTTTTCTTCAAATGTGACAATATCATCTATATCAGAAAGACCTTGTAGAGCTTAATGAAAGTGTATTAGGTAGCATCTTAATCCTTCTTCTACAGAAAGAATGTGTTTGAGACATTTTGGGCAAGCACCTTGGCCATAGTTATCCAATATTATGTTTAGGAGACACTCTTCTCAGATTATCAATTGATAACCTTCTGGATTCAGGAATTTCTAAGTAGGGATCCAGCCTATCTTATTCTTCTTAACCAAGAGCTGTGAGAGAATCTTGGTGGAGTCTAGTCTGCCTTGCCCCTAAGGCTCCCTCAAAATACACTGCAAAGAACTTTACTGAGTTTCTCTCTGCAGTCTCATTGATAAACAGAGTCCCATCCACCAAATACTGATCTTGAGAGGGCAAAATTTAAAGCTTTCCCTAGGGATTAGCTATTAAAATATAAAGAGAATGCATGGTCTCAATTAACTAGTAATTAATCAATCTAGTAAGCTGTCAGGATAAAATGAATTATTCTCTTATCTTGGAAGTGCATTTGTTTCTTTGTTGGTTGAACTGTTGTTGTTGCTGCTGAATAGGGTATCACCATGTATTGCATGCTTACTTGGAAATTTCTATGTATGCACTTGATATCCAAGGCTAAACTGACAAAGAATAGCATCACTTCTGCTGCATTGTTTCCATAGAGAGAATCATTTTTTCTAGTTGACATTCCAGAAGGGAAATTAGATTCTTCATTTTTGAAAAGAGGAATGCCAAAAATTGATGGACAAAGGTTAAAGCCACCAAAGAGCTTTTCTTCATCAATTGTGGCCTAAATATTGCTATTGCTGAATGCCTAACCAATCTAACAACAAAGGCTAAGAGCAAACCCCAGATATGACACCAGTCCCAGGGGACCAGCCAAACACTTGATGAAGGACTGATTTTATTTTAACTTTTCCAGGTTGGGAGGGGACAAAAAAATGTAGCCTTGTTAGGCTAAGTACCTGTCTTGAGTATGGCTACTCTGTGCCAATCTGCAATACTATATCATCACAACCAATGGTGGCAGTGGGATGCTTTGCTCATTTTCACACTATCACACACACACACACATACACACACACACACACACACACACACACACACACACACACACACACACACACACACACACACACACACACACACACACACACCCCAAAACTCTTACAACAAAAGAAGTATGGTGACGGTCTCTTTGGCAAAGAGACATCACTTTAAAAGGTTAGAATTCTATCTTAAAGAATGGCTGCCTATGTTTTGAATCCACAGGCTTTGGGTAGAAGACCAACCCCAAATACACTATACAGCCTTTTATTTTTATTATGTTCTTCTGGAGATAAAATTGAAGGTCCCTGGACATGCTAGGCAAGCAAGGACTCTAACTATCAAGCTATATTTCCAGCCTAGTGTATAGTTTTGAGAATCAAACAGGAGTAACTATCTTCCTAAAATATCAAGTCTAGTAATACACAGACATTTATTTCCAATTTCTACAATTTCAGATTCTGTTGACTTAGACGTGTTACGCCCTCCTCTCCCACAAGCAAGGATATTTCATTTGAACCCAGAAAGTGATTCCATTGAAAGGAAAGACAGACTGCCACCTGGTCATTGCAGATTCTTGATGGCTAGAACCCATAACAATAGAATGGTATTACAGGACCAACTAATGCGAATAGCAGCTCAAGGTCATCTGCTCTCTGATCCCCTTGCTAAGCATAGCAGTTCTCACCAAAGACTTCACCACTCCCTTCTTTGAACCTCTTGCTTGTCTTAGACTCACATCACAATAACTAACCATTTTATTGAGTTTATGCACAGCTAACTTTCAAGAACAAGGTCTAATTTCTTTGTTTCTAGACAGCTATCATGGGACAAATATTTAAATTTTTAGTGTCTGACAGAATGAATGGTTGAATCAAAGATTGGTTGAGAAGAAAAATGATGATTTAGTTAGGTGTACTGTCTGCTTCAGCCTCCTACTAAATACTTTAAAGAATTAGATTACATATTGCTTATGTCCCACAATCTAGCAGAATACTCCTGTCTCCTTGTATTTATCTCCTGGTGCTTCTAGTAGTATTGAAACTTCTTCCTCAGTTAAACCCTCTTTTAAACTTCATAGTAATGGATAAAATTAAATTCTGAATAAGAGGTAAGAATAATAGGTAAGGCTAGACACCAGTGGCTCATACCTGGAATCTTAGCTACTCAAAAGGTTGAGATCTGAGGATCCTGGTTTGAAGACAGCCCCAACAGAAAAGTCCATATAAGACTCTTAGCTCCAATTAACCACCAAAATAATTGGAAGTAGAGCTGTGGCTCAAGGGGTAGAGCACCAGTCTTGAGCACAAAAGCTCAGACAGTAGCCAGCTGCTGAGTTCAAGCCCTAGAATGTGCACAAAGTAAATAAATACATAAATAAACCAATGTTTTTAAAAGGTAAAGAAAAGTAAAATAATAGCTTCAGTCTTCTGTGATACCATCTTAAAATATAACATAATTGACAAAATAATAAAAGTAATAAGCCAAAGGATGGTAGTGTAGTGATTTATTTGGTCCAGTCTGTTGTATCTTTGCACTTAGGACCTGTGAAACTAGATGAAGACAAAATAATGGTCTTCAGAGAAAGCATGGCCTTTGCTCTCTAGGTCCAGCCTTAGACAAATATCTTCCTCATGGTCTCTACCTTGTAGATGTCTACGTTGAAACTCCCTACTCCCACCCAGACCTGTAGACATGGGCACTCTGACTAGGCAGTGACTATCAGGAGTAACCCCAGGCTCCATTTAAAAAAAAAGTAAAGAACAAATCTTCATTTCTCATCATTTACGATTTTTCTTTCAAGAACAGTATTCCCAATGTGGCTGGCTAGATAGTCTTGACCAACTCCATCAGGAAGGGAATTTTCAGAGCGAGAATGGAAAACATGAGAGTAACATCATTTCCATCTCTAGTGCTGAAATGGAAAGGACTACATGGGCCAGAAAGGGACTGAATGATCTTTACTTCTGTTCTTTCTGGATGTATCTCTTCTCTGGCCTCTTTTGTCTTGGTTTCTCTCTTTCTGTTCTATCATCCCAACATCACATGAGTCAGCTCAGCAATAGGAGACAGGAAACAGATTTAACAGATTACAGATATTCTTCTGAGGAAATGTCACCACATTCCTGAGGCCATTACAAATGTTCACAAGCCTTGGAACTTACCAAACCCTTTCTTAGAGAGTATCTGTAAAGCCTTGATCTACAAGCTGAATTAGCTATCCTATGTTTTGGCCACTTAAGCATTACTAGATTATGAATTCTTTTAATATATCAGAGGTGTTTATGATTTGTGCACATTTTGTATATTAGATTGGTGTACACTTTCACACTTATACATTATCTTTCTTCTTACAGGAGCACATACATATGAAATTACTGCTCTATTTTTTAAACTTTTAGCTTGAAAATTTCCATGTTTTTCCGTCCCACAAGGTCAACGTACCTTCAAAATACTCTTTAGCCTACTAAAACTGAAATATGGAATGTTAGAACATCAATTTTTAACTCTTAAACATGAATGAGTGCATAATTTGGTCAAAATCCTCAGCTGACAGAAACAGACAGAGCAGAACAGCTTTCACTGTATTTGATGCAATCTTTTCTTTTTATTTTGCCTCTCATATTCATAAACAGTAAGGCTGTGTTTTCTGCAAGAATAATATTAATAATTTGAACTATATTATGCCATGTGTCATATGAAAATATAGATTACCTATGTCATATACTCTTCTAGAAAGTTTCATCTGATATTGTCTAAAGGCAAAATAATCATTTTTTTCTAGAATAAAAATGCCTCCAATCTCATGCATAACAAGAACAAAAAGGCTACATGGGATAAATATTTAAATGAAAAAACAATAAAAGGTGGTTGCCAAGGAGTAGTGTGTCAAGGGAACAGTTATTCTGGTTGTGGGAGGGATTCCATGAATCCTACATCTATAGGTGGGGTAACATTCCTTAGAACCATACACATTTTTAGAAATGGGTACTTGTGAAAACTGGTGAAATTCAAGTAGTCTATAGACTGGCTAATTGTATTATGCTGCTGTAAATTTCCTGAATTTTGCGAGGAACTACAGGTATAATAAGATGTTCCATTGAGAAAAGGGGACTAGGTAGCTGGTTGAAGAGTTACCATGACATTTTTGTTGGCAACTTCCTATGAGTCTATACAACTTGTCCAAAATAAAAAGTTCACAAGAAGGTTGTCGGTTCAACCCATCATTCACTCCTCTTCAGAGAAGCTGATGCCAATGCTTTAGCCATAACACATGTTATTTTTACAAAATGCAATTTATTTAATTTTAAAATCTCAGTAGGGGCCAGGGGCAGCTTCACTAATCACTCATCACTTTTTAAAATTCAGACTGGATTCTACAGAATATGAGCACTATACCACAAAAGTGAAATTGGAGCACATGTGTTAGCTGACTTCTAGACACAGATCCCTCAGACTCTACAAAGCTGTCAAGAGATTTATGGCCCAGCCCAGAGCTATTTAGTCACTTGAGGGAATTATCTTTGTTTTAACTCTTCTCCTTGTATACTTGCTTTCTCTTCTCTATGTTTTCCTATCTCCTTTCACCACTTTACTGGATTAAAAAGAAAAGAAAAACCAACCAGTCACTTCTTGAAAGTTGCTGTATTTCTTCTCTAGAAACTGGACCAAAGACAACTCATTGCGTATCATGGATGTGAGATGTGCTTTCTTAGGCATTTTTCTTTCTGTGGCTGGCCTGAGGTTGAAGCAAACTCTGACACACGATCTCTGTTCACTCTCTTCTGAGATGATCAGAGAAAGAGGTTGCATTTTAATGCACAATTGCTGTTAGGATCTGCAGCTTTGTACATAGCTGGCTAGCTAGCTGTATTATGCCAAAATCAATCTGATTTTTATGGGGAACATCAGTTATATAAGATGTTAGCTATAATGAGAAGAGAACACCAGGTAGCTAGTTGAAGAGTAACCATGACATTTTTGTTTGCAACTTCTTTTTTTTTTTTTAAGAGGTCCTTTGTTTCTTGAGTCCTATTTACTTTGTCATATCTTCTTGCATTTTGAATTTAACATTCTCATATCAGGGACACTATGTGCCGTTTGTCTCTCTGATCTGGGCTTATTTTGCTCAACATGATTTGTTCTAGTTTCATCTATTTCCCTGCGAATGCCATTATTTTGTCCTTTCTAATGGCTGCATAACATTCCATTGTATATAGGTATATATAGGTACCAAAATTTTTTGATTCATTCATCTGTAGTGGGGCATCTGGTTTGTTTCCATATCTTGGCTATTGTGAACAGTGCTGCAATAAACATGGAGGTGCATGTGTCCCTGTTGCTCAGGGTAGATGCCTAGGAGTGGTATGGCTAGGTCATAGGGAAGGTCTATATTTAGCTTTCTGAGGAACCTCCAGACTGTTTTCCAAAGTAGTGTATTAGTTTACATTCCCACCAGCATTATAGTAGGGTTCCTCTTTCTGCACATCCTGCCAATATTTGTGGTTGTCTGAATTTAGGATATAGGCCATTCTGACTGGGGTAAGATGGTATCTCAGGGTTGTTTTTATTTGTATTTCCTTTACAGTCAAGGATAATGAACATTTCCTCATGTGTTTCTTTGCCATTTTTATCTCTTTTTCTGAGAAGTCTCTCTTTAGCTCCCTAGCCCATTTAATGATTGGTTTGTTAAATTTGGGAGGGATTATTTTCTTGAGTTCCCCATATATAATGGATATTAGTCCTTTGTCTGATATATTGCTGGTAAATATGTCTTTCTTGTTTGGTTGCTATGTTTTTAGCTGTACAGAAACATTTTATTTTAAGATAGTCCCATTTGTCGAGTCTCTCTCCAACTTGTGACCTTGGGACTCTGTGCAGGAAGTTCCTGCCTGTGCCTATAACTTCTAGTGTCTCTCCTGCTCTGTCCTGCAGTAGTTTTAGTTTCAGGTTTGATGTTAAGTTCTTTAATCCATTTTGAGTTGATGTTAGTGTGTGATGACGGGCTGGGGTCCACTTGCAGTTTTCTGCATGTGGCTGCCCTGCTTTCCCAGCACCAATAGTTGAAAAGGCTGTGTTTTTTCCCACTCTAATGTCTTTGGCTCCTTTGTCAAATATCAATTGTATGTGGTTTTATTTCTGGGTCTTCTAATCGATTCCATTGATCTTCAGGTCTATTTTGGTGCCAATAGCAAGCTGTTTTTGTTATTATGACTCAGTAGTAGAGCTTGAAATCTGTACTGTGAACCCCCCTGCATTGTTTCTTTTGCCTAGAATTACTTTGGCTATTCTCGGTCTTTTGCTGTTCCATATGAATTTTTGGATTGTTTTCTCTATTTCAGTAAAGAATGTCATTGGGGTTTCAATGGGAATTGCACTGAATTTGTATATCATTTTTGGCAGTATGACGATTTTCACAATATTGACTCTGCCTATCAAAGGACGTGGAAGGCTTTCTATTTCCTGGTGTCCTCATTGATTTCTTTCTTTAGGATTTTATAGGAAGAAGTCCTTCACACCTTTGGTTGGGTTAAGTCCTAGATTTTTTTTTGACGTTATTGCAAATGGGGTTATTTTCCTGTTTTCCCTTTCTGCTCGTACATTGTTGGTGTACAGAAAGGGAACTGATTTTTGTACGTTAATTTTGTATCTTGCTACTTTGGCCAAAGTGGTTTATTAGTTCTAGGAGTGTGGGAGTGGAGTTTTGGGGGTCATTTAGGTATAAGATCATGTCATCTGCAAATAGGGATTTTCTTCCTTCCCTGTGTGGATCCCTTTAGTGTCCTTTTCTTGCATTTTTGTTCTGGCTAAGGATTCCAGAACTATATTGAAGAGGAGTAAAGAGAGTGGACATGCTTGCCTTGTTCCTGATTTTAGGGGAATTAGTTTCAGTTTTCCCCATTTAGAATGATATTGACTGTTGGTCTATCACATATGGCTTCTATTGCTTTAAAGAATGTTGCTTCTATTCCTATTTTCTCCAGAGCTTTTAACATGAATGGGTGTTGTATTTTGTCAAAAGCCTTTTCTGCATCAATAGAGATAATCACATGGTTCTTGACCTTGGCTCTGTTGATGTGGTGAATTCCATGTATTGATTTATTTATGTTAAACCAGGCTTGCATCTGTGGGATGAAGCCTACTTGATCATAATGTATGATTTGTTAAATATGTTTCTGGATTCTGTTGGCTAAAATTGTATTGAGTAGTTTCATGTCTGTGTTCATCAGAGAGATTGGTCTGTAGTTCTCTTTTTTTGTTGTTGTTGGATTTTTGCCTGGTTTGGGGATGAGTGTAATATTGGCTTCATAGAATGGGTTTGGGATTGCTCCCTCTGCTTCTATTTCACAAAATAGCTTGAGGAGTATGGGTATTAATTCCACTATAAAGGTCTTCTAGAATTCCATTGTGAATCTGTCTGGGCCTGGGCTATTCCTTATTAGAAGACTTCTGATTGCTTCCTCTAATTCATTATTGGCTTATTTAGTTGATTTATATCTTCTTGGTTCAGTTTGGGCAGTTTGTATTTCTCTACAAATTTTTCTATTTCTGCTAGGTTTTCCTTCTTTAGTGAATATAAATTCTAGAAATAGTTCTTTATGATCATTTGGATGTCTTGGATGTTTGTTGTAATTTTTCTTGTGGCACCCCTGGTCTTATTGATCTGGGTCTTTTCTCTCCTTTCTTTTTTTATTAATCTTGCAATGGTTCTGTCAATTTTATTGAATATTTTTTTAAAAAAACAGCTTTTTGTTTCATTAATTTCATTTATAGTTTTTTATCTCTATCTTGTTAATTTCTGCCCTTTTGGTTATCTCACTTCATCTAGTAACTATAGGTTCAATTTTTTTCTTGCTTGTCTAACAGTTTTAGTTGCTTTGTAAGATTATTTGCTTGTGCTGCTTCTACTTTCTTGATATGTGTGCTCAAAGGAATAAACTTGCCTCTTAGGATTGCTTTTGCTGTATCCCTGAGGTTCTGTTGTGATGTATTTTCATTTTCATTTGTAAGAACTTACTAATTCTTTCATTTTTTCTGTGACCCAGGTGTTATTCAGAAGCATGCTATTCAACCTCCATGTATTTGAGTAATTTCTTCAGTGTGCTTTCTGGTAGAGAACTAGTTTGATTCCACTATGGTCGTATAGAAGACAAGAGATTATGTCAATCCTCTTGTATTTGTTTAAATTCTTTGTATGAACTATGATATATTCTATTTTGGAGAACTTTCCATGGGCTGCTGAGAAGAATGTGTATTTGGTTGTGGTTGGGTGTAAAACTCTGTAGATATAGGTTAAATCCAGTTGGGATATGATGTCATTTAGTTCAGAGGTTTTTTTGCTTATACTCTATTTGTTGACCTGTCTTTTGGTGAGCATGGTGTATTAAAGTCTCCCACTACTATTGTATTTGGATCTATCTTGTTCTGCAAGTCTGAGAGTACTTGTTTAATGCATATAGGTGTTCCATTGTTTGGTGAATATAAATAAATGATTGTGATATCCTCTTCTTGGATTTTTCCCTGTATTAATATGTAGTGACCTTCTTTGTCTTTCTATACTGATTTTAAGAGAAGTCTATACTATCAGATATCAAAATGGCAACCCCTTCTCTCTTGCTAGGAGCATATGCATGGAAGATCTTCCATCCCTTCACTTGGAATTTGTTTTAATGTTTAGCTGTGAGATGCATCTCTTGGAGACAACAAAGGGATGGATCTTGTTTTCTGATCCACTTTGAAGCTCTTTTTCCATTAATGTTTATAGTTATTATAGAAAGATGTGTTGTGTTTAGCACCATTTTCTTACTTTCCTGCATATTGCTTCTTTCCTTTTCCTGTGCTTACTAAACTGATCTCCTAGTGATTTCTGTCTAATGTGGTTCCCTAGTCTTGATTATTTTCTTTGGGTTATATTCCTCCTTTTAGTATTCTTTGTGGTGTTGGCTTTTTGTTCATGAATTCCTTTAATTTTTCTTTATTATTAAAAATGTTAGTTTCTCCACCAAATGTGAATGCTAGTTTCACTGGATATACCAATCTGGGTTGACAGTTCTTGGTTTTCAGGGCTTGGATGGTACTTTTCCAGGCGCTCCTTGTGTTGAGGGTTTGTGTGAAGAGGTCCACAGTGATTTTAATTTCTTTTCCACTGCAGTATAGCTCATTCTTTGATTTTACAGCCTTTAAAATCAGCTCTTACAATTCAGGTCTATTGTCTTTGCTCTAAAGTGTCTAGAAGTGTTTCTTCTAGGATCCTGTCTACTAGGTGTTCTATTTGCTTCTGTTATGTGGGTGAGGTTTTCTCTTTGGAGGTTTTCTCTTTTTCTTTGGGGAAATTTTCTGTAATAATCTTATTGAATAAATGTTGTTTCCTTCTTTTCTGATATTCCTCTCCTTCACTGATCCCTAGGCAGCTTAGGATCCTGGTTGGGGTACACTTGCTTGTCAGTTCCCAGTGGGATAGGCCACTTTCCAGTTGCTGGAGCTGATGTGCAATTCCCAGCTCCACTCAGCCAGGGACCTGGGGCCGAAGCTGCTCAATCCCCCGCTCCAGCACACAGGTGGGGCTGCTGGAGCCCACGTGCAGTTACAGGTGGGGCTGCCTTCACAGGCTGCTGGATCTTAAGCAGTTCCTGATTTCAACCAGGGACCAGAGGCATATGCTGCTTGATCTCCTACCCAGGGCACACAGGTGAGACTCCTTCTGACCAGTAACATAGGCAGGAGGGGAAGGGGTTCAGGTCAAGCCCCGGGAGTCACCACCAGCGCTGGTCTCCTGTGGGGGGTGGGTTACTCACTGATTTTGCAACTGGTTAAAGGCCTGGAATGGTTAAAGGCTGTCCACAGGTGCTGTGGCAGATCTATGTATCAATACACTGTACTTCGCTGGTTGCCCATTGCCACGAAACTCCCATGCGATGATTGTGGGCTGGAGCTCCGGGTCTGGGTTTCACGGTACTTTGCCTCTGGTCTCTGTCTCTGCCTACACTGTCCAGGTCTGGCACTGTGGGAGTTTTCTGCATTTGGGTTCTATGGTCAGCTTGTGATTCTGAGCTCCCAGGCTGTTTGCAACTTCTTATGAGTCTATAGATCTTGTTCAAAATGAAATTAATGAGAAGGTTGTAAGATCAACCCATTATTTGCTCCTCTTCAAAGAAAACAGATACCAATGCTTGAGCCAACCCTGAAAATATTCCTAGACCCATAACATGAAAGGGTGGTTGGGGTGATGACAGGAGCAGGTAAGTGATGTGAATTCATTTAAAGTGAGTGAGAGGTGAGTGGGCAAAGAAGGCAAGCCTGCACATCGAGGAAGGAAGATTTAGCCAGGCACCATGGCTCACACCTATAATCCTAACTAAGAGTCTGAGATCGAAGGCATGTATTTTGAAGTCAGCCTGGGCAGGGAAATCTGTGAGACTCCTATTTCCAAACCACCACCAAAAAGCCAGAATTAGAGCTGTGATTCAAGTGGTAGAGCATGAGCCTTGAGTAAAAATGCTCATGGACAACAAATACCCTGAGTCTGAGTTCAAGCCCCAGGACTAGAACAAAAAAATAAGAAATAGAAAAAGAAGATTTACTAGCTCCTTTGGCCTAACTTTCTTTATCTACAAAATAGGAGTGTTGATTGGAAAACTCAGTACAACTGTAGTAGTCTGTCCCTTGGAACATTAGTAAATTAAATAAATAATCCAAGAAAGAGAGAAAATAATTTATCTGACTGCATTTCAGTTTTAGATCAAATAGATGCATTTTCTACTTTATCTTGGGGAATTCAAATAAGCAGAGTAAGGAAAGATTTTAGAGATAATTGTCTCCCAGACTATTATGAATTCTATTCATTGTTACACTGCACACATTTGATCATTGTGATTCTATTTCTTTCCCAACCTCCAGTCTGCTTGCCAGAGCTTTTTATCTGAGTGGGAGTTGGCATGACGAGTTGTCTGCCTTTATTGGTCCTTCTTTCTGCATAAACCACATTGGAAAATTTTAAAAACCTAAAACACTGTGCTGCAGACTTTAGAGCTGCCTTGTCAATTACACTGGGGGAAAGAATGCTTCCCTATCTTGATCTGACTTTGCCCTGTAAGATTTATTGCCTGTGGAAGACTCTAGATCACTCCAGTTCATATAAACAGGAAACACACAAATTCAAGTAAAGGAGATTACAGAGAAAGTTGGAATAAGCCAAGCACTAAAGGTACAGTGTATAAGGAAAATTAGCATGTTGCTAGATTTCTTCCCACTTAGATTATGTGATTCTGGACTTACAGATAGCATGAAATTTTAGATAGTTGATGCAAATCAGATCTAAATAGGAAGCTCATAAGTCTGAAGTTAAATTATGGGGAGAAATGACCTGTACTAGATACTAGAAATAAGTTTGTAATCTGCCTGGGTTACATCCTCTCCTGATAGTTAAGATCTGTAAACATTAGCTTTTTATCCCTCCAGAGCGGAGGACCAAACTCAGGGCCTTGCCCTCACCAGGCAAGCACTCTTCTACTGAGCTAAATCCCCAACCCCAAGCTCTGTAAACATTAAAGTGATATAGCAATGCAATCATTATCTGAGCAAGCCAGAATGTGATGAGGAATGAGAAATTGAATTTAAAGACAAAGAGACTATATATATAATGTATGTCTTATCTTTAGACATATAAGTCATGATTTAAAAATTGGAGTTATATCCTTTAGCCATTCCAAAAATATTGTATTTTCTTAACTGCTGCTATAAATATATGCATCAAATCATAGATATTCTCAGTGCAATGGTTACAAATGTTACCCAAATGTGGCCCTTACACTTTTCAGCCCCGTATGTATATTCATGCTTAGCAGTAGCAACACAGTATTTGCTTTGAGATTATACTTTCAGTGGATAAGATGTAAACATATTTTTAGAATGTATTTGATGGACAGAAACTTTGTTTCTGAAAACTCTGATGAGTAGGAGAATTAGGTAGGAATGTCATAGACATATCAACAAATAACAGAGAAAAGGCACTGTGGCTCAAGTGGTAGAGCACTTTCCTTGAGCTGAAGAGCTTAGGGACAGTGCCTAGGCCTAGAGTTCAAGCCCCATGACTGACAAAAAGCAAAAAAACGAAAATAAGTCCTATTTGAGAAGCAAGTCCTATTTGAGGTGTCCACAGTTACCTGAGAGACAAATCAACAAGATCTAAAGATAAATGACACATAGTTAAACTGCTGCATGTTCTGAAATTTTTAGAAAAGGCTTCCTGAAAACGTGATTTGAGCCAGGGGAGAACTAGGAATAGAGAATAGGTAGAGAAGAAGGAATAGTTTTTACCAAGTCAAAGAAATAGAGCAAAAGCAGGTGTGTAATTTTTTATGGGCTGGACGATTGAGCTAGAAAATACATCCTGGTCACATCAACATTGGCCTTCTGTGTCCTAGTAAGGATTCTAAATTTTATACTGAAAGATACATGGACACAAAAAGACTTTAAGCAAAGAAAGTAATATGCTTGGGTTTTCCTTTTCACAAATTCACCTAGTTACATAATGGAAGAATTGGAGTGGAGTGAGAACAGTTAGCAACCTGTTGCAGGGATTCAGATGACAAATGGTAGAGGATGAACTAAGAGACTGGCAATGGGAGAAAAATCATGGAATCAGCAGACAATGAGGAGGCAGGACTGACAGGACTGGGATGATGGAGTAGACATGTGGAAGGAAGGGAAGATGAAGTGTGCTTCTGGGTTTGGTAAGTAGATGGACTATAGTATCGCTCGCAGATTCTGAGCTTGAGAAGGATTGGAAGGTGGTCAATATGGCTTTTGACATGACTGACTGCAAGGTATCCATAGAGCATCTAAAAGTGAGTCACTCATGGCCATCAGAGGCTCCAGGAGAGGGGCTTCCCACTGGATTAGTGTCATTGGTTGCTGGAAGCTGTATATTTAGCAAAGGAGAAGGAGGAGTTTGACAAAGGAGAGAATTCCTTCTGAGGGAAGTGTAAATAAACTAAGAGGTGCCCATAAAGGAATGGAAGGGGAAGCAGCTAGACACATCTACAGCACTGCATTAACAAAGGTGGGAGGAATTGAGGGAGAGGGAAGTAACAACAGATAAGGCAGAAGCAAGAGCAAGTTTCCTCCCACTAGATTCTACAACCTTACAAGAATAGCTCCAAAGGGAAACCCAGGAAAGGAGGGTAGGGTATAATTACAGGCAGTTTGGTCAAACATGTTCTGAGAGTAAAGAGCGCTTGAAATGTCTGGAAGAGAGGACAGTCCTCTTTTAAGCTGAGGTTTATAAAATGAATAAATGTTGGTAATGCTGTTGGCAAAGGATTTCAGAACACAGTTGAAGACATGTCCCAGAACAAACAAATAAAAATTGTTTTCACTGACCTAGAAATAAAGTAGTTGAGACACATTGAGAGATATTTTTGTGATGGCTTCTGGGTTCTCCAAAGAGGAAGCAAAATTGTCAGTTGCCAGAAAATGAAAGTAAGTGAGATGAGGAAAATTAGACTGGGGTAAAGGTTTCATTCACACAAAAATATTTGTTCACTATCCAAAATGTGTCAGCTTGAACCAGAAATTGAATCTAGTTGGTCACAGGACAGGAAGGTTAATTTGTCTAGAAGAACCATCAGATTAAGAATTTGTTAAAGACATGAATGGCTGCAGACTGTAAGATTCTCCTAACAAATCATGAGTTTGTAAATTGCTAATCGCATCAATATGGAGAAAATAGTGTCTGGGTCAAAATGGGAGATTAACTACAAATAATTAAGGACCCAGAGTTGAATGTCATGAGGGATCACATCAGAAAGATAGAGGGAAGATGGAAGACAGAGCAATGAGTATTGGTAAGATATTTATAAAGTGAGATAAGAAGACCTTTATAGAGGATGAAAAACAGCCTCTAACAAGTGGGAAGACTTGGTTGTTGAAGCACCATGGATCTCTGAGATGGAAGGGAAGATCTACAGAGGCAAAGTAAAGCTGCCATAAATGGAGGAGGTTTATAAATGGAGGATATAGATACAATTTAGAAGATAAATTTATAATGTGATCACAGGAGTAAGTTTCTGAAGTCTAGGCAAACATGGAAACATGATTAGAAAGTAAGAATCTCAGAGGCTAAGGTACTAGAAGTGTCATACCTGGGGACATTACAATGAGCAGCAATTGTGGCTATGTATAAGAGTTAAGAGAAGAAACAAACTATCCCTTAACAAAAACATGGACTTTGAAGGATAAATTCCTTTATACTGGAAAGGCAATGCATTTATCTGAGAGGAGAAACAGACATTGAAGGGGATAAAGGAAATCTTTGAGATGTGGTCTATAAGAGAGATAATAGCACACCATTATAAAATAGATACGTAAGATTTTATTTTTTTAATTTTTTTTGTCAGTCCTGGGGTTAGGCCTGGGCTCTATCCTTGGGCTTCTTTTGCTCAAAGCTAGTACTCTACCACTTGAGCCCTGCTGCCATTTCTCACTAGATAATATATTGAAAATGGATAGCTTGTCAGGGAGGGGAGTCAGGAAGGAAAACTTGGAGAAAATGAGGGAAGAGGTGACATAGTTCAAAAAGAAATGCATTCATTACCTGACTTACGTAACTATAACATCATAATTATATAAATGTACATCACCATTACAATAAAAAAGAAAAAATAGATACTTTCAGAAATCAAATTGAAATCAACTAGACACATTCAAGAGATATAATATTATAGACACTAATTTAAAGGAAAGCTTAAGCAAATTACAATATTAGATAATGTATTTAGTTCCTGGAGGTTATAAAAAACTATATGTTAAAAATCCTAAGCCACAAATACTTTTATACAGAGATAGTACAAATCATGTTTTGTTAGGTATATTTTCTATGAGGTTGTTACAAAATATTCTTTTGGGAGAATATTTTAATATCTTTAAGTACTTGTACAAAGGAGTTGCCATTCAACAAAGCAATTTATGAATGCAATACATCTTGATCAATGTCACCCCTTTCAACATTTTCACCCACCTCTCCCAACCCTTACTTATCTTAATTTTAGGCTATGTACTGATTTTTCTTGCCTGTTAACAAAGTAGTTTATGTATACAATGCATCTTGATCTGTGTCTTCACTTCAACATCTTTACCCTGCTTCAACCCACCCCTTTCCCTTATATTTTTCAATTCTGTAGTATATACAATGAATTTTTTCTTGCATTCTCCTCTTTTTCTGCTTCATTCTTCTACCCTTGGTCCCACCCTATCCTCTTGTAAGTACCCATTTCTTGGTACTTATGTTGTTAGGCTTTAATTTAGTCTTTCTAAAGAATTATGTATTTATGCTCTCCATACAGTCTATTATACTTCAGTTAATTCATTTGTAACCCCCTGCTTATCACCCAGTATATTTACTTGTAGATTAATAGGCACATTCTACCTACCACAAATGAAAGAAACCATGCAACCTATGTTTCTCTAGGTCTGGCTTACTTCACTTAATATAATTTTCTTCATTTCTTTACAAATGGTACAATATCATTCTTTCTGATGGATGGGAGTAGAATTCTTTTATATCTCTCTATCTATCTATCTTTCTATCTATCTCACATTTTCTTTATGCATTCATCCATTGAGGGGCATCTGAGCTGATTCCATATCTTGGCTTTGGTAAATAATACTGCAATGAACATGGTTGTGCTGGTGGCTTTAGTATGACCTTGTTTTTGCTCTCCCTCAGCTACCAACAAAATATACTTTTGATAAGGCTTCTTGTGGCAGATAAGCTCTCACCCAGGAGAGTAAAGAATAGAGAAAAGCTATTTAGAAAAGTTGATTCTGCTTTCAAGTAAAAGACAAAGAAAGGGGAAATGGTGTAGTTTGTTGCATGAGTACATTTATAACAACAATTAGCCCCTTCTTCCTTGTTCCCCATTATTCTTGGTACCATCAAATAGGCATGACTGGGAAGAACAGGGAAGAGAGGTATATGAATGGGTGATGGGGAGAAAATAACATTATACAGGAAATGAGGGGGGATAGTAATAGCATGAGTCCTGGAGAAGCTGATTTGGGGGAAGGGATAAAAATGATAGATGTAAAGGGAGATAAATCAGATACATAAGCAACTTCTGAGATTTTCCTATGGAATCCAAGTTTCCTACCACTCTGCCCAGTTGATGGTTGAGTGAGAAAATGATGCAAGTAAATATCAAAATATCACAAAGAGGAACAAAGTGAGAGGAATTGCTATGATAAAGATGCCAAAGGAAGGGGAAGGACAATAAGAGGAGACAGAGTCCCCAATATCTGTATGTTTCTATTGTACTTAGTATTGGTATTCTACAACATGAATATATCTCATATTCCTACTGTCCCCACTCCCCTGTGGTCTCTAAATTGTGCAACTGCTCATGTTTATCTCCCCTGGAAGCCAAGAAGATCAAAAACAAAATGTTGACCTGTTGTTATGAGATTTTCAAAGCATGCATTTGTGGGAGAAGGCAGCAAGGTAAAAGAGTAGAAGCCATCTCCATCAGACTCCATAAATGAGGGGCATCTGGATAATAAAATAAAGGCATATTTAAAAAGAAAAAAGTAAGGGAGAGCACACTGAGAAACACAAAAAAGAAACAAGACAGCTGAAAAGTGTGGCAAGTGAAGAGACAGAGAAAGCGAGCAAACAACTTTCTCCAGCTGGTTTTCCCAGTTGTCTCTGGGGTGGGAAGAGGAGAAGCCATTGCCCGCATCACAAGCTAGGCCTGCCTGGTGTCCAGGGTAACAGACTGCCAGACCTAACTGTGAGGAAGCCCATGCTTCCTGAAAGCCTCAACCCCCAGAATGGGGATTTTGTGAGACAGTAAATTCTCAAGTGACAGGGCGACTTCAAGAAGACAACCTTTTGCTCCTTATGTCTCAGAGAGTTAAATTTAGATGCTGTCTTGAAGAAGGGCCTTTCCGATTGAGACAGAGGGTCATGTCAGAAAACAAAGATTTTTTTTTTAAGTCTATGGGCCAAACTCCCATTTGCTGCCTGCGTCCCTCCGTTTATGTCCCCTGAGGCAGCACACAGGCTACCTTATGGGCTGGCAGGTATTCTGTGAGTTCAGCATCTGCACATGGAGCTCTCAGTCTCCAGTGACAGCAAATCTCCAGAGCCACCAGATAGCTCCCAGATGGAGAGTTCAGATTAGAGAATTCAGATTAGAGAATCATCAGTTTCAATTAGCTGCATGCAAAGGGCTTATAGCCAGACAAGTGTAGAAATTGAGCCACACCCCCAGAAACTTGAAAAACAAAGACAGAATCAGAAGACAGCCAAGAGAAGAAGCTGAAGAGAAGAAGGAGCATAGATGGTGAAATTAAAACGCCATTGGGAGCTCAGCCCATGAAAGCGTTGGCTCTGGAGACTTGCTGTCACTGGGGGCTGAGATCTCTATGTGCAGATGCTGAACTCACAGAATACCTGCCAGCCCATAAGGTAGCCTGTGTGCTGCCTAAGGGGACATAAACGGAGGGATGCAGGCAGCAAATGGGAGTTTGGCCCATAGACTAAAAAGTACTGTGTGACCAGCAATGGCTTCCAGTACACAAAGAAAGAAAATTTCTAAGACAGAAACAGCATAGAATTGGAACTGATCATGGAAAAGCCCTACCTTAAACCCAATATAACCCCAACCCAAGGAAATAGAAGAGATCTTAGCTAGCTTTCCTCTATCTGACTGGTACTGAAAAGACCAGGCTTGGGTTTCTGAGCATGTGAGCTAAGGTTTGGCTGTTGAGCTATATCCCTTAGTTGGAGGGCAGGGGGTGGAGGGATGGAGTGGATGGATAATTATACTTCAATCTTCTCACTACACAATCTTGCCTGAGTACTATGAATGTTTTAAATTGCAGAAATAAGTGGTGCAGGGGGAGATCCAAAAGTTCCTAGAATATATTGGAAATGAAAGCACAATGTCATGTATCTAAGAACATTTGAGATATAGAAAAGATAATATTAAGAGGAAAAGTATAGCTCTATATGCCCACTGTATAAAAAATTAAATTAAAACTAAAAAGCAAGTCTTTCTAATGAAAAAGAGGATGAATAGAAAAAGATCCAAAATTTTAAAACTAGAGATGATAATGGGGATATTACAAAAAATACAAATGTGAGCCTGGGAATGTGGCTTAGAGTACTTGCCTAGCAAGCATGAAACACTGGGTTCAATTCCTCAGTACCACAAAAATAGAAAAAGCCAGAAATGGTGTTGTGGCTCAAGTGATAGAATTCTAGCCTTAAGCAAAAGAAGCTCAAGGACAGTGCCTAGACCCTGAGTTCAACCCCCAAGACTGGCAAAAAAAATTAATAAAAAAAAACAAATGAAATAGAAAGATCATGAATATTTCAAAAAGCTATATTCAAACAAACTAAAAAATCTGGAAGAAAAGGGTACTTCTAAATGCATTTGATTTAAGCATTGCAGACTTCTTTTTTTTTTTTTTGTCCGTCTTTCGTGAGGGGGGGGCGGCGGGGAGGATTGAGTGGGGGGTGAGGGGAGGATTGAGTGGAGGATGGGAAGGGATAGGAAGGGGAAACAAAGGAGGAGGCTACAATGCTTGATAAGAAATGTACTCATTATCTTGCCCATGTAATTGTAACTCCTCTGTACAGTATTTTCACAATAAAAAAATAAAGAAAGAAAGAAAGAAAATGCATTTGAAATTGCATGCCAAATACATACCAGGATTGAACTAAGAATATACAAGCCACTTAAATCGATCTATAGTCTCTCACAAAGAAAAGCCTGATGGATTTACTACCAAATTCTACCGATCTTTTAAGAACTAACACCAGTACTTTTCAAACTTTTATGTAAAATAGAAAGGGAAGGAACTTTGCCAAGCTCAAATCTATGAAGATAATATTATACTCATTCCAAAACCTGACAGTCACCAAAAAAAAAGAGAATCATAGACTACATCAATCTCTATGAATTTAAATGCAATAGTTCTCAATAAAATACTTTCACATTGACTTCAACAGCATATTAAAATGAGTGCCCAGTGTCTGTGGCTTATGCCTGTAATCCTAGCTACTCAGGAGGCTGAGATCTGAAGATTGCAGTTTATTGCCAATCTAGGCAGGAATGTTCATAAGACTCTTATTTTCAATTAACCATAAAAAAGCCAGAAGCAGGACTGTGGTTTAAATGGTAAAATGCTAGGACTTGAGCAAAAAAAAAAAAAAAAAAAAAATCTAAGGAATAGTGGCCTAGGCCTTGAATTCAAGTTCAGTACTGGCATACACATAAAAATATCATATACCATGACCAAGCCGGTTTTATTCTAAGGAGTAAAGATGGTTCTGCATATGTAAATCAATAAATGTATTACAACACATAAATATAATCAAGGAGAGGAACAACATGATCATCACAACTGATGTAGAAAAAGGGTTTTTTTTTTTTGACAATTTCAACATCCTTTTCTGACAAATGCTCTGAGAAAGTATAAATATAAAGAACTTACCTCAATATATTCAATAATAAATGAGGAAAATTTGAAATCATATTCTCTAAAGTAGGTATAAAACAAGAATGTCCACTCTCCCTACTTATTCAGTATAGTAATATAATTGCTAGTCAGAGAATAAAGTAAGAGAAATAAAATAGATCCAAATTGGGGGAGAGGGAATTCAAATTATTCCTATTTGCAGATGATGTAATTCTATGCTTAAAATGTCCTAAAGATCCTTCCCCAAACCTACTAGATCTGATGCCTTTTGTAATATGGAAGGTTATAAAATCAACATAGAAAAATCAGAAATTGAAAGATATCCAGTGCTTCTGAATGGACAGAATCAATATTGTAAAAATAGCTATATTACTGAAAGCAATCAACAGATTCAATTGCAATGGCTAACCAAATCCCAAAGTTACTCTTCAGAGAAATAGAAAAATTGACCCTAAAATTCATATAGAAACATAAAAACACTAAATGGCAAAAGCAGAACAAAGAAAGGACACATGGAGGAATCACAAAACCAGACTTCAAATTACACTAACGAGCCACTGGAGTAAAAACAGTTTGGTACTGGTACAAAAACAGACCTAAAGATGAGTGAAACAGTGTAGAAGACTTGGGAATAAAAGCACATACCTAGAGCCACCTAAATTTTGTTCAAGGAGCCAAGAACAAAAATGGGGGGAAAAAAGATAGCTTCTTCAATAAATGTTGTCGGAAAATTGGTTATCTTCATGTGGAAGACTAAAACTAGACCTCTGTGTCTTACCGTATACAAAAATCAACTCCAAATGAATCACAGATCTTAACATAAGACCCAAACCTTTCAAACTACTTCAGAAAACTATAGTGAAAATTCAAGAAGATAGAGGATTAGGCAATTATTTTCTGGATAGGACTCCAATTTTTCAGTAAATAAGAGTAAGAATGGACAAACAGGACTTCAACAAATTAAAAACTTTCTGTACCCACAGAGTAGGAGAAAATCTTCCCAAAGTATTCAACAGATAAAAGATTAATATAGCCGGGCACCAGTGGCTCACGCCTGTAATCCTAGCGACTCAGGAGGCTTAAATCTGAGGATCATGGTTCAAAGCCAGCCCAGGCAGGAAAGTCCATGAGACTCTTATCTCCAATAAAAACCACTAGAAAACGGAAGTGGCACTGTGGCTCAAGTGGTAGAGCGCTCGCCTTGAGCTGAAGAGCGCAGGGACAGCACCAAAGCCCAGAGTTCACCAACAAAAAAAAAATAATATACAGGAGATACAAAGTATTCAACAGAAAAAGATTAATATACAAGATATACAAAGATATACATAAAAAACAGAATAAAAAACAGAGTTCAGGTAGTAAATAAGCAAATGAACAGTTCTCAGAAGGCAAACAAACATTTAATAAACAGGTAAAGAAATATTCAACAATTATCATAAAAATGCAAATAATACATATTTCCTCACTGTTTGAAATGAGACTAGGGTGTACATCATAGCTATTTTAGTCAGTAATTAATTGAAACTTTTTCCAAAGAAAATAAATACTCAAATACTAGACATCTGAGAAAGAGCAGTTATTACTGGAGAACATTTAAGAATATTAGTGGAACCCTAAGATATGTACTCAAATGTTTTTTTTTCTTTCTTGTGATTGTTTCTAACACATTTATAAGATTATTTCTTTGTTGCTTCATATGTCCCTCCCCCACAGTATAACCCCTGCTTTCACTGTATTTAATGTCGGTATAATTTGTGGAGGGAAAAGGGAAAAACAAATCGTTTAAATAGGGATACAGGTGGACCCATTGCAACAATGAGATGTACAAGTCGTTATGTTGAAAACGAACTTTACAACTTTGTTACGGGGGGGGGGGGGTAGAGCTGGGAGGATGGGGGTGGGGGAGGATGGGAAGGGATGGGAAGGGGAAACAAAGGAGGAGGCTACAATGCTTGATAAGAAATGTACTCATTATCTTGCCTATGTAATTGTAACCCCTCTGTACAGTATTTTCACAATAAAAAAACATGTATTTAATATAAAGATTTATCTTCCTAACCCCCCCAAAAAGAATATTAGTGGTTCTACAAACCATATTTGCTGTCAGGTTTCCATCTTTTACATGTTCTAATATTGATATTGAGATGGTTTAGGTGTTACTTTTCTTCACATTTTTATGTACCTGCTTAGTGGTGTGAGGTACAAAACAAAGCACTTTTGAGACTATTGAAGGTCACTGCTAATTATTATGCCAGGAAAATAAATATAGGCTATCACATATACATAGTTAAAATTTAAAATATGGGCTTAAGTTCCAAATTGTCCTCATTCTCTATGGGAAACTCTCAACTCTATTATGTTTCTCTTTCCATTTTCTAGAGGCAAACAGCATTGTGTAGGAGATGGTTCAGTTCCAGAGTTATTTGGAATGTCCACTGGGCCCCACTGACTTTCGACAAAGAATCATAAAACTACCAGTAGTGATGGCTGGGAACTCTCCTACCAGTCAATCCAAACGACTTCTTGGCTCATTATACTCACAGTGAAACCACAGGGAGGACAGGAAGGGAGGAGAATGATTGAATTTAGACAGCTGTTCCCTTACCTTCTCTGCACCACTGAAATTTGTTTCACTTGATTACATCTGTTCAATATGAAAATAAGCCCCATGCATTTGAAATGCATCCTGCAAAATATCACATGTTTCTCTGGACCACATACGGGTTAAAATCATTTGGATTGAATTATGGCTCCACGTGAGCTGTCAAGAAAGTATATGCCAGGCCATGTTGGTAGTCAGCCTTTAAAAGATTCCTAAAAGCAGCTTTGTCTCTTTATTTTTAACACTGGTCTGTACTAAAAACCTATGTCCACCTCCTAGATGGCCCTTTAGTCCACGTGCCAGGATACCTCCTGGAATGTCAGAGGGAAAAGCAGGGTGCAGTACCAAACAGATGCAAGTAAGGAACAAAGGACATTTCTGGTAGAAATACACACTGACAAGTTTCCCATCTTGATGTGGAATCCACAAGACCACCCACACGGGAAGGATTTCCCCAACTCTAAAGGAAGCCCCTCCTCCTCCAAATCTGAGCTTTTATATTAAGTATCTTAAAATAGCATGTGGGGGCTGAGTAATCTAAACCTATTACTTACTCTGTTTCCCAGGTCATTATTAAGCAATGCATCCTTTAGAAGGAGATGGCTCTAGAAACCTAATGAATGCTTTCTCTGTTTCTGACTGTCACTCTGATGTCCCTTCTGCCAAGACACCTATCAGTAGGATATTGTGGTACAAGGGGAAAAGACCTTTTAGAACAACTGCATGTTTGTGCAACTAAGAAGTATTTGGCCCAGAGAAGGGCAATTTGAATGTTAGCTCTGCGGGGTACAGTGAACCCCCAGCTAAACTACAAAGCTGAAGCAGGACAAAGGACATTAAGATGAGGTACCACAGCCAGTCCAAACAGGCCTTGGGAGACAGGTCCACACTCATGGGTGCCTTCTGATGCTCTTGGCTCTTCCCTTCAGTCATTAGTTCATTTTCCTATCTGTTTGAAATCCCAGAAACATTTGGGTAAGATGTTAGACACATTATGATCCAGGATGCATTAATTTGGAATTGCCTTGCTTTGTATACCTTGAGATCCAAATTAAACTTAGTTACATTAACATTAACATTCATCAGCAATTAGTCAAATTCTCTGTACAGTATAAATATTTTTATTCTCTTGTTTTGCCAGTACTACAGATACAACTCAGGGCCTGATGCTTAGTTGCTTGGCTGGCACTCTTCATTTTGAGCCACTCCAATCTAGCTTAGGTTGAGTATTTTGGCAATAGAATCTAACAGACTAGGCGGGCTTCAAAAGCTTGGCCTCCTGAGTAGCTAGGATAACAGGAAGGAGGCACTAGGCCTAACAATATTTTTATTCTTATAGCATATTTAGGTTAAAAATACTTTATTCAGTGCATGTTTGATATTAAGCACTAAAAGATTTTGTGGGTTTTTGTTTTGTTTTGTTGTTTTTTGTTTTTTGTTTTTTTGTCGGTCGTGGGGCTTGAACTCTAGGCCTGAGCGCTGTCCCTCAGCTCTTCAGCTCAAGGCTAGCACTCTACCACCTGAGCTACAGTGCCACTTCCACACTAAAAGATTTTGACATAGTATGAACAAGAAACTTCTCTCTACATTTTCAGCCAATAGCTTATGTGTTTGTTAAAACTCTCAATGTGAAAGCATTTTCTGAGGAAATAAAATAGGTTTCAATTGTTTCTACTAGGAAAAGAGTTAGATATCTCATTAAAAGAAAACAAAGCAATATGAATTCCTTCTAAATAGGGTAAGTTGACATTAAAAGGCATCAATTTATTCTGTGGCTTTGTGGTTCTATTTAGAAAATAAGTAAGTCATTAGAATTTTTAGAAGGAATCTTTTTCTTTGTAAGTGTAGAAGCAGCCTCTGACTGTGTTTACCAAGTATACAGTGAAACAACATTTGGAAACTAGCCAGGAAACTTTCTCTAATGTGCATTTTTTAATATAAATGATCAAATACATCATTGTTGCCCTTATCTGAATTAATCAGAAATTGTTACTTAATTCTAGTTAGTTAATTCTCTGCTTTCAACCATTCCTTATTTAAATCTCCCACTCCAGTGTCATCAGACTTAATATTTTTTTAATTTAATTTTATTTTATTTGTGAACATACTGTACAGAGGAGTTACAATTACATGGGCAGGATAATGTGTACATTTCTTACCAAGCATTGCAGCCTCCTCCTTTGTTTACCCTTCACATCCCTTCCCAGCTTCCCCCCTCCCCCCCAATCCCAATCCTTCTCCCTCCCCCCCCTTCCCCCTCCCCACCGACGTTGTAAAGCTCGTTTTGGACATGACAACTTGTACTTCTCATTGTTGCAACAGGTCCACCTGTATCCTTAAACAACTGGTTTTTCCCCATCTCCTCCACAAGTTATACTGACATCAAATATAGTGAAAGCAGGGGTTATACTGTGGGGGAGGGACATACAAAGCAACAAAGAGATAATCTTATAAATGGGTTAGAAACACATGCATGAAAGAAAAAAAACATTAAAATACATATCTAAGGATTCATTTTCCTGACATCACATTATCTGACCTTTTCCGCTTGACTCATACATATACTAGATATTACAAATAAGGGAAACCATGGGACCTATGTTTCTTTGGGCCTGGCTTACTTCACTTAATATAATTTTTTCCAAGTTTTTCCATTTCCTAACAAATGGTGCAATGTCATTCTTTCTGATGGAGGCATAGAATTCCATTGTGTATATTCATCAGACTTAATATTAACAGTTCTGTTAAATGTCATAAAATTTGAAAGGTAACTTTCAGCTGGGCACTGGCTGCTCATGCTGTAATGCTAGCTACTCAGGAGGAAACATTAGAAAATTAGATTTTTCTGGGCTGGGAAGTTGGCTCAGTGGTAGAGCGCTTACCTTGCATGCCTGAGGCCCTGGGTTCTATTCCTCAGCACCACATAAGCAAAAAAAAGCCGGAAGTGGTGCTGTGGCTCAAGTGGTAGAGCGCTAGCCTTGAGCTGAAGAGCTGAGGGACAGTGCCCAGGCCCAGAGTTCAGGCCCCATGACCGGACCCAAAAAAAAAAACAAAAACAAAAAAGAAAATTAGATTTTTCTAATGTTACATGGAAAATCTGAAATTGTATGGAGATCTGAGGATTGTGGTACAAAGTCAGCCCCAGCAAAAAAAAAAAAAAAAAAATCTTATCTCCAATTAGCCACCAAAAAGCTGAAAGTGGAGTTGGGGGCTCAAAAAATAAAAAAAGCTGAAGGGCTTTGCCCAAGCCTGGAATTCAAGCCCCAGTACTTGTATATACATACACATAAAAGTAACTTCTAATATTTTTTAGAAAAACACCTAGTACAATTTCTCCATTGACAATAAATCCTGACTTTCCTTAATACCCAAGTGCTAAAATAAACATGGTGTTGAAGGACCACTGTGGCTTACTGCTCTTCACTTACAGTCAGTGCTATTATTCTGATGAAGCTTAGTCTGCCATCCAAGAGACTGAAGACTAGCTTTTGCCTCTTTCCCACCTAAAAGAGAAATTGAACTGGAACTTAGTAGGATTAAAAACTATGATTAATCCTTTAAGATTCATAATAAAAGTAAGGAGCAGCCAAATTCCAGTTTTTTCAAGTTAAAAAGATGTACTTAAAACTTATTGGTAAAGAATCTTCTACTCCATCCTGAAATGAACAGGTCAAGGGCGCTGACAAAGAAGGAAGCAAGAAAAAAGCAGACCACTTACCACAGGCTAGAAGGAAAGTCAGTATGGTAGACCCCTGAGCTTTATGTAGGTGAGTTTCCTTTGAAGTTAACCATATATGTCATGGCAGGTCTGACCACCCTGAGAGAAATGGGCCTACCCTTTGTCTTCATCTACTGAGTAGCTTGAGCGAATCATCTGGCCTCTCTCCTCAGTTTGAAATATGTAATTGAGGGTGATAATAATCATAATAATCATAAATATTA
This sequence comes from Dipodomys merriami, assembly GCF_024711535.1. NCBI lineage: Eukaryota > Metazoa > Chordata > Mammalia > Rodentia > Heteromyidae > Dipodomys > Dipodomys merriami. Next base: position 25,649,313 of record NW_027203382.1, on the reverse strand, counting down.
CTTTAAGGTATCCTGAGAACAAAATGAGATCATGTGTCTAGGTGTTTGATCATGTCTGACATGAAGGAAGTATCATTTGTTACTTTTTCATAAGAAACCGTAGTGCTAAGAAATGTTTGGTAAATTTGTAAGTTTAAGGTATTTATTGACAACCAATAACAAAGCTGTATTGAGGCTCTTAAACACACATATTTAGATGTTTTGTTAGCCAGATACTTTCTTCTCTAACTACCACATCTTCTCTGGTTCTGACAATTTTCTTTCATTAATTTTCTTCCTTTGTAAAATTATGCATTCATGCTACTAAATAAATTATGATGGTTTATTAAATATATTTTCCAAGTTCTACATGTACATGAGAAATTTCATCTTCCACCATTTAACCTAGATGTTATTAATAAAAGTGTCTTTTCCATTTGTTAAAATGTGAACAGCAAATAAATCCACATATTTGAATAACCAAGCATCTTAATCTCTGAAGATATTGTCAAATTCCTATAGAGAATATAGTAGAAAGCAATATGTGGCAGTATTAAAATATTTAGGAATTTTCTAACAGTTCAGCCTATGATAGAAGTGGGTCAAGAATGCATGTTGTGAAACGTTTCTCCCTGGGAAGACATGAATAGGAATCCTGTCCTTGTTTAAAAGGAAATTGTTTGTTCTATCCATAATAGATGATCTCTGATAGCTGGTTGTCCCTTCTTTCTCCTGCCCCCATTTCCCTGTAGAAAAGTTCTGTGGTCAGTGAAAAAGTTAGTAGAACTACATAGCTGACTTTAATTTTACAATGCTTTGGTTTGTGCATAATTATAAAATTAAATTTATAAGAACAAGTGGGTCAAAAGCCTGATTTCACTCATCCTAGCCATACACTGTGTTGACTGGGTTGATGATTGGTACCTGCAAAGTTCAAATACTTAGCCATTTCTTACTTAAAATGTATAAGCTTTTGAAGGCTGAAAACACTTCAAAGATGAAGAATTATTCTGGGTGGTCTTGGAAGGGGGTTAGGAAATGTAACTAAAAATGACATAGCAAAAGGGGAAAATTTGGCAGGTTTCAATCTGGAAATGGAAAACAACTTTTCTAAATGCATCAAGAGCTAACCTGACATTATCCAAAGGAAAATGAAAGATAACAGTGATGTGAACATAGTAGATGATGCATCCAAGGAAACATTTTAATTCCCCAAATATTATTAATGCAACATTAGTCAAAATCAAGAGCATCAAAAATAAAAACTATTTCATATTTACATTTTTGAATATGAAATCCACAGAATAATGAAGAAGGAACATTTATGTTTCAGACTACAACTTCCATGTCATATTTGGAAACCTCAAAAGAGACAACCCACCAATGAACCAAGTCTAGAGATAGCAAGAAATCTTAAGTTTGTGCCGGCCCTATTCTCTGGCTTTAGTGGATACTTAAGCCAAGTGAGACCAAGGAGATCTATTTTTACAACTAAGGTTTTGGATTGAGAAATCATAAATGGTCTCTCAACTTCCAGCAGAGGTCTGAAGAATCCAGAGAGACAAAAAGAAAGCTGGGCCGGCTACACAGAAGCCTTCAAAAAGAGAGAGCAGAGAAGGGGAAGGATGGACAGAGAGCAACCAGAAAGGGCCAGCAAGAGCAAGATGGTGCTACTTAGGAGGAGAGCACAAGGCATGATGGGAAAAAGTTTCTCCCTAGGAATGAATAGGCATCCTGCTCTTGTTTGGAAGGAAACTGTTTGTTCTATCCTTAAGAGTTGGTCTCTGATAGCTGGTTGTCCCTTCTTTCCCCTGCCCCCACCTCTCTATAGAGAAGTCCTGTGGTCAGAGAAAAAGTTAGTAGAACTATATACGCTGACTTTAATGTTACAATGCTTAATTACAAATCAGCAAATGGGGAAGAAAAAAGAGGCGTTGGAAGCTGGAAAGTGAATATGAGAAACAGAAGGAGAATGGTTGGTTAATGCATTCCCAGTTAAAACTGTAAGAAGAAGAGGAGGAGGAGAACAGATTTAAAGGGCCTAAGAGGGAGGAGACAGAATGACCTGCTGGGCTTGAGGATCTTGGGACATTTCCAGACACAAAACATATGGATGGGGAAATAAACAATACCAATTCCTATGGCTAAAATGAAAGGAGTTCCCCCATTTCCTGTGGAAAGTTGGCATGGGCTCAAAAGCACTGGTGGTGATTGTGTTTAGTTTTCTTTGCAAATGCCGCTCTGCCATAAATTGCTAATGCTAAATAACTTTTTAAGTTTTAATTTGCAGTCTCAGTTAAGTTACAGAAGAGCTTCCTCTGTCCTAATTTTAGAACTCAACATTCTGAGAATTGGGATCCTGGAGGTGACAAGGCCAGGGCTTATCTGATTCATAGAAATCACATCTCTGGAGGACCCAACACCTCCCACGGGAGTCAGTTAAGCAATGTGGTCCATATCCCATGTATCCCCAATAAGGTGATATCTTGGATAACTGGCCAAGGTCTAGGGTTGAGAAATGTGGATTTCACATCCCAGCTCTCTAGGCACATTAATGTGCAATCATATGAAATCTTGGAATTCCCTTGAGAGTCATAACATTCAGATTGTACTTGAGAATGTGCCAAAGGTGGTGACATGTGCTCTCATATGATTGTTGCTATAGACATGGGAAGAATTATATTCCTTACTTCAATTCTTCACACCTATCATTCATTCATTTTCAAATCAGTCTCTCTTTAAAAATGAAGTTAACTAAAAAGATTGAAGTTGGTTTTACCCCAATCATAGATACTCCCAACATTACAAGGCATGATGCAGTGGTATGGCGTTTTAGAAACTACTAAAAATGTTCCTGTGGGAATGGGAATGTGGCTTAGTGGTAGAGTGCTTACCTAGCATGCACAAAGCCCTGGGTTCAATTCCTCAATACCACATAAACAGAAAAAGCCAGAAGTGGCACTGTGGCTCAAGTGGTAGAGTGCTAATCTTGAGCAAAAGAAGTTCAAGGACAGCGCCCAGGCCCTGAGTTCAAGCCCCAGATATTCACCAGGACTGCCTTCCCTCTAGGAGGAAAGCTCTCTGAGTAGCATAGCCCATTCTTTAAGAGGCTTCTTTAATGAGGACAAATGAAACAGTGGGAAGCAGTAAAGCATGACTAACTGAAGACTACTGGGAAACTTTAACGTGTGAATTTGTATTTTTATTTCTTCTAGTGGATCCATTTCCTTTTTAGCCATATGATCTCTCCAAGATTAAATTCACCAAGGAGAAAAATAACATTTCTGAACTCTATTCTAAAACATTATTAACCAAGAAGTCTTGTAAAAGTCTATCTCCTTGGTAGTAATCTGTCTCAGATACTCCCCAAGTATCTGAATTCTAGACATGCCCAAGAGTAGGCAGAAAAATCTTAACACAATCAAAAGTTGGAGAGCGTGGTTTATTACATATAAATGGGCTACAGAAGACATAGATCTTAATTTGATGATAATTCTTTGGAAATACTCTTACATACAAACTGTAAATTTATTTTAATTGAATTTTTTATTGTCTTTATAAAGTGCATTTCCTTACCAATAATCAGTTGAGGAGGGTTTCAGGCAACAAAGTAACTATGAAACTCAATTTTGCTAATTTTTTCCACTAATAAAAATGTATTGTTTTACTCACGAGCATTTAAAAATATGGTCATGTTTAATCATACATGAAATTCAGATAAGGAAGTTTTAAAAAGTTATTGCATATAGAGTACTTTAAAATTTCTTGATTAAAAACTTTCAAGAGTGTCAATGTGCAAAGAGGTGTTTTAACATGTATCCAGTAAAAGATTTAAAAATACTAGTCGTGTTTCTCCCAACTGTTTACCATATCCTAAGAAAAGGATTACAAGGAATGTGTCTGAAATGTTACTTTCCAAAATTTCAAAAGTATCTCCTCAAAACTGCTACTCAGCAGAAAAGTATCACGAGTTTTCATTCACTTGGGGCCCATAAATCTAGAAGTCAAGATAAAAAGCTTTGCACTCACACTGATTTGAACTGGATGATGCAACAGAACAATTTCGAGAGACTATTTCAAAGCCACAATTCCAAGTAGAGAGTCAAAAATAAATAGGATGTCATGGTATTTATCAATTCTCTGAGATGTTTAAGCAAGCCAGATTTTACACCTTTGGGGAATAGATGTCCACTTAGGACATCTCCAAAGAACAAAGTAATTCCAGGACTCACTTCAAAGAGAATCACATGAGCAGGGCTTACCACGCATTAGACCACAAACACTTCAAATCAGTTGGTATCTTAAGTCAATTATGCTGATATGGTTAGCTAAGCAAGGAAAGTGAAAATAATCCAATTTTTTCAGGACCATTATTCCTCCTTTCATAAAATGGAAAAAGTTATGTTGTTATCTGCGGTGCTGACTATTGGAGCTCAGACCTTTTAGGAGTTTCCAGTGAGATTTAAATCAAATGTGTTTAATATGAGCCCAAATGGAAGCTGGGGGAGAGAGAGGATTTGAGTTACGTTAGTTACTTTAGTGTTTAATTGATGCCCTTGTGGTATGTTTTGAAAACAGCAATGTTTCTAACTTCCTTAGCAATGTCAAATCCAGGACTTCTTCCACACTATAGCCAAGGCTGAGTTTAACCTCCACTTCCATGAGCAATAAGAAAGCAAGCTTTCTGTTATGAGGCTAAGAAATGTATTCTTACCCCAATAACTAACTGTCACCAAAGAAAAACCAAAACACATGGAAAATGGAATGGAAATAGCTTAGAGCTGGAATGATTGGGCAAGATTGTCCCAGGCTTAATGCACTTCAAATTATTTGAAACCATACTGCCACCCTCCTTACATCCTCCAAAATAAGAACTCAGGAATAACTTGACTTAAAAGAAGCATCCCTGCAGAGGTACCTCAGCAGTGCCATGGAACTTAAAGAAAAGAGAAAGGAGAATGCAACTGGTGAGAAAAATAATTATCCAGTGCATTCACTCTTGTGTTGTATGAAAGGATTTTAATGTCATTTTCCTCAAAGCATACCTAATCCGTTGCCAACTTGAAAGGAGATATTTTCCATCAGAGAAAGATCAAGTACTTGTTAAATTACAAATGCCCCTTTGGGAACATCTGCCTCTCCCAGCTGGTTGCAGGCATGCCTCCACATTCACTAACCATGCTGGTTTGAGTTGATGGTGCTACTGTATTCTGGCTAAATACTAGCTAAAAGTTCCAGCTTTGGAGCGCTACAGGTATAAAAGCATGTCAAAAGGATATCAAGTTAAAGGAAATCCTCTAAATTTCACATCAAAATTTCAATGAAATAAATGTCTCCAAAGCCCTAGAAAGTATTTTCACATTAATAATCTTAATGTTCCTATTACCTTCCTCATCTTTCTTTCTTTCAAGTGCCATAATTTCAAATATAAAGACATTTGGACTTCTTTTGTTCCTTCTCCTCCTTGTTTTCCTCCCCCTCTTCTTCTTCTTCCTTCTTTTTTTAAACTGATATACACTCATCTTTTTCTTAAATTTCATTGCAAATGAGGATGTTGTTGCTTAAATGAACTATGAATTGGGATCTTTAACTATTTTTAATCATATTGTTCTTATGAAGAAATACATGGATATTACAATAATTTAATTTCAAAACAATTTCTAATTAGGATTCATTAAAAAGATACAAAAGGCTGATTATTCAAATCTGACAAGGCCAATCATCAGTGGCTCACATCTGTAATCCTAGCTACTCAGGAGGCTGAGACCAGAAGACTGTGGTTCAAAGGCAGCCTACAAAAAAAAAGTACATAGGACTCAATCTCAAATAACCAGAATAATGCTGGATTAGAGGTATGGTTCAAGTGCTGGAGCTGAGTGAGGTTATAAGGCCCTGAGTTCACACCATAGAAATGGCACAAACAATAAAAATAAATAAAATGTAGAGAGTCTAACAGAATATATTACGTATTAAGATCTAACAAAAATATGGGATTTGGCCTTCTATTGTTTGCCATCAAAAACTGCACCAAAAAGTAGGAAGGTTGGCATGGCGGCATATGGGAATTGCCAGGGGCAGGGGTAGATAACCTAAGACTAAATCTGAGCTTTGCCACATACCAGCAGGGAAAACTTGAATACATTTTCTGTATGATTTTTTTAATTGCCTAAACTTAATCTCTAAAGTAGAAATGCTAATGTTATGACAATTTACTGTATTGCTTCATGTAAAGTTCATAGAAACAAATTCCGGTAGATAGTAAACTCTTGATAAATGTTAGGGATTTTGATTTTGCTGTCATACACAAAAATTCCAAAACTCACCAAAACCCACGTGGAGTTTAGTACATCAGGGAGCATCAGAAAAACTGGATGGGCTCAAGATGTGTGATTCCTGTACTAAACAAGTTGGGAGGCAAAGAGGCCTGCAAAGTAGCCACTGACTACATCCAGAATTAACAGGGCTTAAATTAACCTAGTTATAATGAGAATGCATATTGTAGATTGGGTGGGGAGATGGGCCAAACTTTAATGATCAAAATAGGAATGTTAGCCAGCTCTGTGATACTCCCAAAAGACTGCCTACTTTTTGGAATAATAACAAGTGTCAATATGTGAAAGGCAAAATGGAAGTAGGCACTGACAGTCTCTGTAGCTTTTTCTTTCTCTTCTTTTGTTTTATTTTAAATTATCATTTAAGTAGTTGCACAAAGGAGCTGCCATTTAGCGAAGTGGTTTATGGATACAATGCATCTTTACAAAAACAGCTAATAAATTGGTGAAACATTAGCACATCATAAAAATGGAATGGAATGTACAAATGCCACTTCATTTCCTAAATTGTCTTTATATTCCAAATATCTGGTAACTAAATTAACAACAAAAAAAATTCAAGTGCAATACAAAAATGGGAAGAAGCTAACCTGTAATAAAGATAAAGAGAAATGCACTGAGGTATCTAGTAAAATTCCTATTTTAGCTTCTAGTTATTTGCTTCTACTTGAAGGATTTCATTTTGATGGAAAGGGCAGAGGGTAGCAGGATGGATTGAGTTGAACCAATGTTAAGTGAGGAAGTCATTTTCTATTTTTCTCATGAAATAGAATCTTGGTCAGATTAAGAAAATGCTGCTAATTCAATGGGTTGTTCTAGTTTCTTCCTAAATGGACCCTTTCGTGCTTAAGCTGTATAAAATCTTCCAAAATATTTGAAATCAGATAGAGACCCAGCATACATTAAACTGTCTGCATAAAGGTCTCTTCCTCTTTTGACTTTCTACATAGCGTTAGCTGTGCCTCTTGTGTTCATCAGCTACAGCAACAGCATATAATTAAAAGGTTTATTTAAAATTTACATTATGATATGCTATATCATATTGCTGATAAACATAATCTCTCCTAACATGAGTTTTCCATTCCCTACAGTTTTCCTGCATGAGCACCTACTGTACTCTGCATATAGCCACAGGCTATACTGAGTGAATAGCACAGAGAAGATAATTAGCAAGAGTGATATACCCCATTGCCCAGCCATTAGTTCCTGTTTAGATTCCACCTGGGCCTAAATTCTCTTCTTCTATTTCATTTAATATTGAATAGTTTCTCATGGTCAGGGGGAGGGAGACATTCTGAGAAGACAAAGAAGCTATAGAACAATCCAGAGATGGGGAATGAGTTCATAGTAAGTACCTGATCACAAGTTGTCAGACAGACAATAAATCTCAAATAGAAAGCTCCCCCAACAAGGTATGGACAAGTGGGTGAGGCTCAAGATGGGAGAACTTCAGAAATGATCAAGAATAGGATGAAGAAACAGGAGAAAGCTAAATGATGAAATGGTTAATTTTGTGTATCAACTTGACCATGCCATAGGATGTGTGGATATTTGATAAAATAGTATTTCTGATGTGCACATGTGGGTGTTTTCAGGAGAGATCAGCATTTGAGTTGGTGGCCGGAAAGAAATGGATAGCCAAGACTGGAATCTACTCTATCTGAACTTTGACTCTTATATTCCTATAGAACACTACTGGCTTTTTGGGGTTCCAGCTTGCATGCAGTGTATAATGGGATTTTTCAGTCTCTGTAATTGTATGAACCAATGTCTTACTGGGTCTATTTCTCTGCAGTATCCTATCATAGCTGATTAATAACTGCTATCCAAAACACAGTGGCAATGTTTATGACAGATTTTCTCCCTGCAAATGACATTTAGTTGCCATGGTCCCTGATATTTTCTTCCTTTTCTTCTTCTTTCTCTCTTTCTTTTTACTCTCTTCCTCTCTTTTCTTTTCCTGAGTCAGGATCTCCTAAGCAAACTGATACTCACCCTGTAGCCCAGACTGACCTCAACTGTTGATTCCTCTCCCTTAACCCCCAGAGTGCTGGGATTGCAGGCATGGAACAACATGAGCATTCCTACTGAATTTAGAGTTCTCTCTTGTCTTTACTTTTTGTATACCACTTCCTCAAACAGTAGGATAATCTGATAAATTAAAAATTGCACTTATTCACTTGAGTTATTCAAATCGCCATGCCTGCAATAAAACAAGTGATTGAAAAAAATTCAAAGGAGAAAAAGTTTATTTTGGCTCAGAATTTCAGTTCGTGGTAACTTTCCACTGTTGCTGAGCCTGGCTGAGGCAGAATATTATGGCAAGAAACATATGATAGAGAAGAATGGCTGTGACAGAAAGAGATGAAGTGACAAAGACAAGATTCAGATTCTATAGCTTAGTCCCCAGTTTTCACTGTATTTCTATTATCTGTCATAAAATGGGCTTCATCTTTAGGAAAGATGAAATATCATTTCTGTTAACTCTAGTAGAAGCTATTCATTTGGAATTTGCACTGTTCTATACTTCTTTCCTACAGCATAAGCCCACTCAGCTTCCTATTGTGTGTTTGTGAGTATAGCTAATGAGCTTAGACTAGAGTATGGAAAATATCTCTTTAGGTAAGAAAAGATACTAGAAGGAACGACTATTGAATAGAAAACTGTGTTTCCTAGTTATGTTTTGTAGGGGGAATTTAACAGATTTATGAGGATATTTATAATTAGATAACTCACATAAAATAACTCCCTATTAGTTAATACAAACATGTCTAATATGTTTGCAAGTAAGCTATGATTACAAGACACAATGTAAAGCAGGGGGAAACTTGTATGCCTTTCCCCAGGTCTCATAACCTTTGACACTTAGAAACTCTTGAGTGTTCTGAAAGTCTGACTTCTCTCCTCCATCCTGAGTGCATATGAATTCTAGCCAAGTTTCTATGTGACTTCTTAAGACTTTGTGTTCAATCGTGCATCTCTTTTCAGTCCTTACGTTTGTTCGTGATATACTTTAAGCTAAAGAACAAATAAAACCCTTTTCTCTAGCTTGTCTTTATTAGTTTCTGGTGCTTTGTCCTTGTACCTGGACCATGTACACAAGGAGTGTCAATGCAAGACTGTCTCTGGAAGGTTGTTACACAATCCTGATTCAGGCATGTAAATTGTGATATGTATTCCATTCACAAAATGGTTGCACCTGAATGTTTATGTCTTTCAGAAGTTCCTTTGAAATTAGAAAAAAAGGAAAGAATTGACTTGTATGATTAATTACAGCCAAATATGTTATGCTAAAGACATACACCCATGAGGTGTCCTGAGACACCAAAATGAAGGCTAAGTTGTACAATCATGAAGCTGGGATTCTATTTATGCCTATGGGAAATGGGAAAACAGCATAAAGCTACACACCAAATAAAATACTTAAGAGGAAAAAATACTTGAAAAGAAGATAATAGATAGGAAAGTCAGCATAAGAACATAATTTCCTAAAAATCAAAATATTCCTGTTCACTTTTATTTTCTACAAACCTCTTTTAGATTTACACTGTATTCTCATTTCTAAGGATGTATCTATACTGCTAGTGACTCATTTGCCAACAATTCTCCCATTTCCAAAACCAAAATAATATTAAACCAAACACCCAACCCCCACTTATTCCTATTGCAGCCACTTAAGTAGCAGTTCAGACATAGCAAACTGGGTGTCTACTAAGTGATCAGCCGAAATCTTCTTTTATGAAGTTGAATAAAAGAAGGATTAAGAAAGTCTTCTGAGCCAGAGTTAGAATGCTACGTATGCAGATTTTGTACTTAAGTGCACTGGGTCAGTAATCTGTTCCTCCAGAGTTCACAGGCAGAAGCCAGCATGCAGCCCAATGAGAAGAAGCGCTGCATCACAGGAGCTCTGCCTCAGTCCTCCACCCAGCAGAACCTGCCAGTGTGTCTGCAAGTCCATCAAAGACACTTCATTGCAATGCAAGACATTGCCTTTTCCTAAATAATCTTTTTAGATTAATACAGATGATAAGAAAGATAGAGCAATAATACATGGTTTGTCTTTTTTTTTAATTGTTAAAATATTGTACAGAGGGGTTACAATTACATGGGCAAGATAATGAGTACATTGCTTATCAAGCATTGTGGCCTCCTCCTTTGTTTCCCCTTCCCATCCCTTCCCATCCTCCCCCCCGCCCCCCCAATCCTCCCTGCCCCCCACCACACCAAAGTTGTAAAGTTCATTTTCAACATAACAACTTGTACATCTCATTGTTGCAATGGGACCTGTATCCCTATTTAGCCAAATGTTTACAAACAAGACCACACTAAAGCTACCAGCACGACTATGTTTATTGCAGCATTATTTACTATAGCTAAGATATGGAACCAACCCAGATGCCCCTCAGTAGATTAAGAAAATGTAGTTTATATACACAATGGAATTCTATGCCTCCACCAGAAAGAATGACATTGCCCCATTTGTTAGGAAATGGAAAGGCTTGGAAAAAATCATATTAAGTGAAGTAAGCCAGGCCCAAAGAAACATAGGTCCCATGGTTTCCCTTATTTGCAATATCTAGTATATGTCTGAGTCAAGCAGAAAAGGTCAGATAAGTTGATGTTAAGGAAATGAACCCTAAGATATGTATTCAAATGTTTTTTTTCTTTCATGCGATTGTTTCTAACACATTTATAAGATTATTTCTTTGTTGCTTTGTATGTACCTCCCCCACAGTATATGGTTTGTCTTAAGACCATTTTGTAACTATTCATCTGGCTCCTTTCTATGCTGACTGGAAATGCTTCCTGGGACCTGTTACTTGTTTCTGTTCCTCAGTAGCTGTTTATGTTCACAAAGCACTGTATCTCTCCAATCAACATTGACCTGTTTGCAAAAGCACAAGAGAAATATTGATCTCCATACGTTGTTGTGAGCACTCATCTGCACATTCCACAAACATTCCTTGAGACCTACATTGTGCCTGTTTTCCCACAGCTGGGGACTCAGTAAGGTACAAATAGACAAGGTCTAGGCCCTCTTGGAGCTGAAGTAGTCAAGGGGCAGAGCCAAGGAGATATACAGTAAGTAATAGTGAAACTACAGTAACAGTTACATAATATACTATTTTCATGTGAGGTAATCAGCAATGGGCTCCAAATGCTCCTTAAGGTATTGGACGGAGTAACCATTTTGTCGCAGAATGAACTCTGAGTGCAAAAGTTCTGAGATAGAAAAATGTTCACATGTCTGACACAGCAATGAAGACACCAGGGTGGAAAGATCAGAGTAGGAGAGAGTGGTATGTCAGAGAAATAGAAGGGTTTTAGGTACTGCAGGGCCGTTAAGAGCAGTGGGCACTTTGGAGTTTATGCTGCAAACAGAGCCAAGTTCTGAACAGAGATGAGCCATGGTCTAAATTCTACAACAAAACAATTGCCAGCATCCATGCTGTGAATCAACTGAAGAAGTGAGGGTAAAGGCACTTTGGAGCCAGGGTGGTGCTCTAGAAGGTCCATGGTGCATTTTCAAATAAACATGCCATTGATTGGCCCAGAGGCCTTACATGGGAAGCAGTGGCTAGATTCTGGAAATTCAGACAAAGTTAAAGGGATGCTATTTCCAGGCAATAAGCCCAGGGTTCAAACCCCAGGACCAGAACAAAACCAAAACAAAGGGCATTGCTTATAATGTTATTTTATTTTATTGTAAAGATGCTGTACAGAGGAGTTACAGTTACACCAATAGGTAATAAGTACCTTTCCTATGGAGCATTGTTACCCTCTTCTTTGTTTTTTTTTCCTACTATCCCTTCCCTCTCCCACCTCCCCCACTCTTCCCCTCCACCCTGAAGCTGTAAAGTTCATTTCCAACACAGTATCTTGTGAGTCTCATTGTTTCAATGGACCATCCTACGCCCTTGTTTCAGCATTTTGTTATTCCCCTTCCCCTCCCCAAATTACATAAATGTATATATAAGATGCAGGGTACCCAAATCAAATACACTGACAACAGGAGATATACCATAGAGGGAAGAACATACAAAAAAAAACAAAAAAATCACATAGTACATTTAAAACAACAACAACAGCAAAGAAAAACCTCTTGTGTCTATATCTTGGGGTTCATTTTGCTTAACATCATCTTCTGAGGTCATATGTACATAGCTTTTGAGCTCTTCTGCTCATCTGATAATATTATCCTTGACATATACTAGTTATTGTAAATAAGGGAAACGATGGGACCTATATATCTTTGGGCCTGACTTACTTCACAATATAATTTTTTCCAAGTCTTTCCATTTCCTAACAGAAGGGACGATGTCATTTTTTCTGATGGAGACAGAGAATTCCATTGTGTGTATATACCACATTTTCTTGATCCATTCATCTACTGAGTGGCACCTGGGTTGGTAATATCCTTCGGGATTTAATATCAGGAAAATGCTGATCTTGAAAAACGAGTTAGGAACTATTTCCCCCTCTTTACTCTTTGGCAGCATTTGAGAAGGACTGGATTTAATTCTTTTAATGTATAGTAGAACTCACCAGGGAAGCCATAAGGTCCTGGATGTTTCTTGTTGAAAAGCTTTTGAGTACTGGTTCAGTCAGCTACCTTGTTATTTGATTATTCAGATTTTTCCTTCATGATTCACTCTTGATAGGTAGCATATACCTAGTAGCTTATCCTTTTTTTTTTTAATTTAATTTAATTTTATTTGAGAACATACTGTACAGAGGGGCTACAATTACATGGGCAGGATAATGCATACATTTCTTACCAAGCATTGCAGCCTCCTCCTTTGTTTACCCTTCGCCTCCCCCCTCCTCCCACCCAATTATACCCCCCTCCCCCCCCACACCGACATTGTAAACTTGGTTTTGACATGACATTTTGTACTTCTCATTGTTGCAACAGGTCCACCTGAATCCTTAAACGACTTGTTTGTCCCCATCTCCTCCACATGTTATACTGACATCAAATATAGTGAAAGCGGGGGTTACACTGTGGGGGAGGGACATGCAAAGCAACAAAGAAATAATCTTATAAATGTGTTAGAAACACATGCATGAAAGAAACAAAAAAATTAAAATACATATTTAAGGGTTCATTTTCCTAACATCACATTATCTGACCTTTTCTGCTTGACTCAGACATATACTAGATATTGCAAATAAGGGAAACCATGGGACCTATGCTTCTTTGGGCCTGGCTTACTTCACTTAATATAATTTTTTCCAAACCTTTCCATTTCCTAACAAATGGGGCAATGTCATTCTTTCTGATGGAGGCATAGAATTCCATTGTGTATATATACCACATTTTCATGATCCATTCATCTACTGAGGGGCATCTGGGTTGGTTACATATCTTAGCTATGGTAAATAATGCTGCAATAAACATAGTTGTGCTGGTAGATTTAGTGTGGTCGTGTTTGTAAACATTTGGGTAAATGCCCAAAAGTGGGATTGCTGGATCATAGGGGAGATCTATGTGAAGTCTTTTGAGGAACCTCCATACTGCTTTCCAAAGTGGTTGAACAAGTTTACATTCCCACCAACAATGAAGTAAGGTTCCTTTCTGTCCACATCCCCTCCAGCATCTGTTGTTGTTAGAGGTCTTGATTTTTGCTGTTCTAACTGGAGTGAGGTGATATCTCAATGTTGTTTTGATTTGCATTTCTTTTATGGCTAGGGATGTTGAACATTTCTTCATGTGTCTATTGGCCATCCTTCTTTCTTCTTCAGAGAAGCTTCTTTTTAAGTCTTTCGGCCACTTATTTATTGGGCAGTTGTTTCTTTGAGGATTTGTTGTTGGGTGGTTTAATTTTTTGAGTTCCAAGTATATTTTAGATATGAGACCCTTGTCCGTTGTATGGCTAGTAAAGATCTTCTCCCAATCGGTGGGCTTTCTATTGATCTTGCTAGCTATGTCATTTGCCCTGCAGAAGCTCTGCAACCGTATGCAATCCCATTTGTCCAACCTTTCTTTGATTTGTTGTGCTTCCGGGTCTCTATTCAGAAAATTTCGGCCTGAGCCAAGGAGACCTAGGGTTTCTCCTATTCAATCCTGTAATGTTTTCAGAGTGTCTGCTTTGGGTTCAAGGTCTTTGATCCATTTGGAGTTGATTCTGGTGCAGGGTGATATATAAGGATCTAGCTTTAGTTTTCTACATGTAGTTAACCAATTTTGCCAGCACCATTTACTGAAGAGGCTGTCTTTCTTCCATTCTATTGTTTTAGCTTCCTTATCGAAGATTAGATGGCTATAGGTCTGTAGGTTTATTTCTGGGTTTTCAATTCTATTCCATTGGTCCTGAGGTCTGTTCTTATGCCAATACCAAGCTGTTTTGATTACTATGGCTTTATAGTAGAGTTTGAAATTTGGTATTGATATTCCTCCAGCAGTGTTCTTTCCGTTGAGGAGCGTTTTTGCTATTCGGGGTCTTTTATTGTTCCATATGAATTTTTGGATTGCCTCTTCTATTTCCTTGAAGAATGAGGGTGGAATTTTGATAGGTATCGCGTTGAATTTGTAGATAGCCTTGGGAAGTATTGCCATTTTCACGATGTTAATCTTGCCAATCCAGGAGCATGGGAGGTTTTGCCATTTTTTAAGTTCTGTGTTGATTTCCTTTTTCAACATTTTAAAGTTTTCATCATAGAGGTCTTTCACTTCTTTGGTTAAGTTAATTCCTAGGTATTTTATTTTTTGTGGGGCTGTTACAAATGGAGTTGCTTTCCTAATTTCAGCCACACTTTTCTCATTGTTGGCATATAGAAAAGCCATTGATTTTGGGGGGTTAATTTTATAACCTGCTACTTTTCCAAAGTTTTGAATAAGCTTGAGTAATTTGGGAGTGGAGTCTATGGGATTCTTTAAATACAAGATCATGTCATCTGCAAAGAGGGAGAGTTTTATTTCTTCTTTCCCTATTTGGATCCCCTTTATGTCTGCATCTTGTCTTATTGCTGTAGCTAGGCATTCTAATACTAGATTGAAGGGAAGTGGAGAGAGTGGGCATCCTTGTCTTGTTCCTGAGTTAAGAGGAAATGGCTTCAGTTTTTCACCATTGAGTATAATGCTGGCTGTAGGTTTGTCATATACAGCCTTTATTGTATTGAGGAATGATCCATGGATTCCTAATTTTTCCAGAACCTTCATCTTAAAGGGGTGTTGGATCTTGTCAAATGCTTTTTCTGCATCTATTGAGATAACCATGTGGTTCTTATTCTTGCTCCTGTTGATGTGATGAATAATATTAATTGATTTGCGTATATTGAACCAGCTTTGCATCCCTGAAATGAATCCTGTTTGATCATGGTGTATGATTTTTTGGATGAATTGTTGAAGTCGATTGGCCAAAATTTTGTTGAGAAGTTTTGCATCAATGTTCATCAAAGAAATGGGTCTATAGTTCTCTTTCTTTGATGAGTCCCTGCCTGGTTTTGGGATGAGGGTTATGATGGCTTCATAGAATGTGTTCGGTAGTGAGCTTTCTCTTTCAATTTCATTGAAGAGTTGGAGGAATATTGGTGTGAGCTCTGCTTTGAAGGCCTTGTAAAATTCCGCTGTAAAACCATCTGGTCCTGGACTTTTCTTAGCTGGGAGGTCTCTTATTGCTGTTTCTATTTCAATGCTTGATATGGGCCTGTTAAGCTGGTTTAACTCATCTTGGTTTAGTTTTGGCATGTCAATATTTGCTAGGAAAAGGTCCATTTCTGTCAAGTTCTCAAACTTATTAGCATCAAGTTTTGAGAAATATTCCCTTATAATGTTCTGAATCTTGGTTGTTTCCGTGGTGATGTTTCCATTCTCATCTCTGAGTTTATTAATTTGGGTGTGTTCTCTCCTTTTCCTGATAAGGTTTGCTAAGGGTCTGTCAATTTTGTTAAGTTTTTCGAAGAACCAACTCTTTGTTTTGTTGATTCTTTCTATAGTTTTTTTGGATTCTAATTCATTTAATTCTGATTTAATTTTGATTATTTCTTTCCGTCTACTGGATTGGGGTTTATCTTGCTGCTCTTTTGCAAGGAGGTTTAGATGTGTCATTAAATTGTTAGTTTCAGATCTCTCCAATTTGTTGATGTAGGAGCTCAGAGCTATAAACTTGCCTCTGAGTACTGCCTTTGCTGTGTCCCAGAGGAGCTGGTAATTTGTGTGTTCATTTTTGTTGAATAGCATGAACATTTGAATTTCCTTTCTAATCTCTTCCATGACCCACTCATGATTCAGCAGTGTGTTGTTCAGCCTCCATGTGATACCGGACTTTCTTTGGTGGCTTTTGGTGTTGAGTTCTAATTTTATTCCCTTGTGGTCAGAGAGAATGCAAGGTATAACTTCAATGTTTCTGAATTTAGACAAGTTTGCTTTGTGGCCTAAAATGTGGTCTATTTTAGAAAACGTTCCATGTGCTGCTGAGAAGAATGTGTATTCTGATGCTGCTGGGTGAAATGTTTGGTAAATTTCTGTTAAGTCTAGTTGATCTATGCAGCTGTTTAGATCTGCGGTTTCTCTGTTGAGTTTTTGCTGAGTTGATCTATCTAGTGGGGAGAGTGGTGTGTTAAAATCCCCAACAATTAATGTCTTTGGATCTATATGGGATTTGAGGGAAAGTAGTGTTTCTTTGATAAATTTGGGTGCTCCATTGTTTGGCGAATAGATATTTAGAATTGTAATATCCTCCTGAAGGAGAGATCCTTTAATTAGCATGTAGCGACCTTCTTTATCTCTTCTCACGAATTTTAATTTGAAGTCTATTTTATCTGATATTAGGATTGCAACTCCCGCCTGTTTATGAGGGCCGTTTGCTTGGTAGATTTTGTTCCAGCCTTTAACATTGAAAATGTGTTTGTTTTTATGGGCAAGATGTGACTCCTGCAGGCAGCAGATAGAAGGGTCTTGTTTTTTAATCCAACTAGACAGTCTATGTCGCTTAATTGGAGAGTTCAGTCCGTTAACGTTAAGAGATAGGACTGAGAGGTATTTGGGAGTTCCTGCCATGTTATCCACCTTCTTGGGGGCTGCGAAAACTGGGTTCTTCCTAAGGTTCTTGGATTCTCAGTTTGGGTGCAGTTTCTTGGCCTTTGTTGCGGTCTTGTTAGTTTTCTGTGTGTAGGACATCTTTAAGAATCTTTTGTAGGGCTGGTTTGGTGGAGATGTATTGTTTCAATTTTTCTTTGCTATGGAAGGTTTTTATTTGGCCTTCAGTTATGAAGGAGAGTTTAGCTGGGTACAGTATTCTTGGTTGATAGTTGTTTGTTTTTAAGGCATGGCATATGTCATTCCAGGCTCTTCTAGCTTTGATTGTCTCTGCTGAGAAATCTGAGGTAATTCTAATTGGTTTCCCTTTATAGGTGATTACCCTTTTCTCCTTGACAGCTTTAAGGATCTTTTCCTCGGTCTGGGTTGATCCTGTGTGGATTATAATGTGACGGTGGGATGTCCTATTCTGGTCTGGTCTATTTGGGGTTCTAAAAGCTTCTTGTATCTGAATAGGCCTATCTTTTTGTATGTTTGGGAAGTTCTCTGCTAGGATCCTGTTAAACAAATTTCCTAGACCATTAACTTCTGTTTCTAGGTGCTCCTCTACACCCATTATCCTTAGATTGGGCCTTCTGATGGTGTCTTCCAGGTGTTGGATAGACCTATCATATTTCTTGGACTTGTCTTGGATGGTTGTATGTTCTTTCTCTATAATATCTAGGCTGTCTTCAATCCCTGAGATTCGATCTTCTGCATGGTCTAACCTGCTGTCAAGACTCTCTACTTTGTTTTTTATCTCTTTTCCTTCTAATTGGTCAGCTTTGATGGCTTCAAGTTCTTTGTTGAAGCTCTGTTTTAGGTCTTGTATGAATTTCTTTACTTCCTTAATTTGGTGTTCAGTGTTTGTTCTCAAATCACTTAGTTGATTGGTTATGGTTTCTTTGGACTCCCATTCCTTCTGTTGGGTTCCATTCAGCATTCCCTTTGTGGTCTCCCTGACTTCCTTCAGCTCTTTGTTAATGGATTCCATGAATGCCTTTAGTGATCTTTGTGTATTCTCTACCTGGTCTCTCAATTCCTGAATTACTCTTTGATTAGCTTCCTCCCATCTGTGGGATTCCTGCAGTTCTCTTTCTTCCCGTTCATGGGATTCCTGCAGTTCTCTTTGAGTGTTCTCTGCCTGCTCACGCCATTCCTCCCTTTCTCTTTGAGTATTCTCAAGCTGTTCACACAAATCCTGTATCAGTTTTTGAGTAGCTTCCTCACGCTTATGATATTCCTGTATAAACTTCTGGGATGCCTCCTCTCTCTCCCTATCACGCTCATACAGAGTCCTTTGTACATTGTCAAGCTTCTCATTTATCATGTTTGCTATTAGTGTTTGTAGAGCTATTTGGGAACTCTCCTCTGGATTATTCTTTATCTGTTCTAATCCCTGATTATCAAGATTGGGAATTGAGATACCCGAATTTGCCATTTTTCTTGTGTTTTTCCAGCTTACTCGGCCCATTTGAGATAAAGATTGCACCAGTTTTGTGCTAGAACACTATCTTAAGGCAACCATCAACCAAAGTTTGCGTTTGTACAGTCAATAGTCTACAGATACAATCTAGTTCAACAGATACATCTATTCAACATCAAACAACTATATGTTAAAGGACTTCGAACCACAGAAAATAATTTGGAAAACCAGAAATTATTAGGATTAGGGAGAGATGTGGGTAAAAAATAGGAATAGATTGGTGTGGGGAGGCACAGGGAGAGTTAACTATGTCCTAATCACAATGCAGGAAATGGGTTGGGTAGGATACAAGTAGAGAGAGAGAGAAAAAAAAAGAGACGGAAAGGGGAATGAAAAGAGACCAGAAAAAAAATAGAAACGTAAAAATTAATGTTATTATAGAGGTTAAAAGACCGTCTATTTAGAGAGGAATGTGAATATGTTCAGAGAAGGGGAGGGACATAGAGGAGATGTGAAAAACTTTAAGGATGGGAAAGGGAGAAGAAAAGATCAGAAGTTTAGTAGAGCTAGACAAAAAACAATAAGATAATTAAGAAAGAAAGAAAAAGAGAAAGAAGACAAGAAAAGAAAGGAAAACGCTCATTCACATATTCCTAAAATAAAAATTATAAGATGAGAAAAAAAAAAGTTACTGGAAACAATTATTTTTTCAGAAGAGGTAAAAATTAAAGATTAATAAAAGTTTTAAAAGGGAAAAAAATTTATATGTATATATATATATATATATATATATATATATATATATATATATATATATGGTAACAAAAAACAAAAAACAAGCAAAAAAAAAGAAAAGAAGAAGAAGAAGAAAAAAAGAAAAAAAGAAAAAAAAGTCTTTTGATTTTTTTGGGGGGGGGGGGAGGAGTGGGAAGAATCCTGTATCTCCCTTTTGTCTGTAACCAGTCTCTTGTTGGAGTCTCTGGTCAGCTTGAGGTCCTGTGGCTTGATTGGTTTCTTAAGTCGGTTGGTTGGAAGAGGCAGAAAAATGCTCTGCTTTACCCAAGATTTTGAGATCCCCCTCCCAGGTTAGTTTTCTGGGAGGATGATCTGCTTTGAGAATCACAAAAGAGGGGGATGTGGTGATGAGGCTAGGTTCTGGGTAGAGTTGAGGCCTTTCAGCAAACAGTAGCTTTTCCCTGGGGCTATTTTGTGATAAAGCTCACAGCGCCCAGCCTGGAGCCATTCTCAGGGTTTCTGTTTTTCAATTGATTGTGGTGGCTGCTAGAGGGAGGGGCAGCCTCTGGCTCTGGTTACCCAGTGAGGCAAGGCACTCCAATGGCTGGCGCCTGAGCTGGGTGACTTTTCCCTGGATGGAGCTGAGTCTGGCAGGTCACTTCGCCGTTAAGTTCTTGTGACCTGCTAAATGACTCGTTTTATTCCAAGGCCTGAGCTGGAGCTAGCAGCTCCTCCGAGCTTTGTCGGTATCCAAGATGGAGATCACCGGTGCTGGGGGGGGAGGGGTGGCCTTCCCTCCTCTGCTCCCTGAGGAGTGAGGACGTCGGGCTTGTACTCACGCCGAGTCTTGGATCCTGGGTCGTCTCTGGTCTGCAAACAGCAGGATGAAGATGTCCGCTCCTTGTCGGTTCTTGTTGGTGTTGAGTAGAATCCGCTCGTCCGCTGCGTCTGGCTCCTTCGTCCCGGACTCTCTGTGTCTCAGGTATGACCCCGTGGCGGTGGTCGCCGCCGCGCCCCTGCCGCCGCAGCGGCAGCTGATGTGTTTCCTTGGCTTCCCCTCTCTTGTCTAACTCTCTGTCCTGTGATGGCACACTTGGTGTGATTCTCTGGCTTAGGACTGTTCACTGGAACTCTAAAACTGCTTTCTATGCGAGAGCTTGTTCAGATTCCAGCTTCTCCTCCGCCATCTTCCCGGGGACCCATCTCTAAGGTCTTCAGCTTATCCTTTTTTTAGGTTATCTAAATTTATTGTCATGCAATTGCTCCAAGTAGTTTCTTTGGCCCTTTCTGTTTCTGTGGAATAACTTGTAAAGATTCATTTTTTTTTTGTCTACCTCTTCCCATTGGCCCCACCCCACCCCTCAGGAATTCAGTCAAGAATTCATTGCCAATAACATAAAATTCAGAAAAGTAAGGGAAGAAGTTGGTGAAAGAGAGGTGCGAATGTTGAGGTGACACTGATCTAGATGCATTGTATTCATAACTGCTTTGCTACATGGCATCTCCTTTGTATAACTACTTAGATAATAAAAAATTAAAATGAAAAGAAACAAGACTCCTTTTTTATTTAAAACTTTGTTGAGTCTTCTTTCCTAGTTTGTTCTGGCTAAGGTCCTTACAGTTTCACTTGTCTTTTTATGAAATCAAATTGTAGCTTCTTCAACTGTTTTGCTATTCTAGGCTTCATTGACTTCTAGTCCAGTCTATTTTCTTTCTTCTGCTGAATTTGGCCTTAGTGTGTGTGTGTGTGTGTGTGTGTGTGTGTGTGTGTGTGTGTGTGTGTGTGTGTGTGTGTGTTTCTAGTTCATTGAGAAGTTTGGTTGCTTTCTTGAGTGCTTCTTTTCTTCTTAACATCAGTTTCCTTGCTATAAACTTCCCTTTAGGCCTCATCTGGCTGCACCCCAGCCAGTTTATGAGCAGTGTGTATCACTATTTTATGCTTGGTGACAAAGAAAGTGGAAGCAGTTTCTGTCTGAGCATCAAATGTCTTAAAGCTGCCCAGGAGGTGGTCTCTCTCATCCCTCGCCTCTGAGGGAGAGAAGATGGAATAGAAAGGGATCTTGGTAGAGTATAGAATTTCTCTTGTAATTTAAATTATTACAGTAGCTTAAATTATGATAGGATCCTTTAAAAAAATTATGATAGTGTCCCACCAAGGCTTAAATCCTCCTCTACCTTTCAATAGCCACACTGCCATAATCATGGTATGAAATAAAAGCTGGAATACAGGGTAGAATGGGTGAAGGAGAGGATCAGAATTGCTTGGGATTTATTATCAGTTCTTAAATGAGAAAAAAACATTATTTTTCTTTTTATTGGATTTTTTTTATCTTTAAGTAATTGTACAAAGGAGTTGCCATTCAACAAAGCCATTTAAAAATACAGCTCAACTTCATCAATGCTATCCCTTTCAACATTCCCTTCCACCCTACTCCCTTCTCTCACTTTCCTTAACTTTCAAGATATATATTGTTTTACTTGCAATTTATGCCCTGGGAAAGTGGCTCAGTGTTCAAGTGCTTGCCTTGCATGCATGAGGCTCTGGGTTCAATTCCTCAGCACTGCATAAGCAGAAAGTAAGCTGGAAGTAGCGTTGTGGCTCAAGTGGTAGAGCACTTACCTTGAGCTAAAGAGCTGAGGGACAGCGCCCAGGCCCAGAGTTCAGGCCCCACAACCGACAAAAAAAATGTCATTTATGTATACTATGCATCTTGATCTGTGCCATCGCTTCAACATTTTCACCCTCTTCGAGACACCCCTTATCTGCATTCTCCCCTCTAACCCATTCATTCATCTACCTTTCCCCCCTTGGCCCCAACCCCCACTCTTGCAAGTACCTATTTCCTGGTATTTATTTTGTTGGACTTTGATTTAGTCTTTGTAAAGAATTTTACTATTTGAACTTTCCTTAGAGTCTATGACATGTCAGTTAATACATCTGTAACCATTTGCTTACCACCCAGTGTGTTTACTTATAAATATATACTTGGTTCAATTTACTTATAAATATTCACTGGCTTGGTTTACTTATAAATATATACTTACTCAGTAGAAAACAAAGAATAGATACTTCAAGCTGTCAAAGACAAGGTTATCTTTTTTTTTTTTTTAGTCATTTTTGGCCAGGTGCAAATGGCTCATGCCCATAATCCTAGTTACTCAGTAAGCTGAGCTCTAAAGATTGAGGTTCGAACCCAGGAAAGCCCTTGAGACACTTATCTCTAATTAGCTAACAAAAAAAGCCAGAAGTAGAGCTATGGCACAAGTGGTAGAGCTCAAGCCTTGAGCAAAAATAGCTCAAAGACAGTGCCCAGGCTCTGAGTTCAAGCCCTAAGACTGGCACACTTAGAAAAAGTTGCCCAATTTTGTGAAATAACAACACACCCTAATGTTAATGTTTAGTGTTCTCCTATAAACACACATATGAATTCTAGTTTGCAAATAATTATAGACTTGATTATATTTCCCAAATTCCAAATCATATAAAAACTGCAATAAAATATCAAGTAAAGCCTTTAAAAGGGGGAACAACTGGCAGAGGCCATTTCTGGGGATATTGCATAAATGCTTGTGGGGCCTGAGGAATACCAGCCATGTGAATACAGATGGTCAACCAGGAAAGTGTTCTGTCTCCCATGTTCTTGTGTACTTTGATCGAGAATGGCAAGAAACAAAAGAAGTCTTTTTCTTCACATTTCTACCAAATTGGCCAGGTTGTGCTGGCAATGATGAGTTCCAGGCAGCATTCTAGACTTCTGGTCCAGCTTGTTCCTGAGCACGCCCTGGACAAGGATGGTGACAGTAACTCCTGGGACTTTGCACTGCTTCACTTATGATAAGGCTTCATTTTACTTCCACAGCAACAATTGGCGTAGACCTTTCATGCTCTTAATATACATCACTCCAAATGAGAATAAGAGTCTGAAAAGTAGAGAGCTTCTAGAAGTCCAAAGCTTCATATGAGAAAACCAAAGTCATAGAGGACTGGGTAACTGTTCTGAGGTATGAGAGGAGAACAAGAATAAGTCAAGGTCAGTGCCTGGAAGGCACGTGGCTGCCAAGGTCAAGGGATGAGGAGGAACAGCAGTATTAGCAATATTCTAATAAGGAATCCCTATGGGTTGGGATCATTAACTGTTTAACTGAAGTGCTAAATAACATCTAGAGAACTTAAAGTCCACACAGAAATGGAACAAGGAAAACTGAAGGTATCTGGTAAGATTCCTGTGTGTACCAACTCTCACATCCTTGTTGCTATATTATACTATAGTCTTGCAAAATATTACTATTGAGGACAGCTGGGGAGAGTATCTAAGGAGAGGATCACCCTAGAGTAACTGTTACAACTGTTTGTGAACTTAAAATATTTCATTGAAATTTTCACTTAATAATGTGATTACTGAAAAGAACTTGAGTCTTTAATGTTGTCAGTATGTGACATGTGTTGGTAAGACAAATGTCAAAAAATAGAAAAAGTATCTAAGGAAGAGTGAAGGGTGGCAGAATCTGATCAAGGTACATTTATACATAAACAAGACATGAACCCCCTACAACTAATTGATCCTAGTAAAAAATAAAATTACAAAAGATTGGTTCACTGCTACCCTCACACGAATGAGGATAATGAGAAAGTAAAGGGGTATTACTCTGTTTCAGTTCCTCATTGCCTTTGAGTACATTTCATCTGTTCCTATGACCATCCTAGAAGAGAAGTCCACATTGTTGATGCCATTGGACAAACAAGAAAAAATAAGATTTAGAAACATCAGGGAATGCAGGGACAGCAACGAAAGTCATAAGACAAGTAACACGGAATGGGCACCAGACCCCATTCTTTCTAATCTCTCACCTAATGATCTTCCCCCATCGTGTTCTTTGAAGCAAAGTGAGAGACAAAAGGCAGACAGCCATCTTCCCCAGCATCCTTAACACCAGGTCACCACCAAACCTCACTGGGCCTCTTCCTGGGCAAATCAATGTAAGTCACATGCCAAAAGAAACAGAACAGTACTTATGTCATAATCTTTTAACTTGTACTAGTCCACCCTAACCGAAGGCCAATGTCAGGTTCTGGAATTCTAACTACTTGCCTTTCAAATAAGCATACCTCTATCTTCCCCCACTGCACAGACACCCCCCCCTTCCCACCCCAAATTTTGCCTTCCCAAGTGGCAACTGCCTATTTTCCCTTTTCTTCCTTTTCTTTGCAGTCACTTTTGTATTTCAAAAAGAAATATTCTTTTAGGTAGTCAGATCACATTTCACTGCATATGGAAACCATGAAAGTAGTGCTAACATCAAAACAGAACCACTCATCATCATCCAATGTGACTAAAATAAAGAAGCTGAATGTGAAGATAGCCAAAGAGATGACTTAGCCAACTTTGCACAAATCCTCCACCTACAGGAAGTTATTTTCTCTCCCTGACTGGGAGGAAAGGCTTTGTGATTCAAACAGGGCCAGCAGAATGGAAAAGGAAAGGGAATGAGCATGAAAAATGATTTCCAGAACATATAGCTACATTTCTAGCATGAGAAGTTACTTACTTCTGGATCTCCACTACTTACTTCTTCAATGCTTTTCTAGTTTCAGCTTTCTTCCTCATGGTTCTGATGCAATGACACACTTTAAGATCCCCAGTAGCTCCCCCATTTGACAATTAAGTTGCTTTTGTTCTGACCTTAGCATTCTATAGGATGAATATCTGTCTCCCCAAGTTTATGTGTTAAAATCCTCACACCCAAGGCAATAGCTGTAGACAATGAGTCCTTTGGAGATGATCAGATAATGAAAATGGAGCATTCATAATGGGAATAAGGTCCTACACTCTGTGAGGACACATGAAAAGGTACCCACCATCTATGAACCAAAGTTCAAGCACTCCTTAGACACCAACTCTGCCAGTTGCTTGATCTTGAACTTCCAGCCTTTGGAATGATGAGGAATAAATATTTGTTGCTCTAATACTCCTCTTATGGTATTTTGTTATAGAAGTCTGTATGGATTAAGCATTTATCCTATTGACTTATGTCCTCCTGAAATTCTAGATGCCTTTCGGCCTTCAGGACATCAAGGATCTCCTTCCATCCTGTTTCTCCTCTTGCTACTTTTATGTTTTAGTTTTGTTTTGTTTTGTTCTTGGCTCTATTTACAGGAATTCCACTCATCCCACCACTCCTTATGCTTTGCTCTTTTCCTCATATCCACTGCCACAATTATAACAACAACAACAAAAAAGATTGAATCTCATGGCTCTCCATTTTCCTATCCACGATCCCATCTGAAAGATAAGACACTTGATCCAACTTGAAAGTATAGAGTATTCTAAGGGTTTAGCTCAAAAAAATAGTCCAGAGGAAGACATGGATCACCATACATTTTCTTTGGGTAGAGGCCTGCATAATTTGTTGCTTAATGAGGTTGTCCAAGGAATGAGTACAAGATCACAGAAAACTCTGCCAAAGTTTTACCCAAGGCAGGAGCAAATACTGAACCACTGTATATCCTTCACCAATAGGCCAGGTGCCAATGATGTAAGGTCCATAGGACCATATGCTTAATTTGATTCTCTAACAAACAGAACCTTATTGCTGATCAGTCAAAAGCTAAACTGATAATTAAGATCATCTTTTACCTACTGGCACTCCCTCAGAATCAACGTGTTTGTCTGGTAGAAGAACAAGGGAATTAATGAAGTGCTGAATATTGGAATGCACATCTACATACCAACAATGTGCTTTACCTACACAAGGTATCCTCTATAGCCTCCATGTTATCAGGAAGAAAAGCAGAGGATTTGTTTGTATTTCCTACAGTTTTAGTTGATTTGATTCAAATGGAGGTCAAATCCTTTGCTCGTTCAATAAAATATCCATTGAATGGTAGTAAGTAGGATTCTGTGAATATCACTTAAAGTTTCATGGGGCTCTTTATGAGTCCTTTACTCTGCAAGCTGCCTAGTGGAGTTCTGTCATGCATAGCCACTGTAGGAAATATAAAGATAAATTAGGAGTACTTCCTCTGGACAAGAAATTGACAATTCAGTAGTATAGCTAAACATTCTCTTAAATAACTCCAAATCTAAAGTAAAATAAATGATGCAAGAACTGCCCACATAAAACATTTCATATTTAGCTTTTTAATATCAGGACAGAAAGATGACTTTTAATGCTCAGAAGTAGAAAACAATTGAAGAAAGGAGAGATTAAGAAAGAAAGAACACTTAAAGAGCATTGTATATCCTAATGCATTCATTTATTCACTTGACAATTATTACTTGCTCATAAAGTACAAGGATGCAGGAATGAAATACTTACAAAGCACGCAGTGACTGTACCTCTGAGTCTTATCAGAAAAGCACATATAAATGACTCAAGAACACTATATAATATACAGGCAGCCTTGCATTCTCCCAATGCCCCATAAACATCTTGGCCAGTCACCATAGTCTAGAGGATAGTTGTTGAGTTAATAATGTCTAAGTAGGATATAAAATATTTACAAACCAACAGAAAATACTGTGTGCTGTCTACCAGGTACCCTACTTCTACTGAGAAAAGGAACATATGTTGGGTACTCAGTTAACCATGATTGTGGCCTCAGACAAGGTAATGTGTCTCAATTAGACATGAAAATCTTCTTTAGAAAAGCCAGATAAACATATCATGTGTTTAACCTAAGCCCCTCAACTTGGGCAGAAATGCCTTATGTTAGGTAGCTGAGACAATTCAGCTAATACAGCTCCACAGTTACCAATTACAACAGAAGGTGGCTCCAATTATGTCACATAGGTCAAACCACTCATCTCCCTACTTGGAAGTTCATCCATCTAAGTTTTATCAGGGACTAAATAAAGTAGCTGTTTCCTTTTAAAAATCACTATAATCAGGATTATAATATTTTTTCTTTAAGAAGAAAACTCTACAAACTATTCAACATGAATATGTATAATTATGTGGTGATTTTTTTCATTCATGTTTTCTGTAACCTAAATCAACTTCAAAATATTACTATGCTTACTTCACTTATTCACTGATTTATTATCCTGTCTGTTCATCCATCCAACAGACATTTAGCACAGTGTGATAGTCACAACACTTGTGGTGACAAGGTGAATAAAGCCAAGCTCCACCCTCAAGAATCCCACAGGTCTTAAGAAAGTGGCTGCAGTGGAGTTAAATCTTAAAGGAACCATATTACTTATACTAAAATGTGACTCTGGACACGACAGGTCAATAGAACAGCTAAAGGAAATAGCCCAAGGGGTGATGAGAAGAGCAATTTAAAAACTTGCATGTTTTGGGATTCGTTTCAAATACATAACCCTAACTACCGTCTCTAATAAAGCCCTTTTGGAGGTTCCAAAACTGCTGGAAACATTCTCCTTTAGAAGTATGTCTTTTCTAGAAGTGATGGCCAATGCTAAATTAAGAACAAATGTGTAGGAAGATCCAGAAGGAAAGTGAGTGCTTTGTAAGACACATGATCACTCTACCAAACATGCCCAGAATTGCCAACAAAACAGACATTGTGTGTGGACATACAATACGAATCAGTAATATGAAGAGTTGGGTTTCCTTGGGAGAAAGCCAGCTACCTTGATTTCATAGCCAAGAGAGAATAGCCCTGTTTTCCTATATACCAATATCCTTGACAAGAAAATATTTGATGGGATTTATATTCATCTATAACTGAAGGAAGTTGGAAGTGGTTAAGGATGTGGCACAGGTACTTGGACCCAGGAGAGAGGAGTTGATGCTTGGTTTGTGGCCAATGCCCAATATACTAACTGGCTCCCAGACTAGTACTAGAAGACATTTTCCTAAATGAGCTATAAATCAGGGAGGAAATGAACTCTGAGTCACCTCATATGGTTCCCAAACTTCAGGTCAGTGCCTCCATGCCTCACAATGAACAGTGACCAATGGCCACCACGTTTCCCTGATCGCATGTATTTCTTGCTGAACTAACTAGTGACTTCCTGTTTGGGGCTGCAAGGAAACTCATCCCCCACCATATGGTGTAAATTGTGCTCTTTCTCTTTCTGTCGTATTCATCAGGGAGGGAAAAGACTCTTCTTTTGTGGCTGTGTTTTGTTGTTGTTGTTTGTGTGTACTAATTTATTTTCATTCTTCAGTGTAAATTTTAGTGAGGTTGGAGTTTGGAGGCTAGAGTATTTACTTTCCCACCAGCAATGTATGGAAGCTCTCATAATGTTGCATCATCAGAAACATTTCTGTAAAGCACTCATATTTAATTTTAGCCCATCTGGTTAGATATCTCATTATGGTTTTACTCTGCAATTCCCTGGTGACTAATTGCATTGATGGCTTTATGTTTATGTAAGCCATTGGTTTATTTTCCTTGTAAAGTGTCTGATGAAATCCTTCACCCGATTTTAAATCACTTGTCTTTTTAACTGTTGAATCATAGGGATTTTTTTTCTATATTCTAGATGGAAGACTCTTGTGAGGTACACACTTTATGAATAACATTTGCCTGTTTATTTTTCACTAAAATCTGCTTGATATAAAAACGTGATCTAAAATTGCTTACTTTATATATAGATATCTAATAGTTCTACACTATTTGTTGAAAACATCCTTTATTGAATTACTTTGGAATATTTGTTTAAAATATTGTTTTATTCCAGCTATCCATTGTCTAATGTTAATTCAGTACAACATTATGTTGTTTACTGCGTCATTATGGTAGATCTGGGTATGGTAAGTTTTCTGACTTTGTTCTTTGTTCTATTCTAGGTGCTTTCCCTCATAAATGTTAGAATTATATTGCTGGTGCAGGGCATCAGTAGCTTATGACTAATCCTAGCTATTCAGGAGGCTGAGATCTGAGGATTGCTGTTCAGTGCAGGCAGGAAAGTCCTAACTACCAAAAAGGCATGTGTAGAGCAGTGGTTCAAGTGGTGGAATACTAACCCTGAGCAAGAAAGCTCAAGCACAGTGACCAGGCCCTGAGATCCAGACCTAAGACTAGCAACCAAACAAACAAAAGAGAAAAAGAAAAAAGAAAAGAAAATTACTTTATCAACTTCAGCATTAACCAAAAAGTCTTGTGAAGAATTTAAATCTGAATTGTATGGAATACACTCAGAAATTTGTGGCAAATTAATTTTTAATTCACCTATACATGCATAGAATGCCACACTCTCAGAGAAACTCATATTTAGATTTCAGAAACTCACACACAGAAAGCCAAGGTAAATGTAACACTCACTTCATTCCTCCTTTTAAGGATCACAGTCCCATGCAATGTTTCCTAATGCTTGATAAAGCCTGCTTTAAATATTTTGTCCAGTTTTAGACCTATTAACTGATAATCATCTCTCTTTCCTGGAGATGGAAGTATAAGTTATTGGTAGTAGTTATAATACACATGCAATTTAATAATTTCCCAAACAGAAACTCAAACAAGGTATCCAACACTTTTGAACATCTGAATTTTGATACCTACACATGATTAAAAAAACACCATCCTACCAGTGCTCAAGAAACAGGAATTTACTCTGGGCTATACTTGTTGCTTTATTTTAGGAAGCTAAGATGAAGCAAAGCACCAAATTGTACCTGATAAAGTAACTTTATAAGACATGGGATTATACAGTTTGAGCATCTGAATCGTTGAGCTAGTCAAAACCTATAGGCAAAATTTGATCCCATGCATATTATTAGGTATTCATATGTAAATATGACAACCTCCAAACTAACATTAAGACTATCCTTTGAGTTGAAGTTTGACTTCTTTGAATTTCAGAATCTCTATGGCAAATGTGAGAAGCTTTGGAAGGTTGTTTTTTTTTTTAATTAAAGATAAGAGCTACAGTCATGTACCACAGTTGGTACTTAGGGTATTATCCTGCCTGAAGCTGTGGAGGTAGGAAAAGAAGGTGGTTCTGATACTTTTTAGGAGATATTAATATCCACATGCTGTGGGGAACATCTGCTACTCACTGCTTTTTGAAGAAACAGGTCTGAGATTTCTCAGTTCCAGTACCTTCAAATAATGAGATCTCCATTTGCTTTCCTTTGGCATATTTCCTCTCATGTTTTGGAAGACCAGTTTACTATGCATGCAGGAAGTACCACTGAGTGTGTGTGTGTGTGTGTGTGTGTGTGTGTGTGTGTGTGTGTATGCACGTGTGTGTGCACGTGTGTGTGTGGATGGACAGAGAAAGAGAACAGAAAACAAGAAAGCACAAGTATGTTTTGCCATTTTTCTTGATGGGCACAATAAGATGATTTCATCTTTTCCCCAGAAAGTTGGAGACACAGTCTTCAGGACCAATTGAGAACAATTACATCATTGGTTATGTTGTAATCATTCATCAGGGGCTCTTGTCTGGTGCAAAGTAAAAAAAATGTTTCTTTATTAAACATTTATTTATTAAACATTAATTTATTGTCATTTGTAAGAATGCTAATAACTAAAGAAGAAAATTAAGGAACAACACTTGACTAAAAAATATCGTTTGCTAAAGAAAAATAGTTTATATAAGCCCTTTTAAAAATATTTCATCCATACTTTGGTTTAAAGAAGACTTTTAACATAAAGCATCTCCAGCTATCTTCCCTTGGTCCCTTGATCCTGTTTTACAATTGTTCCAGAACATTTCCCTGCCATTTAGCAGTTCCCATTGATTGCTTTGACTGAGCTGAGAAAATATAATCACAAAATGTTCTCCTAACTTTATAGTACAATAATGTTCTGGAAAAACATATTTATTAGTTCAATGGACATGGCCAGCTAGGAAACATTTTCAAAGGAGAAATGAACAAAGTTCTGCTATATTGTTTCTTCTTAATTAGATGTATATGAAACAAGCAAAGTTTTCTTTATGGGTAAAATAAGCAAATAGTTTTTCATAGTGGCTTGATTGTTTTTATGTCATTTATACAGACAGTTGGTAAAAGATACTTACATGAAAACATAGGGATAAAGTTTGGGCCAAGGGACAGCCTTCATCATGCAGTGCTGATACACTGCACTGGTAAGAACAGGCAATCCTCCGTCTCCAGATTGCTATTGCAGACAGTATTTGAGTGCAGATCATGCAGATACATCTCCTTAAATCCAAGTATGAGATGGATGTATAGTCACTAACCAGAATATAAATTATTATGGCTTTAGTAGACAGTTGACAAAACTTCTGTTTTTAACGGTTGAATTTTTAGCAACTAAAGTGAGTACCAAACATTCTTCAGTTAATTCTGTTAATCCTGATACAAGAAAGATATTCATCTGACCTACATCAGATTCAAATTAGAAGAAACTGAAAAGACTTCTAAGAACAAAGAAATGAAAGAGGGAAGGAAATCAAGAATAGAACCATGTGTTTATTTTAACATCTCTGTAAACAAATACATTGCACAAACACTTTAAAGGAGGAAAGGTTTATTTGGGATCATGGTTTCAGGGGATTCAATCATTGGCCAGATGGCTCCATAACTTTGGGCCTGAGGCAAGGCTAAGCATCATGTCAGTGGGAGGACAAAGAAGAGGAGGAGGGGGGGGGAGGAGGGGGGGAGGAGGGGGGGAGGAGGAGGGGGAGGAGGAGGAGGAGGAGGAGGAGGAGGAGGAGGAGGAGGAGGAGGAGGAGGAGGAGGAGGAGGAGGAGGAGGAGGAGGAGGAGGAGGAGGAGGAGGAGGAGGAGGAGGAGGAGGAGGAGGAGGAGGAGGAGGAGCTGCTCACCTGACAGGAGGCAGGAAGGAAGCAGAAAAAAATGCCTGTGTTGACAGGCTCTCCTCTTTCACCTGGTATTCTATTCCAGTCCCAAGCCTATGAGATAGTGCTACCCACATTCAAAGTTATGCTTCCCAACTTAGTTAATCTCAGAGATGTTTTTATTAATCTTCTTGGTAATTCTTGATTCAACCAAGTTGACAACCAAGATTAGCCATCACCAACAAATATTTTTATCCCCATTTCTAGTTCATAAATTTTGCACCTACACTATGTTGAGACTTGGTGAAAAAAAGCCAGTTGCTATAGCAGATGATAACTTTTTTTATTAATTTTTTATTGTAAAAATGTTGTACAGAGGGGTTACAGTTACATGAGTAGGGTAATCAGTACCTTTCATAGTGAGCATTGTTACCTCCTCCTTTATTTTCCCCCTATCATCACTTCCCTCCCCACCTCCCCAACTCCTCCCACGCCCCCCCCCGACATTGTAAAGTTTGTTTTCAATATAGTGTCTTGTACATCTTGTTATCACAATGGGTCAGCCTGCATCCTCATTTAAGCGTTCGGCAATATCCCTTCCCCTCCCCAAATTACAAAAATATATATACAAGGTGCAGAGCACCAGCATCAAATCCAGTGAAAACAGGGGTTATACTATGGAGGAAGAACATACAATAGAAACAAAAGAATCACATAGTGCATTGTAAGTACATTAAAAACACTAGCAAGAAAGGGGGAAAAATTCTTATGTCCCTGTCTTGGGGGTACATTTTGCTTAACCGTATCTCATGTGGTCGTATGTACATAGCTTTTAACCTACTCTGTTTGTCCTAGACATGTACTGGTACATGTCTAGCAGATGATAACTTTATCCTTCTAACTGCCTACGTCAAAAGCTTTTGGTACCATTACTGAGCCTTGCATGCAATCTACCAGGAAATCCTATTGGTACTGCCTTCCAGTATTCCTAGTATCCAACCAATTCTTACTACCAATCACTGTTCTCTATTCAAGCTGTCATACTCTGTCAACTAGATTTCCACATTAACTTCCAAAAGGATCTATTTCCAATCTTTACTTCTATACAGCTTGGGCTCAGCCCAGCAGCTAGAATAATCATTTTGAAACTAAGGTGATACCCATCTGCTCAAAATTCTATAATGGCTTTTAAAAAAAAAAAATGAAAAACTAAGATTCAATTTCTCATAATTATGTGTATGGTCTACATACACCAAGACATAACCATTAGCATTATTCTATACTATGGCTCAGTCAGTAGGGTGTACTTCTGCACAAGGCAGAATAAGCACTCCTACATCTCCCTTACTCTTAAATAACTACCCTCCCTCCTCTTTCTGGCAAATAATAGAAATTCAAGCAAGAAGGTCTTTGTATCTGATTTTATGACTAGTCTTTGGATAACAGTGTCATTTAGGGGAACAAAATGTATGTTTGTTGGACATTTTTTATCTCTAAGTATATGTGAATTTCTCATACTCTTTGGAACAGTAAGCTTTGATAGAAAAAATAGTAGAAGGAGAAAGTGAAATACAATAAAATCTTACAGAATGCAGTATATGTTTGAAGACAGACTATAAACTTCAGCTGCATCATAGTTTTTTTTTCAGTTACAATTTTATTTATCTCCTAATTTTTAGCATAGGAAAATCAAAACATCATAGTTTTATAAAGGGCCAAAACTAAGTATTATTAATACTAAAAAGTTAATGGTCTTCAAAAAATTCACTATGAAGAATGATTGTCTATGCTCATTATAACAATTCAAGTATTTTAAAATATAAACCAAAAGCATCTACTCCTACTTTAAATTCTTTTCCCAACATCTTCAAGATACCTGATTTTAATCATTTAGCTATATATACTTCTACTCAGATGGTTAAGTTTAATGCATGCTCCTCATGGAAATGAACTAAAACTTTTACAATCAATTTCATTCTTTACTAGGTTAAGGCTAGTTTCCTCTAGCATACATGAAAGATTATTTTACTTAAAATGTAAGAAAGAAAAAGAACCCAAGATCTATCATTAAGTCCAGCAAACTAGCCTACCAAGCAATTGTTTATTTCAGTTTGAAATTGCTGTCAAAGGTCATGCATTTTTTTCCAGAGGAAGGAAATAAGATGCTATTTTCCCAGTTAGAATTTGCATAATTATTTTCCTTGGTTTTCACATTGGAAATACACTTGGATAAATTACTGCTCAGTTCTCAGGTTGTATTAATCTTTATCCAGGAACAGAGTCTATGCTCAGTATATACTGCCTGTAAATTATATCCTAACCACTCCCCACCATCCAGTGTTGAGATTTATTCTGGTTATACAGATGAGAAAAAAGAGGATCAAAAAAATTTTTAAGGTTATAGGGCCTGAACTTAGCACTCTTGCCAGACTGCCTGTTCAAAGTTGATACTCAACTACTTGAGCTGTTTGCTAGTTAGTTGGAGATGGAGCCTTGCAGACTTCTTGGCCTGAACTGGCTTCAAACTGTGATTCTGTGTCTCAGCCTCCTATGCTGGGATTATAGGCAGGAGAATCTTAACAAACCCAAGACATACAGTAAATGACAGGGCCAGTGAAAGGCCTAGCAAAGGGGTGGCACTATTATGTGGAATTTACCAGCTGGGGACCTTTAGTCCTAGCAAAAGAAGATTCAAGCCTAAATCTCCCCCATAAATACTACCATTTAACTGTTTCTGTCTTATTTTAAGCAATATTAAACAGTACCCCCAGAACTCAGTGTTTTCAAACCAGTGTTTCTCTGACTTAAGGAGTATCCACATCTGAGTTTTAATTGCTTTCAGTCAGATCCTCATATTTACAAAAACTATGCTTTGGATTAATGTTTTTTTCTAAAACCAACAGGAAATGCTTTTATTCTCTAGAGAGAAATGATAGAATAGCCAAGTCACAGTCAACTTAGCTGAGTACAGCTTCATATATGCATGCATTAGTAAACCACCTCTTTGGTCTCTGAATCATGTTAGAAACATGGGGAAAGAGCTCAAAAGCAAGAACAAGTCTAGAGCTGGAACTAAAACGGATGTGAGAAGGTGAAGAACTAGACTGGAGTGGGCTAGAAACTAAGCACACTGTTGGAGCTGAAAACACTGGAATGCAGGGGAAATTCTCTTTCATGTATGTCTTCAAAGTTCTAACACTCAAGGATAGGATGACATGCGGATTTTATCTTGTGTACACTCCATCTGATTCCCTGGATATGAGTGCTGAAAGGGATTCTAGGTCGGTGGTTAGAAAGAATTATAAAGATTTTAATGTGTTATCTGGCCATCAGTTTGCAAAGGACATTCTGTTCTCTAGGTCTTTACTTCCCTTATCCTGGCTACAAGACAAAGAGGAAGCAGCTCTAAGACCTTGCTGTGTTTACATCAGATAATTTCTCAGACATCCTTACCAAATCCTCATGAATCCAATGAGGCGCACATTATAAGCCATATTTGAGAGATGAGGAAAATCCTGCTGTGAACAAGTATCTTGTTGGCACTTGCAGCAGACAGAGGGAGGGCAACAAAGACTGGGACAGAGGGAAGGGAATGAAGTAAGTGTGCAATGCCCACTCACACATGTGACATGCACTGGCAATCAGTGCCAGTCACTCAGGCACCATGCCTCTCCACAAATGGCCTCCCTTTCTATTGTTTCCAATGTTCCTAATATTTTTCAAATTTCAACCATCACAAACATTCTGCAATGTAAATTTTTCTCATCCTTCAAGATGTGCCACTGTGCTAATTATAACCTCTTATAAATGGTGAATAATTTTTCCCTTTGAAAAGTATGTTAAGATTTGAAAAAGGCTTTATTCATACTCTCTGATTACCCTTTCTAGACTACAAAGAGGTTATTTTAGAACAATAGAGAAGAAAATATGCTAGCCAAGAAGTATAGAGCTCATTATCAGCCCTAGAAATATTTTAATCTGCATTTTAGATTAGTCACACTTTCTCTCTGGGCTTTTATCGTGTGTGTGTGTGTGTGTGTGTGTGTGTGTGTGTGTGTGTGTGTGTGTGTGTGTGTGTGTGTGTGTGTGTGTGTGTGTGTGTGTGGTGGAAAG
The DNA here is from genome assembly GCF_024711535.1 of Dipodomys merriami. Taxonomy (NCBI): domain Eukaryota; kingdom Metazoa; phylum Chordata; class Mammalia; order Rodentia; family Heteromyidae; genus Dipodomys; species Dipodomys merriami. Next base: position 25,613,026 of record NW_027203382.1, on the reverse strand, counting down.
TTAGATCAATACCTTTATGCAGAAACCCAAATGATAGGAGCTCTGCAAACTCAAAATCAACTCTTCCTAGAAAAAAATTAGAAAGACTTTACTGTGTAAAGTCTAACTATAAACAACGTTGGTTAGAAGCAAAGACTAAATCTTCCCTTTGTTTCCTTTTTTCAAGTCATGTGAACACTTTAAGACTTACTGTGCATCTGCTACCTGAAGGTCCCTTGCTAGGGGCCAGAGATCAAAAGACCTAGCTGACATGGAGTCAGAGGTCAGGAAAAATGTGTTCTTAATGATGGAGATACTACAGAAGCCTATTTATTTCTACTTTTTCTCTAATTTTCAGAGGTAAATGATATTTTCAGGAACAGGCCATGGCCACTACGTATTGTCTGCAATACACATTTATACTACCAACACAGCTTTTAATTTCCCATTTATTTTATTGCTTTTTGATTATTTGCCTTGTCAATTGCAATGCCCAAGAATACAATGACATAAGCAACAGGAAATGCTGGGGAAAAAATGTCACTGAGTGCTTCAAAGTTCAAGGTACTCATCTCTGGAAACTGGAAATTCCAGCTACAGAATTTCAAAGACCAGTTCCTTGCCTTTAACTAGCCCACCTCCCATTCCATGCCATGCTCTTTTTTTAATTAAGTTTTGTATTGTGAAAATACTGTACAAAGAGGTTACAGTTACATGAGCAAGGTAATGAGTACATTTCTTTTCCAGCATTGTTGCCTCCTCCTTTGTTTTTCCCCTACCATCCTTTCCCTCCCACTCCTCAACTACACTCCCCACCCCCCATAGCTAAGATATGGCACCAACCCAGATGCCCTTCAGCAGATGAATGGAATTCTATGCCTCCATCAGAAAGAATGGCATCACCCCATTTGCTAGGAAATGAAAAGACTTGGAAAAAATTATATTGAGTGAAGTAAGCCAGGCCCAAAGAAACATAGGTTCTGTGGTTTCCCTTATTTGCAATAACTAGTATATGTCTGAGACAAGCAGAAAAGGTCGGGAAAGGTGATGTTAAGTGAAATGAACCCCAAGATAGGGACACAAGTGGTTTTTTCTTTCTTGCTATTGTTTCTAACATATTTATAAGGTACCATGTGATTTTTTTGTTGCTTTGTATGTCCCTCCCCCAAAGTATAACCCCTGTTTTCATTGTATTTAATGTTGGTTTAATTTGGGGAGGGGTCATGCTCTTACCTGCCCAATAGCACTTGTATGTATTCTGGCTGGTAGAATCCTCTGGAGATGGGCATTGTTGTCATTTGATAAAAACACATTTGATTCACAGCAGGGAAAATTAACTGTCTTCATAATACTGCTTTTGATGTAAACATAATATATTTAATACAAATACCTACTACTTTACTTTAAATTGTTCTAATAATAACTTGCACTTAAAGTTTTGACTTCTGCTTTTTTGAAAGCTAATTTTGACAGCTAGTGCCTTTTATGCCACTAGTTTTTCTGTAAAGATCATTACCACTTAATTATACATGGCAGCTTCTTAGAGTATATTTTTGTGCATGATGATGGTTTCATTGATTATTGGAGATTCCATCTCACTATTCTGTGGCATCTAATCTGTTGAGATTTCTAAATAGGCACAATCAAAATCTTTAATATGAACTCACATCAGTCTACTCTGTCAAAACCTGTTGATATGAGGTAATAATTTTTATTAAAAAAATAATGCAAAGCCCCAAAAGCTGCAAGTGGAGCTGTAACTCAAGTGGTAGAGCATTAACTTTGAGCATAAAAGCTCAGAAGCAATGCCCAGGCCCTGAATTCAAGGCCCAGAACCAGCATACATGCAGACACACACACACACACACACACACACACACACACACACACACACACACACACACACACAAATTATTTTTATGTTTTTGAAGAGTTATGAAAATATAGACTATGTAAAAAGGACTTTTAAAATGATACTTACAGTCTAAAATGTTTATTATCTAGTGTTTATAGAATAAGTTTTCAAAGTCTTGGCTCCAGAAAGAGCAGAAATATACTACTGAGGAAAACGAGGGGTTTCAACCTGGCCAGGGCAAGGGTGAGAAGAAGGTGTTCAGGAGAGGCTGCATGTGTGTGTAGGAGGTGGGATGGATGAGAAGGGAAGGAGATAATGCATGGCTCAAAATTAGGGTACAAATATATATCACATAAAGAGACTTGGATGCTCTGCTAAAAATTCAAATTTAAGGTGGGGGTTAAGAATTATCCACAAAGGTTCTTAACGTGAGAAAGTGACGAGACAAAACCAATGACTCAGAGCAAGGATTCAAGCAAAGGAACAAAAATTAATTTATAAAAATACTTTGGCTTTGGACCAACACAATATAATAGGAACCCATATTTAACTGTATGAGATAGCAGAAAGAAGTAGACTAGATAAAAGACACAAAATAAGTGACTAATGGTAACTCCTGACAGGAGACCTGTAGAGAGAATTCTGGACTTCAGGATAAGTGGAAGAAGATATAATAAAGAGAAAAGTCAACTAATAAAAATAGACCCAGAATGACAATGGTTACAGAATTGGTGAAATATATTAATTAGAACTATATTCCAAATGTTGAATAAGTAGCAATGGTTGTGCATACTTAGCACAAAGTTAAAAAAACACCTAAATTAAACTTGCAAAAACAAATTGTTTAAATAGGGATACAGGTGGACCTATTGCAACAATGAGATGTACAAGACGTTATGTCAAAAAACGAACTTTACAACTTTGGCAAGCAGGGGCAGTGTGGGGTAGATGGGAAGGGGAAACAAAGGAGGAGGCAACAATGTTTGATAAGAAATGTTCTCATTACCTTGCTCATGTAATTGTAACCCCTCTGTATGGTATTTTCACCATAAAAGAAACTTGCAAAGACAAAAGGAAAATGCAAAGTGAAAAATAAACTGGATAGGAATAATCAACAATTAGAAACTACCAAAGAGAGTATCACCATACCCCCAAACGGTAATCTGCAGGCAAAATGCAAATTGCTAAATCCAGGTTTCTCAGATGTCTTCTCTGTGATTTTAATCATGGGTTCAGTTTGGGGCTTTGTATTCTGATTCATTCCTTGGATTGAATATATCTCTTCTGCCAGGTTAAATCAGAAGTGTATTTCTAGAGAGACCAAAGAGAAGAGACCATAATAATGCTTCAAATAGAAGAATAAAAATGGAATTATCATCTTTCCCTCTACAGTATGTACAATACAATTTATTCCTATAAGCCTCCTGCACAGCCATAAGAAGATAAACTAGCGATTTTCACGGAGTTTTTCTTCTGATTTTCATTTCTGGCCTTCTCATAACTGTTCGTTGTAATTTTGCAAGACACATGAGAGAAGGCCATGTGGTAGATCTTTATTCTCATAAAAAGATGTGGTATGCTGTTTGCTAAGACAGGATGCAAGCAAATATTACTGTTACTATATCTTCAGTCATCCAAGGTATCCTGTATCCAAGAAAAGAATTCAATTGAAAAATAAGGGACATATGTAAAAATATGATAAATGTGTGTCATTTCTGGTGTCAGAGTTGTAAGTAAAGTAACCTGAAGCCATGGTCTCAATCACTGACAATTAACAAGGATCTTAAAACAATATGGATCTTAGAGACAACTCAAGCAGACTTTTGAGGAACTGACATACTGTTTTCCAGAATGGTTGAAAAGTATACATCCCCACTAACAGTATAGTAGCATTCCCTTTGGCCACATCCCCACCAACATCTGTTATTATTCATTGTCTTGATAATGGCCATTCTAACTGGGGTGAGGTAGAATCTCAATGTTGTTTTGATTTGTGTTTCTTTTATGGTCAGAGATGTTGAACATTTCTTTTTTAATTACATATATTTTTATTGTAAAGATACTGTATAGAGGGGTTTACAGTTACATGAGCAAGGTAATGAGTCCATTTCCTATTGAGCATTGTTACACCCTCCTTTATAATTCTCCTACTATCCCTTTCCTCCCCACCTCCCCAACTCCTCCCTGCCTTCCCCCCACCACCCGAAAAGTTGTAAAGTTCTTTTTCAACATAGTGTCTTGTACATCTCATTGTTATAATGGGTCATCCTATGCCTTATTTCAGCATTTTTCTATTTCCCTTCCCCTCCCCAAATTAGAAAAATGTATATACAAGATTCAGGGCACCAGAATCAAATACAGTGACAACAGGGGTTGTACCATAGGGGAAGAACATACAAAAGAAACAAAAAAATCATATAGAACATTATAAGTACATTAAGAAGAACAGCAACAAAGATAAAACCTCTTGTATCCCTATCTTGGGGTTGATTTTTGCTTAGCATCTGGTTATATGGTCATATGTACAGAGCTTTTGACCTCTTCTGCTTGTCCTAGACATATACGAGTTATTGCCGATAAGGGAAACCATGGGACCTACATTTCTTTGAGTCTGGCTTGCTTCACTTAATATATTTTTTTCCAACTCTTTCCATTTCCTAACAAATGGGGTGGTATCATTCTTTCTGATGGAGGCATAGAATTCCAATATGGTGTGTGTGTGTGTGTGTGTGTGTGTGTGTGTGTGTGTAATCACATTTTCTTGATCCACTCATCTACTGAGGGGCCATACAAAAGCTACCAGCACAACTATGTTTATCACAGCATTATTCACCATGTTGAGCATTTCTTCATGTGTCTATTGTCCATTCTTATTTCTTCTTCAGAGAAGTCTCTCTAATATTTAGCCCATTTATTAATGGGGTTGTTGTTTCTTTGAGGATTTGTTTTTTGGAGGTTAATTTTTTGAGCTCTAAGTATAATTTAGATATGAGGCCCCTGTCTGTTGTATAGCTAGTGAAGATCTTCTCCCAATCTGTGGGCTTTCTATTATATTGCTAGCTATGTCATTTGCCATACAGATAGAGCTCCCCTATGACCCAGCAATCCCACTCCTGGGCATTTACTCAAAAGACCACAAACAAGGCCACATTAAAGCAACTAGCACAGCCATGTTCATTGCAGTATTATTTACCATAGCTAAGACATGGAATCAACCCAGATGCTCTTCAGTAGATGAATGGATCATGAAAATGTGGTATATACACACAATGGAATTCTATGCTTCCATTGGAAAGAATGGCATTGCTCCATTCATAAGGAAATGAAAGACGGAAAAAAATTATACTAAGCAAAGCAAGCCAGACACAAAGAAATGTAAGTTACATGGTTTCTTTCATTTGTAATAACTAGAATATGTCAGGATAATCTTAGCAGAGGATCACAATAGCTCAATAGCTATGAGCATACGACTGTATAAAATGTTGCTTATCAAAATGAATTCCAAAAAAGTAGAAAAAAGAGTTTTTTTCTGTGTGTGTGTGTGTGTGTGTGTGTGTGTGTGTGTGTGTGTGTGTGTGTGTGTGTGTGTGTGTGTGTGTGTGTACTGTTTGCAGTTATTTCCTTATTTTTTCTTTATTTTGTTCCTTTGGTTTATTCTTTGTGGTCACTGTTTTTGATTTATGTACCCTTTGTCTTATATATAAGTTTATCTGATTTGGGGAAGGGAAGATGAATCACAGAAATGGAGGGACAAAAGGTGAACCATTGCAATGGTGATACTCACCAGACACTATGTTGAAAATGATCTTTACAACTTGTGGGAAGGGAGTGGACGAGATGGGAGAAAATGAGGATGGGGGTAACACTGTTCACAAAGAAATGTACTCATGACCTGACTTATGTAACTGTAGCCCCTCTGTACATCACCTTTACAATAAAATAAAATAATTTTTAAATTCTCAGACAAAAAATTTTGAACTTTTTGGTAGTTTGTTCTCATCCTCTCTTACATTGTTTTATTTCTTATGTATTGTTTTTGCTTCTAGATTTTATCTATTTCACAAACATTAATAACATGTAGACCTCCTACCCAATGATTCTCAAAGGGACTATGCACTCAATTTACTTAAAAATACAGTAGGAGAGACAGAAATCTAAGTCTAAAATAACTTCTATTTAAAAAATAACATTTTGTTCCAGTCCAAAGGAGTGGAATTACTCAAAAGAGACAGCCCCCTGAGGAAAAATATAACAATACCCCATAAAAATAATTAAAACATTCCTCTTCTACTCCAAAGTAGTTAGAAGAAGAATTTAATTACAAACTTCATAGTTACATTATGAAAATTCACACCAAAACCAGAGAGAAGTAACCAAACCAAATCTTTTCAAAAAACAGAATAATTTTTAAGAGGCCAAGCCAGGAAGGACATAATCACAGAGTACTTTAATGATCTCTCTCATCCAATGAATCACTGGTCTTCATTCTCTCAGAAGCATTTTTCACTACTTCCGAATAGCATTTATTAATTTGTTCAAATGTCCTATAAAACTTGCTGGAAATACCTATAGGTAGTGGTGAAACTGTCACGTTTGGATCTTCCATTAAGAAAATGGAAGATGTCCTCTAGAATGGTCAACAATCATCAAAATGCCAAGGAGAGAATTCATCCAGCAAAATGCATGTCGTCTGGCTTTATGTGCAAGGCGGGCAGCTTTTAGCATAATAATATTTAAGATTCTCCAAGAGGTCCTAGAATTATTAATATCATATCAAGCTAGAATTCTGCTTGCTTCTATTCAAGCCCCAAACTGAGTCTTTAGAAGGCCAAATAGATTACCTACCAATGACACTAATACAGCATGCAGGAGGCCTCTTGAAACAGGCATTCCTCGGGAGCAGAGGAGGCAGATCTTGTCCTATTATTCAAGATTAGAATTCTGAGCATGCTTTTAGTTTGAAGTAACCACCTTGATAAAACTTTAAAATGTACATCACCTTGAAAATAAAATTAAATTAAAAAACATAAAAATATACATTCTCGTGTATAATGGAACAAAATAGAGGGGTGCTATAGAGACATAGCAAGCTAGGCTCTCTTCAGGGATTACCCAGCCACAGCTCACAGGTAAAACTAGGCCTGCTTCCACACATTTTGTGTGTCTGTGTATAAATAAAGTTGTATTGGAACATAGCCAAAGCCATGTATTTATGTACTATCCACGGTCACTTTGGTGTCACAGTAAATGTTCATAAAGTTGTGACATTGATCATATAGTACACACAGCCTAAAATATTTATAGCATTGATGTTGATAAATTAAATACATAGACAAATGTTGTAGTTCCTTGACCCTTGCTCAACTTTCATCTTCCTGAAATTCTCTGACTTGTTATTACTACATATTTGCTCTATATTCAGGCTAAATGTGTGACATCTAAGCATGACAAAATTTCTAGATAAGCTGGGCACCAGTGGTTCATGCCTATAATCCTAGTTACCCAGGAGGCTGAGATCTGAGGATCACAGTTCAAAGCCACACTGGGTAGAAAGTCCATTAAGCTCATCTCTAATAAACTACTCAGAAAAAACTGGAAATGGCACTGAGGCTCAAGTGATTGAATGCTAGCCTTAAGCACAGAGAGGGTCAGGGACAGAGCCCAGGCCCAGAGTTCAAGCACCAGAACCAACAAAAAAAAATTCCTAGACAAAAAAGAATTTTTAACCCAATTTCTTGTATTATTAACATAATCACCCAGTTTTTTGTATTTTTTTCTGTAGAATACTTGTCACAAACTTCTAGAATGTTTTTATTCACTATATTTGGCTCAAAATATATGACAGGCCAATGCCAAGTAAAATAAAATGGCATCATTTGTTAAACCAACTAGAACTGACTCTCTAAGATTAGAAGTGGGACAGTCACTCCCCAGACACATGGATGTAGGGAAGAAAACAGATGCCTAAACCAAATCAGGACTTCCTTAGGATAGCAAAAGGCAAGGAGAATGAACCCTGGCTATTCCTGGAGGGATGAGTTATAGAAAAGGGGGAAGACTCAAGTTTGACCTATATATGCAGATCTTTTTCCTATATGTTAACAGAGAAAAAAATGACTAGAGATTATCGGATAGGCATGAAGAAGACACTTAAGAGGAACTATTGAGGGACTCTATGGCACCTTTTCAAGGTTTTCTATACCCATCCCCGCCAGAATCCAAAATAATGGATGTCTTGTTACATGGATGTACTCGGAAGCTGCAAGCTCTGGATTCCTTTAAGGAATAGTAAGAAAGAAAAGAAGCCAAAGAAGGCAAGTGTTCTGGAGAGATCTTTCTGGGGGAGATTTTCTGACCAAATGTGTGACTGGTATGTCTAATGCAAGTCATCCACATGGACCCAAAGATTTCTAAAAACTACTATAAAAAAGGATGCATAAGGTGTGCTTTCATACAATCCCTAATTAATAAACACTTGTTACCTGTGACATGTTAAAATATATAATTATGATAACACAAACAATCATTAATTGAAGCTCATGATTCTATCTACCAAGAAGGATTTTTCACAATGCCAATTGGGGAAAATTGTCTTAACATCTCCTGTAGAGCTCCTCCCTGCAACATGAGAGGACATGGTATGTGGTTAATGTATAGGCAAGTCTGGACACACTGAACTATATTCTTTCATTTGAAAAATGTTATGGGTTTTGACCTTTAATAATAAGTATATCTGATGCCACCCATTCAGCACACTGATGTATACTGTTCTAGCTTATTAAGGGTTTTCTAAATTATAAGTTCCTTGCAAAATGTATGTTCCTGCAGGGTAGGTATGTTGTTCCCCTGATATATCTTGCCTGTATTAGGTATTCAGTGTGTAATTAATGTAGAGCTGTACCTTGGGGTGGGGCTGAGGGGGAGCGGGTAACAATCCTTAAAGTTTTTTTTTGTAAAACTCTATTTTTTGGAATGGCAACTCCTTTGTGCAAATTCTTTTATTTATTAATAAGTTTTTTATGTGAGAGGGATTACAATTACTTGAGCAAGGTAAAGAGTACATTTCTTATCAAGCATCGTTGGCTCCTCCTTTGTTTCCATGTCATCCCTGCCCTCCCATCCGACTCCCCTAACCCCCCTCCCCCCACCAAAGTTGTAAAGTTCATTTTTCCACATAACGTCTTGTACACCTCATTGTTGCAATGGGTCCACCTGTATCCCTATAATTTGTATTTTCCCTTCCCCTCCCCAAATTATACCAACATCAAATACAGTGAAAGCATGGGTTATACTGTGAGGGAGGGACATACAAAGCAACAAAGATAATAATCTTATAAGTGCATTAGAAACAATAGCAAGAAAGCAAACTAGTTGAGCAGAAATTGTCAGATAAGTTGATATTAGGTGAAATGAACCCAAGATAAGGACTGTAAAACTTAACTTGAAAAATAAACCAAAATTGCTTCTTGGAACAGTGTTAGAAGTACACTTCTGGTCTCTCTCTGTAGTGAGCTCAAATAGAATAATCTTTTAGAAAGACTAGGTTAAAGCTCAACAAAATCAACACCAGAAAATGGGCATATACAAGTTGAGGGAAGGAAGTGAGCCAAGGGGCAAGGAGTAAATGAATGAAGGGGAGAAGGGGAACAAATAAAGTCAGGAATTCATTGTATATAGCACAAAATTAAGAAAAGTAAGGGAAGGAGGGGGTCACAGAGGGGTGAGAATGTTAAAGGGGGTGACAATGATCAAGACGCATTGTATTTATAAATGGCATTGTATTTATAAACTGCCTCATCATGTGGCATCTCTTTTTTACTACTTAAAGATTTTTTTTAAGAAAAAACAATGCTAGAGGTCGTGTTTAGATCTCCAGGGTAACCCATAAAAGAAAGATTCTTTATTAAATAGTACATCTAATGTAGTTTACTTTTTCCATGAAAAATGATAGAATGCCATACTAACAAAAAGCTTGTAAATGTTACAAGGATCTCTTCAGACATTCTTAATTTTAAACCATATTCTTGCAGAGTTACAGCATTCAGTAGTCATCATAACAGAGAAATCTCCACAATAATAATAATAATAATAATGCCACAACCACAGGAAATATGTTTTAGTTTAAATGCCACCACCTTTAGCAATCATTAGCATCAGAAAGTTCCTTATCTTCTTTTTAAAAATTTAATTTTATTGTCAAGCTGATGTATGGAGAGATTACAGTTACATATGGATGTAATGAGTACATTTCTTGTCAAACATTATTACCCCTTCCCTCTGAGTTGGTTTTGTTAAAAGACCATTTGGAAAAATAATTTATTTTCTTGAGTTTAAGTATTTGTTTAAAATAGGTATTTCATAAGTGTATGTTTTCTTTTTACAGTTGAATCTAGCAACCTATATTAAAACCATTTTAGGAACTGCAAAAAGAGATGTCCTTGCATAATTTGCATACTTGTTCAACCAAAAATGTACCGTTGGAGCCCAAATAATACACTTTTCAAATTTGTACTGAGTATGTAGACCTTGCTTACACTTCCATGATCATGGAAGTTCAGAGTTAAGAAACAGAATTTGAGAAGATACTTAAAGATCACCCAAGTCCACTGATAATCACAGAAAAATCAACTGATCCACATACCATTTTTTATGAAGTCTGCACAATGTTTAGTTTCAAATTTCTAACTAGAGACATATGGTGAATGTCGGAAATGACCTCTTGTCCTTTAGAGAAAACAAGATTTGAATGCAACGTTGCAGAAATTTCTCTCCTGGGAATCTAAGAGTTCTTATGTGTAGTCCGTCCTTAATATACATATTAACCAGATGGGGAAATAAGGAAGGAGAGGTGATGAGGGCAAAGGGGAGAGCATTCAAGTAATCTTTGCTATAATCCAGGCATGAGAAGAGAAAGGTCAAGGTCCAGGGTGATGGCAGTGGAAAATGACAAATGAGAAGACCAGAAAGACTTGAATGGAAAAATCCGTGGACTAGGGCTGTGGATGATATCTTAGGAATGAAAGAGAAAGAAAGACACAGGGGTCTTATTTTGAAATTGTGAGGTACTGTGAGTTAATCGACATCATGAAAAGAAAAAAAAATGAGAACCTAGAATAGAATATAGTTTTAAAGGAAAGTTATTAAGCCCAATGTTTGTTGTTTGTTTTGTGCTGGTACTCGGGCTTCAAGTCAGAACCTCACACTGTAGCTTGTTCTTGTTTTTTTTTTTTCTTTTCTCAAGGCTGGCTCACTACCACTTGAGCCATACCTTCACTTCTAGCATTTTGCTAGTTAATTGGAGATAAGAGTCTCACAGACTTTTTAAGTTAGGCTGGCTTTGAGCCTTGATCATCACATCTTAGTAACTAGTAACTGAGTAACTAGGATCACAGGCATGAGTCAACAGCACTTGGCTAAGATTAATTTTATTATTTTTTAAAATTAACTTTGAGGAGTTGTATAAAGGAGTTTCAAATCACCATGTCAGTTAATGCGTACAACGCATCATGATCCAAGTCATCTCTTTCATTATTCTCCTCTGTCTCTCCCAACTCCATCCAGCCCCTTAATCTGAGCTCAGTTTTAGCTGTACCAAGTTGAAGCACATGTGAGACCACCAAGCTATCCAGACAGAGGAAGGTGAAATTGGAGTTCAGAGGAGAAATGAAGCCCAGAGCTGTAGGTCTATAAATGGTCCACATAAAAGTAATGATCACATCAAAAAATGGATGGGCAGCACCGGGGCAGGAATGAACAGAAGGAAGAGCAGAAGGAGGGTCAGATGCACCTGAAGAAACCTATTATTGTAATGACAACAAATGCAAATCAATTGGATTTAAGGAAACCTCTTGTGAATGCAAAGGTCATTGATTATTGTTATCAAACCAAAGAAAAGTGCTTAGAATCCCACAACCCTATCCTGAAAGTCTTTGTAAACTGATTCTACTTGTGGAACTTTAAAAATGAGGGAGATGAAATGAAAGAATATGGGACAATCTATAAACTAATTTCAAAGTGACATTTCTAGGTAATTATATTGTAAAAAAGAAAGAAGAGAAAGAAAGAAAGAGAGAGAGAGAGAGAAAGAAAGAAAGAAAGAAAGAAAGAAAGAAAGAAAGAAAGAAAGAAAGAAAGAAAGAAAGAAAGAAAGTAAGAAAAAGAAAAGAAAGAAAGAAAGAAAGAAAGAAAGAAAGAAAGAAAGAAAGAAAGAAAGAAAGAAAGAAAGAAAGAAAGAAAGAAAGGAAGGAAGAAAGGAAGGAAAGAAGGAAGAAAGAAAGCGGAAGAAAGAAAGCGGAAGAAAGAAAGAGGAAGAAAGAAAGAGGAAGAAAGAAAAAGTAAAAGATTTTGAAGTGGTGAAAATGGGGAGTTTAGGAAGGTTCTCACTATTTTTATAGTATTCACAATACAATTTTTTGTTGTTGTTGTTGTTGTTGGTCATGGGATTTGAACTCTGGGATTGGGCGCTGTCCCTCAGCCCTTCAGCTCAAGGGGAACACTCTACCACTTGAGCCACAGCGCCACTTCCGGTTTTCTAGTGGTTTATTGGAGGTAAGAGTCTCACGGACTTTCTTGCCCAGGCTGGCTTTGAACAGTGATCCTCAGATCTCAGCCTCCTGAGTAGCTAGTATTACAGGCCTGAGCCTCTGGCACCGGGCATAATACAACTTTTTTTTTAATGAATATAAAAGATTGTGTACTAATCACTTTTTTGCAAATACTAGGTTTTCTATTTTAAAATGTTCTGGAAATAATGTAAATTCCTCATCTTATAAAGCTAAGTGCTGGTTTGGTGGTGTATTGTGTGTGTGTGTGTGTGTGTGTGTGTGTGTGTGTGTGTGTGTGTGTGTGTGTGTGTGTGTGTGTGTGTGTGTGTGTGTGTGTGTGTGTGTGTGTCTAAGATGATGGGCTATTTATGAAATGATTTCCATGGGCCCTGACAGTTGGAAATTGGGAGGGAAGCAAGGAAAGAAGAAAGCCCCAAGCCCTCTCTCTGATTCATTTCTCTAGTCTAAATTAGGCTTATTTTCTCTTCAGGACTTTCTTTATCCACAAGAAAACTAAAATGGAATAGATGTATATTTCTGGCTTCACTTTCCTTCTGCAGAGTGAAAGCAGAAAATCCACAGGATTATTCTTTTTCCTTTGCTTCCAAACACTATTGCAAATGAAGGTAAAATGTGTACTAATGCCATATAAAAGAAAATGTAATGTCCACGTAATTAGCTACCTCGAATTATTTCTTCAAATAAATAAAATTAAATCTCACAATCTCAGGCTATCTCTCTCCCTATCACTTCTTATGAAGGCAAAAACAATCAAGTACCCTCTCTAGTAGATAGTCAAGAACCCTGTAGCAGGTACAGCTAACTAAGGTTAATCCACCTTCAAATGTTCTTCATCAAGGACAATAAAAGCACAAAACTAGCCACTAAAATTTACAACCTTTAGCATCCATGCAGTACTTAATATGTGGTGTGCCATGCTTTACAATAGCTCTGTGAAGTGTTCCTCTTTGTTAAACAAGCAGATCCGTGAAAAGGACCGAGAATCATATCTCACACCCAATTATTACTCTAAGAGGCAATCTTTTTAGATATTATTTACATCATCATTTCACAGATAAGTTCAGTTAAGCAGCTCACCTGAGATCATAGAGATGGTGAGTGACTGAATGGGATCCGAATCTCAGTCTTTGTATTTCCAGAACCAAATCTGTAGTCTAAGTAAATTCTACTTCCCATAGGAACTCAGCCCTCTAGTCTATTTCTTCCAGGTCCTAAAACTCTAAGCCCTATCTATAATTTAAAAGGCTAAGTCTGAAAAGTATATATATTCGTTTACAATCATTTACTTTAAAAATACGCAAAGAAAATTCAAGCAACTCAAAAATCACTAGTTTTATAAATTGGTCATTAATTTGCACATGCATATATTGATGTACTCACTGTTACTTGTCACCCCCCTGATGGGGCCATTCTCAGCATGAAATTGTCACCCTTTTACCTCAGCTAATTGGAAATTTGAAAAATCATATCCTTCTATATTGGACAACTAGCTCTAGTTATTTACATATGATAATATAAGTAGCTTCAACATCATACCATAAATATACTTCTGTAAAACTGAAATGAATTCAATTTTGGTTATAGTTCTTTTTCTCTCTTTGAATTCCATACCAATTACCATCTATCTTGCATTTGGAAAAAAAATGAGTTTCTAGATGAAACAGTGTACAAACACAATGTACATTCACAAGTCAAATGACAAGCATAAGAGTTAAGGGCCATTAAAATAATAACAGTGGACCAATTATTTGTAACAAGTCCACACTACAAATAAATCGAAAACCTAGACCATGATAAGCCATGCTGACAGAGAAAAGATCAGAAAGTCTGGCACGCTCTCTGCTTTGATGGCAGCAGGAATTCAAGCTGAACAGTATTTCTGTGCTTTTCTAGTTCCCTTGTGGGATTTTCAAATAATAACACAAAGACATAATAAGTAATTCATTTATTTATACATTTCCTCCCAAGTATTTTTTTCTCCCTAATCTACTTTAATGAACAGCTCTTCTACAGAAAAGAAAGCTGACCATCTGGCAGACACAACCCAAATACATGTTTTAGTCAGAGTAATTGAATATGAGGATGTGACAGGGAGAATGAGATTTTGCTGAACAGAGCTGATGCTACTCAGCAATTCCTGGCTAATCAGCAGTTAATCCCAATTCAGCTGCATGAAACCTGAAGCTAGAAAAAACTCTAAGCTTTTCCCAAGCACCCAGGAGTCACCTCCTAGGAACAATGACTTCAACTAAAGAAGCAGCGTATGGTCTTCACACTATCCAACACTATTAGGCCAAACTTAATCTAAGTATGGCTGCCCACCTGGGTGATCCTCAAATTCTTGGTGTGTATTACCTCATACAGTATCCCAACTGTCCTGGACCCCATTTTACTACAAACAATACTTGTACTGGACAAGAGTGAAGTATAAGCCCCTTTATGATGACAAGAACAGACATTTTTAGAGGACACATTCTGCAGCTAATTCTTGTAAAGCAAATGTTCTTATATCAGATGCATACGTGTCTGATTTAAATAGGATTGTTCACATGGGATACGTACTCTTGTAGGAGTTGTGCTGAAGACATTGCCTATCTGTTAAACCATTTACCTAGTCTGATTTGAAGAAGTCTTTTAAATTTCGTCTGCATGTGAGAAGTAACTAGGCTTTTTCTTTTTTGAATGAACAGTGGATGTAGAATTTGAACAAATAATGACAACATTACTTGCTAGTTTCCATTCTAGACCACGTCCTCTTGTCTATTTCCAGGTCAAAATCCCTGCTGTCCCGCGTGTGCCTTGAGCATTCATTGGTGACATTGCAGCGAGCTGAGAGCTCATTAGAAATGGGGCAACAAAGACTTGGCCCTAGACCTACAATGTCAGAAAGTCCAGTCCAACAGACTTCTAGGGAAACAGTATGCATGTGCTTGAGAATGCTCCTTTAGTTCATGGGGTTTTCTACTTTGTAGCATTATATTTTGTTTTTTATTTAATTTTAATGGACTGTTTTAAAGTACTGTGTGTCTAATGCTAGAGAGGAGGCAGAGAAAGAGTAATTCCCGTGAACTGTTAGTAGAAATACACATTAGTGCACATATATGGAAACAGGATGGTGGTTCCTCTAGAAACCCGAAATAGAACTACCATATGATCCAGCAATTTCTCTACTGGAAGATTTCTAAAGAAATACAAATCTGTTTGTAGAAGAGGCATCTGCTTCCACATGCTTACTGCAGTAATATTCAAGATAACTAAGATATGGAAGCAATCTATGTGTCCATTGATGAATCGATAAAGGAAATCATGGTATACATACACAAAGAATCTTATTCAAACATAAAAAGTGATGAAATTTTTCCATTTGCACCAACATGGATAAAACTGGAGGACATTCTGTGAAGTGAAATAAGTCAGACAGAAAAAGACAAATACTCCATGTTCTCACTATGTGAAAAATTTTAAACTCTAATCCCAGACAAGTAGAGAATAAAATAGTGCTTACTAGAGCCTGCAAAGAATATGAAGGGAAGGGAATGGAGAGAAGATGGTTCAAGGTGGATATAAGACATAATGTCCAATATAACTCTGTAGCATAACTATGATTTAAAACAATTGAGTATTTCAAAATAGTTGAGTTAGATTGTAGCTGTCACTAGTAGACGTCCTGGGTTCAATCCCCAGTACCAAAAAAGAAAAGACAAAAAAAAATAGCATTCAAAAATTAGCTAGAAGAGAGGATTTTAAATGGTCCCAACACAAAGAAATAATAAAGATCTTAGATAATGAATATGTCAGTTACTCTGATCTGATCTTTATACAGTATATAAAAAATAATTCTGCTTTGTACTATAATATATTGTATTCAGATTTCCCACCATGCTCCATGAATGTATTATTAGTATTTCTCGTTCCAAAATAAAGGTGTGTATTTTTTAAAAAAAAATCTAGTCTGATCTACCAAATCATACCATATAATTTTGTTTATGTGACTGTTTAATAATTACCCAATCACCACCCCCCGTGATAAACAATGTTGAAGGTTCACTCTGTGTCTTATTTAAGACTCAAGTATACTTACGCAAAACGAAAGTTCACATAGCTGGTAAATTCTGAGTGATGGAAAAGTCCTACATTTAATCAGCTCCAGGATGGGAACATTGACACAAAAAGGGTGTTAACCAAGTCAGTATCAGTAGCCTACATCTGCCCAAGACACTTCTCATAGTCCACAGGTGTTAATGGGCATTTTCACAGCAATCTGTGCACAAAATTTAACCTCTGAACAGCAAGACAAAGATGAATAAATGAAGCAGATAATAAATCCTCAGGTTGTGAGGCCCTAAGCCTTTGTATACAATGCATTTCATACAATGATATGCATAGGATGTGAGTCGAACCAAATGTTTATGAAGTCAAGTTGGCACATGGTAATCTTCTCTTTCTCTACTTACCCTTGGGCAGCCATGGCAGTGATGGAAATTGTATGGCCTTATTCATAGGACAAAGGTTATTATAATCATGATTTGCCTCTAACTTCAAATAGTAATGTTACAAAGACAGGAAATGGTTCTGTTATGCATTCACAAGTTTTCCTGGACATTGCCTGAGCATTTCAGGGGGAGTCTATAAATAAAATGGAAGAATTATTTTACAGGAAATAAAAACTTTAATCTATCCTAGACGAGTTAACTGGGATCATCAAAATAGATAAAGCATATTTAACATCAATAAAAGAAAAATTATGAACTCATCAACTCTTAGAAGCTAAATGACCTACTTTAATTTCATCTGTGAATGACAAAACTCACTGAAAAATAGGGATGGAGAAAATGAGGGTAATGAAGGGAGTCAATCTGATTAAAATAGTGTGTGAAATCTCAACATAAAACCCCTTTGAACAATTAGCATTCACCAAAAGAAAATGAAGGACAGAAATGTGAAATAGATCCTGTTTAGGGTACAGGTACTAGTGGGAAGGAGAAGGCACATGGAAAAAGTGGAGCAGAGTGATTATAAAAAAAACTGTATGTATATGTGTGAAAATGGAACAACGAAGCTTGTCAGATTTGGTTTGGGAAGTGGGGAAGGGAGAAGAAGGAGAGTATAAGAGGGGTGCATGGGATCAAGGTACATTGTATGTATATTTGGTCATATCAAAATGAATTCTCCTACAATTAATCAATGCTAATATACGAATGTGGGCAATCAAAGAAGATGTTAGAGAGGCACACTTGTGAATCAGGTGGGTATGAGGAGGAGAGCCGTATTACCATCCTCAGTGGTTTACTTCTCTGTAAGGTATAACTCCATGAGACAAGATGTAACTCCAGCAGCCTACAGAAATCATGCAGGCAACAAAATTGGCCAAAATAGGGTGATTAAGAACAGCTTAAGAAGAGCCCAAGTTGCTACTTCCCCTTATTGGGAAGTAACTACCAACCCCAGCCCTGTGCAATCATTTAAGAATGCAGAGTGATGCCACCAGAGCTCTGAGTAATTCATAATCATTCAGAAGCTAGGGTTTTGTATGTAATCTTCCTCTGTTGAAAGGTGACACACATTCACATGAAAGACTGCAGTGAGTTACAAAAATCACCTGTGTGAACCCGCACTTCCCAATGGAACCTGCGACCTTAGTAGGGGAAAGAATTTATTAACCAAGATGACTTTTATTCATGTCAGCCTTCATCAATACTTTGTAAAGCAGAAATAATTATTAAGCCTAAGCTACCAGAAAAACTTACCTCCATGTGACAAAGAAACTGAAGTTTATATATACTACCAGGCATCAGTGTCTCGTGCCTATAATTCTAGCTACTCAAGAGGTTAAGATAAGGATTGAAGGTCAAAGCCAGCCTGGACAGAAAAATTCATGACATTCCATCCCAATTACCCAGCACAAGTGCAGGCAGGAGATGTGGATCAAGTGGTAGAGTACCACCAGCCAAGTGAGCAAGCAAGAGGAGCAAGCCACAAGGCTTACCTAACCTTGGTACCAATAAAAAAGAAGCTTAGTGATATTGAATAACTTCTAAGGGTCACATGAGTACATGACTATAATAGTAGCAGTTACATTAACACTTGGAGAGAAATTTATGAGTATAAAGCTGGCTTTGCCACTTACTGCAGGCAACTGCCTTAACATCTTTGAGTCTTCATTTTAACACAGGATGCTTTGAGAATTAAATCAGTTACTTATAAAATGAAGGGTGTGCCTGAGGGTGGTGGTACATGTCTATAAGCCCAGCACATGGGAAACTGAGGCAGGAAGGATTATGAATTCAAGGCAAGCTTGAGCTAATATAGTGAGACCCTGTCTAAGAGAGAAAGAGAGAGAGAGAGGAAGAGAAAGAGACATTTAGTAGGATTTTACAAATATTTTTTCAGTGATTATCTTTTCTACCCATTGAGAATTGTTGAGGGTTCATCCCTGAAATTGAGCAAGTGCTTTCAAGTACTGAGATACCAGCCATGGACTACCAGGTGCTGTTTCTATGTAAGTCTGTGCTGCATGCTAGACAATGGGCGTCAAGTACTTAATTATCTTGTTGGAAAATGATGACATCATCCACAGATAAACTGAAAGACGAGACTGTAGAAAATGTCTGTGTTGTTTTTTTTTAATCTTGTTCAGCAAAACATAATTTGAAACACAATTGACACAGATTGTTATCCTAACATCCATCCCATTAATTAACAGAATACAAAATTGACACTCAGATTTCAATTCAGAGGCATGACTTTTATTTTTAACTGGTGCTATAAATCCAGGCTAACATATATGGAACAGTACAAATCTTATTTAGCCGGATGTCTGCTTCTCTGGAGGGCGACGTGCTGGGCTCTCTAAAATCTCATCAGCATAAAAGCCAAAAAGGTTAATCCTGATTTGGCCGCCCAGACATTTAAAGCCGATCAGCTGTTTCTGTCCTTTTGTTCTATCCCACCTGCACAAACTCTGTTCCAACATGCTGAGTGTCAGCTGACTGACACCCAGGTGGCTGGTAACATGAAGAGACTTTCCTGAGACGGTTCTATCTTCCACGCCACCATGCACACAAGCAACCCTTCAAGTTGGCTCGAGTATGATGGCCAAAACTCACAGAAAAACATCACCCATCTGTCTCGGCTTTGTATTATATGCCTTTCTTATTTCCGCTGAAAGACAAAGACGAGAAAGAGAGAGAGAGCAAGCAGAGTTTTGTGGTCCCACGCTTCTCTACTGGGGCTGGTAGAGGCTGCAAGCTGAGACTGTCGAGCAGCTGAGTTGCATCAGAAGTCAATGCAGCGAGAGCCAGGAGCAGATCAGGAAGAAAGACTGAGTCACTGAGAATTCTGAAAGTCACTTTGGCTTTTGCTCTCATCAAACAAGGAAGCAAGCAAGCTAATAAGTAGATGGGAAATGACTTTGCCTAATACATGCAATTTGCTGAATAAAAATATGAAAGAATGAATGAATGAATGAGTGAATAAAATAGGTACCGAATTGGGAGAAGAAAGACTCAAGTCTCTTCAATTGAAAATAAAGGCCTTCCTCAATGCAATCTCTTATAGTTATCTTCTTTCTCTCCTCCTCATATGGCCTTGGTTCATATTCTGCTCCCATAGGATTGCCCAACTACATCAGTTATTCTGATGCGTATAAAGAGGACAAGAATAGTGCATCTCAGCAATTGTCATTGGGATTCTGCCACCGTCAGTCATCAGGACTAACTGAATATAGCTTTTTAAAGGAGGGATGCTGGAGCTCATGGCCAGCCTGGGTCTCTGCATGTCTGCAGGACAGCTCTGACCACTACAGTTTAACAATGTTCCTCATTGATGTTGGCAATGAAGTGGAATTCTAGAGTAAACATTCAAGTCAAAAGGCTAACAGTAGACATTGATTCAGGATTTGGACGTGGAACTATGAACTGGCCATTACATAAAAATAAAGAGGAATGGAAGGGCCCTCCAGTGAGGAATTTGCTCTGTGGGGAAGAAATTTGGGGATTTCCAGTGATGGAAAACTCAACAAGACATGTACATGGTGCTGCTCTGTTGGTTCAGGTTTTCTGGAAAGCAGCATCCAAGGCTGGAATACATGAACAAGAGACAAATGAGGTGGGACATGTGTGAAGGCTGACAACATTCCATCCCAAAGTCTGCCATGCAGTTCTGAGCCTGGTGAGGGAGGAGAAATGGGAGAGGGGACTGGGCAGGACTCCCAGGGGAGTCCCCCATCATGAAGCTCAGGGCTTGCATTAGTCCCCTTCTTTGCTCAGCCTTGGACTAGGCAAGTGTGGCTTTGGCAGGAACTTGGGGTGCCCAGAAGGACAATAGATGGAAAGCATCAGCTGATAGTATACCCACAGCCTAAGGCCTGGCAGTTCATTTCCACACCCATCACCTTCCCCTCATGCCACCCCTCCCTTGTCTCCCACCCAAGAAAGAATCTCAGCTCCATTTGCCTCAGCTTTGGGTCTCCCTTTAGTTTTGTCAGTGTAGGGTAGGAGCTAAAGGCCGATTGTTGCCCTGTTCCAGTCCCTGGTATTTCACGCTATGACATTTCCACCTCTCAAACCACAGTGCTTGAAAGCCTCCAATGTCAAATAGCCCAATGCTCTCCTCCTCTTGCTCCACAGGTACCTTTCTTCCGATGATCACTGACACAAACTATGAGGGAACTGCCCATAGCAGGTAAGCCAAGGCTCAGATCTGGTCCAAAGTACCAGAGTCCAGTATTCAATCAACATCTCCTATGTGCTCAAAGCACACTATCTGATGAAAAGTATTACTTCTAAAATAAACTGTCTGTGCAACTAAAGTCCATCCTTTCACCCCAAATTAAAAGAAGTGCCAGGGGCTAGACTGTAGCTCAGTGGTAGAATGCTTGTCCAGCAACCCTGAACAAAAAAATAAGCTAAAACAAAAAAGAAAAAAAAGATTGAAAGTTTTGGATCTTATTAACCAATGTCTATTTGCAGATGATGGTTTCAATTTCTAATTCCCACCTCATATTCACCCATATTTGCTTTTACACTACCCCTCCTTCATTCTTGAGACATATATTCCAAGAGTTTGTCTGAACCTCATATAGTATCAAACGCTATATTCTGCTTTTTTCTAATCATCCATACCTATGATAAAGATCAATATGCCACTGAGATACAGTGAATGATTAGCAATAACAAATAATAATAATAGTATACAACTAATGTAACACTATAATAAAAATGACCTAAAACATATGAATTGTCTACTACTAGAATTTTCTATTTCATATTTTTTGAACCATGATTGATAGTAGGTAACTGAAACTTCAGAAATTAAACCAAAGGCATAAGGGGACACTGGATTTTAAGGCTGGTCAAATTCAATCATCCCCAAATTGCTGTCAAGGGAATGGGATAAGGGGCAGGACAGAACAGTTCTAAATCCTTTCTTACTCAGACTAGATGGATAGCAGAAAACTTTCTGAAAAGAGAAAGACTGTTTTGGGCTTTATCATACATAGCTCTGTTGTACATTCTTTTAACTATATAAACATCTACATAGATTTTTTTTTCTTCGTGCTTACTGGGGTTTGAACTTAGGGAATTGTGCTTGCTTGTCATCTACTATACCATTGAGTCACTCTGCCAGCCCTTTTTACGTTGGCTGTTTCTGGGTCAGCCTGGCTTGCAGTCTTCTTTCTTGTGTCACTGGGATGGGCAGACAACTGTCATCACACTCAAGCACTGGTTGTGATAAACTCTTGTGAACTTTTATGTCTGAGCTGATCTCCCCCTCCCAAATAGCTGGAATTACGGGCTAGATTCATCCCACTCAGCAATATTTCCTATAAACCATTACAAAAATAAAAATAATCCTTGACTCTTCTTTTCTGTTTAAAAGGGAGCGTGGGTGATTTTTCCTATAGGACATCATATGTCAAAACACTCTTGCTGGTATCTTCTTTATAGTTTATTTTTCAACCAGATAAAATTTAAAATGCCTTCAAGTTTTACAGCTAGTTTGGGGGCTTGTTTGTAGCGTTCGGGGTTTGTTAATAGCAACTCCAAGCTTTTGGACTTCTTTTTCATAGTCATTCTAAAACAAGTACAATTTGTAAGTCCCTAAACTAACAAGTCTTCCTAAAATAGATAAATAATTTCACTGTCCTTCAGGGGAGAAAAAAAAACATATCAGTCTAAATTTCTTAATAAAAAAAATCTTACGTTGTCTAAATTCCTCAGGATTTTGTATTCATGCCCTTATATCCAAGCGATACAAGGAGGAAAAAAGTGAGCCTGCTTTATAAGATGAAACTTTATTACTTGTCATCACTCTGAACTTAACCAATCAGTCTTTTTTCTCTGGAAAATTAATTCGCTCACAGAAATGGCCCACAGAAAAGTCAAAGTAAATGTAAATAGTTAAGTTCTTTCATCAACATTCGCTTATCTGACAGTTGGGTCTTCATGACATTTTTAGGGGTTAAAGACCATTTTCCTATGTCAACTCAGGAAATCAATACCAGGTTAATAAATACAGAGGTCATCGCGGGTGGAAGTAAGTCATTCTTCCTGTTATTGGCCTTAATCTGTTATAAGACTTGCTATTCTTATATCTTAGAGTTATAGAAAATGTGGAGTTACAGTGATCCAGATGCTGATGTGACCTTCTTCATAATCTATTCCATATGCTAATTGTTTTTGCAAGCCTGTTCATTTTTCCTGCCAGGTGGGTTAAAATCTTTAGTACATTATTGACCAAAAAACATATCCCATATGCTGTGCATTACACAATTGACATCCAAACAATAAAGATAGGACCTTCCCTCCCTTCTTTTCCCCCACATTCCTGTAGAGAATAAAGAGCTGGCTACAGCCAGAAGCTAGATGTTATTTGTGCCCTACTGATCCCTATGGGGGCATTGCTAAACTAGGCCCAGACATAGTCAGTCTTTCTGCTGTTCTATATAATCTGTTTCCTTTCTTTGCAAGGTCTTAGTGTTACTCTCCTTTATCTTTGCAAAGCGTTTTGGCTTTTCCTTATTTCCTTTTAAATAAAATAATTCATGTGAGGAAATATCTGTTCTGTTTCAAATTTCAATCTGTCATAAAATCCCATCCGATGACAATAACCACATCTCATATTTAAAAGGAATGAGTAACCCACATATAACCCATATGTAGAAGGAAGTGTGTAACCTGTGCAGAACAGATCATCTAACTGTCCATTAATCCTACTGCTCACTCTTTTTTAAGATATTAACTTTGTTTTTATAGCCCCTCCCATAGTAATTTCACTATCCAAGCAAAATCAAAAGCACATGCTACAGAAACTAGAGGTTCTCAAATTTTTATCTGCACAAGAACCAGAAGAAGAACTTGTCCTGTACAGATCATCAAAACCTATTCTCAGACACTCTGATTCAGCATATTTGAAGTAGAACCTGGAAGTATGAATGTTAGCAAGTTCCCAGGCAAGTCAAGGGAGGCTATTGGACAGGTCTAGAGCCCAGTCGGTTAGCATCTTTGGAAAATACTCTCAAAATTATTGGGAATAGGAGAGCTATATCTTCTCAATGCTGTGAGAGTAAAATGACCTAATGATCAGCTATTATAAATGTATAGGTCTTATAGGTTAGTGTATTAGTAGGGTTCTTGGAGGGGAGGGGGAGGGAAGGGGTCGGGGGGATCAACTGGGTATGTGTTGCATAAATGTGGAGTGTGTGTGTATGTGAAGATATTTATTTTAAGGGCTTGTCTTACATAATTGTGAAGGGTTGTTGAATGCAAACTTGGAGGATACCATCAGAATCTCTAGGAAATTGTTGCTGTTTAAGTGTAATGATAATCTGCTGCAGGACTAGGCTCAATTGCTGTAGAAGCTGAGTCAGAAGGCTGTTGCCGAAAGTCTCTCCTGGCTCAGAAGCAGTCACCATTTTATTCCATTTAAGTCTTCCTTTGATCTGATGAGGGCTACACACACTGTGAAAAGCAAGCTGTTTTAGACAATATCCTCTGATTTAAATATAATCTCATCTCCCACAGCACCCTTAGAGAAACATCCAGAATGTTTGACAAAACTGTCTGGATACCAGAGTCTAGATAAATTGATGCATAAAATTAACCATCAGTTGGGGTACCCAATTAAGGGGTTGTGAATCAGGACTCATTAGTTGCAATCCTGTAACCCTCTGTCTAGTATATAGCTTTCAAAATAAAATTCCCACCTTTAGTGATAAACACATTCATGATTATTGACTCCTTATAAGGACTGATCAACTCTTGTGTTGTTTCTCATTCTCTTTTCTTTCTGTCTGCCTTAATCTCTCTCTCTCTCAAATCAACAGTTATGACTGACATCTGACATCTCTAAATAAATCTAGTAATACCTCCAGTAGTATTTGAATATAGTGGACCTCTTTTTTAGGTAGGAATCAGAAACCTTAGGTTCTTTAACATCAGATTCTGACTAACTAGAAGAAAAACGTTTTAAGTAAATAAATACCACAGGCTGAAAATGAGGCCTTCCTTTACTTTGAGTGCAGAAGACTCAAGAAGAGATTTTATTTACTCTCTGATACTTTGTCATACATTTATTCAATCATTAACATTGGTTAACTACCACCTTGCTTTAGGTTTTGACACCTGGACATATTAATGTGGTCAACACAGTCTGTGAGCTCAAATCCATCAAAATATAATGAGAAACAAACATATCTACAGTCATAACCATTTACTAAGTGTCCATTATATGAACCACGCTGTACATTATTTTTACCTAGACATTATGAACTTCCTGAAGAATGGTTAGTCCCATTTACCTTGAGAAAAATGAGAATAAAAGGGAAGGTTAAATAACACATCCAGATTCTAAGAGACTAAGTTATAAATCCACTCGTCTGTCTGAGTCCCCCATCTCTCTTCTATAGAGCTACCAAACAAGAAGCCCAACAACGGCACCAAATTCAACATGGCAAGAAAGGACACGAGGAAATTGGGTGTCCTTAGGGTAAAAACATCAGAGGAAACAAGACATATAAACTACCCAAAATGAGCAAAAAGATCCCAGAATGAAATGATAAGAAAGAACAATGTAATGCAATATAACCACTTAAAATTGTATAGTTAAATAGAGTGACTGCTTCCTTAAGGACGATGGTTTCAGAAGAATGTAGGAACATACGACAGAAAAATTTACAAGATATTCATGATGTTATTTTTTTTTTACTACAAGGATGGAGAGCTGTAAGATAAAGGCTTTGCTGTCACCAACTGGATGACCCCACTGTCAAAATGGCATCATAGTGTGAACAGCACAGTGTGAGATATTAACTTCTTAGAGAGAGTAGAGAACTCTTAAAATAAAACAATACATCAACATTAAAATTAATCTATTTTTAATAATGTGACAGTTCCAACTTTAAACATCCTGTTAGGATAAAATGTTAAAAACATATTATTTCAATAGGAGAAAAAATCTATTAAATGTAAGAAATCTTCATATTTATATAATAAAATATCTTTCCTTCAATGTGTTTTAATAATAAAGTATTTTAATTATACAAGTACATTGTGTAATTGCAAGCTAAAAATAAGCTGGTTGGACAAAGGCAAATGCTTCTTGTTAGCCTTCTGGGCCACACAGTCCAATTCCTCCTCATCTACATAATCTTTGCCCTCCACAGTTTGTGGCAACTCCAGAACCACCACCAATGAGCAATGAATAAACAAAGGCTACTTCTTACACAAGCATTTGAACTTCGAGCTTTGATGTACCAGTTACTGATTCCAAATATATTTTAACAGTTGCTTCACATCATTTGGTTAAGAACTTTCTGTTCTTTAATTAACTGCCATTATATTTGGCCTGCAGTTTAATAAACTGTATTAGGAAAGTGCACACTTTCAGGGAAGAAGTTGTAAAGTGAGGCTTAAAATAAATATGTACGTACAATTGAGGTCTTTAAACTTTAGGTCTTTAAACTTGAGGTCTTCAAGGTAAGAAACCACAACCTCTTTTCCATCATTTACTTGAGAGTCAAACTATCCAGGCTTTTAGAAAGTAGAGGTCTATAAAGACTCATTAATAGGTATATCCTCTCATCGCTCTAAAAAGTCATCAAATGATTTTGAAACACGGGACTTTGGTTTTGTTTTAATTATCTTTAAGTCATTGTATGATGGAATTTCAATTCGACATGTCTGTAAGTACAATGCAAATTGATCAATGTCACCCCCTCTACCATTCTATCCACTCTATCCCAAGCCCACTTGTTCCCACAAGTTACCTGGTTCCATTTTTATCTATGTACACTGAATGTGATGACTATATTTGCCCACCCTTTCTCGTGCTTTTTAGATCCCCTTAACCTCTCCCCACAACAAAATGTGTTCCTGTTATATTTTTTTTAACTGTAAGTTAGTTGTTCAAAGGAGTTACACCATTGGAATCTTCTTATATGTATACTGTAATTTAGTCAATTTGTATATGTGTGTGTATTGCCCTGTATATGTTTTCATATAGAAACATGAGTCTTTTATAGTCTCCTTTAAAAAGAATTTTCATGTTAAAATGCTATTTTCTTGCCTTGAGGCACCAAAGGACCTCAAGGGAACCTTGAAACTTTTTATTTTGTGCTGAAAATGAGCCTACATGGTTTCCCGGCTTGAGAAGTTACTCTTCAGAGATGGCATCTATCAAGTTTCACAAACAAGCTGTCTTCATTGTTTGGGAGAAAGACAGTGGAAAATGCACGGGTTTGTCCAAAGAGTCTAAATTTTCTTGCTATTTGCATATGCATGTTAATAGTAGGGTTTCTGCAAGCTAGATCCTAGGGGCAGCTATCCACATGTCAAAATTAATAAATACCATGGAAGCCTGCGCAGATTCAAAAAGATTCTCCACAGCTGCATTCCTATCAGAACTTGTAAGAAAACTTGAGTAAAAATCACAGCCTATAGTGGCCATCTTCAAGGCATAATACAAATTCTTATCCTGGAATGCTACTATTCTATGAAGCATCTCATAATTCAGTCATGGACAAAGTTTTAGAGATGTATTCCTTTTATTTAATAAGGCATGATTGGTTATTAGTGAGTAGATAGGTAGTGATATATATGTGCCCACTGATATACACCCAGAGAAGCAAGTTTATGTATCAACTGTAACATGTAACACACATATCATTTTATTTGAACATACAAATTGAATGCCTAGAAACTTTTGGCTCAAATAGAATTTTTTAATAAAATATTCAGAGAATGGCCAAATCTGTGGGCTGCATTCTTCAAAGAAACTAGTTCTATTCAAATCTTTGTTCTATATGTTTTCTTTTCAGTCTCTAGAACCTAGCACAGAATATACTTTTTTTTAAAATCAGCCTCTGAAATCTCTATGTGAAATTATGTTCATATGTATGGATACTTTCTTTTTCAAAATGTTAAGAGATTCAGTTTGGAATCTTAAAAGCCTGCATAAATTCTTGGATTAAGCGAGTCAAATCATGTGCCAGTTCCAAGTGTTGGCTGGCATACTAGAACAAACACTTTCGTGCATGTGGTTATGATTCTGGGGTTACTGGTCGAGCCTGCTTCAGGTTGGCTTAATTGGGAGTAAAAAATCTCAGACTCATCATTTCTTAGCAAGTTAAGTATCATTTATATTCTGAAAATGGATAATTGATTTACCTGTTAAGGACCAACATTCTAAGCATAAGTTAACAAGCTGAAGAAATTTACCATCCAAATTTTCCTTGAGCATCTGTGCTCAGTGATGAAGGATACAGATGAAAAGGATGTGTTTTTCTCACCTCGAAGTGTTAAAATCTACTGGAAGCAATAGCTATATAAACAGATAATTATAGAAACATGTAAGAAGTGGCATAAAGATATGTGAACACAGGGATGTGGAAAGTACATAGAGGAGAGAAAATTTATAGGAATGTGTGTGCTGTTATTCTTCCCAGTTACTAACATCTCTTTCAGGAAGCTTCTTGAGGTGGAGACAAAACAAAGACATTCTGAATGTGTATCTTGAGGTCCCACACAGGCAGAAACAGAGATGAGGGCTCCATTGTACTGGGATTAAATAAGGTGGTGATTGCTTAAGTATCATTACCTGTCTGTATGGAGCTTTGACTATTTCTAGAATATTGCCAAGGACAGAGGCCTCTCAGTGACAATGCCAAGGAAACTGTTGGAAGTTGCCAGTCATTTTAGAGAAATGCCATGGGGCACTGCATGCCAGATGGCTACTGATGAAAGTGATGAAGGTTCATGTTTGGAGATGAAACCCAATTCCATATTTGGTCCTTCTTTTCTTCTTTCTCCTATGAATGCAGAAGAGAGCTCAGACTCAGTTGTATTCTGCTCTAGCCCTACAAAATCCCTACTATCCATTCTTTTTTTAATACAATCCTGGAGAGACAGAGTCAAGTTAAGGCCACTGAGGCTGCTTCTTGTTGACACGGGATCTTTCCCTTGTCTCTCATTTTATTCCTGTCAAACATCACTGATAATGGAGCCTTCTCAGGTCCACCTGCCTGCCCACCACTAAATTTCTGTGATGTAACATTTTCCCACCTTTATAGCTCATGGAAGTGGGGGGAAAGGAAGAAATGTTTTGTGGAAGAAGTTCACTCTGCACCTTTTTTAGGGAATATTTCCCACAACCACAAATCCTTAGCCATCTTTTCTTCCTCTGGTCAGTGCATGTCATGGATAAATGCTTGGTGTTCTCTGCTACTGTCTTAGGCAGAGGGCTCACATCAGAGTGACAATCCTGGTTTTCCATTCCCATTCCTTTCCTGCTCTATACCAATGAAATGAAGTGATCCTATGAGGAATAAACTTAAGATGGCTTCTCCAGCATGTTGCTTCTTCCACATTAGAAGCTATGCTAGTCAGCTTCCGGCTAGCGATAACAAAATACCAAAGACAAACAGCTTAAAAGGAAGACAGATTTATTTTTGACTCTGTGCCTCAGGTTTCAGTTCAGGGTCACTTGGCCCTGTTGCTTTGGGCCTGTGGCAGCCTCATTCATTACAGGAAGCATGTGGTAGAGAAGGCCTGCTCACGTGACAGCCACGAAGCAGAGAAAGCAGAAGGAGCTGAGAGCCCAGTATTCTCTCCAAGGGCACGCCCCAATGGCCTAACTTCCTCCCACTCAGGCCTACCTCCTAAAGGTTCCACCAATTCACAGTAGAGCTGCAGGCATTTGGGGGAGAGGACTTACACAAACCATAGTAGAAGCTATGCCACCATGCTTTTTTCTTGCTAGTTCTGAATAGGTGAGTCTGCTGATTCTGTAAGAGCTAAAATGCTTCATCCTCACTGCTGATGTCCGAGGTGTAGAGGATTAAACTGAGCGTTCCCCAGCTCCCCTCAACCTTTTCTCACTCTTCCCAAATGACAAGAAATAAGCTGAGCCTGTTTCTCCCCAAGTAGGAGGCTGGCCTTCTTGTCTGTATTCATACAATCACCCTCACACTAAGGGCTCATCATAGGAAAGGTGAAATATTGTCCTGTATTACTGGGTTGTAACAACACCCTGCAAGTACAAAGTAGTGCTACAAACCACGAAATACAGATGTTTGGCTGACAGAAAACAATATCCTTTTCTGTTCTTGGGCTTTGAGCTATAGGAAGTCTTGCCAGGAGAAAGGGAAATGACAATCCATCTTGAGGACTATTTGAAGGGCTTGAGATGGTCATAGTAAGTCAAAACTCCACTTTTTGATAGCTTTATCTTTATTCTTGTCCTTCAGGGTAGGTAAAAAAATTGTGACACTTGGGTGTTGGGCACATATAACTGTCTTGGGTCTTACCATTCCTCCCACCAAGCATGTCCTTGTAACTGTACCACCAGACACCTCGCTCAAGCTTTCCAAAATACTGTGAAGAGAGAAACGAAGACATCTCTGCATCTTCTCTTGCCACGATACTAAAATACCTCAGGACAACAAGACTTCAGAGAACCTTTGTCAAAGGGATCGATTTAAAAAATAAAAAAATGTGAAGAACACGGCCAGCCAGGAGGTGCCACTGAATTTTCATCACCCTGGGTAATGCTTCATGTTGCTTGGGACTCTGGGGTCGTATCAGGTCTGAACCATTCAGAACTCTGAGTCTTCACATTCAGGACAGGTAGCTCAACTAACTACACAGGCAGAGGATGGTGAGGCAGAGGGCAGCATTCCAGGCAATTTGGATGAACAGAACCTGAGCTTGGCTTCTAAAAAGCCTGAAGAAAGCAATTTGGATGCCTGGATAATCACCCCTGTTGCTTGCAAAGCTTACCAGTGGAAACCTGTCCCAGAGCTTCCAAGCTTAGAAAGTACAGTGACTGAGCTCCATCCAGGAAGAGGGTGGTAAGGCAATTAAGCAGGGGAACAAGTGGGGCCTTTGCCTGGAGCAACTTCTGTTCCATCAATTGAGGGAATTTACTTGCCCTCAAAGGAAAGTTATTTCAGCACCTGGCACGAGAATTCTCAGTATATGAGGTTTTAAATCTCCTTTGATCTGCACTTACTAGTTCCTGGACTATCAGGCAGAAACCAGGGGAAGGAACATGTTCTCTAGCTGTACTTGGCCCATGGACTGTGATCTCTCGGCAGGCTGTAGCTTCCTCCACACGCTTGGCTTACTTTGTGTGTGGATTTATTCAGCATGACACCCTTCCAACACCCAGCTAGACAGAATTTAGTCACTTCACTATGCTTTTGGTTACCTTCAGCTTCTCATGTCTTTTAGCTCCTATTTCACCATGATGGTCCCAATGAGATGGTGCCACCTAAGAAAACCCCAGGGAACATTTTTAGTTTTTATGGAAACATAGGACATTTTTGTTCTCTATCTTTAAGTAGTTGTACAAAGTAGTTTCAATGCAGCATGTCAGTTTCTGAAACAATCCTCTTCCATCATTCTCCTTCATTTCTCCCAACCTACCCATCTCCAAAGGTACCTGGTTTCATTCTGACATCTGTACACCCACGGTTCCCCTCTCCATTAAGCCAGAACTTTGGATTCACGACATCCTGGCTTCAAATCTCAGTTGTACAACTCAGAAATAACCTTGTAGACTTATAATAAGGATCAAGGGAAATGATGTGAAATCCAAACCACTGCTAGTGTAAAGTATGTATGCTCTATGCAATTGCTATCTTTCTAAACCTTCAGTTCCAGTTACTGTTCTACACAAGTGTTTCATGAGCACCAATAATGAAATTTTCAGGAGTGATGTTAACTAGTTGATATCATCCTGGGGGCTAGAGTTGGTATAGTAGAAGCATTTATAAAATACAGAGACCAGCAAGCACTGTAAATCAGGGCTTGGAAGCAACCCAACCAGAAATCTGCTTTATCAGCATTCTACTGAGTTGTTCTTAAGCTGCAGTACCTGAAATACCAGGAACATGATCTGGAACTTTTTCAAAATGCAAATTAATCAGTTATGTTCAAGACCTGCTGAATCAGAAGTGTTATGGGTGGGACTCAAAACTGTGTTTTAACAAATGCTCTTGGTGAGAGTGTACCTGGTCTGTTCGATGGCTAATATGGAAATTAGTGGTTAGAGTAAAGTGAGGCAAAGAGAGAGTAGAAAGAGATCTAGTCAAGGAAGAGACAAGGCAGGGTAGAAAAAGTCACAGGTATATTGCAAAGGACTGGAGAAAACTGAGTTCCAGTGGTTCTGTGATCCTAGCTACTCAGGAGGCTGAAATCTGAGGATTACAGTTTGAAGCCAGCCCAGACAGGAAAGTCCATGAGATTATCTCCAATGAATCACCAAAAAGCCAGAATTACTTGAGCTCTGGCTCAAGTGGCAGACAGCCCTAGCCTTGACGACAAAAGCTCAGGGACAATACACAGGCCTAGAGTTCAAACCCCAGGATTGGTACAAAAGAAAGGGGGACTGGATGAGTTGTGATTTATGTTCCATTTGATAAGGAGAACACCATGTCATTTAAATATTGTATACAAGGGTCATTTTGGTGTGTTAAGAGTGGTGGAGGGGTGAAGCTTCCACAAAAAGAAAATGGCCTAGACTAGGCTGGTAGAGATGAACATAGTGTGCTTACATTATAAAGACAGAGGTCAATGGGGTTGGTTAATGGTTTGTGTATAGGGTTTGAGTTTGATGACTCAAAAGATCTTCAGCCTGAGAAATTAAGATATGCAAAGAATCAGCTGATGGTGAATGGAAAGTTAGTGACGAGGTGATCAGGCCATTTGGGGCATGGTAAGTTTGAGAAGTCTCTCAGACATGAAGAAGAAATGTCACAGAGACCAATATATATGAGCTTGGAGTTTGAGGGAGAGACCAAAGACCTAACTTTGTAAGTTGCCAGGGTCTAGTTGGCACTTAGTGAGTTGGAATAAGATAGGTGAAATCCCCAGAGTTCAAGCCCCATGACCAACAAACAAAACAAAACAACAACAACAAAAACCCACAAATACCAACTATCCTCTATTTATTTAGAAAAAACTGAAGCAAGGAACTGAATTATGCGTAAAAATAAAGTTTAGATCTGTGGATCAGGACTTTTTAAAAATTAGATATCAACTTGGGATCAGAAAATGGTGGCTTTTTCTTAGTCTATAAATAAATAAAATGCAAATTAAAACCGAAAGCAAGCCAGGCACTGGTGGCTCACACCTGTAATCCTAGCTACTCAGGAGGCTGAGATCTGAGGATTGAGGTTCAAAGCCAGCCAGGGCAGAAAAGGCCTTGAGACTCTTATCTCCAATAAACCACTAGAAACCTGGAAGTGGAGCTGTCGCTCCAGCGAAAGAGTGCTTGCATTGAGCTGAAGAGCTGAGCGCCTAAGCCCAGAGTTCAAGCCCCACGACTAGCCAAAAAAAAAAAAAAAGATTGAAAACAGTTGTGATTCATTACAAAAAGTCAAGGTTAACTAACTCCTAGGGATAACTTTCATCTTATTCCAAAGTTTTATTTTATAGTTTGAAAAGCACTTTGCACACAGTTCTTGTATATAAAAGTAAAGATATAATTATAGGGTATAGTATTAATGTTTTGCTTAATAAGAACATCATTTTGAATCTTAAATTGACAGCTATGGTATTTTTTAATGATCAACTTCTTTTCTGTTTCCTTATTGTAAAACTAAGTTAAAAATAAAAGATTAATGAGGATAAAAATGATAGCTGAGCAAGAGAAAAGAGATGTATAAAAGTTGATCCTAACCCTGGAATATGTAGACGTCTGGAAAATGCAGAAAAATGAGCAAAGGATATAGAGAAGGATCAGTCAGTGAATATTAGCTCAATACATATGGTAGGTACACTCAGAGAGATAAAATAATGTGCTGCAAGTAGCCATATACCTCTCACTGTATGATGTTTGCCATGGCTTCTCGTATATATCATTTCTGAATCATCAACACATAGTGTAATACATTTCTCATTTATCAATATATAGTGTGGTACCCACTCCCAGCCATCTAAGTTAAGGCACTTGATTCTTCAGGTAGCATTCAGCCTCATATGAAGGCTGACACTCAACCAGTGTGTTTTCCCTTTACCCACTAAAATCTTGGAAAACTTTCTCCCCACACTCTCAGGAGCAGAAGAGTCACTAAACAAACCCGTTATCCACTAGTTTGGCCGACCTGTCTAAAACTATGCCTGTTTGTAACTATTTCTGCTCCATAAAAAAGAACATCTAACTATCTTTAAAATGTAACTCTTCATCTGTGTCTGTGTCTGTGTGCGTGTGCGCGTGCACGCTAAT
This sequence comes from Dipodomys merriami, assembly GCF_024711535.1. Taxonomy (NCBI): domain Eukaryota; kingdom Metazoa; phylum Chordata; class Mammalia; order Rodentia; family Heteromyidae; genus Dipodomys; species Dipodomys merriami. The sequence goes on along the minus strand of NW_027203382.1, from coordinate 25,578,901 downwards.
ACTGGGGCTTAAACTCAGGGCTGTTTCCCTTTTTGCTCAAAGTTGGCATTCTATCACTTGAGTCTCAGCTCCATCTCTGGCTTTTCGATGGTTCATGGGAGATAAGAGTCTCATGAAGTTTCTAGCCCAGGCTAGATTAGAACCTCAATCCTCAGACTTCAGCCTCCTGAGTAGCTAGGATTACAAGCATGAGCCACTGGTACCTGGCTTAAACTTTCTATCTTTAACACAAGCCAAAACAATCAAACCACCTTTAGGACAGAATATTCAACAAGAACACTTTATTTAGTTACCTTCTTAAGCTTTTAAATGCCCATGACTCATTCGAGCAAGTGAGGAAAAATATATTGTGGTTATTGGCATGAAAGCAAAAATAACACTGTGATAAAGGCATTGTGTTCCCCAAATCAAGTGTACATCTCATCTTTTCTTCTTAAGGAACCTTTCTATACAGGGTACATTTATGAGTCATAAGTGTTTGTAGCCTACACAGTGTGGCCGTGGATAAGTTTATCTCTCTGATTGTTAGTGCCCTTCTGGGTAAAATGGAGATAATCATACCTATACAAAAGTATCTGTAGGAAGCATCCAGCACAATGCTGGTATCTACTACATCCCTTTTCATTGAACTTAAGATGAATATGGCAGCGGATGAACCCTGAATGGCTTTGATGGCTGTTCCATACTGACAAAACTGTTGCTGCTGTGGTCCCACTCCTAGTAAACCTCCCAGAGGCTCCTCAGTCTGTAAGGCAATGTAACATGTCCTTGGGATTATTTTGCCAGTTCAGATATTTTGGCTTTGTTGTCTATTTGCAGACACTATTAGGACATAGCAGTTTAGAAACTGCTTTTATTACAAGAGAAAAAAGCTCTCTCTTCAGTATCTGTCTGGTACGAGGAAAATGGGTGTGATAGTTAAATATCTGATCTACAATTAATGCCATTGAAGTGCTGACAACTTATATCTGGTTAAGCTATAAGAATTTCAGACTGTCTCTTCCTTCTTTATTATACACAAGAGGCCATGCAATATGGTAACCTTAATTAACCTGATAATGCAATAAATTTCTTAAGAACAGAGTTCAGGCTTTAACTTGCCTCAGTGTACTTCAAACCAGGAAGTTTGACATGGAACCACAGCTCTGTGAGTGCATAATAAATATTAAAGTAATTCTGAACAAAAGTTGATGTTTTATTCTGACTTATCAACACAATTCTGCAAGTACATGTACACATAATAAATTACAGTAGTTATTTTCTTCTTTAAAGCTGGAAAAGAAGCATTTGAATGGGAGGGGAAAAGATGTTACAAAAACTCTTGACAGTGAAGACTCATCTGTATATTTATTTCTTCCTTTCACCAATGTTAGCCAGACTTCAAAATAATAGCATGTCTTAATGCAGCCACACCAGCCTTCTGTGGAACCAGTTACTAAAACCATTCCTCAAATAGCAGAGGAATTTTACCTATCTGCTCACTCCACCAGAGCTACTCAGCACAAATTCAACTGGATCTTTAATTGGAACTTATGTATCCTGGGCAGTGGACTCTTCTAAAGGACCAGATTGCTCTAAGGGATTAAAGACACATAGAGCTTTGTACCTCTAATTAATTAAAGTATTTTTTTCTTTTTGTTAGCTACTATTAAAACTCACCTGAAGGCTGGGAAGGGATGTGAAGGGTAAACAAAGGAGGAGGCTGCAATGCTTGATAAGAAATGTACTCATTATCTTGCCTATGTAATGTAACCCCTCTGTACAGTATGTTCACAAAAAATAAAAATTAAAATTAAAAAAAACCTCACCTGAAGGTTGTTTGCTGGTCTACACAAAAAGAGTTGAATTTTGAGCTAACAAATTTGAAATGCACCTGTGTGCCTTGACTTGATCTCTCCAATGGGAGAACAGAAGCCTAGAGAAGGAGCTGAGAATTGTCAACACATCACATCTGTATCCTTCATTATTGTCACTATGGCTTCAAATATCTGAGAGAACAACTTCAAGGAGGAATGAGTTATTTTAGCCCACAGTTCAGAGTTCAGGTTCAGTCTATCACGGTTGGGAAGGCACGGGGGAGCAACTCACACCACAGTGGAGAGGAAGCAGAGAGAAAGCACACAGGAAAGGGTGCAAATCAGACATGGCTCTCAGCAGCCAGTCTACGTCCTCCAGGTAGGTCCCCCCTCTCATCTTTTACCACCTCCCCATAATGCCATCATATGAGTCAATCAAGGAACGTATCCATTGATTAGGTCAGAGCCCTCATGAGCTAATCATCTCTGGAAACACTCTCACAGACACACCCAGAAATATCTCTTAAATGTTTCTTAATCCAGTCTGGCTGTCAATCAAGACCAACCATCACAACATCTAATTAGTTGCATCCCTTGGTGGACCCAGCTCTGACAGGCAGGGTTGAGATCAACTGCCCAGTAGGCCAATAACAATCTCTACTCTCTGATTTCACTCAATAGGAAGAAGAGTTTCCTATCATGTTTATGTTGAAGAGTTTTCTACTTTAAACACTCCCTCCCAGAATAAAGTACGAATGTTGCCTGACAATAGCTACACACACATACACTAAGACCGGTGCTGTTTTACTGGCATGGCCCTTGTGAAATATTTTATATCTCTTTCTGTCATTATTCTTACCACAGAAACTTGTAATTTGACAAGCTGACTTCTAGCAATATTTTTTCTTCTTCCAGGATTTTAAGATCTGAGAAGCATAAAAGAAACAAACAGAAATAGGAGACAAGGCAAAACTAGAGGGTAAGCAGAATGAGATGGCGGTCTTGTGTGAGTATGGCAGCTTCTGGCAAGTTCAAGACAAAACTACAGAAATGTGTCTAAAGTCCTGAGCAGATTCCTATCAGGGGCATTTGCCACTTCATAAAAGTGAAAAAACAAACAACTGATACCTTGTCTCAACCTGTAAGCCTCAACTTTTTCATCTATAAGATGAAGATTAGAGGCCAGCACACAGCATGTATGCTCAGCCAGTGCCTGGTACTGAAGTCTGTTAGCATCATAGTTATGACTACTCAGTGTAGGAATCTTATCTTTTTTTGTAATTTCTTTTTTTATTATCAAGGTGATATGCAGAGGGGTTGCAGTTACATAAGTAAGGTAATAAGTAAATTTCTTGTCAAATATTTACCCCTTCCCTCATTTTTCTCCAAATTTTCCCTCCTTCCTCATCCCCCCTGCAAGTTGTACAGATCATTTCCAACATACTGTCTTGTGAATATCACTACTGTCTCACCATTCTGTTGTTCCCCCTTCCCTTCCCCAATTCAAATAAACGTGTACTCAATACCAAAATCAAATACAGTGACAACAGGGGATAAACCATAGGGGGAAGAACATACTAAAGAAACAAAAAAAAATCACATAGTACATTAAAAACAACAACAAAGATAAACCTCTGTGCCTTAGAGCTCAATTCACTTAGCATGTAGGAATCATATCTTTACACTAAAACATAATCTTCCAAAGTTTTTTATCCAAAAGACACAAGCTTACTCTAATAGAAGAAAATTAAAATGCTTTGAACACTGAACCATAGCAGTTTTATTAAAAGGGTCCAATGTTGACAGGAAAAAAAATCTGACCATTTTTGCATTATCCTAATATGGACAGACTCCCAGCACAGCCATAAAATATGAAAATGAAATGCACCCACTATCTCATAGGTACTGCCCCCAGCCCACAAGTGGAAGGTCTGTGACCTGGATGAGGCCATCTAGATAACAGGAGCGACCTTCTAAGTCCCTCCCCACTTCCCATTCCCTAACCAACCCAGTGGCTTCCAAGTGCACTTTGTTGGAAGGCTTTATCTAGCCACAGTTCTCACAGGAGAGCCAGGGAGCTAATATTCTCCAGAAAAGCACCCATCCAATGACAGGTAGCAGTTAGAGATTACTAGGTTCCCTGGTGGGATAACATGAGGCATTTCTACATTGTCCTCCAGAGCTCTCCTAAAGTACTTAACCTTGCCGATCACAGCAATAACTCACTCAACAATGCCACCTTCAACTTCTCAGTATCCTATTTCTCAGGTCAGTTCCCAGGAAGGCTATTTGCATTCAGCCTTTGCTTTAAAGGTATGTTGGAAACACTGCTACACCTAGAAACATTTCCTACTCCGGACTATAAGAAACTCCCAGGTCCTTATCACACAAAGGCCCAATGTTCACCCCACCCCCTCTCATCATGGGCAATGGAACAGGCATTGTTTCCATTGATGGGTATTTCTATTTGGGGACATCACATACAGATTCTCCAACAATTTCCATTCTGTAGGAAGTTGACCCCAATCAACCTTTCTGGAGATCTCGTCTCATGGCAAGCTTTATATGAATCATTTCATCACTAACAAGAAGCTCAACACCCTCTGCACATCACCTTTACAATATAAATAACTAACTAAATAAATAAATAGCTCAACAGTGGTAGAAATCCAATTTCAAATGATAAAAATCAAATCACTACTTTGAAAGAGACAGCTTATGAGGTAGAGCCAGACTAGAACCCATGTCAGTTTGATGACAGTACTTAGGGACTTTAATTCGTTACACTCCCCTAAAACCTTCCAGTAGCAGCTCTCAGCCTATGTATTCATAGGATGTTCATCTGGCAATTGACATAGGTGGACTTACTGATTTTATCATTCTTTCCTTTTAGCAACTTAGTTTACTTCTTTCCCATTAGCAACTCAGTTTACTCTCCTTGGTCCCAATCCTCTATCATTTTCAAAATATGGTTTTAATATCATGAGACATATAACAGAGGCTGATAATTGTTTCTCATGTCATTCTCCACATTCTCCCTTTGAAAATACCATCCTTGAGGATTTGCCACCAGTTAGAAACTTCTTCCTAAAACCTGTCTTTCGCCTACATGTGGCCAAAAAGATACAAATGAAAATGATGAGTGCAATTTCTAGGACTTGGTATGCCATGATTTACCTCCACTTCTTCCTTCTTCCTTGCTTTGAGAAAGACTTCAGATGTGGGACTCATGGAATGTCATCACTGACCAACTCATGGAAGGAACCTCCACATGGAGCTTAGGGCCATCTGATTGCACACTACACATTCTGTTATACGAGAAAGAAGCTAACTTTAGTATAGCCAAACCCAAATCCTAACTAACAAAAACAGACAACTTGGAGACCAAGAAGAAAATCCTCAGGAAAATAGCCCAGGAAAATATCAGATAGGAGAGCAAGGCTCAGAAGGGTATGAGCTATCGTTTATGTGTTCGCTTATTTCAAAGTGTTCAGGAACACAAAGAGAAAGGAAGGGATCAAAACAGAAAAGAAAGGAAATACAGTGCATTCCCTTTTGTGGGAGACTGTGGGTGGCAGGAAAACAGCAAAGGAGAGGAATCCTCAGCTGTTATCAGAGTCTATAAAAGACTCAAGCTCAAGCTTCTGCTGGGAGCCAAGAATCTCATTCACTCAGAAACAGGAAGGTTCTTGCTATAAACCAGGTGTCCACAGAGACCTTTGCATGTGTGAGGACCTAAGTCAACTTTAGCTCAGAACAAACCTCCAAAGCTTATGGGGAGGGACCAAGCGACCGGTCACTCTACAATTTCCACTTTCCTGGCTCGTGTGCCAGTTTCCAGTTCTTTTCTGAGAGGACACATGCTTTGAAGTATTCATTTCTAGGATCCACTGAACAGAAGACTGTCCGTTATTTCCACACAAGTAAGTACAGCTACTCTGAATTAAGAAACCCATATGCTAATTATTCTCCCATTGCAATACCTTACCACAGCCAGCACTTCTGTGAGTAAACATTACTGCCTGCCTTCCAGGACTTGGCTGAGTCCCAGTCCCACACGAGTCCCACACACAGCGTTGTTTAAGCTGGCTGTCAGACCTCCACAGCTAAACCGCACTTTGCTGGTACAGTGATTGTTGATGTGGCACTGTGTAAGTAACACACAGATCAATGGGGAAAGTAAATTAGCCATAGTCGATGAATAAGTGAGAAAAAGGCAACAAAACAGTAGATAATTGGAATCAGGAGAGACCAAAAGTTAAAAGCCCACAACTCCAGAAGAAATGACTGTTACCTTTAGCACCCAGTAGTTCCAGCATCCATTCTTGAGGTCTTCAAGAAGCCAGCCCAGTCTTTGGGGATTTTTTTTCTCTTTCATTATCTCAGAATCTCTCCGGAAATACTTACCCATCTGCCTCAATCAGTCATCTTTCCTGTTCTCAGAAACTTTTCCTTTCTAGTGGGTCATTTGTTGCCTGCTCACATCTAGTCGTGGGAATTCTTTTCCATGAATTACTATTTCTACCTAGCATTAATATCCTTAAATATAGCTGAAATCATCCTATAAGGACTAACGATAGCTGGGGGTAGATAATCAAGGGAATAGTCTTACAGAATGGGGCCTTGAATGGGCTATTGAACATTATCCATCCAAGGATCCTCAGGCCAAGCTGACTAGCTGCACCCCAGTCTTCCATATTGTTGTAGGTAAAGAGAAAGAGAAAGAAACCTTGTTTTTCCCTCATTGAACTTCATGTAGCCCCAAAGTCTTGAGCATCTCCAATAGAATATGCTTCTGCTTTGTCCTTGGTCATTGGTTGACCTTTTGTGGTCAGTATTTTCAGATGTACTGTTCTGGTTTCAAAACCATAGTGTCCAAGTCATCAGGCAGAGCCTTGCCAAGATGCATGGATTTATTTACTTCAGTAATCCACTTCAACTTCCAATTCAACTGCTGAAGGCTTCACTGCAGAGTGGCTATCTCCACTGGCCCTCTTCATTCTGATTCAAGTTTATTAGGACCCAATAAGGCCTTGATTAAAGCCATTGAAGGGCACTGAGAATATTGCAGTGCTCTGAGCTTGCATCTCAAAATTAAATATCTTAAATTGCAATAGATGGAGAAAGGTAACTAAATTTTAACTTTTTTTCCTAATGATGATTTAATGCTTTTTCAAACCAACTTCTAACTCACAAGGTGCTCGTATTTATTTGAGTGTCCTTTTGAAGGGTACCCCAAGCTCATATAACTTACCAATGAAGCCAGGTACCAAGTCCAGTGTCAGAAACTTCAATGACTCATAGGTAGCTTAGTTTAAAAGCTTCACTGATATTACAGCTGCCTCTGTTGAGAAATCCACCATGTGGATTACTTCCCATAGTAAATATCTAATCTCCCATGTCTTCTTACCAGAACATGAAGACTAGTGGTCTTTTCTTTTTCTTTTCTTTTCTTTTTGCTTTTCTTTTTTCTTTCTTCTTGTCTCTCTTTCTTTCCTTTTTCTTTCTTTCTTTCTTTCCTCCTTCCTGCCTTCCTTCCTTCCTTCTTTCCTTCTTTCCTTTCTTTCTCTGTTGGTCATGGAGCTTGAACTTGGGTCCTGGGCACTGTCCCTGAACTCTTTTGCTCAAGACTAGCACTACCATTTTGAGCCATAACTCCACTTCTGGTATTCTGGTGATTAATTGGAGATAAGAGTCTCACTGACTTTTCTGCCTGGGCTGGTGTTGAACTGCAATCCTCAGTTCTCAGCCTCCTCAGTAGCTAGGCTTATAGATGTAAGCCGCCAATACCCAGGTATAATGATGTTTTTGTATTCAGCAAATAATGCTGTGCTCAGTTGAGATTATTTAGAACCAAAATAAAAGAGATGTCTTTGTCTTCCCTCCCCACCCTGGTACTTTAATCCAAAGGTCCAAAGAAACCTCATCTGACTCATTTATCCAACCATGTTGAGTGTCTACAGTGGGTTGAACAGGGTCCTCCCAAAATTCGTGTCCCTCTGGGACCCAAAACATGATCTTATTTAGAAATAGGGTCTTTTATGTATTTAAATGTTTTTTTTCTTTCATGCATTTGTTTCTAACGCAATTATAAGATGATTCCTTTGTTGCTTTGTATGTCCCTCCCCCACAGTATAACCCCTGCTTTCACTGTATTTGATGTCGGCATAATTTGTAGAGGGGAAAGGGAAAAACAACTTGTTTAAATAAGGATACAGGTGGACTTGTTGCAACAATGAGAAGTACAAGTTGTCATGTTGAAAATGAACTTTACAACTTTGGTGTGTATGGGGGGGAAGGATGGGGGGGGGCGGGGGGGAGGATGGGAAGGGATGGGAAGGGGAAACAAAGGAGGAGGCTACAATGCTTGATAAGAAATGTACTCATTATCTTACCCATGTAATTGTAACCCCTCTGTACAGTATTTTCACAATAAAAAAATAATAATAATTTAAAAAAAGAAATAGGGTCTTTGCAGTTAAGATGAGGTCATACAGGAGTCTGGAGTCTAAATTCAGTGACTGATACCATTATAAGGAAAGGAGATGACACACAGAGATTCATATGGGAAGGAGGCCATGTGCTGTTAGAGGCCAGGATTTGGAGTGATACAGCTATAAACCAAATAATTAAGCCCAAGGATTACCAGTAATCACAGACATTAAAAGAAGAGTAAGGGACAGATTGGGCCTTGAAGCCTCTAGCAAGAAGTGAGCCTGCTGACAACTTGATTATTGGACATCTGGCCTCCTAAACTAGGAGGATAAACTTCTGTCATCTGAAGCTACCCACAGGAAACTAATACAGCTCCTAATATTTTCTAGTCACAGTACCAAGCTGTGAAAGCTGAACAATGAGAAAGAGAAGTTCTCTATTCTCTTTAGCATGATTTCTGGTGGAGAAGACTAAGCAAGTAAACAAATACATAAAGGTGATTACTTCACAGTATGATCAATTGCACGATTACACAACCAAACCAGATTTCTGTGAAGATTGACCAGCATGGAAGGTGGAGCAATGTCTGCAATGTCCTCTCATCACATGGGATATTTCTGGAACATTTTTATAATCTTGACTCTGCCCACTAACCCCCCCCCAATCCAGCCACATCCCTCCAGAGAGATCTTTCCACTTCAGTGTGGCCATCTGAGTGCAACCACAGAGACCTGGCTTTTCCGGTCCTGTCACCTGGATGGCACATCCTTCTGGCAGCAAGGGCTTCTGGTTGGCTCTTTTCATCCACAGAACTTGTGTTCCTTCTCATCCTCCCCAGCTTAAACATGCTTCAAAACTAGTAAGAATGCCTTGATCCCCTTCCCACTCCCCCACCTCTCCGTTCAGCTCAGACATAATGGATGTCAGTATATTTCCTCACCATACTTCGAGAGCAGATCCAATCTGACTTAATTACAGCCCGAGCTCTGTAAACAGCCGCTAGTTACTGCCGAGCCTTGTGGTTTGCGAAAAGAACACCACAAATGGCAGGAAGCTGCAGGGGTAAAATAGTCCGGGCTGCCTGTGGCATGTTCGTTCTGAATACAGATACTTTCATTCATCAATGAAGACGTTTATGAAATATGGTCTGCCAAGAGGGTGTTCCAGAAAAATGCAGCAGAGGCCTGCCTTTCCCAGCATTGTAAGACCCAAGCTGTCTCTCAGCATGAGGCTTACGACCAGGGTACAAGCTGTGCCATGAAACCTCCACCCACCAGACATGTCAAGTGAGCCTACATGAAGTTTTCAGGGCCACCCTTGCCCTCCACCCCACCTGTCCGGGAATCCAGGCATCAGTGCTATCCAAAAGCAAATTAATGTAACCAAAACTCAACTTCTTAGGAGGAAAGTTTCCATCCAACAATGCAGGCTTTCACAAGATGAAAGATGTTCCCGAAGGATTTCTGACAGATGGAAAACTCCAGAAAGAACACCAAGAGACAGAGTAGCTGGGAGACACAGGAGCCTTGAACTAAGAATCGCTACGCACAGGCAACTCAGGAGGAGCTCCAAACAAAAATGGTGTTCAGAGAGAAGTGGAAATATTCATGTCTGAAAACTTCGCTTCTCTCAGTGTACAAGTGGGTCTCATGTTGAAGGCTGAGGACTGACTCTGAGGCCCTTTTCAGTAGTCCTGGCTAGAAGCAGGCATGGAGTTATGACTCTAACCCTGGGGACACAACACTAGAACAGCTCCAGGGAAGAAAGGGTATTCCAAAAGTTTGAGCTGCAGGGAGCAGGGCACAGCTCTAGTCTGTGTCAATAGAGTACAGTGCCAGTGCTGGCATCAAGAAAGGGGATACTATATAGTTTTGCTTCTTGTCCCTGGATGGTGGGACACAGCAAGGCACAAGCCCTAGAAGACCAGGTACTATGCCAGTAAGAGCCAAGGATAATTATGTGTCTTTGACTGTGGGGTTATAAGGATCAGTGTAACCATAGCCTCATGCCTCAGGAGAGCAGGACACCTCAGTAGTTCAGAATCCAGAGAAGAGGTCCAGATCAAGAATGAGGGACACTGTGAATGCTCAACCCCAAGAGAGCACCCCAAGGCTGTATTTCCCAAGGGCCTCATGGCTGCTATTTCAGCTTAGGTAGCTGCTCCATGGGGCAGGCACATTTGGTACCCCAAAAGGCAACATCACGTGAACTTTGACGCCGAGTTCCCGAGTAACTGCTTCCATACAAAGCTATGATGTGAGAAGTATAGAACTACAGGTCCGCTCAGGCACAGAGGACATAGCTATGCACCTGCTCACCCTGCCTGGAGGACGGGATGCTGTGTGAATTTTTACATAGGGGTTATGGATGTTCCCTTAGGCTGAAGCTCTGATTGCTGGAAGCAAGGCACCAGGCTGCTTCAGGCCACCTGAGGTATGCCTACTTCACGATGTGCAGGCGCTGACTAGTTGAGCTTGGCAGGAAGTGGGATGGAGGGAGTCCCTCTTAAGTGGCTTGTTCCCAGGGGTGATACCTAAGAGGGAAATGCAGAGTACCATGTGTGTGAATATGGCTGCAGAGCTTCAGGAATGAGGGGATGGATTGCTACTGGATTCCACATGTAGAGTGCCTCCCTGGTTTAAGATGGCATGGTGCAGAAGCAGCTTGGGCCACTGGGGAGGGGAGTGGGGAAGTCATCCAACATTAGGTCTGTTCCTAGAGCAGTATTGCCCTGTGAGCCAGACCCAAACCCTGCATGTGCTTGTAGATTCTCCAGTAAAGATGACAGCAGGTTCTCCTGAAATGATGAGCCTTTCCTGTTTTCCTTCCCCACCCTAGACCCCACCTTCTGTAGTCACGAGCTCTCCATGAGCTTTCCTCTTACTCAATATTTCTACACAGACGCATTTGATCGATCAATAGCACTGGCATGAGCCCCCTTCCCATAGCTATTACATAAGACTTTATATCTCAACATCCCCAGGTTAATTGGTATGAATGTTAAAAATCTGAAAGCCCCTCTCTAGGGTGACTTGAGCCCAAGATTTCTGGCCAAACACATGATAGGCACCAAAGCAAGCACCCAAGTAGCTACTTAAGCCACGCAAACTGGGTTCAGCAAGGTGGCTCTAGGAGAGGGTGCCTGAGAACGTGTCCTTGATTTACAACATCTGGCTGTCACCAGTGAATGCCAAGTTGACTCTCTCTGTATTGATGTAATTATCCATGTGAGGAAAGGCAGGTTCTTTCTCCAGATCAAGTAACCTTGTTATTTATCAGCTTGTGCCAGCTCTGCTTCTGATTAGCAATTTATTCTGGGTAGTTATTGACTGACCCCACTTGGCTCCCATTATTCATTCTGTTCCCACCAGCAACAATTATTTAGCTCTAGGGATGATGGCAAGGTGCACGTTGCTATGCATATTTATCTTCTCTACATTTCCCTATTTTCCTTCCCTAATCATATAGACAAAATATTATTTAACTCCTCCTCACACCCAGCACAAAAGCATCTGCCAAAGAACAATGAGATAGATGTACTGGTTGGTAAGAAAAAAATATTCTAGCACTGTTGATCTGAATTCACCATTTCATGAGTTAGAAAGGAAATTACTTTGAAGCCACATTGGAATCATCTCCATTTCACCAAATGCACAAGCTGCTTTTGTGGACCAACTGCATTCTGTAAGCCAATAATGAAAGTCAGACACTGTCGCCAGCTTCGAAGTCATTTCCCAAGAGTTCATTTCAAAGACATTTATTGGAACATTGGGTGAATTATCCAAAAATGATTCCTTCAGTGGTAATTCAATTCCCAGGCTAGTCTCCAAGAATGGGAAGCCATATTCTTACGAGAGTTCTAATTAGTTATGACCATGTTAAATCAAAGCCAAATGAGTTTGTATTCAACCTGATGCTGATACTTTGAAAAGAGTTACTGAGCTATGAGGTAGGAACAGAGAATATTGCATATTATGAGTTTTGTATATTTGGAGAGGTCTTAAGGATGAATAACATTTCTTCATGATGACTTTTTCTGATGAAAACTTGAGTTTCCTTTTTCTTAAGAAATATGTAGGTTCACCTCCATTTTATGCTTATTTTCCACAAGTACTACCATTCGGTGGCTCATAGAAAAAAAAATAAGTAAAAAGGGGAAAGAAAGGAGACATTAAAAGAGAAAAATTAAGTATCTCACACCTGTAATCCTAACTACACAGGAGGATGAGATGTGAGGAATAAGGTTCAAAGCCAGCCCTAGCAGGAAAGTTCATGAGATTCTTACCTCCAATTAACCAGAAAAACAAGCTGCAAGTAGAGCTGTGGCTCACGTGATAGAGCACTAGCCTTAGCAAAAAAGCTTGTGCCCAGGCTCTGAGTTCAAGCCCCAGAACCAGTATAGTAAGTTAAATTAATTAATTAGAAAAAAAACAAAAAACAAAGAAAACAGAGGTGATCACAAGCCTAGTGATTCTTATGTGGTTGAAGAACTTAAAGGCTCTGAGTATTCATGAGTGAAAAATGGCTAAAAGGAAATACAGTATGCCTTCATTGTAGACCTGGAATTACCACACATTATCTTAAGGTATTGTTTTTGTAATGAAGATGATGTTTTTCCTCTAGGGGAAATTTTTGATTTGAACAGCTGGTATTTCTGACACCTTGTGGCAAGAAGCAGAGATGGGACTGAAGTTCTTACCTGACTGAGATGAGCTTCGTCTCTGATCATCCTCTCTCACTCTGCTCCCTCCAGCTCCCTCCAGATTCCTCCCAGCTTTTCAAACACCCAGAGACCTACATTCTCTGGGACTTGATGGCCGCTGTTTCTTGTGTTCTCTCTCAGACCCAAGTGCTTTGCATACACATATCTAGCAATATCTGCTCCAATACCAACTTTTCTCTAAGCATCTCTATAATCATCATATAGCTGTATCTCTCCACACCTCCTCTTTTCATAATGTTTCAGTTTTAGTTATTTTTTTATTGTGAAAATATTGTACAGAGGGGTTACATGGGCAAGATAATGAGTACATTTCTTATCAAGCATTGTAGCCTCCTCCTTTGCTTCCCCTTCCCATCCCTTCCCAGCCTCCCCTGCCCCCCCCAATCCTCCCCTCCCCCCATTCCCCCCCACCAAGTTGTAAAGTTCATTTTCGACATAACGACTTGTACATCTCATTGTTGCAATGGGTCCACCTGTATCCCTATTTAAATGATTTGTTTTTACTCTTCTCCTCCACAAATTATACTGACAGCAAATACAGTGAAAGCAGGAGTTATACTGTAGGGGAGGGACATACAAAGCAACAAAGAAATAATCTTATGAATGTGTTAGAAACAATCGCATGAAAGAAAAAAAAACATTTGAATACATATCTTAGGGTTCATTTCCCTAACATGACCTTATCTGACCTTTTCTGCTTGACTCAGACATATACTAGATATTGCAAATAAGGGAAACCATGGGACCTATGTTTCTTTGGGCCTGGCTTACTTCACTTAATATGATTTTTTCCAAGCCTTTCCATTTCCAAACAAATGGGGCAATGTCATTCTTTCTGATGGAGGCATAGAATTCCATTGTGTGTGTGTGTATATATATATATATATATATATATAATATATATACCACATTTTCTTGACCCATTCATCTACTGAGGGGCATATGGGTTGGTTCCATAGCTTAGCTATAGTAAATAATGCTGCAATAAACATAGTCGTGCTGGTAGCTTTAGAGTTTTAGTTATTTTTATATCCACTGATTACCATCATCCACTAGGATATGTACTTCACTTATTTCTTTTTATTATCTGGGTTCACTAAAATGTAGCTTTCATAAGAGTAATACTTTTATCTGTTTACTTCTATTCCTTATTAGCACATAGAAAACAAGCTAATATACTATATATGTTGGATGAATGAAACAAGAGAAAGTACAAGATAGAATAAAATTAAATATTAAATGAAATTTAAAAACAGGTTATGGAAATTTCACAGTGAACTCATTTCTGATGTGTTTTAAAACCTTGGTATAATTTGCCACTCTTTAGGTAGTTGAGTCCACAACACAATAACTCTATTTTCAAAATCAGTGATTCATAAGCACAGAAAAAAGATATATTCAGGTATACTCATTCAGTTATGACACATTAACAAATTATAGATACCTACTGTACAACATACTGCCTATCATCAACAATATGACAGGGACACCTCATTTAGGGGGTACTAATCAAAAGAAGATATTTTATATGTCCTTTTGAGTTTGGTGATGGTATCCCAGGTATTTGTATATGTTCAGTCCCATTAGATTGTACACATCGAATATGTTCAGTCCTTTGCTTATCAGAATCACTATAAAGCTGCTTTAAAAAGAAAAGAATGAGAGAAATGAATTGTCCTTACAAGATGTATTTTTATAGATTTAAAGCTATTAAAAAAAAACCCTAGTAAAAACAATATACCCTTAGAGCTTTTCTGAATGAAGAAAGTGTTGGGAGGAGCAAGAAAAGAGGAAGTGTTCCTTCCAAACTGAACATCATTAGCTGTGGATTTTGGCTCAGTCACTAAAAGGAAAATTCAATTCCCTTCTAGCTTTTAGAAAGAAAAACAAAAGCTGGGAAAGACTATGATGAAGAGGAGTTCTGGGGTCTCATGCATTATTTGAAAGCAAAAAATAAGGAGCCCATGAGTCTCTTTGATCAGGCTGTGACTGCAGGGTTTTTGGCACCTCTTAGGATTTTAGTACATCCTAGAGATGATTCCACATCATCTCTTGGAAAAGCTTTTGCTTCTGATCTCACAAAAGCATTCTGTAAATTTAAGGAGGGAAAGGGGAGCATGATTTGTCATGAATCAACAAGGATTAGTGAACAACCATCAACTTGTACCTAATTTTTAGATCCTCTTTTATTATTTTTAAGTAGTCATATAAAGGGGTTTCTTTTTTTGTAACAGTTACATAAGTAAGGTAATAAGTACATTTCTTGTCAAACTTGTTACCTCTTCCCTCATTTTTCTCCTGCTTTCTCTCTCCCTGACTCTCCCTACCCCCAAGTTGTACAGATCATTTCCATCATATTGTCTGTGTATATCGCTGTTTCATTGGTTCTTTCTCTCACCATTCTGTTGTTCCCTTTCCCTAATTCAAATAATACCAAATACCAATAATACCAAAATCAAATATAGTGACAACAGGGGATATACCATAGGTGGAAGGATATACAAAAGAAAAAAATCACATAGTACATTAAAAACAACAACAAAGAAAAACCTCTTGTGTCCATATCTTGGAGTTCATTTTGCTAAGCATCATCTTATGTGGTCATATGTACATAGCTATTGAGCTTTTCTGCTCATCTGATAAGATTAGACATATACTAGTTGTCGCAAATAGGGGAAACCATGGGACCTATGTTTCTTTGGGTCTGGCTTACTTCACTTAATATGGTTTTTTCCAACAAAGGGGTTTCAAATCGATACGTCAGTTTATGAGTACAATGTGTCTTGATCGATGTCATCCTTCCGCCATTCTCCCCATCTCTCCCAACCTTACTCTAACCACCTCCATTTACCTAGATTTCTTAGCCTTGCTCTAACACATATCTTATTTCAATAGATTATAAAAAACATTTATACTTGGAGTAAAAACCCTGTGATGTGTATGTTTGTAAGGAGTTAATTTGGAGGTCAGGCTCATGTGGCCCCTAATTCAAGTACAAGTATTCACTCATACCAGACCTGCACTCTAAGCCCCAAAGCAAAGAGAAAGCCACTAGTGGAAACCCCACAACTACAAATAAATAACTTGTAACAAAAAATCACACTTGTAAAGCCACAGAATCACTGATGATGAAGGACTTGGTGGGTAGAGAATGAAGATGGGACTCAAGGGGCTAAAGGAAAATTCTCAGTAGACAGCAAAGATAAGCCCTGTGCTGGGAAGGCCAGGAAGTTTTCCTTCATGTCTCCCAAGGAGTTTGAAGGAAGCCCCTAGGGCATAGTGGCAGCTGTAGTCTTGAGAGCATTACTTTGCAAAAGGCTGGAAAGATGGGACAGTTTCCAGCCAACAGCCCTGACGTTTTTTATTCTATTTCCCTTAAGACAGGCCTGTCTTAAGTAGTCTCAGATCCTATGACAAGAGTACAAATTAAAGCCTGTACACCATATGTTTGCATGATAAATCAAGCAGGAAAAAATATTAAAAGAATATTGTTCTATTCTCCCATCTCCAGAACTCTGAAGGTCCAGAGACCAAATTTAAATTTGCTCCAAAATATGTCATCAGAACATGGCATCTCAGGAAGAAGCAACCATCTCCCATAGCTTTGACCTATCCTCCTCTCTCTCCACATTCAATTCCATTCTACATGTCTACACTATGTAAATACTGCTGCTAAATAGCTGCCAAAGTTCCCACGGCCTGGAGTTTCATATTATGAATTAATCGTGTTCAAAATAATTTGTCAACAGTAAGAATCCTAATGAGAGAGGAAACATTGGCTTCTGAAGGAGGTACTGCTACATTTCCTGTTTGCTTTTCATTTGGAACAATGGTATCCTTCCTTCCTCAAGCTGTTGCTTTCCTGAATCACAGTGGGGCTTAAGTGAAGGCTACATGAATTCGTGAGGACAGAACTTACTCTTTTTGACCAGAGAAAATTTATAACTACAGAAAATTCTTGATATTGGTGGCTAGCACCTCTTCACCTAATCCTATTCAGAAGGCTGAGATCTTGTCTTGGTTCCAGCCAGCCTGGGCAAACAAATCTGAGAGACTCTTATCTCCAATTAACCTACAAAAGCCACAAGTAGAGATGTAGCTCAAGGGGTAAAGTGCCAGCCTTGAACAAAATAACCAAGCAGCAGTGCAAGGCCCTGAGTTCAAGCCCCAGTACCAGCATACACACACAAAAGAAAACAACAAGATGAGAAAAGAAGGAAAGGAAAAAGAGAAGAAAAACAAAGAATAGGAAGGGGAAGAAAAGCCATGAAAAGCATGTGTTTTATTTCTCATTAAGACCTACAAGTTTATGTGCATGAGACGCAACACACTATTTCCTAAACCAGTGAGTGAATGAAAATGGATATGGCCAGATCTATATCTTATGCCATTTCCTGTCATAAACGGATTGTTCTTTTATGTTTAATGCTAACTCTCAGGGTCTCCTCTATAGCAGTAGGTTCAGGTGATGGCCTGCATTTACATCACATCATTTGGATTGGGTTTTGTGGAGTGCCTTCTGGAGGGAGGCTTCAGAGATAAATCTTCTATCTCAGAGTAGAATAGTCTCGACAGTACATCTTGAAATTCCTCTTTGAGTTTATTTCAGTTTTATAGATTTTATTTGTTTTCCTTTTTATGCCATTTTCGAGTTGTGAACATGTCACAAGTTGTTTCCCTTTCTCCTCTTCTAAGCCTTATTTAGTCTCTTTGGGATTTGTACTAATACATCTTGATGTTCCCAGGAGCCACTCCTGATGTGCTGCTCTGGTCTTAGACATTTTGACAGTGAGAACTGGCATCTTTGGACCTTGTGGAAAAGAGCTTCAAGCCAGCATGCCTAACCTGGACAGCACCATCTCACTCCAGCCTGTGAACATGGGTCAGAAAAGGTGCCCATGATGGACAACACTGCATGTGACAATACTTTGCTGCTGCCAATGGATATGCTTTTTTTTTGTTGTTGTTGTTTTCTTTTTTTTTTTTTATTGTGAAAATACCGTACAGCAAGTTGTCATGTCAAAAGTGAACTTTACAACTTTGGTGGGGGGGGGGCGGAGATTAGATAGAGGGGGAGGCTGGGAAGGGATGGGAAGAGTAAACAAAGGAGGAGGCTACAATGCTTGATAAGAAATGTACTCATTATCTTGCCCATGTAATTGTAACCCCTCTGTACAGTTTTTTCACAATAAATAAATAATTAATTAATTAAAAAAATACCATACAGAGGGGTTACAATTACATAGGCAAGATAATGAGTACATTTCTTATCAAGTATTGTTTACTCCTCCTTTGTTTCCCCTTTCCATCCCTTCCCATCTCCCCCCTCACCCATCCACTCCCCCCTCCCAGCCAAAGTTAAAGTTCATTTTTCCACATAACGTCTTGTACACCTCATTGTTGCAATAGGTCCACCTGTATCCCTATTTAAACAATTTGTTTTTTCCCTTCCCCTCCACAATTTATACCAACATCAAATACAGTAAAAATAGTGTTATACTGTGGGAGAGGGACATACAAAGCAACGAAGAAATCATCTGATAAATATGCCTCCATCAGGAAGAATGACATTTCTTCATTTGTTAGGAAATGGAAAGACTTGAGAAAAATTATATTAAGTGAAGTAAGCCGGACCCAAAGAAACATAGGACCCATGGTTTCCCTTATTTGCAATAACTAGTATATGTCTGAGTCAAGCAGAAAAGGTCAGATAAGTTGATGTTAGGCAAAATGAACCCCAAGATAAGGATTCAAATGGACATGTTTTACATGAATTTTTATGTTGGAAAGACATTAGATTTACAAAAAGCAAATTGTTTAAATAGGAATACAGGTGGACCCATTGCAACAATGAGATGTACAAGATGTTATGTCGAAAATTGAACTGTACAACTTGGGTGGGTGCGGGGGTGGGGGTAAAGGTGGGGGCAGGACCGGGGGCAGGAGGGGGAGGATGGGAGGTCAGGGATGATAAGGGTAAACAAAGGAGGAGGCAACAATGCTTGATAAGAAATGTACTCATTACCTTGCTCATGTAATTGTAACCCGTCTGTGTGGTATTTCCACAATAAAAAAAAAACTTATTAATATAAAAAAGAGACATTACATGGACATTAGAATTTTTGTCCCAGAAAAGTTGTAAGGAAAATCAAGCTTCCACAGAGACCTCACCAAGATTTTCATGTTGTTTACATCTCCTATAGCCATGGCATACTTGTCAAAACTAACAAACTATTAACTACATTTTGGACTTTATTTGCGTCTTACAAGTTGCACATTAATATCTTTTTTTTTCTATGCCAGGATCGACTCCAGACTCACATCATTTAGTTGTCACGTTACATTATGCTCTGGTATGTGGATTCTCACTCAATCTCTTCTTGGTTTTGAGAAACTTGAAGATCTTGAAGAGGGCTGGTCAGGTTTTTTGTTGTTGTTGTTGTTTTTACATTATCTTAGATTTGTCTGATATTCTTCTCATGGGGAGAACAGGGTTATGGGTTAGAGGAAGTTTGCTCCTGATCCACATGCACTAACATTGACAGGATATGGCAATAACTTATTATTGATCATTGATCATTTACTTCTGGTAGTGTATGCCGCAGTTTTCCACTATAAAGATCATTTTCTCTTCCCTTGCCATATTATGATATTTGATGGAAATCATTGTTTTGAAAATGATTAATTAATTATATGAAACTCTAGGCCTTCCAAAATTTGGCAACAATTTAGAAACAACATTATGTGAACTACGCTTGAATAAATGTTTTAGTGTCCACCTGGGACTTAATTGTTAAATTTCCATCTTTCAAAACACTAAATAAAGAGAAAAAAGAGACCATTTACATTTATTGAATGTAATGTGTGTTTATAAATTGGCCTAGTAAGCACAAGGTCTTGAGTTCAAACACTAGTACCATCAAATTAGTAATAATAAGACAGTAAGAATAAGCAGTCAAAGAAAGATGTACAGAGGGGTTACAGTAAAAGTTGATAGCATTTTAATAAAGTAGCAAGGAACAATCTGAAAAAAGAAATCAAGAGAAAAAATCACACTTAAATAAGTATCTACAAGGTTGAAATATTAGAGATAAACTCAGCCAAGGAAATGAAAAATCTGTAAATTATAATATATACACATCTAATATATATAACATATTATATTATATATTATGTTATTATATTGCATTGTATATTGTATATTATATATTACATATGTTATATATTAATACTATTATATATTACATGTCTAATATATACACATATATCTGTAAATTAAATATATATAATACACATGAATGGAGAGATGTCCTATGTTCATGGATTAGAAGATTAATTTTGTTAAATATCTATTCTACCACATCAATCTCCTTAAAGTTTCCACCATCTGAACAGTACCAATGAAGGATCAATCTTCAAACATATGACCCCATGTTTATATTGCCCTAGCAGTATACAGAGGAAAAGAGATATCTACACTCACATATTCTTTGCAACATTATTCAACAATAGACAACAGGGAAACAATCATCATTCCCATCAATATACAGATTTTTAAATCACAGAGAAGGCAAGTACTGTGTGAAATTACTTTTATATGGGTCATGGTGTTAATAGGGTAGAAGAAGTCACTCTAACTCAATTACTCAGTTAAGAATATTTGACCACTATCTCAAGTAATATGCAAAGGATGCCTGTATGTGTGTCAATCAAAAGACCCAAGCCATAAAAAATAGGATGCAAAAATTGATGTGTTTGAATCTACAGAAATATTCCATAATATGTTCTGTCTATCTTAACTATTTGCCTTCACATGAATGGGAAGGGTCCTTTTAGCCCATTCTCCTTTGTCAAAGAACACAACACTCTGCCAGTATTCATCCTGCCAGTGCTTTGTCTCCCCATCTTTACTAACTGTACAGTTTGATGAAAGCATAGCACTCAAGACCCACAATTTTCCTTGAAGCATCATGTGCAAGTCAAGTTTTATTTCTTTAGACCTTTGCTTTCAGAAAGAATTGAAGTCAATGGACTTGAATCCATGAGAACAGAAAATAGGATGTAGAAAAACAAGACTTGAGATAGAAAACAGAATTGGAATAAAATGACCAGATTTCATCTTACAAAGACCTAAATGCTTGCTACCAGCTAACTACAAAGCGAACAGCTTTCTCCAGCAAATAACTGCACTCCCAGAAGAGACCTGCCACCTACTGCACAATTGCTATTTGTCTTTGTGGAAGGCCCAGACCTGAAATTATGCAATCTCCATATTACCGCTGACTCCATGTTTTACATCGACACCTCTCAGAAGGTGTCAATGAAAAAAAATAATTCCTACCTGGCAGGGCTGTGAAGGTAAGAAGTGCCTACATGCATTTGGCATTCACTAAACATGACCTTCCTTCCTCTTATTTCCCTCTGCCTTCTCATTTTGGTATCTCCTTTCTACTTACTCCAGGCAGTAAACACTAGCATGATAAATCCTTGTATCGTTTACTATACTCTATTTATTGTCATTTTATTTATAATCATTATTAACACCAATGCAATGCCCATATCAACCCCCAAAAAGTTGCATGAAACCATATTAGCTTAAAGAAAAGTCTCAAGATCTCCATAATAATAAGACAGAAAGTACCTTTAAAACTTGTCCTGAAACACACAGAGCCATTAATGTCATGTGCAATAAAGCGGAGTTGATTTCTTGACAGAAGGTTAATTAGTTCTCCCCCATAGGATGGCATTGCCATAATTAAACCAATAACAACAAGGAATAAAACACCCTCGGGCAATGGAAGACGTTCTTGACAATAATGAGAGATGGCAATGGGCACTAGGTACCGAGGCTATTTTCCAGTTGCTGTTTTAAATCATCATTGGCATAAGAAAGTAGGACCTCCTTGCCAAATAATGCCTGACCCCATGAGAGCCCTAATTTCAACAGAAGGCAGGTATTCCAGCCTTCTGCTAGACCTTCCTTGGCAATCTCTTGGTAAATGAGATCAAGATGTTCTAAACATGGATGAAACATTGTTCCTGTGGTATGAAGCACCTCAGACCATTTCCCCTGGTAATACTATGATGAATAGCATCTGTTCTGTGACCTAATTATAGTCCAATTCATGCATATTCATGAGAGTGAGGGAGGGCTGGGAGGAGCCTGTAGACATCAGAAGATTGCCTGTGTGAATGTGGCAGTTTCCTCCAGAGGGGAGCACTAAACAAAACCAGTGCAAATGCTGCAGCTCTGAGCACTTACTCAAAGAGATGTGCTAGAGAGCACACATCTTCCTTTCCATTACTTATCCATGGTGAGACTGCACACTTCTCCTGGTTGACCTCTTGGCCAAAACCCTACAGAGAATCTAGTTAGGTAATACTAGGCAGCTTCAGCTTATTGAAAATGTTGGTTCAAGACTCAAAGCAAAGCAAAGCCATATAGTCACACATCACCCCTACATTATCATCTCAGGTGGCAAGATACAAGACACATGCTAGTTAAATCCAGTATTCGGATCTGAGGAGAAAGAATATAAACTCCCAGGAGATAAACCTAAGGCTTTGATGCTAACAATAACAGTATCACTCTCTACCCGGTTTACAGTCAAGACTCCCTCAGCTGAGAGGTGACCACTGGCTTACATGTCTGTCTCCTTGATTTAAACACTACCATCTTCATG
Organism: Dipodomys merriami; assembly: GCF_024711535.1. NCBI lineage: Eukaryota > Metazoa > Chordata > Mammalia > Rodentia > Heteromyidae > Dipodomys > Dipodomys merriami. The sequence continues at coordinate 25,556,264 of NW_027203382.1, read as the reverse complement.
ACTCAGCTGACTTGTGGTTCCCAATAACCAGGGAAAAGAAAGAAGAGCTAACTAAAAAGGGTCCTAGATATGTTCAAAACACTCAGACCTCCGACATAGGCGGCTCACTCCTGTAATCTTAGCTACTCAGGAGGCTGAGATATAAGAATGGTAGTTCAACACCAGGCCAGGCAGGAAAGTCCAAGCCAGAATTGTTTCTGTGGCTCAAGTGGTAGAACACTATTCTTGAGCAGAAATGCTGAAGGACAGTGCCCAGGTCTTGAGTTCAGGCTCCAGGACTGGCACAAAAAGTTAAAATAAAAAATAATAAAAATTAAAAGTCACTCAGATCTCCTAGATCAGACATTTACAAATATATTCAATGGGCTTTGTGATCAGGCAAGATGGAGACATGTCCTTGGGGTCACAGAGGAGTCACAAATCCATGTTACCCCCACATAGCTCCTCACATGTGCCTGTTAAAGAAGTTCACTGGCTTGGAAATAACTTGTAAGAACCTTTATTGAAATATGACTCAAGGCATGATGTCAGAATGCTTTTAAGAGGTTTCAGGAATTCTGAGATGATTGAAATATACCCTCAGCTAACCCTGGGTAATTTGGCAAATATTCCAGTTCTTTATTTTAACCAGGGTTTGAACTCAAGGGCCTCTTACCCACTCAGCTTGCTTGCTCACGGCTGGTGTTCTACCACGTGAACCACACCTAAAGCCCAGAAATTGGCTGGTTATTTTAGAAATGGAGTTCGGTAGACTTTTCTGCTCAGGCTGGCTTTGAGCCTCAATCCTCTAGATCTCAGTCTTCTACCTATCTACACTGACAAGTATGAGCCACTGGTGCCCAGAAATATTTCAGTCCATATACAAATCAAGAAGTATAATTTTTTAAGTTAGAGACCCTGTTGGGGACAGATCAAACAGTCAGTGGCTTAAATTAAAACCCAACTGAGAAAGTAAATGATGTACAACAAATAGCAGTATGTAACAGGTGACATACGATAGTATAACCTGTATGCCATTCTTATTCTGGTCCAGAAAAGTAGGAAACCAAACCAAACCCAAACACCTGCTAGTCCACTTCTAAATAATACTGAACTTCTTCTACATGCACAAACACATGCTTTCTTATCCTTCAATACACATATCAAATCTGTAATTTGTTGTCTGGCCTAGCATTATCACCCACAGTTAGTAACTCACTCCCATAAGCAAGCCAGTTAAACAGATTGTGTAAGAGATGCTCTGGTGACATCATAAACCCAGAAGACAAGTGCAGGCTTTCAGGTGAGAAAAACTTAACAAAAATTGTAAGAATTTAATCTTGCTACCTTATATGTAATTGGCAGTGCTCGGGAGTAGAGTGCCAGATGCTCTAAATGGGAAGTTTGTTGATTGACCCTAACCTCAAAGTTTAAAAATAGGTAACATTGCTGGTCATCGGTGGCTCACACCTATAAACATAGCTACCCAGGAGGCTGAGGTCTGAGGATCACAGTTCAAACCTAGCCCAGGCAGGAAACCCCATGAGACTCTTATCTCCAATAAACCACTAGAAAACCTGAAGAGGCGCTTTACCTCAAGCGGTAGAGCGCTGGCCTTGCGCTGAAGAGCGCAAGGACAGCGCCCAAGCCCAGAGTTCAAGCCCCACGACCAACCAAAAAAAAAAAAAAATAGAAGAAAAAAAATCAAGAGGAAAACCCTAGGTTGAGCCATAACTGAAAACCATTTGATATTCAATTTAGTTATTAAATAATAAATATTTAATATATTAAGTATGACATATAACAAATAATCTTCACACTTATATATGTCATATAACATTTGCATTTAATATTTAGATACTAAATACTTAATAAGTAGTTATTGAATAAACTTCCTATTGATATAAAATATTCACTATTTGGATTACCCACCCCTATTATTACTGACTTCCTAAATGGCCTTGTCTCCATGGACTCCAGGGTTCATTTTTTTTTGTACTCTATCTTATCATAAAAATTCATGTTCCTTAATATTGTAATTCATTGGCATCACTGTGCATTACTTTGAATGCATTTTGGTGGGTCATAATGATATATAAATGCCCTTTTATAGTCTAATCACTGTGCACAAAATATTTTTCAATATGGATCACAAGCCTTTTATACACTTAAATGTATAATAATTATGTAATATTAAAAGTATATATTATATTATAATTCATATATATGGAGACAGAAAGCAAAGAACTGATTAAGGAGCTAAGTGACCCCTTCACCTCTGAACTCTATTCTAAATCTTTCCCATATATAGTAATATCCATTATCATGAGGAACCAGAATTGACTCAATATTACTCTACTGATGACCATGTCAGTGATTATTCTCTTTCTGATGAAGTTATCTGTATACCTATTGCTATGGACACTTAAAATAAACAGCTCTTTCTTTAGGGGTGGGGAGTTATATTCCCTACCATAAGCATATATAGTAAGCATAAATCTTTCCTTCTAGCATGGAACATCACTTCCCAGAAATACAAACACAATGAAAACAAATATAATTAAAATCCGCTAATCAATCAATTAATGCACACATGTCACTTTAGCCCATTAGGGTTGATCCCGTATAGTTACTCCTGTTAACTTACATTGTTTTATATTCATTTCCTCAACTATTTTCAGCACAGAGAATTTCTCCTATGTGATGTTTCATTTACTACATTTCTATCTATGGAAAACATCTGTTCAAACCCTTTTCAGTTAGATGTGGTTGTTTTGGTTTGGTTTTTTTTTGGTGTGTGTGTGTGTGTGTGTGTGTGTGTGTGTGTGTGTGTGTTTATGAGCAGTGGAAAAGTAGAAGCAGCATGGGACACGGTTGAGCATATAGTGTGTTCTGACAGTCAGGAGTTTGCTCCTCCTATGGGGTCACAGGCCCCAGGAGGAAGCAGAGAGGTCAGGGGAATTCTGCACCAGGCCAGCTCAATTTTCTGCTCACAAAGCCACAAACCGCTACCCAAGAAAGGGAAATTCCCAAATCTTTGTGCCAGTTCCCAAACCCTACAAGATGGCCAGACATTCTACACAGCGGCATTGTCAAAGGCTCTTTCAAGCACGCCTCACAGCGCTTGAAGCAATCTGACCAACCCCATGTGCAAAGGAAATTGCTGAGTCACAGAGGAGTTGGCTGCCTGGTGGAGGGGAGCAGGTAGCCAGAGAGCTGGAGGCAGAAGGCAAAGCTTCCAGTCCTTGTCCTGGGCTTGAGGAAAATGGGCCACCCTGCTTCTTTGTTGTGTCTGTCACAGAACAGACAACCAATTGTGACTTCCCCAACTCCCACAACAGAGCAGTTTGCTGCTTTGCCAACAGTGGGGCATGAATAAACTGACCATTGTACTGAGAGTATGCTGAATGCAATGTTCTGCACCAAGCCAAGGGTGGCCCTGGCCTGCAGGCAGGCCGTACCATTGTAACCCCAGTCTGTTGGGTGAGGAGCCCTTAGTGCTGCTAGACGTGGCTCGGGTGGAACAGAGGGAGTCAGTAGGGTAGCCATTCCCACCATGTACCATCAAAAAATGTAGGTACATAGAGAGCTGATACTGTGACTTATGCCTGACTGATTCCGGCTACTTGGGAGGCAGAGTTTGGGATAATCATGGTTTGAGGCCAACCAAGGCAAGACGTAATTGAGATCTCCCCCCATCTCTGTCAGCCCTGTTGGTGTTCTCATGTTCCCAGCTACATAGACATCCATAAGTAGAAGGCTTGGGGATCAAGACCAAGTCCTTAGCAAAAGGACAAGACCTTATCTGGAAAAATAATTAAAGCAAAAGCAGGCTGGGAGCCTGGCTTAAGTGATAGAACACCTACCTAGCAAGCAGGACACCTGAGTTCAAAACACATTTTTTTAAGCAAAGAAGAAATATTCATATAAAAGTTTGTAACTTGGCAATATTTTATGTACCTATAACTCCAAAAGAGATGAAGATTTCATCGCCCACCTCTCCTGAACTTTGTGATCATTGCTATGTCCTGTGTAAGAATCAGGAAAGCGACGCAAACACCCTGGTCTCTGAGGATGATTCTGCCTCCTGAGTCTGAAAACATGTGCATACTGAAGAAAGAAATTGTCTTCTCTCGCTTTCACCCCGGCATAAACATGCTTTTCAGTGCTGTTCCCAACAGCCACAATGACATGATTTTAAAATTTCAGTTCAAGGAGATGACACTTCAAAGAAACCACTTAGCGTCACTGGAGTCACAGGAACCCCAAGAATGTGTTGGTTATTTTTAAATCTTCAAAATTAAAAAAAAATCAGCCCACTTTTCCCACATCCATCACTCTTCTAGCATCTTCCTTACCTAAGCCCATTTGAGAGAAGGAAGATTTAATGACTGCAGAATTCTTCACCACTTCTCCAGGGAAGCTGAACACACACACACACACACACACACACACACACACACACACACACACACACACACACACACACACACACACACACACACACACACACACACACACACACACACACACACACACACACACACACACACCCAAGCCAGCTAGCTTTAGAACAGGATGTCCAAGTGGCCTAAGCCTGTTGGCTTCTCTGTATGAAGCACTGGGATCCTTCTTAAGGAAATTCCACCCAGTGACCTTTTTTAGCACATAATTAGAGAGAGGTTTTCTTAAGCTATGTGCTAAGATGTTTCTTGTATAAAGCCACTGGTGATCTGAAATCTCTTGTGATTACCGGACATGGCTATGCCACTTGCCAGAGTTCAAAAGCTAAGCAGTCAAATACCTCTGGGCTTTGGAGACACAGAGACTCGATGCATTTGCCAAAGCAAAATGCCTTCTCATTAGAACTGCACACAATCCACAATTAGTGGTCCCTAGAGGCTTCTAGTGCACCCCTCTGCGATGTCTTCACTTCACAAAGGGCTTGTCCCCAGGCCTGTCCCCAGCTCCCCACCCTCATCTGGCTCCACTTGGTCAAGGTGGTTTTAATCCTGTTAAAATGTCACATCTGAGTGATAAACTTTTCCACAGGGCCTTACATACATTCAGAGGATCTTCACTTACTGCTGATTCATGAAAGGTCTCCTGCTGGAGAGCGAGGCTTCGGTTCTGCTTCTGGTCCCTGGTGATCCATCTCAGCCCCCTTCTCCCTTTTCTCCCCTCCACTCCCTACAGTGCCTGTGACTCTGCAGCTTGCTCTAAAGTTTCACCAGGGCACATCTATAGGACACTCTCCGTCATTATCTACCTCGCAGTCACTTTCTCCATGAAGCTGTTCAACAGCGGGCATCTCTCTACGTCCTAAGCAATTTCTCAGAATCAGTGCCCTATCCCAGGCAGCTGGTCAAATCTCTCTGTGAACTCCACCTCCAAGTATCCCTCTCACCTCAGCCCTCCCAGATACACAGGAGAAGAGACTTTGCAAACAAGGAAATGGATGACGCTAGGTTGCCTCTACTGGCCATGTTGACCATGAAGGTCACCCCTAACAGGTTTGGGGTTACTCTTCTACTAGGAGGAACTCATTCAATCTGAAACTCAAAAGCATGGATGAGAGAACAGCTTCTATTATCCTCATTTTAGAGATGAAATCACTGAGACTCAGGAAAAAGAAAAAAACCAGCCCAAGGTCATAGAGCCAGTTAGTGATAGAGACAAGGAAAAACTTATTCTAAGCCTTACATGGTGACACATGTTAGAGATCTCAGCTACTCAGGAGGATGAGGTGGGAAGATGAAGAGTTTAAGGCCAGCCCAAGGTTAACCAGATCTTATCTAAAAACACAAACTACAGGACAGATTAGGGTGGTTCTCACTTACAATCCAAGCTATTCAGAAGGCAGAGCTTAGGAAGATCCTACTTGGAGTCCAATCCAAGTAAAAGGGTAGTGAGACTCCACCTCAACCAAGCTGTGCATGGCTATGTACCTAGATAATAAACCCAGCAACACAAGAAACAGGAAGACTTCCATCAAGGCTGTGCCTCAGGCAAACGTAAGGCCTTCTCTGAAAGCCAAAGCAAAAAAGGTAAAAGGCTGGGGACCTGACTCAAGTGGTAGAGTGCCTGGCATGCAAGAGGACAAAATCCTCAGTCTGACTGGAATCATACTCTTCTCTTCAGTGAGCCAGACAATACTTAGGATCCTTGACCTACCTAATTCCTTTTCCACCTTCCTTCCCTCTGTGGTACAAAAGTGCTCACCATTTTGCAGTTCACTAGGGTCATCAGTGAGGAGGAAGATGATGGCTACCCTTGAGCCTACCTCCAACTCTACTCAAGCACAGCCCCTCCCCTTACACCTCTGGGCTGCTCTGGGACATCCTGGGGGCCTTCAGTGAGATTGTGTAGCCAGAAGGGAAGATCAGACCCTATGTTCTGTTGTACCAGGATGAAAACTCTTGAGACAGACCTCAGTGCTAAGAAAGCCACTGACTCGATCCAAGATTGACTCCTTGCACCCACCTGGGTACAGTCAAGATGTCCCTGAGACTCAGCTCTGCAGTGAAGGCTGCTCTCTCTATGCAATGGTCCATGGGTCCGGAGCTCAGCCACACAGGCCCAGCATCTGTGCCTGGTTTGAATCAACCCCCATGCAAGGCTCTCCAGCCCTTGCAAGCTGTTCAGTCATCTCAGTTAAAGGCAATGGTTGATTCTGTGGCTTTCTTCACCCGTGATCTGTGCTTCACCTCATGCACTTCTGGCACCCTGTAGCCCTTCCCTGGTCACCCCTAATCTTTGGCTCAGCCATAGCAGCCTACAACACAGGGATGGGATCCCACTCTCCAGGGTGTGAGGGTGAGGACTACTCTGTATTGGATCCCAAACTCCTGACTGGGCCAAGGAAAAATTACTAAGTAGATGACTTGTTTCCACACACTCACCTCAGAGGCCCAATCTGTCCCACTCCTGGCTTGTACTCTGGATCACTCCTGGCATCCGGTCCCTTGGGCAGACTCAGACCTTGAGTAACATTTTATGACTCCCAGGACTAAGCACACATTCTCTGTGGCTACCCAAACTGTCCCCTCCCTTTCTGTTAGCCAAGCCTGGCCTATGCCTTGCACAGAGCCCCAACCCACACCAAAGTGGGGAGCAGGGGCGCTGCTGTCATCCCTACCCGCTGGCCTGGGCAAGTACCTCCATCTCCCAGGACTTCACACGTATCCGCAAATGGTAGATCTCCAAGCTCCTTTCTTAAAGTATTCAGCTCCCACACTTAAGAAAATTGAGACTTTCTCTTTTTTGACAGCAACAGCCCCGGGGCAGGGAGAACTATTTTTGGTAACCTAAGATGAATTGGAGATTTTTAGTTCATGTCATCTTTCAACACTCATTTAGGCTGAAGATGCAGTGTGAAGAAGTGCTTGCCCGGTATACACAAGGTCCTGAGTTCCAATCTTCACACTAGCATCCTTTAACATCTGCTTCCTGATGACCACCTACCTACTATTTGTCCCTGGAGTGGCTTCAGGCCTCTGTGGAAGAGCAAATGTTCTCACATCCTACCCCACTAAGCCAAATAATTTTCAGGGTCTGTAACGACCTCATAATTAGAACATACTAACACTCTACTGCAAGCCAGAGGACACTTCTACATGAGATTTTTCTCACTGTGACAAGAACAGGAAGAAAATCGTTCTACTTCCCCTCAGTCAGAAATCTTTCCCTTCAGATCTGCAGGATTCCTCTGATACAGAGAGAACAGAAAGTCTTGTCTCATTAAACACCAAAAATACCTTTAGTAGAGCTGTGTCTCAAGTGGTAGAGCACTATCCCTGAGATTTAAAAAAAAAAAAAAAAAAAAAAAAAAGCTCAGGGACAGCATCCACCCTGAATTCAAGCCCTTACCAACACCAAAAATAAATATAATAAATAAATAAATAAATAAATAAATGAAAGGGAAAAAAGGAAGGTGGGAAGGAAGGAAGAAGACATGGAAGGAAGGACTGACCCCCTGTCCTAGGGTTTCAAATAAACTTTGGTTGTGGTATGAAGAGCTTCTCGTGGCTTCTGCTGGCTCCAGGAAGCAGAGACAGAGAAGGCAGTATGTGGTAGTGATATTTAGTGCTTTTGTACTGTAAGTCAAGCTCAATTTACAAATTTGGGCATGAATGCTAATTCTCACTGTGACAGAAACCCACAAAGCCCTTTGCTACTTTTTTTTAAGAGTTTATACTGCTAAGCCAGGTGCTGGTAGTTCACATCTGTAATGCTAGCCATTCAGAAGGCTGATATCTCAGGATCATAGTTTGAAGAAACCAGCCTGGGCAGGAAGGTCCTATGAGACCCTTACATCCAATGAATGAGCAAAACACAGAAGTGGAGCTGTGGCTCAACTGGTAGAGCTCTAGCCTTGATCAAAACCAAGAGACAATGCCCAAACCCTAGGTTCAAGCCCCAGTACCAGCACACAAAAAAAGTGTCTACAGCTATTACTGCTATCCAGCAATCCACTGCAAACAGAAACATCCCAGGAAGTGAGGGGAATGCAATATCCTGGAGCTCATAGATGCTACAGAAGCTACTAAGGTATGCTTTTCCTGAGTTATCATCATTATTTGCTCCAAAGCAGCTAGGTACTGGCTCATGCTTAGCCACTCCCAGAAATGACTTTCCTCCTTGTTTTTCTCTTCATCCCTAGAGGACAGGCTCAAAGAACATGTTTACTCCCTGAAATAGAATCCAAAGCCCAGTGTTTCTGTATTTATACATGCACATTTGTCTAAGAAAAGAGTTCAAATTTCAGTAAATATCCAAAGGATGCAGAAAATCAAGAACTCCCCATTCTAATAGAAGTCTCTCAACAAACTTTTAGGGCAAGGACATGGTTTGAATGGCACATCTGTCTCTAGATTCTGTAAATTATTTACACTGGGTGGAAGGGTCTCCTAACAGATGTCTCCAATTTGTATCTTTAATGCTTCATCAGGATCCTAAGTCTATTATGTTCAAATTGATCTGGTTTCAATTAAAAAAAGTATTTATTACATGCCTACTTGGGCCAAGACTGTGATAAGTATTAGTAAGACACTTGACATATGCTACCATATATTGATGATGTTGTTAAAAGCTACAAAAAGAGCATATTGCCCCAGCCAATGTCTCCTCTCCCACAAACTCTGGAGCACCCTCAGATAGCTTTAGTAAAGGGCCCAATGCCAAGCATTCATTATTATCCTGACTACAGTCATGAGCACCTTGCCTTCTTTTTGTTTATAGTTTTTTTTGTTTTTGTTTTGGGTTTTTTTTTTTGTCAGACGTGGGGCTTGAACTCTGGGCTTGGGCGCTGTCTCTGCACTCTTCAGCTCAAGGCAAGTGCTCTACCACTTGAGCCACAGAGGCACTTCCAGTTTTCTAGTGGTTTATTGGAGATAAAATTCTCACAGACTTTCCTGCCCGGGATGGCTTTGAACCATGATCCTAAGATCTCAGCCTCTTGAGTAGCTAGGATTACATTATGAGCCACCAGCACCCGGCTGCTTATAGTCTTTTTAATCAGAGAAACTAATACATGTTGTTCAGAAACAACCCCCAAATCTTAGTGACTCAATATAATGAAGTATGTATTTCTTAGAATCATATACAGGCTGGCAGTAGACCTACCAGGACTCAAGCTTTGTCATGACAACCATGACATTCCATTGACCAAAATCCAGTCACATGACCCAAATTTGGCACATGGCTATCAATCAAATAATCACAGTGTTACCACCAAAGCCGTGACAAGGTTCTCTTTAGCTCTATTGCCAGAGGTCACCTCTGCATGTGCTAAAACATTCACCTCAAAAATAAGGCTCATCAGAGGACTGAAGGGCCAGTGATATCAGGGTGGCAGGCCCCAACCTTGCTGGTTTAGTAATAAGTCTGAGGTGAGGCCTGAACACTGATTTCTAAGAGGTCCCTAAAGATGCTGTAGCCATCATGTTAAGCGAGGTAAGCCAAGAGCAAAGAGACAAATGGCACATGGTCTCCCTGATAAGTGGATGTTAAGTATTCAAATGTGTTTTTTTTTTGTTTTTTTCTCCTTTCTTGCGATTGTTTCTAACATATTTATAAGATGATTTCTTTGTTGCTTTGTATGTCCCTCCCCCATGGTATAACCCATGCTTTCACTGTATTTGATGTTGGTATAATTTGTGGAGGGGAAGGGAAAAAACAAATAGTTTAACTAGGGATACAGGTGGGCCCATTGCAACAATAAGATGTACAAATTGTTATGTCAAAAAAACGAACTTTACAACTTTGGTGGGGGGTGAGGGGAGGATTGGGTGGGGGGAGAGGGGGAAGTATGGGAAGGGATGGGAAGGGGAAACAAAGAGGAGGCAACAATGCTTGATAAAAAATGTGCTCGTTAGCTTGCCCATGTAATTGTAACTCCTCTACACCATATTATCACAATAAAAAAATTCAATATGTAAGGTGATATGATAAAATTAACAAGACTTAAGAAACAAAGGACTTCCACTTATCTGGTTGAATCACTATTAAATAACCCCACGCTGCTGATCACATATATGGTATATATGTACACACTGGAGGGAAACCAGGAGGACGACACAGAACTAGAAGGAATCAGGGAAAAACATACAACAGCAGGACCCATCAGCTGCACTGGACATTGACCAAAATGAACTAAGCAACTCAATGGCAGCCATGGGAGGGAGGGAACAAGTGGGAAAGAGGGAACAGCTGACGCTATGCAAAACAAAAGAAATGTACATATCACCTAATGTGAAAGAAATAACTGTATTGCAAAGCTCATAGAACTCATAAATGTTATAGATCATGATAGACAATTTGCTCCATGAAAGTTAGAGTGTGTTTGTGACTTTAACTAAGTATCACTATCCCACAATACTGTGAAAGTTGGGAAATTATGTAACCACTTAATCACAATAAAAATTTTGAAAAAAAAAAGAAAGTGAATGGTAGGCTGTCAAAAAAGGGCTATGTAATAGTTCAATTTTTTGAAATATAGGGTGTTTATTCTTTTTGTTGTTGTTGTTCCAAAAAACTGTAGCCAGGATCACATTTTACCCAGCTGGATTCCCCTGTCAGTTTTCCTAGCTCATCAGAGAGAACCTGAGCCAGGATAAACTTGCTTGGCAGTTCCAAAGCTCTTCTCTCCTCTGGCCTCTACTTTGTATTTTGTCCACCCCCCTCCCCAGGGTTCTGGCCTGGAGAAGCAATGGTTGTCTTCCTAAAGGAGGTGAGCAGGGCATGGATTTGTCAAGGCTGAGTGTATTTTTCTGATGTCTGCCTGCTAGGTCCCTTCTTGCTCTCAGCCCAGCGTCTTTACCACAAATCACCTCTCTCTGAAGATACGCTGGACTGGCAGAGGTCAAATGGGCTCTCACCTCACTTCTTTTTATAAATTATTATTCATTTGCTTTTATTATTTTCAAGAAGTTGTAGAGAGGGGATCCAATATGTCAGCTTATGAGTACAGTGTAGCTTGATCAATGTCAGCCCTGTCATCATTCTCCTCTGTCTGTCCCAAACCTACCCTTCTGCTCTATTTTCCAAGTTCCATTTTCAGATATATAACTTGAAGACTGCGACTGAATTCGCCCACCTTTCCTCTCTCCATTCTTCTAGCCCCTGTGCCATATACACAAACCCATGCACGCACGCATGCGTGTGCGCACACACACAGACACACACACACATACACACACATTTCTTCTTTCTTTCCTTTTTGTGTTTTATTTCCTCTCCTCTCTTATATCAGAGGCAGGGTCTCTTTCAGTTGGCTAAAACCTAATAATTGTATCCCAGAGTCAGCAAATCAAATGTGCCTGCAGTTTCTATTTTGTATTTATTTGCCAGTGTATTTATTTTCCCTACTACTTATGAAGCAGCAGAGTCCCATAGAATTGAATTGACTTCATTTCAATCTTTGTAAGCTATGTGACCCTGAGTCTCAATTTCTCCATGAGTGGAGTGGGAATAACCTCTTGTGGGAGATGATATAGAAAGTAGAAATTCAGGGATAGTCTCCAGCCTAAAAAGTCTTTCTTAGATATTCAACTAACCCAGTAATTTTTTGTTACTCAGGTGAGTTTCCTAGGACAATATCACAGCATAATCAAACATCCACATTCTAATTCTAATTTTGTGACCCTGGGCCAATTACTTTTCTGTAACTCTAAGTTATCTGTCACATGTAAGAAAGAATGTTAATTATCATCTTATTTCTTCTATGGGTTTCCATAAAGAAATAGGAAAGAAGATAAAAGCTTCTAGCTCTTTAAAAAGCAATATACTAGGCAGGCACTGGTGGCTTATGCCTGTAATCCTAGCTACTCAGAAAGGTGAGTTCTGAAGATCACAGTTCAAAGCCAGCGTAGGCAGGAAACTCTTATCTACAATTAACCACCAGAAGTGGCATTGTGGCACAAAGTGGTAGAGTATTAGCCTTTTGAGCAAAAGGAGTTCAGGGACAATGCCCAGGCTGGGAGTTCAAGCTCCACAACACACACACACACACACACACACACACACACACACACACACACACACACACACACACACATACACAGCAATATACCTATATATAGTATCCTATCATATCAAAAGTCAATTAAACAGACTATGAGAGAGAAGCTTGTTTTTCTTTTCTTTTTTTTTTTTTTTTGAAGGGCGGGTCCTGTCATGGGGCCTGAACTCTGGGCCTGGGTGCTGTCCCTCAGCTCTTCAGCTCAAGGCTAGCACTCTATCACTTGAGCTACAGAGCTACTTCTGACTTTTTTCTTTTTGCTTATGTGGTGCTGAGGAATCGAACCCAGGGCCTCATGCATGCAAGGCAAGTGCTCTACCACTGAGCCACCTTCCCAGACCCAGAAGCTTGTTTTTCTAGAAAGAAAGAGATATCTGCAAATAACATGCCCTATAATCTACAGTTCAAGGTCAGGTTTGAGGGTTTTGTTTGTTTTCTTCTGATTTTGCTGATTTGTTCCCAGGTAAATCTGAACATTAAAGTTATAATCTGAAACTCAATCCTTAAATATTTAGAAAAGTTCTCTAGCAACTTGGAGACTGACTTCAGTTATCCATCATTCAGGAGTAATTGGTTGTCACAGGTTGAGTTAGGGTTGGGCTAATGCACTTTGCATCTGAGTCTCTTAGCATGTGCCAGGGAAATGAGAAGCTGGAAATGCCTTGAAGCTACACCCACAAAGCTCATCATGTTGTTAGAGTTCAGGCTGTTCTGTAGGAAATGGCATGATGGGCTTTTCAAGCTTAAAGAAGTGTTTGAAAGACCAGGCAATTTTTTTCACTCTGCTAATGACAGGAAATGAATCACTCCCTGCTTTATTGGCCAGCAAAGTTCCTTTTTCCACTCTTCAGGAGTGACCTTGCTGCAGGATTTTGCTCCCCTCAAGAGGCACCCAGGGGCCTCCTCCACTCAGATTGTCACAATAAATAGCCTCAACCTTAAGCCAAGGAGGGAAAGTCACTACCAGAGGAACAATTGTCCATTAGACTGGACTTTAAAAATGTGACATCTCAGGTTGAGTGGGATAGGTCACATCTATAATCATAGCTACTGGGAAGGTGAATATCTGTAGGATTGAGATTTGAGGCCAGCCCAGGGAAAATATCAGTGAGACTCCATCTTTTTTTTTTTAATGGTCTTGGGGCTTGAACTCAGGCCCTGGGCCTTGTGCTTGAGCTTTCTTTGCTAAGGCTAGTCCTCTACACTTGAACCACAGCACCACTTCTGGCTTTTTTGGAAAGTCTCACAGACTTCCCCACCTAGACTGGTTTCAAACTGTGATGCTCAGATCTCATCGTCCTGAATAGCTAGAATTACAGGCATGAGCCACCAGCAGCCAGCGAGACTCCACCTTAACTAACAAACTGGGCCTGGCGGTTCATGTCAGAATGTATACAGACTAGTAATACATCAGATACATCAGACATTGTGTGTGTGTTGAGGTGGGGGGGAGGGTTTTGCTAGGAATTGAACTCAGCACCTTGTGCATGTGAGTAAAGTACTCTGCCACTTGCTTTTTATTCTTTTCTTTTCTTCTTCTTTTCTTTTTTGAAATAGGGTTTCACTGCCTTTGCCTCCAGCCTTGAACTTGTGCTGATCTGGCCTCAACCTCCCCTGTAGCTGAGATTCTGGGATTACAAATATGTACTACCTCTTCTGCGTGCTTATGACTCCTTACACAGAAAAAATAAGATTTAAATACCCCAATATCAATCATAATACACAATAAAAATGACAACTTGTTAGCTTAGTAGCTAGCAATCCTTATTACATGAACAAGTAGAGACTAGTGAGTTTGTGCCTACACATTCCGTAACCTTGCTCCTCTCTGAACTATACCCCAGAGCCCTCTTCCCACCTGGGCAGCCTGAAAAGGTCTTACAATAAGTTCAGAGCAAGTAAAAGAAGGGAAAGAATATTGCTTAGTGCCAAAGTCTTTCCTAAGTGTTTGAAGGAACTATCTCACTTAATGTGAAGAAATCAGGCATAGGGCTAACCCAGCCCTACAAGGAAATGTGGTCTTCTTCCATCCAGAATCTTCTAATCCTCAGCAGTAGCCCTCATATAACATGGCTCATGTCAAGCAGAGACATTAGACCATAGGCACAGAGGCATATCCACAAGACAGGGAAGGGCTTGATCATGCCAAGTACAGTGTGTGTCCAGGGAATTCTTCAGCCACTGTCCCTAAGGATAAGGCTTCACCCATCTGCAGAGGGATCCTGTCCCAGAGCCAACATCAAGCATATGTTTTACACAGAAGACTGTATAGATTACAGTCTTAGGGCCTCTAAGTATGCAGAGAAAGCAAGCAGATGTGCCTATCCCAGCACGAAGGACAGGCCTTCACAGACAGTGACAAAGAATGGGGGACCAATTACATACAAAGACAGGGAGGAACAGAAGGAGAGAGGAAAAAATATGGGAGGAAAAAAGAAGATCCCCTGTGGAGAAACATGGGATACCCTGTGTTATATTACAGTGATAGGATCATTTTTCTTCTCTTCAAAGTACAAGCAAAGCCAGACACTTTGTGGCTCATACCTGTAATCCTAGCTACCCAGGAGCATAAAATCTAAAATGGCCGTTCAAAGCCTGGACAGAAAAGTTCATGACTCTCTTATCGCAAATTAATTAGCAAAATCCAGAAGCAGAGGTGTGGCCTATAGGTAAGAGCATAAGACTTGATTTAAAAAGAAAAGCCAAGATAGAGTATGAAGCCCTAAGTTCAAGCCCCAATACTGGCAAATATACACACACGTGCACATACACACACACATACACAAGCATGCACACACACATGCATGCATGCACACACGCATACACACACACACTACAAGCAAAATGGCTGAAAAGCTTAAATTTGGAAGTACAATTGGTTTGATTTGATTCCTTTTCCTTTTACACTGACTCATCTCTAAATACATACAGAGTGGAAGGTTTGATAGTTTTTCAGCTTAAGGATTTCAAGTGAGCTGATGCTCTGGAACCTGGCTTCCAATTCCAGCAGAATAATCAGAGAGAACTTCCTCCTTGCTGATGGAGGGTATATCCCATTTGACATTCCTCCTCATCAGGAAATTCCTAGAGTATGGGAAGACTCACTGTGATTTATCAGGGCAGTTCAGATAAAATATATGTCATTAGGAGAGTCAAGAGAAAAAGATCTAAAGTGCACAGTGGGGAGAGCACTTCAGTAACTTCATGACTCAGATCTCCAGTTGCCCGTCTCTGGGAGGAGTAATGGTTTGTTAACTTAAACGAGTGTGAGATGAAATGTCTACAGTCCCAGTATCAGGAGAAGAATGTGTTGATTAGAGTCTAGTCACAGCTAGAAGATGCCAGAAGCAGGAAATTCAACATAGTTGCTTCTGACCACTAATGATTTTAATTGAGCTGTAACATCTTTTGTAAAAACAAATGATTAAACTGTGACTATAAGATGAAAACAAGACCATGATTAGTGGTTCCAGAGGCCATTAGTGGTCAAGATCATTGGCTCTGGGACAGGCCAGCCAGGATTCCTGTCCCTGTTCTGTTGCTTATCTTGGGGTATGATCTTGAGCAAGTTACTTAATTGCTCTATGCTTCTATTTCCCTCACGTGCAAATTGGAGATGTGGAGCTTACCAAGATCTACATGTTGTTGGGGTAATTGAAATAAATTACTTAATGCATCTACAGCAATGAGGAAGAGGTCTGGATCATATTGTAAACTTAAAAGTGCCATCTCCTGTGACTTTGAACATATCTATAGTTACATAGAGCAGGGACTTTCTAGGAACAAAAAGAAAAGGTCAAGGCTGCTGTCTGAGCATCAGGATCACTATCAAAAGTAGGCTGTGTATGTTGCCTGAAGGAAGGCTATTGAGGTTCGAAACTCAGAAATTAAAAGAATAAGGAAGTTACCGACATGGGTTAGCTTAGTATTCAACCATGAACTTCCATCATACACACTTGTATGAACTGATTACTTTTGCATCAACATTTATATTCCAGACACTACTAGCTATGTGGCAGACAAAAACAAAGGAAATATGGCCTTTCTGAGTAATAACCCCACCTGGGAAATCAGAAGTTATATGTGTTGGGTCTTAAAGATATATATGAGTTCTGTGATAAGAAAGTGTTCCAAGAATAAATTGAAACAAGGCTGTACAGGAACTATGTAACATGCCAAACAGTATGAAAATGATCCAGTGGGCACTGGTAGAACCTCCAAGAGTGCTCATTGAAGACATGGATCCATCTCTGTGTTTCAGAAAGACACCTCCAGTGACAATGTAGAGGATGAACTTGTAAAGGAGGAGAACAAAGCCAAAAATGTTGAAATAGCCCACATACAAAAAAATGAAAGTCTAAACTAAGACACAGTCAACAGGGATAGAAAGGTAGGGATGACTGGATAGGAGAAACAGAAATATTTACTGGTAGTAATTAAGAACCAAAATTATTTCAAGGACTACATTTTGGAAAACTAGTCAGCTAGTGGTGGCTGATTAAAAAGCCTATGGATTAGAAACACACGTTCCTATTTGGTTTGTTGGGGGCCGAAGCAGATGCAAGTACATTTGAATGTACTGAGTTTGAAGAACTTGAGGCCATCAAGTGAAGGAGTCCATAAGTAGCTGAGACAAAATCAAATGAAAGAGTCTGTAATTAACTGAGACTAAGTCCTGAGCAGAAGACAGGTCTAAAATAGAGACATAAACATTGCTAGCATTCACGCTTTGTTTGGAGACATGATGGTGACATCACATGATGCTAAGGAGTGGCCAAAGTTGGATTTCAGGGTGTCTGAGAGAAATGGCAGGGAGAAAGAAAAGTAGTCAGAGCTACTGGGAAGCTCTGCTTCTAACTCTGAGGCCTCAGGCTAAGCTTTGACTCCCCAGGTTCTGCTTTTCACCATATATATTGATGATTCTACTTCTCACCAATATACCTTAGCTCCATTTGAGCTCATGGTAAACAGCTAAGTGAACATCTATGAAGAGTCTGGAAACTTAACAATGTATGGCAGGGTGGGACTTCTTGTTTCATCCTCCTTCCTACAACTTGGATTCTGCCACAAGACTGTACATGTTCTCTGAACAGCCTGATGCTGTGGAGGTTCGGTGTTTTTCACTGTGTCTCCAGAGGCGCCACCTGACTCCTGGCTCTAGGCCAGGTCACACTGGCGGCACGTGGCGTTCTCAGCATTCCACATAGCAAAAGTGTGAGGCTTCAGTTGGTCCATAGTTTTTACAATCTCCTAAAAAGAGTCTTGTTTCAAATGTACTTTCACGGCTCAAGTACTTGCAAAAGACCAAGACAGCTCTACTCTGTTTAGAAGTATGTTATCACTAGAGACAGATGAACCATGATTAGAATTCTGTCTTTATCTCTTGCTGGCCACAAGACATCAGAGACTCAGTTTAAGCTTTGGATGTCTTGTTTTCTCCTCCGAAAATTAGGGTTGGCCCATTAATTGAGTGGATTGGGTACCAATACTGCTTCAACTCTTCCTTCTCAGCATGATAAGATGCAAAGAAAAATCTGCTGCAGACATTTGGAGAAGTTCATCTCACTTCTAGGGCAGGGCTACAGAAAATGTGGTTTCATGTTGCCATTTTGCTTCTACCATTAGAAGAGAGCCAGTGTCAGAGACAGAAGACAGAAAACCAGGACTGCATTTGATGTCATGGATACTGTCCCAACCAATCTGCAGATTCATCTAATTCTGGTCTTTCTAGAATAGACAGAAGTATTTTATAATTTCAGCAAGCATCTTTGAGATTTCAAAGTATCTTTACTGACAAGGTAGCAGTAAAGGTTTAATAGGATTGTAGTAAAAATTAAATGAGACCTTGTGAAATGCTTAGGATGTTAGATCTACTCAAGTAGCTACCATTACTGTTGTACTGCATTATTTTTTTTTTTTTGGGTCCGGTCGTGGGGCCTGAACTCTGGGCCTGGGCGCTGTCCCTCAGCTCTTCAGCTGAAGGCTAGCGCTCTCCACTTGAGCCACAGCGCCACTTCCGGCTTTTTTTTTTCTTTTTGCTTATGTGGTGCTGAGGAATTGAACCCAGGGCCTTGGGCATGCAAGGCAAGTGCTCTACCACTGAGCTAACTCCCCAGCCCCTGTACTGCATTATTGTTGCCTCTTCTACTTACCCAGAATGTCTGTTTGTACAGAAGTTCCATCTTTTGTGGGTTTTGTTTTGTTTTGTTTTTTGGGTCCAGTCGTGGGGCCTGAACTCTGGGCCTGCGTGCTGTCTCTCAGCTCTTCAGCTCAAGGCTAGCACTCTACCACTTGAGCCAGAGCGCCACTTCCAGCTTTTTTCATTTTGCTTATGTGGTGCTGAGGAATCAAACTCAAGGCCTCAGGCATGCAAGGCAAGCACTCTACCACTGAGCCACCTTCCCAGCCCCTCTTTGGTGGTTTATCTGGGGAAAATAGCATGCATATATTATGGTCAGCTTTGTTCTGAACCCTGGCAGCTGGTGGACTATTTTATTCATAACTTCCATGTTCTCCACATGCTCACTGAAAATATTTCCCAGGTTATCTCACCAAATAATTTACAGTAATTCTAAGCAGAGTGCTTTCTCTCAATATTCCCTTTTCAAAGGATAAATCTGAACTGGACCATGAACCTTACTTAGGTCTCCCTCCCTTCAGAGTACATCTCATAAGCAACAGGTATCTTCACAGTTCACTCAGGTGCAAAACTTCTGCAAATAGACACCTCTATCTGTGAAGCTCCAGACAAGGCCCAATAGATACAGAGAATGGAGACTACTTAGCCTCAAGTCAAGGATTAAGGAAACGTTTTGAAAGAGGAGGAACAGCATTGCAATGATGTGACTGGGCTGAGCTGATTGAACAAAATAGTATCCTTCCTAGAAAGAAGCAAAGGCTCTGTGAACAACAGAGAGTACTGAGAAAATTCCTTTTGTCAAGCAAAAACAGTCCTTATTCTGTTTGGGGCTAACCAAAGCTTAGTGAACAAGTATACAGTCATTTCTGATATGTGTATATATTTATAGATGTATATATACCTATACATATTTGTACACTCATACATATACAACATGAACACACAATATGTAACTATGCCCTGACACAACTGAAAAGAAGAATAACAATGCTTGGGTACAGATTGCTCTGGGGACTACAGTCATTTCTGATATGTGTATATATTTATAGATGTATATATACCTATACATATTTGTACACTCATACATATACAACATGAACACACAATATGTAACTATGCCCTGACACAACTGAAAAGAAGAATAACAATGCTTGGGTACAGATTGCTCTGGGGACTTTTTAAATTTTTTCAAGTTTCCTAATGAAAACTTTTATAGACATCTATTTTATAATTAGAAAAAATAATTGTACAAATTGGGATGTGTATGCAGAGAGAGAGAGAGAGAGAGAGAGAGAGAGAGAGAGAGAGAGAGAGAGAACATGCTTCATAACTCATGACGCTTCTGCTAGGCCAGTCCGGCCTTAGTGGTTCCTCTCCTCACAGACAAATCTCTACTATTTAAGACACGAGACACACTGTCGTGTAGCTTGCCAAAGGTAGCAACCAGCTCCAGTAACACACTGCATTGCTTTGTCATCAGCCTGTGGTAGAGCTAGAGGCAAATGTGATAGATGAACTCTTCCAAGAAGTAATAGGGAGAAACAGGAAGGATTCTCTGAAAATCCAATCAACATCTTTTTCCTGGTATTTATTGGGAAATATTCAATCAGTTAATTTAGCACTTCCCAATTCTATTGTGTTTTAGAGGAGGAAGGGCAGAAAGCAGGAAGAGAAAGTGAGGGATGAAGAGAAAGAGGATAGGAGGAAAAGAAGAGGGAGAGAGAAAAGGAGCAACAACAGTACAAATGTCTTCCATTCCTTGAGATCAGTGTCAGAATTTTAAAAGAAATTACCTCCACCAGCCAGCTCTGGGATTCTCTTTGGGAAATTGTTTCCTTATGGAAACATTGTATGAAGGTACAGTGTGAGTCTCTGAGGAGTGGTATTGACAAGACGGGGCGACAACAAATAGGACAGGAACAGCCCGAAATTCTAAGAAAAAAGTACAGCTAATTTCCAACTGAGGTTACATGCTTCCTTGAGATGTGAAGAGATTAAATTCCACTTAGATTTCCTCAAATCTTGAGTAGAACCTGTTAAACAGAAGCACCACACATACACACACACACTCACACACATACATACACACACGTGTGTGTGCACAAACACATACAGATAGGGAGGGGGAGAGAGAAAGAGAGAGAGAGTGAAAGAGAGAGAGAGCACCCTGGAAACGTAACAGCAGTTTTGTGGAACTCAAAATGCTAAACCTTTGTTAGTTGGGCTTGACCCAGAATGGGACCTAGGTATCCAAGGATGAGACCATACTTACACTGAATTTATTTAACAGAAGCAGGTTTCCCAATGCAAAGGTGACTTGAATATAAGAGTAGTGATTTATTCTCAGACACTCCAGGTCTGTATTCTGACTTCTGTCTATGTGACCTTGGAAAGGCCATTTATCTTCCCTGATCCATTATTCTCAGCAATAAAATGGTAGGCTATCAGAAGACAGACCTCATAGGATCATATAAATTATAAATCCACAAATGAGCTGAAGTCTGTAGCACAAGGTCCAACACATAATTGCCCAATAAATGGAGCCTTTTATACATTCTCTACAGATAAAATGCATTCTAATGCTAAAGGTACAAGAGACCAGCTGGCCACCAGCAACCTGTTCAACCTCCCACTATCAGGTGTACTGTCTACAATTGGGAAACATCTGCTTTACTTCAAATAAGCCACTAGGGTTTTAGCAAATAAAATTAATACAGGCCTAAAGAAAATATAGGGCAAATATGTATTCAAATGGGTACTTGCCTACATGATTGTAAGAAGTGGTTATTATAATAGAAAATAAAATGCTTCAATGCTCCTGCCACTGTCTGAATATATTCGTGATTAGTCGGAATTTACACAATACCATTTTTCTAAGGATTATAGTTTCTTATTCCAAGTTCAACATATATATTGAAGCTTTGTTCTCCCCCCTCTCTCTCTCTTTCTCTCTGGATTTGTATAAGGAAGACTGAAATGAGATTAAACAAATTTATAATATACCTATATCATATTTTCAGCTGGAAAAAAAAAAAAACAAGGAAGTCTGAACCAGTCAACCCACTTCCCTACCTCCAGCTAGGCCATCAATGGCAGTAGTTGTACTTCAATAGAAGCAGAGGAAGACCTGTCATACCTCTACAGGGAGCCAAGTGAGATAAGAAATGGGCCCCCCAAGAAAAGAGCCAATTGTTTAAAAAATTCTGCAAGGCCGGGTGTCTTTCGAGTCCTCCAAAAGCTGTATTGCTGAGCACAAAATGTTGCAGTATAAAAGAGCCACTGTTACAGAGTTTAACATCATCCCACAGAAGGATCTCGATAATCTGTGATGGGAATAGAAATGTTTCTGTACCTTTTCTTAATAGATTCTAGAGGGGGGAAAAAGCATAACAAGAGCTAGCGAAGGAGAATCACTAAAGAGAAAGAAAAAGGTTAACTGTCTCCACACTCAAAAATCATTGACATGCACACCACATAAAAAGTGAACTAAATTCCACAGGCCTGCGGGTTCATGGTGCATAGGTGCCAGAAACACCAAGGATGCGTGAGAAATGCAAAACTGAATTCATGCATTAATAGTCACAGAATAATTTCTTTAGAAAAAATTGGATGGAGATGGATATTCATTTTAAGAGAGAGACAGAGTGAAAAAGACCCATGGCTCATGCATGCAATCCAAGCTACTTACTTGAAAGGCTGAGATGGTAAGGATTGTAGGTAGAAGTCAGCCCAGACAGACACATGAGATCCGCATCTCAACCAATAGCTGGATGTGGTGGCATGCATTTGTCTTCCCATCTATGTTAGGAAGGCTAAAATAGGAGGATTGCAGTCCTGGTACAGGCCCCTGCAAAAACGGAAATCATATCTCAAAAAATAACTACGGCAAAAAGAGGCCTAGAGGTGTGGTTCAGTGGGGCAGCATCTCCTAGCAAATGCAAAGCCCTGAGTTCAAACCCCATGCTCTCCCCTAATTTTTTTTATTTTATTAATCCAAATTCCAAATAATTTACATTAAATTTTTATTCTCTGAAAAATCAGAGTGGCCATAAGAGAACTCAGGGAAGGTCACGATTACACCACCCAAGTCATACTTCAGCAATTTTGCAAACAGATAGAAGCTAACCTTTGGCAGTAATGCCCTATCAACTCTGTCAGTTTGCCTCACCCTGTGTGTCAGAATTTATATAGTCTCAGTGGTGCTTCAAAGAACAAGTTGTCTCACAGTTCAAGGAAACCCCAGCTGCCATGCTCTAAAGACCAGAGGATGCGGAGACAGGCAGCCTGCGCCCTGCTCCACCTCGACACACAGCCTCCTGACTCCACTGGGGAGACCCACATTTCCCTGTGGGTGGCCACCGCTGAGGCATGGCTCCACAGTGAGATCCCTCCCAGGAAAGCAGCAGCAGTTCTCAGACTATTCAGAAACTCCCCTGCTGGGTGAGACAAATTCTTTGGATGAAATAACCTCCTAAAAGAACAAAAAAAAAAAAAAAAGAAAAGAAAAGAAAATCACGTTGGAAATGCTTTGGAAACAAGTGAATTGTGTGGATGTTGAACAGAGGATCATTTGATCGCACTTTGTTTTAAAAATGCTCGTGGGCAGAATGATTTATGTCACACTTCTGTGGGCGTCCCCAGCAAGTTCAGCCAGTGGGAAATCTGTACCCACGACTCCCACTTCCACAGACTCTAGAACTTCAGTACTAGCTCCTCTTGAACCTGCAGAAGAGGATAATTCAGCCACTGACATTCCTGTACCAGAAGCAGAGGGAATACTTAAGGTTAAGACACTCATCTATACAACTACTATAGTCATTTTCCTAAAGAAAGGGAGAGTGGACCTTTGTATTTATGTGGAGGACCGGAATGAGGGTGGAGTTTGGGTGAAGGCAGAAAGGGACCCAAGAGGAAGGGACTAGAAGCAGAAGCCTTACCTGGGTTTCACAATGGAGCTGTCTGAGACCCTGCAGGGGTCAGAGACATAGAGAGGCATAGTCAGAAACTACAAAGATTAAAGGGGCTAAATATTCACATTTCCGGTGTCGGGATTGTTTTTCCCAAGTGAGACCAGTTGAGACCAGACAATAACAGTGAACCTGAGAAGTTCACATACCTGGAACTCATGTTACAATGAAAACAGACCACTTGTGGCAAACACCATCACAGTTACCGCTCAGACAGAAAAGAAAGAAAGAAACAAAACAATAACCTTGGAGTCCCAGATATAATGAAATCACAAATGTACGCAGCCCTTATCCAAAAGCTGTTAAGAGATGGAGAAGTTTATGTGCTCTAATCTAAGAGTTCTATTTGGGGGTTGGAGCATAGAACCCTTTAAGACAGATGATTAGGCACTGAACTTTTCTGTTAAAGGGGAAAAGAAACAATGCCTTCAAGCACAAAGATATGACATATTGCAGAGAGTGTGCAAGGTCTCCAAAGCCCTCTGGACCTCTGGCAAAGGACATTTACCCCAGTTGCATCTTACCTCATTGTGAAATGAGGAAGCAGAGGGCAGAATAGGTGAAATAATCCATCATCATTTCAAATAGCAAGGTTGCAACAGAACTCAGGTTGGCACCCTTGGCCTCCTAAAACTAAATGCTTTCCACTGCTTTGTGAATTATTAAAAGAAAGTTCTGCTGTTTTTTTTTTGCTTCCATCTCACACCCAACACACAAAAATCAAATCGCTATCATCTGTCATTCAAGTCTAAATGTGCCACAGATCAAAATGTTAAGACACCTGGACAATTACATGAGCACACTTTTGGTACCTGTATTTAACTTGACTACTGGTGGCTCACGCCTGTAATCCTAGCTACTCAGGAGGCTGAGATCTGAGGATCTCGGTTCAAAGCCAGCCCAAGCAGGAAAGACCGTGAGACTCCTATCTCCAATAAACCACCAGAAAATCAGAAGTGGCGCTGTAGCTCAAGTGGTAGAGCGCTTGCCTTGAGCTGAAGAGCTGAGGGACAGCACCCAGGCCCAGAGTTCAAGCCCCACGGCCGACAAAAAAATTTAAAAAAAAATAAATAAAATAAAATAAAATAAAATAAAATATTTTTCAATTCTGAGTGAAGCATAAGTCTGATGAGAGCTGCTTGGGTTCTCAAAGTGATCCTTTGTCATTATTCATCTCCATCAGCCAACTTTAGACATGACCACAACCATGTGCAAACCCCAATCATCGGCCGCATGCTCTCCTATACTCCTCTACTGCTGGCTGGACATCTTTGTGAGGCAGTTTCATCTTATTCTCATTAGTGTTCAGCTGGGAACTCTGTCCTCCTTTCCTTCTCTCTATTCAGAACATGGACTGTTGTTCTTTCCAAATTGATGTGAACCTTCCAAGTTGTCATGGAGCCAGACCCCCTTGCTTGCCACCTCCCCCCACCCCCCACTAACTAATGTGACTTCTTAAGATCTGGGCCAGAAACATAAAACATTGTGTTGCAAAGGGACCCTGAACGCAATGCAGCAGGGATTTGGGTGGGCTTTCAGAGCGTATAATATATCTTTATCAGTTGGCTAAAGATGCTAATCGAAAATTACTATGTACCAACATTTTTTGATCCCTTTCTCTCTTCACTTTGCAAGAGCAAATCCTTAGAGGAGCAAAGATTCTAGGAAAAAGTAGAACACCAGTTATGTAATTATTTTAAGCAACCAAGTATGTAGAATGCTAATATTTCCAAAAGCAGTCATTATCTGGTGCATTGGTGTCATTACTCAGTGTGAACAGCAGCCTGGAACAAGAAGTAGATGTTGGGGTCCTGGTTGATCACATCCCAAACAAAGGAGGTTCTAGTGCCAAGCCGGCAATGGTAACCATTCGAAGCCATTGATTGCCATGACTCTCACACACACACCCCATTTCACCTGCCATCTTGCTCCCTGCTTCTTCACAGCCAAAAATAGTGCACACTCAGGGTCACTTTTAAAGCCTCCAGAGGAGGAACATGTATTGAACTCCAGATTTTATGAAAGGAATTTATACAACCTTTTCTCCTCACAACAGCTTTAAGCCTAGACCTCTCAGAAGCACGGACAGGCCTCACCCGGAATGAACCTGCACACATCCTGTCTTGGACAGTCACCAGTCAAGGACAGCGCTGGCCAGAGCAGGACCTCACACAGCAGCAGAAGCGGAAGCTAGTATGGTTCCTTAGCTTGTGTGCCTGGTGGTTTCTTTTCCCCATGGCTCCTGGAATTCTTTGTCTAGACCTCCTACCATACTGGGCCCGGCCTATCCAAGGATTGCTTTGAGGTTTAATAGCTCATCAATTGCATTCCCTCCTTTAAGTCCAGGCTCACCCTTCTCTCCTTCCCCACTCTGCCTAAGTAACCATCTGTATCAGTCTCACTAGGTTGAATCTGATCATCTAAATTTATATCTATATTCTCTCTTTCTGTGGTTGGTTGGTTGGTTGGTTTTTGGTAGTATTTGGGTTTGAACTCGGGGCTTCATGCTTACTTGGCAGGTGCCCTACCACTTGAACCACACCTCCTGCTGCCTCTGCCCTTTCCCTTTCCCTTTGTTGACATAATATACTTCCCCTTTAATTTCTATAAGCCTATCTTTTTAAATTTCATTGAGGTTACACCCAAAAGAACTGAAAACAATTAAAACAGAAATCACACACCCACATCCACAGCAATATTATTTACTTAAAACAGTCAAAAGGTAGATGCAACTCAAGTGCTCACTGATAAGTGAATGAACAAACTGTGGCACATACACACACTGGAATATTAAACAGCTGTTTAAAAAACAGTCAATCTAAGGAAGGAATGAGAGTGAAAGAGGGAACGGCCTACACTAAGCAAAAGGAAAGAAATGTAAACATCACCTGATGTGGAAGAAATAATTTGTATTGTCAAAGCTCATAGAATTCACAAACTCTGTAGACCATGATAATGACAATTTGCCTTGTGAAGGTTTAAAATGTGCTTGTGACTTTAACTAAATATCACTATTCCTCAATACTGTGAAATATGTGAAATGTATGTAATCACCTATTTCAATTTTTTTAAAAAAGTGGGAGAAGGGATGAGTTAGGAGGGATGGGTGACAATGTTGTCAGACACCTTGTACTCATATACTATTTTGTAGAATAGGAACTTCTTTGTACAACAACTTAAAGATAATAATAAAAAATGGTTTTTTTATATAAAGAATAAAAGCCTGGAGCTGGTGGCTCAGGCTATTAATCTTAGCTACCAGGATCTGAGATCTGAGCAAAGTCTGAGGAAAGTCTGAAACTCTTATCTCAAAAAAAAAAAAAACTTGAGGTACAACTGAAGATTGAAGCTTTGTAGCTCTCAATGATTACAGTTACTCTCTTATTTTCAGAAAAAGCCAGATACTGAATTTGGATCTGAAAACTGTGATACACAAATTTACTTAAGTTATTTGGATTGATGCCTAAGTAGAATTTATATGTTTTCAGTTTTATATTTACTTAGATTCCTTCTTTAACATTTACTCTTTTGGGGGGAGGGAGTCCAGTCATGGGGCCTGAACTCTGGGCCTGGGCACTGTCCCTCAGCTCTTCAGCTCAAGGCTAGCGCTCTACCACTTGAGCCACAGCACCACTTCCGGTTTTTTTCTTTTTGCTTATGTGGTGCTGAGGAATCCAAGCCAGGGCTTCAGGCATGCAAGGCAAGCACTCTACCACTGAGCCACCTTCCCAGCCCCAACATTTACTCTTTTAATGAATACACATTACCTTAATTTACAAAATAAGTATTTCAATGAGACAAAAAAATTGATTCTGTGTTGGTTCCATATCTTAGCTATGGTAAATAATGCTTCAGTGAACATAGTTGTAGTATGGCCTTGTTTGTGACCGTTTGGGTAAATGCCCAGGAGTGGTATTGCTAGATCATAGGGGAGCTCTATGTTGAGTTTTCTGAGGAAACTCCATACTCCTTTCCAAAGTGGTTGAACCAGTTTACATTCCCACCAACAGTGTAGTAGTATTCCTTTTTGGCCACATCCCTGCCAGCATCTATTATTATTTGTTTTAGTGATAATGGCCATTCTAAGATGAATGGATCAAGAAAATATGATATATACACACAATGGAATTCTATGCTTCCATTAGAAAGAATGACATTGCCCATTCATAAGGAAATGGAAAGAATTGGAGGAAAATAATCATATTAAGTGAAGTAAGCTAGACCCAAAGAAGCATAGGCTCCATGGTTTCCCTCATTTGCAATAATTACTATATATCTAGGATAGTCCTAGCTGAGGATTACAATAGCTCAATAGTTATGTACATATGACCATATAAAATTATGCTAGTGGCAAAGGACATAGCTAGCAAGATCAATAGAAAGCCCACGGATTGGGAGAAGATCTACACTAGCCATAAATGGACAAGGGTCTCATATCTAAAATATACTTGGAACTTAAAAAATTAAATCCACTAACAACAAATCTTCAAAGAAACAACTGCCCAATAAATAAGTGGGCTAAAGACTTCAAGAGAAACTTCTCTGAAGAGGAAAGATGGCCAATAAACCATGAAGAAATGCTCAACCTTTCTAGCCATAAAAGAAATGCAAATCAAAACAACATTGAGTTATCACCTCACTCCAGTTAGAAAGGCTATAATCAAGAACTCTAAGAACAACAGATGCTGAAGGGGAATGTGGACAGAAGGGAACCTTACTGCATTGTTGGTGGGAGTGTAAACTTGTTCAACCACTTTGGAAAGCAGTATGGAGGTTCCTCAAAAGACTCCACATAGAGCTTCCCTATGACCCAGCAGTCCCACTTTTGGGCATTTACCCAAATGCTTACAAACAAGCCCACACTAAAGCTACCAACACAACTATGTTTATTGCAGCATTATTTACCATAGCTAAGATATGGAACCAACCCAGATGCCCCTCAGTAGATGAATGGATCAAGAAAATGTGGTATATATACACAATGGAATTCTATGCCTCCATCAGAAACAATGACATTGCCCCATTTGTGAGGAAATGGAAAGACTTGGAAAAAATTATATTAAGTGAAGTAAGCCAAGCCCAAAGAAACATAGGTCCCATGGTTTCCCTTATTTGCAATATCTAGTTTATATTCATATATACCTTTTCAAGCAGAAAAGGTCAGATAAGGTGATGTTAGGAAAATGAACCCTAAGATATGTATTTAAATGTTTTTTTTTCTTTCATGCATTTGTTTCTAACGCATTTATAAGATTATTTCTTTGTTGCTTTGTATGTCCTTCCCCCACAGTATAACCCCTGCTTTCACTGTATTTGATGTCGGTATAATTTGTGGAGGGAAAGGGGAAAAACAAGTCGTTTAAATAAGGATACAGGTGGACCCATTGCAGCAATGAGAAGCTCAAGTTGTCATGTTGAAAATGAACTTTACAACTTTGGTGGGGGGGGTGGGGAGGATTGGGTGGGGGGGTGGGGGGAGGCTGGGAAGGGATGGGAAGGGTAAACAAAGGAGCAGGCTACAATGCTTGATAAGAAATGTACTCACTATCTTGCCCATGTAATTGTAACCCCTCTGTACAGTATTTTCACAATAAAAAAAGAAAGAAAATGTGGCATATATACACAATGGAATTCAATGACATTGCCTCATTTGTTAGGAAATGGAAAGACTTGGAAAAATTATATTAAGTGAAGTAAGCCAGGCCCAAAGAAACATAGATCCCATGGTTTCCCTTATTTGCAATAACTAGTATATGTCTGAATCAAGCAGAAAGGGTCAGATAAGGTGATGTTAGAAAAAATGAACCCCACGATAAGTATTCAAATGTTTTCTTTTTCTTTCATGTGATTGTTTCTAACATATTTATAAGATGATTTCTTTGTTGCTTTGTATGTCCCTCCCCCACGGTATAACCCCTGTTTTCACTGTATTTGATGTTGGTATAATTTGTGGAGGGGAAGGTAAAAAGCAAATCGTTTAAATAGGGATACAAGTGGACTCATTGCAACAATGAGATGTACAAATTGTTATGTCAAAAAACGAACTTTACAACTTTGTGGGGGAGGGGAGGATTGGATTGGGGGTGTGGGGGGAGTCTGGAATGGGAAGGGGTGGGAAGGGGAAACAAAGGAGGAGGCAACAATGCTTGATAAGAAATGTACTCATTACCTTGCTCATGTAATTGTAACCCCTCTGTACGGTATTTTCACAATAAAAAATTAAAAAAAAATTACAATAGTTGAAATGAACTCCGAGATATGGAAACAAGAGTTTGTTTTGTTTTATGTACTCTGTGAAGTTATTTCTTTTGTCTTTTGAGTTTTTTCCCCTTTAGTTTATCCTCTGTTGTCACTGTTTTTGATTTTGGTACCCTGTGTCTTGTATATATGTTTATCTGATTTAGGAAAGGAAAAGGGAATCACAAAATGGTGAGACAAAGGACAAAGGGTGAACCAATGCAACAGCAATACTCACAAGACACTTTGTTGAAAATGAACTTTACAACTTTGGGGTGGAAGGGAGTCAGGGGGAGGGAAAGCAGGAAAAACAAGGAGGGGGTAACAATGTTCAACAAGAAATGTACTCATTAACTTCTTTATGTGACTGTAACCCCGCTGAGCATCACCTTTACAATAAAAATTAAATTAATTATTTTTTTTAAAAAAAAGAGGATGAAACTCTGCTAGATTCTACAACGTGGATGGACATTGGAGTCATTGTGGGAGGTTAATAAAGCCAGTCACAAAGGTCAGATATGGGATGACCCCACAAATGCAAGGTACTTAGAATAGAAAAATTTCTAGAAACAGAAAGAATAATGGTGGCTTCCAGAGGCCATGGAAGAGAGGTTATTTTTAATAGGTATATACATGGAAAGATGAAAAACAAATCTTGAGATAGATGGGGTATAATAGTTGAACAACAATACATGTTGTGTTTAATGTCACTGGCCTATACAAAGTGAATAACACATTTAATTTTTGTCTTAGATATACTTTAATTTGAGAGCCTATTTTAGAGAACAAGACTAACAATAAAAAAAATCAAAGTATTGTCTGCTTGTGGCTGTTTTGATGAATGAAATACTATTGAAATTGGAGATGGATGTCACCTCTGAGATTGTCTCTTCATTTTTTCACTCCCCTGTCATGCCTAAAAGATGCCTTCAAATTTCTTGTGGCTCCTAAAAGCCTAGGAGACAGTAGAATAACTGTGAGACATAGACGTGGAGACAGTGACAGGGCTCTAAGAGACAGAACCTCCGTGCATACTGCACAAGACGTGAGCTTTCCCACATGCTTCTGCTGGGATGGTAAGTATTCACAGCATGACATTCTGAGAGAGAGAAAAAATTACATAAAAGCAATTTTCCTCAGTACTATTTCTGGACCTTGTATGAGTCACGCATTGCCTTCTGAAGTGCTCACATCACTAATGAGGCCTTTCAGTGCACAATACAGCAAGAATCCTGCAAACTGCTATTGGGATGGAGAATAAAGAAATCGCTGTTTCATTCTTAAGTTCCTCCGGAAGGGTTAGAGAAAGCTCGATGGAAGAACCAGCCTCTTATGCAGTGCTAGTTGCTTTATCTGTAAAACCAAACATATGGAAGGTACAAGCTTCATGCATCAAGAATTCCCCCAGCCTGCTGCAGCCATCAGGCAGAGTTTATTGTGCCAGCTTAATAGAAGCATGGTGATGTATTTTTTAAGAGAAGTGCAACTCACATTGTGTAGACAATTGAAAACGCATGTGAGGAAAGATGTTTAGAGTGGCCGGTCATCACTTCAATGGCTAAAAGTCTGAGGCCCTCAAGGTTGCAGGACTCCTTTATTTATTTTTATTTTTATGTTTTGTTGGGGTTTTTTTTGCCAGTTCTGGGGCTTGAACTCAGAGCCTGGGTGTTGTCCTTGAGCCTCTTTGTGCTCAAGGCTAGCATTCTACCACTTGAGCCACAGCATCACATCCAGCTTTTTCTGAGTAGTTTATTGGAGATAAGAATCTCATGGCTTCGAACTGAGATCTTCAAATTTCAGCCTCCTGAGTAGCTAGGATTCCAGGTGTGAGCCAAGGGTGCCTATCTGGTTGGAGGTTTCTTGAAAGATCAATTTAAAAGTTGCTCCAGACAGCCTTTGGCCCTAGTCCAAATGCTACTCACAGGATAATCTGTTATCAAAGGAATTCTGCAAATTTGCATTACTTCTTTCCCACCTACTCCCTACCCAGAGTTTAAAAGCATGCAATTAAGATGACTGTGGAAATAAACTATCACCCAAACAACAATTCCAAACAACCCCTTATAGTCCCATTTCTTTTGAGGAAACGGGACCCATTTGCCCAGGGTTGGTCTAGGAAGTCATTAAAGACTGTGACTCAAAGTTGTTCTTGGTGACTTCAAGATCTTTGTTTTTCTTCCCACAATCCTCTTCCATTCTATATCCTCCCAATTCAAGCATCTCCTGGCTACCAGCCAACAACAAAGAGTGTTCCTTCCTCTCCTTTTCCTTCTTCTGTGAACAACCTATGCAGTGGCACCTATTTTTTAAGTTGACCATTCTGGTCAACTACCTGTGCAGCTGAATGGTACCTATTTACTGTGGTCCATTCTACCCTTTTGTCTTGGAAAGAATCTCCTTTTAGGAGCTTTGTCTGCTAGTGCCAAAGGGGTGTGCCCAGGACCACAATTCCAGGGCGGCTAAGTCCTTCCATGGCAGTCACACATGTCTGATGTGACAGGTATCCTTCTTGTCACATTAGGAGGTGAAAACAATGTGAAGAAGAACATGTTCTTCATCACTGTTATGGAGTTCTGGGCCTTGTATTCCTTCCCTCTGGGCTAGAAAGAAGTGTGTCTCCACTCCTTCACCTAAGTGGGGCACAGAAAAGCTGTATGCTTTGGTGAAGAATGACCTGGAAACAAGTAGCAACCATTAAAGAGCTAGAGTAGCCCAGGCTGACCACTCTTCAGGGCCATGACATTGGATTGTGCTGTGCATGAGTGTGCCTTGTTCACCTGTTATCAATGGCATAATAAAAGCTATTAAGCATTTTTAGAAGCCATGTGTCATTTTCTTTCAGAACGATGCAATAATTTTCAATCTCATTGGACTATAAACTATATTTCAAGATCCTTTCCAAAGTTCAGCATATTAGAAAGAACAAAGGTTCTTGCTCTAGCAAGAACAAAGGTTTTGCTCTAGCAAAAGGATGGTAGTGCATTATAGCCATGTTGCAGCTGTATTCCTGGCATATTACAGGTGTGTTGTTCTAGGCATATTTCAGGCACTTGATAGGCATACCTCTGAGTCCTTTGAAAGGCAGAGGAGAGTCTTTTACTTTTTTCTAGTGCTTACATTATGGTCTTTTACTTGAGGTCAGGGGGCCTAAAATCTGTGAAACAAAGGAACAAGTTTAGAAGATTATTGAAGTTTGTTCACTCCTTTTTGAAAAAGTGAAAGTTGTAATCAGATTCTCACAAGGAATCTTATTCAAGTACTTCTCTATTTTTAAGTACGGAGTCTTGACTGTCACATAGATGCTTCAAGTATTTCGTTCATTGAAAAACTTCGCAAAAGCAAAATATCACTGTCAAACCCAAAGATAGCTATGAAAAGGTTTCCTTCTGTCCATACACTAGAGCACCAGCATGAACAAGACATAGCTTCTAACAGTGCTGTAGTGGGCACCCAGCAGAACCTAAAATGCTGCATTGCACCTAGTGACCTTTCACACCCTCCTTGACTTCAAAATCCAAGTGGCAAGTTTAATTCACTGCAATTGCTACAAACCAGACTCTCAGAATGGGTAGGCAATGAAAAATAAAAGACTGCAAACTGTAATAAATACAAGAAAAATAGAAGTCAAAATAAAGGCTGTTGACCTGAATTCACATTTCAAAAAATATTTTTATTATCTTTAACTAGTTGTACAAAGGAGTTGCCATTCACCAAAGCAGCTTATGCATACAGTGCATCTTGATCTTGCACTGTAGGAATGCTTTCAACATTCTTTCCCATCCCTTTCAACAATCTCTCCCAACATTCTCTCCCCAGCCTTTGCCTAACTTTTAATGTTTAGGTTTCTATTGGATATTTTTGTCATTTAGCGAAACAGTTTATGTATACAGTGTATCTTGATCTTCATTATGCCTTCATTGTCTTCATCCCCCTTCAACCCATCCCTTCAACCCAACCACTGGGTGGTAAGCAAGGGGTTACAAATCAATTAGCTGGAATATAATAGACTCCACAGAGAGCAAATAGTATAATTCTTTAAAAAGACTAAGTCAAAGCCCAACAAAATAAGTACCAGAAAATCAGCAAAAGGGGAGGGTGAGGCCAAGGGGAGATGAGTAGAAAATAAAGAGGGGGAAGGAGGGAGACTTCAGGCAAGAATTTATTGTATATACCACAGAATTGAATTATTTCTTCAGGGAGTTGACAGTGCATTCCTGCACTGGGCTGCTAGGAATACGGGGTTTTTCTGAAGAGGAAACTAAGCCTGGGCTGCCTGGCTCAGGTCTAAGACTTACATCCAGGCCCTCCCAGCTGGGAAGAGCCATGACTGTGTTTTCCCCTCCAAGGTCCAGGGCTTCCCCTTAGGCAGCTAAGACAAGGCTCAGGAAGCCACAGCTCATGGGCCAAAGCCAGCCCAACACACTAACAATAGCTTTTACATTTTTTAGCTACTGAAAAACAAAGGAGTATTTTATCACACTTAAAAATTATGTGAAATCTTGTCAGGCACCAGTTGCTTATGCCTGTAATCCTAGCTACTCAGGAAGCAGAGATCTGATGATCACAGTTCATAGCCATCCCTGGACAGACAAATTCCCAGAGACTTAGTTCCAATTAACCAGCAAAAAGCCAGAAGTGGAGGTATGGTGCAAGTGGTAGAGCAGCAGCCTTGAGTGGAAAAAGTTAAGGAAGAACTCAAGGTCCTAAGTTCAAGTCCCATTATTGACACACACTCACATAGTAAGAAATAATTATTTCAATGCCCATAAATAGAATTTTATTGAAACATAAAAATAAACAACCATTTGTTTCCATGTGATCTATAGCTGAGTTTTTTTTGAAGCTTTTTTGAATTATCTTCAAAGAGTTGTACAAAGGAGTTTCAATTTAGTATGTTCATGTATATGTACAAATATATCTTGATCAGTGTTGTCCTTATTGTTAATTTTGTGCTACATTGAAAGACTTGAGTACTTGCAGCAGTAACCTATGTCCTCACAGAGCCTATGATGCCACTCATCTGGCTCTTAATAGAAAAGTTTGCCCACACTTCCCTAAGATCAGAGAAGGGAGCATTAAGAACAGGAAGCATTTCCAAGAACCACAATGGGCAAGGTTTGTACTCCCCTTGGAGCCCAAGTTACTCTTGGATTCTGAGACCTGGGATGAGTACTCCACATGGAATTCTGAGCCCTCATGATTTCCAAGGTTGGGTGGCCATTGAAGTCAGTGATCTGGGAATTTTCAGGTCCTATACTCCAGTTGCTTGGGCCACCCTATGATCTTATGGTAAATAACAGCCTATCAATGTCAGTTAAATACTAAGGAGGTGGGCAGCGGCAGGTTTCAGGAGTGAGGGGGGAAGAAAAATAGGCCTAGTTTGTGGCACTGAGCTATCTGTCAGACATTCTAAACACCTCCTGGAAAAGACCTCAGGACTTTCCCTGTTGGTTAAAAAAAAAAAGATGGAAATTATTTGGATGAAAGGTTTGAAGGCTACCCTGCATTAGTAAAATGTGTCACAATTCTGAATTTTAGGGTAGTTGTATTGATGGACTGTCATAGAACATTCTCCCCCAGTGTGTCCACCCCAGCAGTCAGTGCTTAGTAGAGCTCAGAGAATGCTGTGGGACTGAGGGAAGACAATGTGGGATTGTTTGCCAACAAAGAGTACAATTCATCTCTTTGTTAAGATGAATCGAAATGCAGCTGCCTCTCTGAGAGCTGTGGAGTCAGCACAATGGGCATTGTTCATGGCCCCTTTGTTATGGCTGAGCAATGGGCACAGATCTGGTGAGCAAAGAGATTTCCATGTTCAAGTCATTCTTTCCAGTGCTTAGAGGTTGGTACTCTGGTTGTGTACATAACTCTACCTATCGTGCTCTTGGACTTGGCAGCCCCGCTGGAAATGATTTGAGAATGTAGCAGCCAGTGCCTTGAGTCTGTGGGTGAACAGGTGTCTTGAGATGGAGCAAAAAGACCAAGAGAAAACTCACACACAGAGAGCATATGCTGACATTGCTCTAGTTTATAGCATTGTTTTCCAACAAATGCTCTCTAAAAACTCAGTCTACACTTTGGATGTGAATACAGTTCCAAATCCAAATAAAAAGTTTGGGCAAGAGCTGGGAAGGTGACTTAATGGCAGAGTGCTTGCCTCGCATGCATGAAGCCTTGGGCTCCATTCCTCAGTACCACATATACAGAAAAAGCCGGAAGTGGTACTGTGGCTCAAGTGGTAGAATGCTAGCCTTGAGCAAAAGAAGCTCAGGGACAGTGCCTAGGCCCTGAGTTCAAGTCCCAGGACTGGCAAAAAAAGGGGGGGGGGAGGAAAGAGCCGGGAATTGGTAGCTCGAGCCTGTAATCCTAGCTACACAGGAGGCTGAGATCTGAGGATCGTGGTTCAAAGTCAGCCCTGGCAGGAAAGTCCCTGAGACTCTTATATCCAATAAACCACTAGAAAACTGGAAATAGTGCTATGGCTCAAGTAGTAGAACACTCGCCTTGAGCTGAAGAACGCAGGGACAGCACCCAAGCCCCACTACTGACAAAAAAAAAAAAAAAGAGGGAAGGAAAGAAGGAAGGAAGAGCATGCCAACTTGGCTAAGCTGCAAAGATTGAAGGGAAGCAGCAGCCATGTTGTAGTGTGCACACTTCTCCTGGCTATTCCACCAGACACTAGTCCAGGCATTGCTCTGAAGGCATAGAACACAGCTAACTTCAGTCCCTAGTGACTTTAAGAGTATCTTGGCAAAACTGACATAATCTGTAGAAGCAATTTAAAAGGATTTGCATCCCATGTATCAAAATCCAAATAGGCTCTGTGTATCTAATTTCTCTCTCTTCTTTACTTCCTGACTACCTGAAACAGAGCTAGCCTATTTATGTGGGAAATCAACCTACTCTTGACCTTATCTTCTAGTCTGCCTACCCATAGTGTCTGATCTTTCTTAGCTAGCTTCCACAAACACTGTCAAATCTTTGTAGAATCTGTATATAGGCTATCTTACTGTCTTTCCTCTTAGTTATCATTTGTCTTTTTCTTTCATTATTTTTCTATTCTGTCTACTTATCTTTCTATGTAACTCATCTATTCATCTACCTTTCTATCCTCCCACTTTCTATCTCCATATCTCCTATAGACTCTGTTTCTCTGGTTGAACCTGACATATTTATGTATTCATGAGTATTAGATCACAAGGTCATAGCATTATAAACTTCACAAGCAAACTGGTTCTCAACTTTATTCCATCTCAACCCATCAAAGTGATGGAACATTTTTATATAAAAAGTAAGGCTTATGGGGGGAGGTCATAGTGGGAAAAACTGGAGGAAAATAAGGAAAGAGGTAACACCATTCAAAAGAAATGTACTCAATACCTGAATTACATAACTGTAGCCCCTCTGTACAACACCTTTACAATAAAAATAAATAAATAGACATTTTTAAAATAGGGCTCACCAGCATCATGACTTTCATCAATAAGGGAAGCAAAGGCTAGAAATGAAATTGTGTAACGGAATTGTTCACAGAGGCTCTGTACTCCTCCAACATTTCTGCTGAGGATTCTTGCACTTCAGGGCCTCTGTGGAACAAGTAGGGACACACTGTCCTCATTTCTTTCCTAAGTGCTGTGTTCAGCCAAAGGTCTAACTAGGTAGGAGAATGCCAGGATCAGCAATGATAGTTTGTTTTCAAAGGAAGGAATAAGAGCCCTGTAGTAGAAGAAATGCGGATTAAAGACAAGAAAGTATAAACAGGGTTGGACAAATGCCCCATTTCATTTCTTCATCCTCTTTCAATTTCCAGAATCTCCAGCCAGGTTGGTGAACAACTCAAATAGAAAGTTAGCCACTGGTGGCTCACACCTGTAATCCTAGCTACTCAGAAAGCTGCTATCTGATAATCACAATTCAAAGCTAGCCCAGGCAAGAAAGTATGATTCTTATCTCCAATTGACCACCAAAAGTCCAGAAGTGGAGCTAAGGCGCAAGTAGAGTGCTAGCCTCTTGAGCAATAAAAGTTCAGAAACAGTACCCAGGCCCTGAGTTCAGTTCTCAGGACTGGCAACAAAGAGAGAATCTAGGTGGGGGTTCCTGAGACTGGGACTCCATCTGTTCAAATTTGTATATGAATATGTGTGTCAAACACAGACAGTAAGGACAACTAGCCCTCAAAAGCTCTACTTAGGAGAGTCCTATTTATGAACTTCATAAAAAAACCAAGAAGACATTGACACAAAATTGTTTCAATGATGAATTCTTTCCAAATGTTGTGTGTGAGAAGATACAGTGCACGTACTCCCTATCAAAATTAGTGAACATTGCATTGGGCGTCAGAGAAAGCATGTGATCACAACTGACGGAGTAATTACTAAGTGTTTGTTCCTCTTCCAGTAACTCTACTTTGTCTACTTCAATGGGGGTAGCGTATTGCTGTCTTACTCAGCAATAATGCAGAATCAAATTGAAGCAGGACTTTTTTTTTTCTTACAGAAACACTTCCTCTTACAGAATGCCTGTAGTCAGCAAAAAACTTCTGGATGAGAGCACAGGATAAACTTACAAGGTAATATTAGCTTGAAAGCAAACTTTTGGCTGAGAGGCAAGCTTCTTACTTGGTTGAATCAGGTTTCAGAAATAAACAGAAAGGAAGATTTTTTTTTAAAAAAAAGGAAGGAAAGAAATAGAGGAAGAAATGGAGGAAGAAAAGGAGGGAAGGAAGGAGGAAGAAGGGATGTAAAGCTAAGCTGGGCACAATGGTTACATCTGTGGTCCCAGCTATGTAGGTCATAGGTAGGAGGATCATGGTCTAAGTTATATGGCAAAAACTTGAGACCCTGCCTGAAAAACATGTAAAATATAAAAAGAACTGGGCATAGCTCAAGTAGCTGTGAGTACAAATCTTAAGTACAGAGCTCTTTTATTTTTTTTTTGTCAGTCGTGGGGCTTGAACTCTGGGCCTGGGCACTGTCCCTCAGCTCTTCAGCTCAAGGCAAGTGCTTTACTACTTGAGCCACAGCGCCACTTCTGGTTTTCTAGTGGTTTATTGGAGATAAGAGTCTTCCAGACTTTCCTGACCGGGCTGGCTTTGAACCACGATCCTCAGATCTCAGCCTCCTGAGTAGCTAGGATTATAGGCATGAGCCACCGGCGCCCAGCACAGAGCTTTTTTTTTTTTTTTTTTTTTTTTTTTGCACTGATTTTTTTTAAATTTAATTTTATTGTCAAGGTGATGTATAGTTACATACATTAA
Source organism: Dipodomys merriami (assembly GCF_024711535.1). Lineage (NCBI taxonomy): Eukaryota > Metazoa > Chordata > Mammalia > Rodentia > Heteromyidae > Dipodomys > Dipodomys merriami. The sequence continues at coordinate 25,517,166 of NW_027203382.1, read as the reverse complement.
GTTAGTGATTATTTTTAGGATAGTATGTCTCTTCCTAAGCAAGTACTCACCTTAACTAGGATCTGCCTATTGTAGACTTCATATCATATCTGAGATGAACCACCATGTTCAGTTTCTTTCTGTTGAGTCGGAGTCTCAAGAGTTGTCTGCCAATGCTGGCTTGGAACCATAATCCTACCAATCTTAGACTGTCACATAGCTAGAATGGTAGGTATACATGTTCTTGCCAAAGTATTGGTTGAGAAGGGGCCTTCGTATATGCTGAAGCTGGCCTTGAAATGAAGTCTTCTAGATGTCAGCCTCCCAAATAGCTAGACTTAAATGTATGAACCATTGGGTCCCAGCTCAAGTCAACATTTTTAAATTGTAATTTCTATGTATAGCCTCCACCCGAAACCACAACCATAAGAGGAAATTTTTAAGTAACTTCATAAGATGAATTAAACAAATGGAAATCTATAACATGTTCAGACACTGCAAGACTCAATATTAAAATGCTGATTCTTTCTAAATTCATATATAGTTGTAATGAAAATCCACTTAAAACACAAGGAGATCTATTGGGAAGAAATTGACAAATTAAGTTTAAGAGTTATATAGGAAAGCAAAGAATTTAAATAGCCAAAATTATTTTGAAAAAGAAAAGTAGAGAGCTGACACTAGCTTATGTCAAGACATCTTACAAATGTGAATAACCCAGACACTCTGACACCATGTTTGTGGTGAAGCAATAGTAACACCCAGAGGAATGGAAGACTGTCTTCACATAGACCTGCACACATCAGTCAATCATTTTTTAATAAAGGTGCCAATGAAGGAAAAGCCTAGTCTTTTCAGCAAAAGATGCAAAAATTTAACCCCAAATCAATCTCAAACCATATTAAAAAGTGGCTCTAACTAGGTCATAGATCTAATAATAAAATCCCAAACCTACAAAAATTTCTAGAAGGAAATACTGGAAGAAAATCTTTGAGACACTGAGTTAGGCAACAATTGACACAAAAAGTACAAATCATAACAAAAAGTATGAATAGTAACAGAAAATGCTGACATCCTAGACGTCATCAAGATTAAGTTTCTGCTGCATGAAAGATGAACATATTTACAGAAGTTATTGCAGAACACAGATCTGATCCAGCTGGGATCCAGAATCTAAAAGAAATTCTAATAATTGAGTAATAAGTATATATTACTAAAGATTGGAAAAAGATTTCAAGAGATTCTTCCTCAGATAGCTATGGTTGTTATACAAGCAAATGTAATTAGTCATTAGGAAAATGTATATTAAAATCACATCAAGATAATAAAATACATCTACCAGACTAGAAACAAAAACCACAAAGCCAGCATTACCATAGCTGGCAAGAATGCATAGGCCTAGAACTCACACATTGCCAGTGGGTATACAAGATGGTAGAAAATTCTTTGGCAGTTTCTTTAAAAGTCAAATATATATTCCCCCACAACTCAACAATATCTCATTTCTAGGCATTGATCAAGAAAAACTGAAAATATATGTTGACACCAAAACTCTCTCCAAATGTTAATAGCATCTTATTCATTATTGTCAAAAATTGGAAAGAAAAAATAGCAAACAATAAAATAAATGAAATCAAGTCACAAAAAAACTAGAAATAACTCATGTGTATATTACCTGGAAAATAAATTAATCTTGGCACGTGTATACATTGTAATACTAGTTAGAAGCAGAAAGGAACAGATTACTGTACACGAATGAATCACAAAAGCATTATTTTAAGGGAAGAGAGGCTTTGGTGGGAGTACACAACTGACTAAATTTGTCCTTATAAAACGTGTGAATTTTACTATATGTAACTGATGTAATTATGTCCTCGTGATCCCTATTTTAAAGAAGTCATGAGAGGAAAAAAACACCAATGAAAACCAAATGGACCAATGGAAACCAATGAAAACCAGAAGAACAATAAACATCAGTTATGACTCTGAAATCATAATAGTTAAATCACATTAACACTACCTTAGCTCTGTAACATATAAGAAAAGGTAAATATACTTTTCTTCGTGTAATTTCCACCAGAATTGATAATATATTTTATATATTTGCAATAAAACAGCAATTTTTTTAATCTGTCATGGGACTTGAACATAGGGCCTGGGCACTGTCCCTAAGCTCTATTGCTTGAAAGCTAACACTCTACACTTTGAGCCACAGTTCTACTTCCAGTGTTGTGGTTCGTAATTGGAGATAAGAGTCTCACAGACTTTCTTACCAGGGCTGGCTTCAAACCATAATCCTCAGATCTCAGCCTCCTGAGTAGTTAGGATTATAAGCGTGAGCCAGCACTTGGCTAAATTCAGCTATTCGGTCAGCATAAGAGTTTTTTGCATAGATGTTAGATAAGGTAACTCAGAAACAAGTTACTCCTTCTATGTAGTAAGCTAATAATGATATACTCCTAAGGGATATATTTGATTCTAATTATTGGAACCTATGAGTATTACCCTCATAAAACATGATGATTAATACTTTATATGATCAGAGGTGTGATTAAGTTAAGGCTCTGCAGAGGAGGACTTCATCCTAGATTATGTGGGTCTGACTTCACATAATGACATACAGCCTTATAAAGGAGAGAATGTGAGACATACAGGAGGAGGTGACACTTGACAGACCTGGCCACAGATGCAGACTGTGGGAATTGGTCTTAGATTGGTCTGACCAAGGTATTATTGTCGCTGCACTTGCTTCCACACCTCAGAGTGATGGGCCTGTCCAACCCTCCAATCTGGAAGAAGAACCAACAATCTGTCCCAGGGATTGCAACAGAGGTTGCTCCTTGTCTATTTTAGAGCCATTCTACTGCCTTTCTTAGTAAAATATACCAACATGGGTAGATTATACAGCATACCCTCCTGACAAAATCATATTTACAAACCTCCTTTGTAGATGTAGGTATAGTAAATGAGACTGAAGCAAAATCTATTGGTAAATATTTTAGGTGTGACTTATCAAAGTTGATTTAACTAAGGGACAAGTGCCCATATCCCTTGTCCTTCCATCTTCCTGATGTCTTCCAGGAAGAAGTGATAGATGGTTCTCCAGCAGCTATCTCTTAATAGTAAGGTAACTTTGAACATAGATGGCATATATTGAGGATAGAAGAGAAAAAATAAAGGTAAAGCAGCCTGAGTTCCTGATCATGGAGTTGCTATGTCTTGAATTTCTTGCAGTGGTTTTATATGAAAGAAAAAACAACCCTTATTTTGTTCATATCACTGTTAAATTGATTCCTAATAGTAGGTAATCAAATCTCTAGTTTAGCCCAAGGTCAAATTAACTTTATAAAATGATACTGAGAACTAGAAAGAGAAGATTAAAAGTAAAAAGTTATTGATAGCATAATTTATGTTCTGGTTTAGAGTTTCAGAGCACCAAATGGCTGATCTTGCAGGATATTTCTCATTCAAATTGGCTAATATTGCTTTTTTTTAAGTTAAACTGAGAATACATAGAATCACACAAGTTATGAACCACATCATTCTGTGCTCAGAACTACATGAAGAGTTCATGTAATTCCAAATTTGGGAGAAGTTACCTTAGCAACCAAATTACTGCTGCCCTCCTCCCCCATCCTCTTCTGTCAATTCCCAAGTGTCAAAGATCATCCTAGTGAATTTATCTCTCTATAAAACAAGGAGGTAAAACAAAGGAGTAGCCAACAATGCTGGATAAGAAATGTACTCATTACTTTGCTCCTGTATCTGTAACCCCTCTGTACAGTATTTTCACAATAAAAAAAACCTTAATTTAAAAAAAACAGGGAGGTACTACAAGATACCAATTTTTAATAAAGAGCAATCAGCAATGCCTCAGATGTGGGGAGAGACTGGAGAAAACTGCAGTTTCAAGAAATTCAAAGCAGACTGAAGAAAAAACAGCTTGAGTAAATGGTGATAAAATAAAATACAAAAGGAAGAAAAGAACTTTTTCAGATTATAAAACACAAGACCAGAAGCCAATGTAACTGCTGACCATTTGAGCCTGAACCTTCTGGCTTCTCTACTTACAACATCACTTCACAAATTTCCCCATTAACACCAGCTCACAGCCTGTCCTCGGGGAGCCATTTGGGGACACAGAGACTATAAACAAGAGAAATGATAAACAACCCCACACGCCCCTACAGGTATACCACTAAATGCAGAAGAAAGCAAGAGTGCTGGACTTGAAGTCTAAATTGAGTCTCATCCCCGTAGTGGTCTGCTACAGGAGATTCACCCAAGGACAGGGGAGTCAAAACTGAAACACTCCTGATCCTTGGCCTCCTGGTAGAAAGGAGGTCACAGGCATTCTGAGGACCAGGCTCCATGGAGCCCAACCATGCTTTCCAAAGTGCCATAAACATAGGTGGATTTGTTCTGCGGATGCCACTGGTTGACAAGATCAAAGGGATATTGTTTACTGGATTCCCCTCACCCCTCTCTAGAACATTCTCTGACAAAAATTAAAGTTCAGTCAAGCCCTGAAGAGCACAGAGTAAAAAGGCCAGAGATTGATAGAGTAGAAAGACTAGAGATTTAGGTGTCTACAACTTGATTGTGGATCTTATCAATTTGGTTTTTGGATCTCAGACTGATTATTTAGCCTTCCTGAGCTTCAGTTTCCTCATCAGGAAAGCTAGGTCAATAATCCATGTCTCCAGTACTTGTAGGAAAAAAAAAATAGCTATATATGCTTAATAAATATCAATTCATTTTTCCTTTCCCCAAATTCCTATAACCTGTTGAGACAGCATATACGCCATAACTAAACTAGCAACATAATGTCTGCCACATATTATGAATTGTAATATTGTGTTTATGTATGCTTGTCCTAGGCTTGAAATAAGGGCCTGAGCACTGTTCATGAGCCTTTATTGCCACTTGAGCCACAGCTCTTCTTGTAACTGGTTTTGGTGCTTTATTGGAGATAAGAATCTCATAGACTTTCCTGCCCAGGCTGGTTTCTAACCACAATCCTCAGATCTCAGCCTCCTGAGTAGCTTGGATTATAGACATGAGCCACCAGGACCAAGCCACCTACTAAATTTTTGAAGAGTAATGATTTAAGGTTTCTTCAAAGCTGAAATGTAGTCAACTGACTATTAATGAAGCCCTGGCCTACACTCCTCCCTCACATCCAGTTGGGCATCTTTTGCCAGAACCTGGGCTTCACAACCCAGCCATGAGCATTTCCTTCCGTTACTGCCCTGAGGAAGTACAAATTTGAATGAGATAATCTCACCAACAATCACAAAGCGCTCCACTCAGATCATCATCTCCTCTTTTAATATCTGATTCTAGTAATGGAATTCAAGGTGCCATTTGGACTGATTCTACTCATGATGTGGCAAGAGATTGAATATGAGATTGAAAGTTCAGTCAACCAGTTATATGAGTCGAGTATAGAAAAAGAAGACTCACATGTACACACACAAACACATAGATCTACACCATGGAAGTCTGACTTGGGTTCACTTCTTTCCTTATGTGAGACAAAAATGAAACTCAGAAAAAGAGTTTATGAAACAAACTCCCAGATATAGTAGCAAGAGGATTTTTTTCTATTTTGCTACTTTTGTTTTCTTTTCTTTTTGTCCTATTTGTTCATTTACCTGTCTTTGTGAGGAGAAGGAGGATAAAAGGTAAACAAATGCAGCAGTGGTACTCACTAGATGCTATGTTGAAAATGAACTAAACAACTGGTGGGTAGGATGGGAGGGAAAAATTGGGAGAGAGCAAGTGATGACATTGTCCAAAAAGAATCGTACTCTTTACCTGACTGTTTCTGTAACCCTTCTGTATATCACCTTTATAATAACAACTTAAAATTAAAGTTAAAATGAGTTTATAGCAATAAGCAAGTATAAACAATGCTGCTAAATTCTACCAGTGTTAGTGATTAAATGTATCTCTTTATTCTAAGAGATTTTAAGCCAAATTATACCTACACATATAACAACAGAGTGAATTGCTTTCATGATAAAATAAATAGCTAATAAAAAATATAAATGGTTAGGAGACTGACATATTGCAGAAGGAGAAGAAAACAGTACAATCATTCGGAAGGGGAATTTAGGAACACCTAAAAGAATTTTAGAGAAATTTACCATTTAGACACAAAATATCCACTTCTAGGAAAAGATCTTCAATCTTCAAGATGCACCTGCTTAAATGAGAAGTACATTACAAAGAACATGGCAACTCTTTCAACTTTGTCCCAGATTTAGGAACTTACTGGAACAAAGGACCCTCAGTAATAAAACTTGGTTATTCTCAGGGAAATCAGGACTGTTGGCTATGCCAATTTGGCTGTACCAAATTACCTTGGTATCTATCAGTGCAATGCAATATATTCTTACTTCTGGGTCAAGAATCAAGGCACAGCTCCACATTCTCTCCCAAGGCTGAAATCAAGGTTTCAGATGGGATTCAGGATACACCTGAAGGATCAACTGGATGAAGGTTCTGCTTCCTGACTCACTTAAGTAGTTGCTGATAGGACTCAGTTCCTCAAAAACCACTGGAAAGAGGCTTTGGTTATCTGCTGGCCAAGGCTGACATGTTTCTTGCCATTTCTGGACTCTCTGATTTGACAAGATGCATCATCAAATCCAAAGTGAGAATTTGTTAGCAAGACAGTAATCCTAGTTTCTCTGATCCCAGAAGGGACATATTTCCTACGTTGCCATATTCTATTGGTTAAAAGCAATACTAGGGAAAGACCAAAACAACACAAGGAAGTAGACTTCAACTCCTGGACAAGCTTAGAATCTGTCTTCAAGACGTATCAGATTCATATTGTTTTCTATTTCCCTCTCATCTCATAGCCATCCAGCACCAGCCCTCTTTCCAGAAGCAGTTCTGATGAAAAGGGATGAGTTTCTCATTGGACAGGTATCAGACCTCACCTAGAAAAAATGATCACTCTTCAAGGGAGATCATTTCTCTTGCGACAACTCCCTACAAATAGCTTTCATGGTCTGGGGCACTCTAGTGAAAATCTTCACACTCAGAGAAGCCCAGAGAATGGCATCCCCAGCAGGTGGTGGTTTTTGTTTGTTTGGCTTGGTTTGGGTTGTGTTTGTTTTTGGCTTCTCATTCATTCCTATCAGATGCAGCTTTCCCATCAGGGGTCATTTTTACCCTTCAGCCTTGCTGCCTGGAAACCTAGTTTGTATTCTCCCCCTCTGAGGTTATCTGTGTGTCCGAACTGCAGGTCATCTAGAGGTTAGATTCTTATGCAGAAATGAAAGCTTCACATATCCTGATCTAGTTTCCCTTATATGCAAGAATATAGAAAGGAGCTGAGATGGTGGCAGGAGTGACTATCTCTTTTTCTTGCTTTTCGGAAGTTCAGAGTAGAAGACTGATGTATTTTTTCCTTTTTGATTTTGTAAATGAGGAGGGGATAGGGGTAAAGCAGCCAGGTCACAGGGCTTCTTCTGAAAGCCAGAGGCTGGACCACTAAGGCATAATGCAATTGTCTCAGACTTAACCAGCCCTGCGGATACAGGGATGAGACAGTTTTGCTCAGGTGCAGAAAGTGGCCTTTCAGGCCATAGATGACTCACCATAAATGGACCATCAGCAGCAGTTCTTTATTTTTTTTGTCGGTTGTTTGGGGTCTGAACTCTGGGCCTGGGCGCTGTCCCTCAGCTCTTAGCTCAAGGTTAGCACTCTACCACTTGAGCCACAGTGCCACTTCTGGCTTTTTCTGCTTATGTGGTCCTGAGGAATCGAACACCAGGCTTCAGGCATGCAAGGCAAGCACTCTACCTCTGAGCCATTTTCCCAGCCCTGAGCAGTTCTTTTTTAAAATGTATTGTAATGGTGATGTACAGAGGGGTTACAGTTACATAAGTCAGGTGATGAGTACAGTTCTTTTTGAACAGTGGTCTCCCCTCCTTCATTTTCTCCTTCTTAATCCCACCCCAACTCCCCTATACCCTAAATTGTAAAGTTCATTTCCAACATAGTGTCTCTACTGAGTATCACTGTTATGATACTCTTTGTCCTACCAATCCTGTGATTCCCCTTCCTTTCCCCATGTCAGATAAACTTATGTACAAGAGGAAGGGTACAGAATTCAAAAATAGTGACAACATGGAATAAACCAAAGGATAAAGAAAAGAAGAAATAACTGCAAACAATATATTACCAAAAAAAACTCTCTTGTTTCCATTTCCTGGAGTTTGTTTTGATAAGCATCATTTTATAAAGTCTTATGCACATAACTATTGAGCTATTGTGATCCTTTGCTAAGAGTATCCTGGACATATTCTAGTTATTACAAACGAGGAAAACCATACAGCCTATGTTTCTTTGGGTCTGGCTTGCTTCACTTAATATGATTTATTCCAAGTCTTTCCATTTCCTTACGAATGGGGCAATGTCATTCTTTCTGATGGAAGCATAGAATTCCATTGTGTACAAATGAATGGAGCAGCAGTTGTTAACCCTGATAGCTTAACTACTTCCTCCGGGAACGCTGTGTGCACAGGTGGCAACTTCCCATCTGTAACTCTTCCTCTCTCAGCTCCAGAGCTCAGAGTTCTGTCCTACCTAGCTCCCTTCCATGCTGCATGCATGCTCTTTTCTTGCTTAATGTTTGTCACTTGGTTCTGTTCCATGTTCCCCTGGAATGAAACAGGACAGAGTTTAAGGTCTGTGAAAGATAGAATGGTCAATCATCTATTACCTAGCAATCATTTCCCTAGCAAGAGTGAGTGCTTCATAGGAGTCTGCTCTTGAATTATAAAAAGGGTCCCTGATTACTTTCCTCCATTCTTTGAAGCATGTGCTTCATGATTCTCTTCTGACCTCTTAGCCCAGTGAGTACCGTTGGCTATGGAGGGAGGGGGACAGAAGAGGTGAGGAACTCATTCTGCATATAAATACTTTGTTTTCAGAATTTTGTTCAATCCATGAAACTGAATGTGAGGAAGAAGAGGCTCTCTCCTCCAATAGGCCTCACCTTCTTTCCAGGAGGTACAGCTGCAAACTTCATGAAGACTAGGATTGGAAGCTGTGCTCTTCAGGCCTTTTCTCTTATGCCAAAAACTCCCTCTGCAGCTTATGGGCAGGCACCCACTCTCCTCCTCCAGACTCCAGAGCTGCGTTTGTGCTTCTTTCTAATGGTGCTATACTCCACTGTCCTGAGAGCTAACATGGGGCTCTGGAGTGAGACAAAGAAAGCTGGTCTCCTCGAGCCAAGTGGAGTTGTATGGCAATTCTGTAATGGATTGTTTAATGGAGGAGATGAAATATAGGGCAAAGTCCGAGAAGGTGGAGAGGGAGAGCAAGGCAAAGACAGCAGATGTTGTAAAAGATCCTCTTTCAAGTTTCCTGTGCACTAGGAATCTGCAGATGTGTGTTGGCAAGGCTACAGTCAGAGTGCAGGGAGGCTGGGGTTTGCACATCTGGAAAGCATTTGGCAGGGGGCAGAGTTCAAGACGCGCTCTCCGCCTCAGCTGCCTTCAGCACAGGCTGGCCATGCAGGCCTGTGCAGAGTGAAGGGCTGGTGGGTCCCACAGGAAATTCAGCAGCCTCACTCTGGTGGAAGCTCTCTCGAATCTGGTGGGTTTTCCTTGGTATCAGTTCAGTCACATGGAAAAAGTTGAAATGATTATAAAAAAGAGAGACGCGGCCAGGGGAAGGACCGGAGCAAAGGAGGGAATGTGCTACAACTGAGAGAAGGCTGGCTGGAAGTCAAGAAACAAAATGTACTTGGACTGAATCCAGTACATGAGTTAACTTGAGAGCAAAGAACGCCATTCAGGGGAAGCGAAATTAAAAAAAAGAAGAAGAAGAAGGAAAGAAAAAGCTGTTCTACTGCATAGTAACACCCAGGGATCATGCGCACACCGTGCTAACTTTTCTCAGAAATCTCTGTACATTTTGCTCTCATTTATTTCGAGATTTTCTTACCCTTTTGGAAATTATCTTTAAGTAGTTGCACAAAAGGGTTGTAAATCAACCTGTCAGTTTAGGAGTACAATGCATCTTGATCGATATCACCCCTTCCATCATCTTTCCCAACCCCACAGGACTCTCCCTATCCTGAGGGAATTACTCTCTTTGGAAGGATTTATGGGGTTCTACATAAAAATTAGTGAGAGGGAAAGAGGAAGAGAGAATAGGTCTCTGCGGACTGAGCTGCCACCCACTGCCCTTCAGCCTCTTGCTGTCAAATGTGAAATGTGGCCTCCTACAAGGGCCAGGTCACCTCAGGAACTCAGATTTCCTCAGAGTAGAAGCACATCATCAAGATAAAGTTGGGTCCCAGCTAAAGTTCCTGCCAGGGCTTCGTCTGCAGCCAATAGGCAGCTTGGAGCCTTATAGCTCCATGTTTGTTGGGGTAACCTCCAAGGCATGGTAGTGAGATCAAGACAGAAGGGCATTCCCACACTGGTTCACCCAGGAACGGCACATATAAGAAAATGGATAACAAAATAAAAAAAATAGTGTGTGCTAAATGCAAGATAAAGCTATTTCAGATGGTCTTTCTCATAGTCCTCACTCCCAAAGCCCCCTGTGCTCCCTGTAACTTGATGAATGTCTCTACCATCCCATAATTTCCCAAAACAGAAATGGGCCTCTCTCCCCATTCATCACCTGCTCATCCAATTTAGCAACCAAATCCTGTTGATTTTATGCCTTTAGCATCTCTTGATCATACCAACCCTCATCTCAGTTTCTCTAGCCTGAATCACTGCAGCTGGCTCCCAGTTGGTCACCTCCTGCCATCTTGTCCCCCTAAATCTGTTCTCTGAAGATTCTTCCTTCTTTCCTATTTCTTCCTTCCTTCCTTCTTGCCTTCCTTCCTTCCTACCTTCCTTCCTTCCTTCCTTCCTCTTCTTTTCTTTCTCTTTCTTTCCTATTTTCTTTCTTTCCTTCTTTCCTCCCTTACTTTCTTTCTCTTTCTTTCTTTCCTGCTTGCTTGCTTGCTCCTATTTGAACCAGTTCTTGGTCTTGAACTCAGGGTTTGGGCAATGCTATCCCATTGGACATTTTGCCCAAGACTGGCACTCTACCACTTGAGCCACAGGTCTCACTTGTGTGTGTGTGTGTGTGTGTGTGTGTGTGTGTATTAGTTAATTAGAGATATGAGTTTCAGGAACTTTCCTGCCTGGGCTGGCTTTGAACCACAATCTTCAGATCCCAGCCTTCTGATTAGCTAGGTTTCTTTCTGAATATACATCTGAGCATGTCACAGCTCAAAGGCCAATAATTCTCCACTCCTTCTGAGATAAAACTCAGCTTCCTCAGCAACATGTAAAGTCTTTGTGGTCTGGCTCTTGTTTTCTTTCCAAACCTGTGCAGATGAATGTTTAACAATTGGGTCTCCAGACAGACTATAGCTGTGTCTTACATGGCTTGTCCCCTCTCCCCCGCCCCTCCACCCAGAAGCAACAGTGAGATTTTCATTACCTAGTAACTTTATAATCTCTCACTCATCTGGTTCTTTTCACACCTTTTTCTCTCTGCAAACACAAACCGTCTTCCTGCCTCCTCCATGGCTACTCATCCAGCAAGTCCAACCTTCTGCAGGAAGTCTTCTAACAGCAAGCTGAGTTAGTACCAGTGGCTACCTTGATAGCTTGTGCTGTGGAGGAAAGGAGAAAGCCCTAAGTGCTTTCTGGGACAAGGATAGTCTGTGTTTTAGCTGTGTGATGATCTCTTTCTGATACAGAGTACATTTTCTATTTTTTAAACTTACTAGTTACAAACTACAGTGCAGGGAAAAGACTCACGATTAGAACTGCTATGGTGTTTGACTAAATGCTCTAGACCTTTCCACTGAGACCAAGACTAACCTCTAGGAAGGGCAAGAAGAGTCAATGAGAACTTCCTGGAGCCAGGCACCTGGCTCATACCTTTAATCCTAGCTACTCAGAAGGCTGAGATCTGAGGATCACAGCTCAAAGCCAGCCTGGACAGGAAAGTCTGTGAGACGCTTGTCTCCAATAAATTACTCTGAAAAGGCTGGAAGTGGCAGTGTGGCTCAAGTGGTAGATTACTAGCCTTGAGAAAAAGAATCTAAGGGATATAAACCAGGCCCTGAGTTTAGTCCCCAGGACCGCACCAGAAAAATTTTAAAAAAACCTCCTGGAGTGAAGAATTGACAGATTTGTTTAACAAATTATAATGCAGGATGCCTCGTTAAATTTGAGCTATAGCTAAGCAGGGGAGAATATTTTAGTATATAATTCTCTCATATAATGCTTATGATATGTTGGTAGTAAACAGGAGAAGCTATTTGTTTATCTGAAGTTTGTATTTAGCTGAGTGTTCTATATTTTACTTGGTAACCCTGCTCCAGTCAAGGACTGGTGGAAGGGGTAATACGCAAATGTGCAGAGAATAGACATCTGCCCTGCACCTTCTGATTGCACTGGGTTAGAGCCTGAGAGTAATGTTCACAGAGGATGAGAGGCCAAACTGAGAGAGGAGAATGTTAAAACTGAAATCAAGCTGATCAGAGAGGAAATACTTGTAATCGTTCATCTGTGTGTTTAGAAATCATAAGCCCCAAACTATCTCAGAGACAATTGGAAGAAAGACCAATAAAGGGGAGACAAAGGGGATGAAGGGCAATGAATCTTCAAAGATTTACCATCCAAGAGGAGAAGCCAGCTGACATAGGGCAAGAAGATTACAAAAATTAAGCCACTGAGGAGAAAGGTACAATTGAGCTGAAGATGGGTTGCTAGACCTGGGCACGACAATGTCCCTTACCTATGTCACTGTGATGGCCTAAAGTGCCCTCTACAGAAGAATGGGCCTGTGCTCCCTACATCCCAGCTGCGTAAAAGAACATCCATGTGCTATGGCAATCTCCAGCTCACCATTTCTCCGTCACCAGGCCCCCAGGGAGACATCTCACATATCTTTGTCCTAAGGAAACGCTTGATTCAATTCACTGTAAGACATGCAAATCATGAGACAGACCTTTTTTTTTTTTTTTCAGAAAGTCATCTCAATGTATTATAAAGCCAAACTTTAATCCAGTTTGAATGCATGCCTGACTGGAGCAAATTGAGATTGGTGGAGGTACTGTCATGGAAATAATAGGAGAGTGCTTTGAAAATTATAATGTGCTATGCAAATCTTAGAATATGATTACTCATGAAAACTGAATAGCTACAGTACAACTGAAAATAAGCACCCAGATATCCAAAATTATGCATGCTGCCAAACACCTGCATATTTTGAGACAATTGATACTTCCCCAACACTAAGCCCCTTTTACCTAGCATGTATCAGCTTCTAGTTTATATTATATTCATAGCATTAATTTTGCATTTCCCCAAACTACCCACAAGAATGTATATCCTTCTAAGGCAAGGCTTTATATCTGTGCTGTTGTATTGTCCCCAGAGAGTAATTATCTCTCTCTTCTTTTCTCTTTTCTTCTCTTCTTCTTTCTTTTCTCTTCTTTCTTCTTTCCTTCCTTTCTTCCTTCTTTCCTTCCTTCCCTCCTTCCTTCTTTTCTTTCTTTCTCTCTCTTTCTTTCTTTTTTTCTTTTTCTTTGAACTCAAGATGGGATTTTCTATCACTTGAGTCCCACCCCTAGACCTTTTCTGTTTAGTTTTTTGTTTAATGTTTATTGTTTTTGTTTGTAAATAGAGTCTTACACTAACTTTGCCTGGCCTGACCTAAAATGATGATCTGTCTGTCTCTGCCTCCCAAATAGCTAAGATTAGAGTCATGTACCACCATTCCCAGTAACAGTTTATTTAACATTAGTTGTCAAAGGGATGGCTGAGCTTGCATAGATATATTTCAGCAGCTGGAAAGTGTTCTGAACACACATGTGAAAGCAATCTCAGAATGTTTGATTGCTGAAAGACTTATCTGCTGAAGACTTATCTGGGCAGCTGACCATGTGAACAACTCGACTGCCCTCACAATAAGACAATACCTAAGAGCTTCTTAGCAGGAAACACTATGAGTGACTCGGGAAACCAAGGAGAGTTAGTTCCCTGCCCTCAGCATGGGCTTGACTAAGGTTTGCTCTTTGACATTGCTCCTCAAGAGGTCTGTGACATTTGATCCAAACCTGCTGAGAAGTGAACTGGCACAGGTGTCCTATGGACTCTTGCCTGTCCCGTCCTCCAGGAAAACTGTGTTGGTTTCAAATGCCATTTGACTTTAGATGCAAGAACTCAGCATGTCTACTTGAACCTATGGTTCTGTTTGTATTTTCTATTCCCCTATCTCTGAAACAATACTAAGTACCGCAGGGTGGTGTATGGATACCTTATGTGAATGGTGTGTTCTGCCAACTGAATGGGCAAGAAAGGATCCCTGATCAGCTTCCCGCTTGGACAGACATCCCTGATGTAGACAAGCACATTCACATACAAAGTACACTGCAGCTGACGTTCAGAGGAGCCTTGAAAGGAATCCAGCTGGTGTGTGCATTGGTTACATGGTGGGAAAGTCTGGCATCCCTCAGAGAAGTCGTGAAGCCAAGAGGCCATGATGCCCATGCTTAGATTCATCTGAAGATGTAGTGGTCCTAACTGCAACCCCTCTGTAATCACCTTTTTAATAACTAAATATTAACAAAAAGAAATAAAATTTTGTGGCTCCACCAAAAAAAAAAAAGATGTAGTAGTCTTACACTCAATGGCTTACCTTGCTTAGAGTCTGGTTTCAAGTAGGTTTGATGGAAATCCTGAGTAGAAATAGGGCCACATGGAGTACCTGATGATGCCACAGGCAGTGGTACCCAAGCCTGGGCAGAACCCTGCACTAGCCTGTCTCATGCCCGCCCATTCCCTCCCCTCCATTTACTGCTCTTCCGTATCTATCTGCGGGCCAACTGCAAAGAGGCTAAAGGAGAGGCTTCTGTTCTCTCCTTCAACTGAGAGCCTGTCTCCTGCATACCCTCTCTGTCCTGTAAGGTCACCAACTCCATAGAACTTTGCAGCCCTTTACTCCTTGCCATTTTTATCCTCTGTGGCCTCATTGCCGTCTTCTCTTTGGCCTCTTAATTACTGCCAGACATGAAGCTGATGGCTTGGAGTTTATAGACCCTATTCCTGCCAGATCCTCTTCCCTTCATTGTCTGGAAACCTGTCCCCATTTAAGCCCTAATCCTTTTTGCCATTTTTGACCTAGTTCCTATTGTTTTGTTTTTTTCCATAGTATGTCCAATAATACACTTGTCAGCCTGCATTTTCCTTATTAGCCTCAGCTCTTTTATTGTGATTCAAATGTAGGCTAGATGGGGAGGGGAAGGAGCTCCACCAACCAGTCCCAGGGACTCATCTGCTTTCTCAGCTTAGAGCATCATGGACTCAGTGGAAGGCTTCCTCTACAAACCTCTGGTGGTATTTCTTAACTAGACAAAGGGCTCTGTAACTCATTCCTATCGATGAATTTCACCCTTCCAATGAAAGGATACATTCCAGTAGCCCAAAAACATGGCTTATATATTACATACATACATACAGAGAGAGAGCATAATCATAAAGTTGGCAAGGTGAAAAGGCACAAGAATGTTGGAGAGTAATACTAAAAAAAACAACTGAGTCTGTAGATGAAGATGGCATAAGGAAACTCAAAGAGAACTGCTGAATTGTAGAGGGGAAAGGAGAATGGAGAAAGAGAAAGCAATAGAGGGGGTAATCTTACTAAATTTTCATACATGCTTATGTGCACATATTATATACCATATAAATGCTATGATGAAATCCATTTGTACAACTAATATACACTGGCGAAAATAAATGGCCGGGTGCCAGTGGTTCATGCCTGAAATCTAGCTACTCAGGAGGCTGAGATTTGAGGATCGAGGTTCAAAGCCAGCCCAGGCAGGAAAGTCCGTGAGACTCTTATCTCCAATAAATTACTCAGAAAACTGGAAGTAACTCTGTGGCTTAAGTGGTAGAGTGTTTGCCTTGAGCTAAAGAGCTGAGGGATAGTGCCCAGACCCAGAATTCAAGCCTCATGACCAACAAAAACAAATACAAAACATAAAAACAAAACACAAAAAAGACCATTAAAATGAAATAAAATTAGCTGGGTGCTTATGGTTCACACCTGTAATCTTAGCTACTCAGAAGGCTGAGATCTGAGGACCACGGTTCAAAGCCAGCCCGGGCAGGTAAGTCCATGAGACTTTTATTTCCAACCACCAGGAAACTGGAAGTGGCACTGTGGCTCAAATGCTAGCCTTAAGCTGAAGAGCTGAGGGACAGTGCCCAAGTCCAAAGTTCAAGCCCCACAACTGACAAAAGAAAAAAAAAGAAAGAAAAGAAAATGAATGGTGAGAATATACTCTGCTTCTGTTGAGGGCGATGTCAGTGGGAAGGGATTGCAAATTGCAAAGGAGAGTACATATGGTTTAAAGACTTTATATACAAGTATGAAATTAGAACAATGAAAGTGGCTTAGGAAGTGAGGGAAGATAAAGGGAGACAGATGGAGGGAGCAAATTCAATTAGGAGACAGTATATGTGTATATAGAAATAGGACAGTGAAATTTCCTTGTACAACCAATATATGGTAATAAAAAGTTTAACTATGAAAACCATACAATCAAAAGGCCTCCTCTACAATCCATAAGTCTACAATGGATGAATGGGTTTTGCAGATAAAGTAAAAGGAGAAACTGAGCAAGAGAAATGGCAGGCTGTAAGGGTCAAGCATCTAAAGGGCAACAATTAGGCATCCATCCAAAACATTCCATCCTCTCCCCTTACCTTTCAGCTTCAGCTCATTCTATGTGTGGCTGGAAAGATTAAGAGGCACCACTTTGGAAAATATTATTTCTTGAAATAGACATGGTATAATTGGGAGTCTGAACAAAGAAGCCTTTAGGGATAAATAGCCCACAGACTGGTCTCCACCCCTCTCGGGGCATATTTCAGAAAGAATCACATGCACTGTGCTTGTACCACAAACCCTTTGAACCAAACCAGGCTTTTAAAAGCTCTCAGTATGGCTTTTATTTGCTGTATCTGACTTAGACATCGTGCGGGCAAACATTAGGACTACTTAGCAATATTTTCAGGTGATATTTCTAGCCTACTTCTCTCCTTCAAAATCAAGCCTTTTCATAACTGACCAACTGAAGCTACAGCATTTGAGATTCTCAGGAATTGCCTGCAAAAATAACCATGTCCATGTCAGGGTGGTTTTCCAATCCCATCGAAGTGGTAACCACCTCACTCTGGCTGTCGTTGGCAACTGGCACTGTGTCATCTTGTGATACCATCTGACATAGCTGAGAAATATGAACAAGAATCTACTGATTGTGACCCGCCCCAGGAAAAAAGGCTATTTTTCCAATCATCCCTCAACTATAGATTCAATTCATTCTGTTTTAAAATAATGTTATCATTAATAAAATATTACTCTATTTCAATATTAACGGCAGATTTTCTTATCATGTGTCCTTAAATCCTATCCATAAAGAAATGCTAAGCAAAAGATAGGGTTAACCAATAACTTGTACAGAATCAATTAGTGTGGTTTCCCAAACACTAATGAATCATTTATCGTGATGGTAACATGGGTTTTCTTTTTTTCATTTTAGTTCTCTGTCTAAACAGTTCTGGGACCTCAACACTATTACTGTAGCCTACTTAAGTGCCACACCTCAATAAGTGCTTTAAAACTTACTAAAAAAAATTAACTGTAAAAGAAAGATGCTAGTAATACAGATAACAAAAGCATGTTATGCGTTTTATGAATTATTTCAACACAGCCATCTAGCAGGCAGGTTTAATGGATATTGTCATTATCATATACATTCCACAGGTGCAAGTTTGTGGCTCTGTGAGTTAACTTGTCTGGTGTCAGATAACAAACAGCACCAGTCTGGATATAGACAGACTCACCTGACTCTAGAGCCTGCGCTGTCAACGGTTTCATGTTAGATTTTTAAAAATTACACACACAATGAGGAAAATCTAAATAACCATAACTTCATACAATATACTTCTTTCCAAATATACATTCAATGTGTATCTACAACTTATCAGAAAAAAGAGATAGACATCAGCATCACAGACTGTTGCACAAGCTTTGTGTTTTCATTTGAGATGCACTGTGGTAGTCTCTTTATATCACTTGGCATAACTCTACTACATAATCATCAATGGCTGGTTTCCAGGGATTCCATGGATGCAGTAAATGTAAGCAGTCCCTGGATATCAAGCGCCTTAACTGGAGTGCTATGGTAAATGTCTGAATTCTGTTCTATCCTAATAGCTGAATACTTATACACATTTTTATCTCTCAAGGATAAAACCCTAGAACTAAAATGATATATACATTTTTCACATATGGCAAGTAAATGCAAATTTTTACTTCTGTTGGTGCGATATTAAAATTTCTTTTCTCCACATTGTTATCAACATTGGATATTAGCATCTTACCTTTGCCAGTATGAAAGGAAAGACAATGAAATCTCACTGATGTAGATGCTCTTCCTTGTTTGTCACTGTGCATGTATTTTTGGCATTGTTATTATTTGTGTTGTGAAATTTCTACTCATGCCCAGAGTTTATTTTTCTTTTAGAGCATACTATATGATAATTTTTTCCAAAATGATGTGTCATATATTTGTCCATATATATTTTTGCTACTGATAGCATTTTTAAAATCCTCTTCTACTTTGAAGTTATAAAACTACTCATCTAATCTTTTTTTACATCTCCAAAGGATTTTTACATTTAAATGGGTAATGAATGTCTTCTTGGTATAACACAGAGTTTACTTCTTATAATCTATTTAATCATCTTTGTTGC
Organism: Dipodomys merriami; assembly: GCF_024711535.1. NCBI lineage: Eukaryota > Metazoa > Chordata > Mammalia > Rodentia > Heteromyidae > Dipodomys > Dipodomys merriami. The sequence goes on along the minus strand of NW_027203382.1, from coordinate 25,498,375 downwards.
TTTGTATGTCCCTCCCCCACAGTATAACCCCTGCTTTCACTGTATTTGATGTCGGTATAATTTGTGGAGGGGAAGGGGAAAAACAAATTGTTTAAATAGGAATACAGATGGACCCATTGCAACAATGAGATGTACAAGTCATTATGTCAAAAACGAACTTTACGACTTTCGTGCGGTGGGGGGCGGGGGTGGAGGATTGGGTGGGGGGACAGGGAGAGGATGGGAAGGGATGGGAAGGGGAAACAAAGGAGGAGGCTACAATGCTTGATAAGAAATGTACTCATTATCTTGCCCATGTAATTGTAACTCCTCTATATAGTATGTTCACACAAAAAAAGACACAAACAATCTATTTAATCAAATGTTGTTAACAGTTACTAAACGACCCATTTATTTCAAACTTTGCATATGCTTGTGTTTATTTCTGGAAATATTGCTCTGTTCTGTAGATTTTTCTCCTGAGTTCTATGTCACCATTTTCAATTTTACCTACATAGCATTTCAAGCCACAGTAATGTCTCCAAGGACAACTTTCTCTTTTGTTGCTATCAACTGTTTACTCATTCAAATGCATTTAAGAATTCCTCTGTCGGCTCCCACCCTCAAGTTGGTATTATGGTTAGAATTATGTTACACCTCCTTTGAAGGAGGCTACAATGCTTGATAAGAAATGTACTCATTATCTTGCCCATGTAATTGTAACCCCTCTGTACAGTATTTTCACAATAAAAAATAAAATAAAATAAAAGCCAAAAAAAAAAAGAATTTGACCCAGGGAAAAAAAAGAATTATGTTACACCATTAGAATAATTTGGAGAGAATTGATGGTCTTACAGGTTGAGCAATGCTCTTTCCAGGAAAAGCAAGGTGTGCCTATTTATTCAAGTCCTCTTTGATCTCACTCACTAATGCATTCACTGTTTTCATATGTGTTATACTGTCAGCTGCTCTGTGAAGGCAATCTTCTTGCTTTATTTTACCACTAGTTATGTGAAGCTTGGACTTGTACAGCCAGAATTCATGTTACCTCCATTGTTACAAGGAAAAGGCCAACTTCTAGAGACACTAATTGTCCTAGGGAAAGGTGCTCATTTCATCCACAACTTAACATGAAGAGGCACTAGGTAGTCGCAAGGACTCCAGGCCCCCATGTGTAGCACCTCCCTGCCGTACCACCTGATGGCAGCCCCAGCAACTTTGTGCTGCTGGTATTATAACTGTCTATCTGATCCCTGGATTCCACATTTCCTCCTTTAACACACTGCTTGGATTTCAAAAGTAAATATATTGATCCTGCCAAGCCTCTGAAATTATTTACCATAGCATTTTTAAAAATCTATTTTTTGTTATTCCTTAAATCTACTTTTATTTCTATTGACTGATTTAAAAAACATAACTGATTGTTTCATTATTATATTTTATGGTAGTTAAAAAGATAAAAAGGTATTATGTCTTCATTCATTTGGAATGTTTCCTAACCACTTTAGTCCAGCATATACAGCTATGAACATATGGAAAGAAAACAGAAAACAAATACAGCAAAACATTTAATAATTAGTGAATCTTGGTTAAAAAAGTTATCCTAGTGACTTTTTCTATACATTTTTATCATAAATTCTACTAATTGCTTTGGACTAGAAGAATAACTGGAACCATATAGTAGGGCCCCAGTAAAAATCTGTGACATGAATGAATGAACAAATTCAGGCTTTCTGGCTTAGGATGAGCACTGTGGGAAACAGCACACATTTTACAACTGGGCAGAACTGTATTTATGGCTTCACCCTAATGATAATTCAAAGTCATGGAAAAATACTGACTTAGAATATAACTTTCTTTTGTTCATTTTTTTATTTTATTTTATTTTTTATTGTGAGAATACTGAACAGAGGGGTTACAATTACATGGGCAAGATAATGAGTACATTTTTTATCAAGCATTGTAGCCTCCTCCTTTGTTTCCCCTTCCCATCCCTTCCCATCCTCCCTCCGCCCCCCCACCCAATCCTCACTGCCCCCCTACTCTCCCTCCCTCCCCCCGCACCAAAGTTGTAAAGTTCGTTTTCAACATAACAACTTGTATATCTCATTGTTGCAATGGGTCCACCTGTATCCCTATTTAAATGATTTCTTTTTCCCCTTCCCCTCCACAAATTATACTGACATCAAATACAGTGAAAGCAAGGGTTATACTGTGGGGGAGGGACATACAAAGCAACAAAGAAATCATCTTATAAATGTGTTAGAAACAATCACATGAAAGAAAAAAACATTTGAATACATATCTTAGGGTTCATTTCCCTAACATGACCTTATCTGACCTTTTCTGCTTGACTCAGACATATACTAGATATTGCAAATAAGGGAAACCATGGGACCTATGTTTCTTTGGGCTGGCTTACTTCACTTAGTATAATTTTTTTCAAGCCTTTCCATCTCCAACAAATGGGGCAATGTCATTCTTTCTGATGGAGGATAGAATTCCATTGTGTATATATACCACATTTTCTTGATCCATTCATCTACTGAGGGGTATCTGGGTTGGTTCCATATCTTAGCTATAGTAAATAAGGCTGCAATAAACATAGTCATGCTGGTAGCTTTAGTGTGGTCTTGTTTGTAAACATTTGGGTAAATGCCCAAAAGTGGGATTGCTGGGTCATAGGGGAGCTCTATGTGGAGTCTTTTGAGGAACCTCCATTCTGCTTTCCAAAGTGGTTGAATAAGTTTACACTCCCACCAACAATGCAGTAAGGTTCCCTTCTGTCCACATCCCCTCCAGCATCTGTTGTTATTAGATTATAGCCATTCTAACTGGAGTGAGGTGGTATCTCAATGTTGTTTTGATTTGCATTTCTTTTATGGCTAGGGAGGTTTAGCATTTCTTCATGTGTCTATTGGCCATCCTTCTTTCCTCTTCAGAGAAGTTTCTCTTTAAGTCTTTAGCCCACTTATTTATTGGGCAGTTGGAATATAACTTTCTTTAACAATAAAATAGGGTAACTGCCTCAAGGTTGGTTTGAGTATTAAAAGAGAAAACACATACAAACTATAGATAAATAGACAGACAGACAGACAGACAGACAGATAGATAGATAGATAGAGGTATAGATATATAGGAACTGTTTATATGATAAATATCATATACTTATGATCTATGATATACATGATATATATTTATATATCATATATATTTGATATGTGTGATATATATTTATATGACATATATTATATATCATATAAACAGTACCTATATATCTATACCTCTATCTATTTATCTATAGATAGATATAGCTCTCTATATATATAGATACATATCATATAAACAGTATCAGTATTCTGGACACTCAGTAGCTACTCAAGTTTATTCCTTGCCCATTCTACTTACCAACCAGTATCTTTTCCTATACTGTCTTTTTTAACTGAAGAGCTTGGAGTTTAATGTACAGGAAGCCTTACAATTAAATTTTCATTTTAGGTGCAGACTGGAAGTGCGGCCATCTGGGATGGGTCTTTGGCGGAATACTTGTTCTCTGAAATCCATAAGGGACTAACATTTCAGCAAGTTGCTCCCTACCCTAAACTGGAACACAAAGTCCCAAAACAAAGACAGTTGAATAAGTCAACAAATAACTTATTGCCATACTGCTACAAATCAAAACGAGTTGAGTCCATAATCTTAATAACACACAAGGGGAATTCTTATTGCGTAGATGTCACACCACACATTGAAATTATAGAAGGAGACATTAAATACAATCCCTAGAGGAAGACCCAAAATTCAAATAAATAGATGCTTACCATTTCCAGGAGCAATTTTGCCAAACTTCCATGAACCTCCAACCTCAGGGGAATATATAAATTATACAAGGCTATAAAGTCTGACTCTATAAAAGTGTTCATTCTGAAAATGAAAGTGAATGTGCTAGTTTTAACCATCAAAATACTGCCATTAATAATTCTATACTTTTGACCGTACAGTTGAGAAGTCAATTCATTTTGTTTCTCTTGTATTTACATATCTGAAGTTTAAACTCCTAGACACAAATGATGTGTACTGATCCAAGGGCTAAAACTCAGGGCCCGGGCATGGTGTGTAAGTTTGATTGCTCAAGGCTGGAGCTCTAGCACTCGAGTCATGGCTCCACATTGGACTTTTGGTGGTAAAGATAAGAGTCTCACAGACTTTCCTGCCTGGGTTGTCTTCTAACTGTGATTCACAGATCTCAACCTCCTCAGTACCTAGGATTATAGGATTCAGCCACCAGTTCATGACAACATTTTTTTTAGGATGAGTAGGCTGCTTATCAAAAGGACTAACAACCATGTTTGTGCCACACTCCAAATTGTGACTGGTCCTAATTGGGATCAGAACTTACTCTATGCAAACTGTACCTAGAAAACAGTAGATATAAACTACAGGTCACCTGTGATAAAGATGTTGCATATTCATATCCTTTAAAAAAACAAGCAAACATGGAGCATGTCTTTTTCTGAGAATACTAGAGTAAGATTTGCAGACCTGCAGAGACCAAGACTAGAGACTGAGAGTGGGTATCAAGAGCACACGGTTCAGTTGAAATCCCTGTTCTCCATTTTGCTAGGTGTGTGAACTTGTCAAGTTTCTTGGTCCTTCTGTGCCTCACTTTTCTCTGAAAAATGGGAATAATAACAGTAGCACCTATGTGATAGGATTATAATAAAATCTAGTGTGCTAGAATTTTTAAAAATGAAGTAAAGCTTATACAAGCCTGTCTGTACCTCTCAGACAACTCAAAGGAGAATCTTAATGAGTATATTCTATGAACTTACATCCTAAGAAGGAAGAGAAAAATAAACCTCTCTCCCCTATATTAATTCTACATATAATATATATTATAGATAATATAGGTATTATATAGCTGATAATGTAACTACACGTACATATAGTATGTATACTACATATATCATATGTATCCATACAGCTGATGTTATCACTAAATATGCATATACTATATACATTATATATAAATATACAACTGATGATATAATTGTATATACATTATATACTATACATACATATAATACATACACATGTATAACATATAGTATATATAATACTATATATGATACATACACATGGATATACAATATATTCTATACATACACATATAGACATAGTTATACAGTAGCTGTATAGAATATATATGGTATGTGTGTATATATATATATATGTATATATATACACACAATATGTGTGTATGCATATACAAGAATCCATACCTCTTTCTTTTCGTAGCTAGGCACTTTTTATCTTAGGCACATTTTTGCCTTTCATATGAAACCTATGCACCAAAATATTTCACTCACTCATTAGCCATTTACAAATGTCTGTCCCAAATGTAGGTACATTTCATTAGATAGATGATGCAGATCCTTTCACCCTGAATGGGCACTAATAGTTCATAATTATAATCTTAGCTACTCAAGTGAATAAGCTCTAAAGAATCATGCTTTGAAGCCAGCTGGGGTAGAAAAGTTATCTAGATTCAATCTCCATAACAAACTGGCCAACAACAGAGCCAGAGGCTTAGCTCAACAGAGATAAGAGCACTATCCTAGCAAGCTCGAGGCCCTGGCTTCAAACCCTGGCATCTCCAGGAGTGTGGAGGAACTCAAGATCTATGCTTTTAAAGCCAAGATTTATGAGGAGGAGAGGTTATGCAGTTAGTGACCCCAGGGCTCCAATAATAGAGGCTTTTGGGTTAATGCTGGTGACTTGTAGGTCTCCCAAATCCCACAGCAAACTGTCCTGATGACAGCGTAACTCCAGAAAGTGAGAAAAAAGATACCACCCATCTATTCATCATGACTGTAATACCAAGTAGCCATAATGACAATGGCAGCAAGAGGAGGGAAAAATAAAAATTCACAAGGCAGAGAGGCAGTAGGAAACTGAATACTGATCATTTTCCTTCAGAACACCCTATTGAGAAAAATTAAGCCTTTAACCTCTGATGGCTTCCTGTGGCTAAGCCATAGAAATCTAATTGAGAGAGTGAGGTCCACAGAAATCTGATGTCTGCCCTGACTGTAGAATCTTATTATTACCAGCCCTTGATTCAATTACTGAGAGAAACAAAGAATTGTTGCAACCGCATCAATATATAGATTGTGTGCCCACAAACTGATTTCCTTGTCTTTGTGTATGAGACCTCTTCCCCATCTCTTTTGGGCAGTTGAGATACAAACCTCACAGAACATGACATTCTGCTAGGGTTTGCAGATGTGTTTGTACTCCATTGGAGAAAAGGCAAAACTAAGAACCTGAATCAGAACCAAACTACTGTGGAATAACATTGTTATGTCACCAACATTAACATTGTTACATCACCAATATGAGAGTGTAGGTTTGTTTTTAATCCTTGGAGTTCATGAAGCTGTTGACATCATAACTTCTTCTCACACACATGTACATACTGCACATTATATCTGCTCATCATTTATTGTGCATTTGACATAGTACCATGAATCTTTCCTTTTGTTCAAAAAACTGAACTCCAGTATATTTTCATAGAATAAACATGAGCCAACAATAGCATCTTATCAATCATGTGTCCTTCCTTCTCTTGACTGGTGGTAGGTATAAAGAAGAGCAAAAGTTCAGGCATCCAGGGGAAAAAAAGGAGACTAAGAAGAGTTCTACAATCTTCCTCCCTGTTTTCCATTAAAGTCACATTATTTGATGTTATGTGGAATCTCCAACTCTTCACTACTTCCTCTGGTGACCTTCCCTAACTTTCCCAGAACACAAAGAAATATCCTGGATTTCTGCTCACAGTACCTCCCCTTCCTGTGAGAACTCTTCTTTGAACTACAGTGATTGATCTCTCTGCCACCCTGTATCACCAATTTTGAGTTTGAAACCATAGTACCAAATTCAATGCCTGGTGCTTAAAAAAAAATTCGCTGCATAAATGACTGGATGAATGAGCCACGGATTGCAACTAAACAATCCACCAACTCTGGGAATACAGGATATTCATATACACTAGGGTAATGATTCCCTTATTATGTACAGAATGATTTAGGCTCCTTGCAAACAGAAGGTTCTCAGAGGAGCATAATACTTTTCAATTGGTCAGAAGTACCCAGTATTGGTTGCATTAGCTTAATGATCTCACAGAATGAAGATGACATAACCTGTAGGGATCAAATTGAATAGCTGATATATTCCCAGAATCTATGTGCAAGTATTTTCCTACTTTAAAAAAATATCAGGGGTGGAGGGAGGGAAGAGTTGGGGAGGTGGAGAGGGAAGGGATAGTATGGGAAAAACAAAGGAGGGGGTATCAATGTTTCACAGGAAATGTACTCATTACTTTATTCATGTAACAGTAATCCCTCTGTAGTGTATCTTTACAATTAAAAATAATAAAAATAATAATAATAAAGAAATATTGATGATGACAATGATAATTAAAACAACCAGTAGGAGGTACTACAACTCAACTGGCCATGAACAGTAACCGTAGATCTTACTTTTGATGACATTCTTATTCCATCATGGGATTATAGGATATAAAAAGTGTTCTATTCAAAATATTGAACCACAAGTATTTTGAACCAAATGATCAAGGATGAATAAACTTCTGTGCACCTAACACTGAAAGAAAGCCAGTCTTGCTGCAATGTACAACCCTTCATCTAATACTGTAATAGCTACATTTATATAACATTTCAACCTAAATTGCACAATTTCTTGTTCACTTCATGATCAAGATTTTTGTTCAAAAGTTTAACACACAAAGTGGCAGAAATGTAGAGCTTACTGTCTCTACGTGAGCTCTCCAGGCAATATGAGTCTTTGATTATAAGCACATGGTCAGGTCTAGTGGGCATTACATTTGAATGTACATAGAAAACTTTGTGAAAACCACAGTGGCAAGAACCACAGACTTCATTATCCAGATATAAAGTAGAAAAGAAAGACCTATGCACCCCAACATAAGCCTTATGGTCCCTCACTTATGAGCAGTGTCCCCTACTTGTCATAAAAGCTAATCCCGGTTAAAGTTCAATTCAGAGGACAGAATTGAATTAACCAATGTTCCAGCAATGATGGAAAGAATAACAATGAAGCGAAGCCTTACACTTGCATAAGGCTGCCCGGCTTTTTATGACATTATTGACCTTATTTGTTACCAAAGCTAGGACGCGCTCAGTGTGAGGCCCACAGAGCAGAACATCTCACCCAAGCAAGATAAATAATCACTAGTGACAATGATGGCGTTGACAAGGCCTGCCACTGCCTCGGCATTCTGCGTCATTCACTGAGCTCAGTAGGAAAATTGACGGTAAGCACTTCTTTTTATGGCCTTCTCAGTGCTTACCTACAGAGAACGACACGATTAACAGTACTGAGATGAGAATTTACGTGTGAGAAACCTTCCTACCCTGTGAGGCTAACGTAAGACCTAAAGAGGGCCAGGCCGTCACAAAACAAGAGTTCACTCTGCTCACAAGAGGGTTTATAAGAATGATGACAACGTTGGTTGGCTTTATGTCTTTTAGAGGGGTGTCTAGGTCACAATTTCAACTTGGGCTCTAAATGATCACCAGTCCTGTTGTCTCCAGAATGATTTTCAAAAAGGAGTCTCTTGTGAATTGCAAGAGCCTGGAGGAAACTCCAGAATGACACAGAAAGTGGGCTATTTATGGATGGGCTTTGCTGGGGAAAATACAGACTTACACAGCTAAGCCCACTCATTGTCCCAACCCAGAAAGGGCACAAGAAACTCTGTGAGCACTCATGTAAAGGAACCTAAAGCCCAAGCTCTGGCTCTAGCTTTCATTGGCACATATTCAAATATAGCCTTGTGACAGATAACATAGACTCCAAAGTGTCAGGGGCTTAGAGACAACCTGAAAGAATCTGATGTGCACAGAAACAACACCCTCACTACTGGGTGATAGTTTTGTTGTTGTTGCTATTGTTGTTTCAGAGAAATACTGGGGTTTGAACTCAGAACCTGATAGTTGCATGGTAGGTGCTCTACCACTTGAGCCATGTTCCAGCCCTTCTGACTTTGCCTATTTTCAGATAGGTTCTTCCATTTTTGCCTGACTTGGTCTTGGGTGATGATCCTCATATCTATGCCTCCTATATAGCTAGAATTACAGTCATGGGTCACCACAGCCAATTTATTGAGATGGGGGAGGGGGTTGGATCTCACTAACTTTTGTGCACACAGGCTGGCCTCGAATTTCAATCCTGCCCTTCAAAGCAGTTGGGATTACAGGTGTAAACAAGTAGATTACCAGCAAAGCAACACAAAGAAGGCATCTAAGTTCATTTGCACATACATCACAATATGTCACAGGAAAGTTTATAAAAGACCAAGAAATAAAGTCACCTGAATTCTCTGCCTGCCTGAGTCTTAGTTTGGCCCTAATAGAATGATCCTGTTGCCTAATGTCAAATAAAGTGTTGCACATCTTCTTGCAAGAAGAGGGTTTGAAGTCCATATTTCTCTACAAAGCAACTGCAAGTCTTCTCCTTCCTTAATTGTTTATCTGCTACAATCATGCTAAGGTTTGAATACGAAATCAGCACATTTGTCTTCAGAGTGTGTAATCTCCATACTTACGTCTCCCTGCCCAGAATCTGAGATCTCAACTTCAAGATCAGGCTCCCCAACCTGGCCTTTCTTGCTTTTTCTTGTTTTTCTCTTTTTTGACACAGTGTTTCCATGTATAGTCCAGGCTGTCCTTAAGTCATTGTCTTCCTCTCATAGCCTCCCAAATGCTAAGATTACAGGTATGTGCTGCTCTGTATTGCTCAGTCTGACCTTGTTTTGCCTGCAAAACATACCTATCTGTGGCCCTCTTCTCTAACACTACATGGTGAGTTCTATACAGACAATGAACCCTGCTGAACTGCTTCCTATCTACTTTGCAGGGAAATGAATGATTTCAGGGTTAATGGCAATTCAAAGCACTCAGAAATGATACTTGGGTAGAGAAGACATTTGCATTGCTTGCATTGTGTCATGTGGTGTATTTTTCACTGGAGTTTAGTTTGCCTGGCTTCCTGATCCGAGTCTGAGTTGTGACCACTCCATGCTGTATGCTAGTTCTACCAGCCTCCACCCTGCTTTGTCTCTCTCCTAGCTCTTCCTTTACACATTTTACCATTACCTACTGTGGGTGTTAGTTAGTGAAACAATCCTTTTCTTTTTCTTGTAGAATGAGGGTTGTGGAAATTGTTTGTATGTGCATACTTTGAAGGCTGCCCCCAGAGAGCTGGTTTTCTGGTGTGTGTTGATCTCAAACATGGAACTACAACCCCCAACTCCTTACACGATTAGCTCTTAAGTGTTACTTGGAAATTTACAAAACTAAAATTGTACCCTGGACTTGTAATCTCCAGATCTCAATGTGACCCCTGACTCAGCATTGGCCCATTTCCCTCCATTTTCCTTTTCCCACTGTGATTTCTCTGGCTTGGAGAGGGTTGGACCTCACAAAAGGACAGGCAAAAGGCATATTCCCCAAGAGATTACCAAAATCTGCAAAATCTTGGCAACTCTCTACTGTTGGGGGGGAATTTTTTAAAGAAATAAAATGATACCACATATTGGAATAATTTATCAGCTGATGAGATGCCAAGATAAGGTATGACTCTCCGGTCTTATTAACAAAACCACTGCTCACCAACTCTGCTGAGCTTTTTTATGAGACCTCTAAATATTCCTTAAGCAGAATCTTCTTAGGTTTCTAAAATAGATTGTTTGACCCTGAGGCCAAATTGCTGGATGTGGGAGGTAAGGCTGGCACAGGAGATACAATACATGTGCTTCACGGCACACATCGGGATATCTGCTGACTGAGACTCAAGCAGGTAGCTCCCTGTGCAGCTTGTGATCCCCAGGAGTAGATCTAGAAGAAAGACTCAACCACAGCATCTCATCATCCAAAAAAGCCAATATCAGGTAAACAAACAAGAGATATTTTTTTCCACACCAAAGATACTGGAAACATAGCTAATAATCTAAGACAGAAAGCACACCGCAGTGTCAATGAAAGCAAAGTTAGCAATTGATCCAAGCCTCTCTCCAGACAGCATTTAAAACACCAATAGAATACATGCAAATGAAGAAATGAATAATCAATCAATAAATATCATCCATATCAACATTTCACAACTATCTCCTATGGTCTGGGTCTCCTGTTTCTATTCAAAGGCTTCTTTTTTTTTTTTTTTTTTTTTTTTTTTTTGCTGGTCATGGGCATTAACTCTTGGCCTGGGCACTGTCCCTCAGCTCTTTAGCTCAAGGCTAGCGCTCTACCACTGCAGCCACAGCGCCACTTCCGGCTTTTTCTGTTTATGTGGTGCTGAGGAATCGAACCCAGGGCCTCATGCTTGCAAGGCATGCACTCTACCGCTGAGCTACCTTCCCAGCCCTCAAAGGCTTCTTAATTGCTCCTCCTTCTTTCATATTAATTAGCCACTAACTCATTCAAGAGTTAGCGTCTGACAATTTTAGTCTATCTCTTTTTTCTAATCAACTTAAGAAAGAATTTAGTTTCTTTGTGACACATCTCTCTGGATTTAAACTTTTTTCTCAAATACTGTGTCACTTTCAATAATTAGTCACAGAAAATCTTTCTTAAAATTAAAAATAAAGAAGTGGAGATATGGCTCAACGGGAAGAGAACCAGTCTTGAGCAAAAAGGCTCCAGTAAAATCATAAGCCCTGAGTCCAAGCCCCAATACAAGCTCTCTCTCTCTCCTCTCCTCTCTCTCTCTCTCTCTCTCTCTCTCTCTCTCTCTCTCTCTCTCTCTCTCTCTCTCTCTCTCCCTCTCTCCCTCGCTCATACACACACACACAAATAACGTAAATGTCTGGGTAATTTAAGTATAATGTGATGAACTGTCACAAATCAAGCTCTTAGATCCCTGGTATATTATGAGATATGACATCACAGTCAAGCATTCTACATATACAAAAGAAATATATAAACATCGTGAAAATGGTAATACTTCCCAGGGCTATCTACAAATTCAGTGCGATACCTATCAATATTCCAACCTCATTCTTCAAGGAAATAGAAGAGGCAATCCAAAAATTCATATGGAACAATAAAAGACCCCGAATAGCAAAAATGATCCTCAACAAAAAGAACAGTGCTAGAGGAATATCAATAACAAATTTCAAACTCTACTACAAAGCCATAGTAATCAAAACAGCTTGGTACTGGCACAAGAACAGACATCAGGACCAATGGAATAGAATTGAAAACCCAGAAATGAACCCAAAGACCTATAGCCATCTAATCTTCGATAAGGGAGCTAAAAAAATAGAATGGAAGAAAGACAGCCTCTTCAGTAAATGGTGCTGGCAAAATTGGTTAATGACTTGTACAAAACTAAAGCTAGATCCTTATATATTACCCTGCACCAGAATCAACTCTAAATGGATCAAAGACCTCGGAGTCAAAGTAGAAACTCTGAAAACATTACAGGATGGAATAAGAGAAACCCTAGGTCTACTTGGCACAGGCTGAAATTTTCTTAATAGAGACCCAGAAACACAACAAATCAAAGAAAAGTTAGACAAATGGGATTGCATGAAATTGCAGAGCTTCTGCTTGGCAAAGGACATAGCTGGCAAGATCAATAGAAAGCCCATGGATTGGGAGAAGATTTTCACTATCCATACAACAGACAAGGGTCTCATATCTAAAATATACCTAGAACTCAAAAAATTAAATCCCCTTACAACAAATCTTCAAATAAACAACTGCCCAATAAATAAGTGGGCTAAAGACTTACAGAGAAACTTCTCTGAAGAGGAAAGAAGGATGGCCAATAGACACATAAAGAAATGCTCAAAACTTGTTCAACCACTTTGGAAAGCAGTATGGAGGTTCCTCAAAAGACTGCACATAGAACTCCCCTATGACCCAGCAATCCCACTTTTGGGCATTTACCCAAATGTTTACAAACAAGACCACACTAAAGCTACCAGCACAACAATGTTTATTGCAGCATTATTTACCATAGCTAAGATATGGAACCAACCCAGATGCCCCTCAGTAGATGAATGGATCAAGAAAATGTGGTATATATACACAATGGAATTCTATGCCTCCATCAGAAAGAATGACATTGCCCCATTTGTTAGGAAATGGAAAGGCTTGGAAAAAATTATATTAAGTGAAGTAAGTCAGGCCCAAAGAAACATAGGTCCCATGGTTTCCCTTATTTGTAATATCTAGTATATGTATGAGTCAAGCGGAAAAGGTCAGATAATGTGATGTCAGGAAAATGAACCCTTAGATATGTATTTTAATGTTTTTTTCTTTCATGCATGTGTTTCTAACGCATTTATAAGATTATCTCTTTGTTGCTTTGTATGTCCCTCCCCCACAGTATAACCCCTGCTTTCATTATACTTGATATCAGTATAACTTGTGGAGGAGATGGGGAAAAACCAGTTGTTTAAGGATACAGGTGGACCTGTTGCAACAATGAGAAGTACAAGTTGTCATGTCCAAAACGAGCTTTACAACGTCGGTGGGGGGGGGAAGGGGAGGGAAGGAGAAGGATTGGGATTGGGGGGGAGGGGGAAGGTAGGAAGGGATGTGAAGGGTAAACCAAAGGAGGAGGCTGCAATGCTTGGTAAGAAATGTACGCATTAGCCTGCCCATGTAATTGTAACCCCTCTGTACAGTATGTTCACAAAAAAAAAAAATGCTCGACCTCTCTAGCTATAAAAGAAATGCAAATCAAAACAACATTGAGATACCACCTCACCCCACTTAGAATGGCTATAATCAAGAACTCTACTAACAACAGATACTGGAGGGGATATGGACAGAAGGGAACCTTAATGCATTTTTGGTGGGAGTGTAAACTTGTTCAACCACTTTAGAACGTAGTATGGAGGTTCCTCAAAAGACTCCACATAGAGCTCCCCTATGACCCAGCAATCCCACTTTTGGGCATTTACCCAAATGTTCACAAACAAGACCACACTAAAGCTACCAGCATGACTATGTTTATTGCAGCCTTATTTACCATAGCTAAGATATGGAACCAACCCAGATGCCCCTCAGTAGATGAATGGATCATGAAAATGTGGTATATATACACAATGGAATTCTATGCCTCCATCAGAAAGAATGACATTGCCCCATTTGTTAGGAAATGGAAAGACTTGGAAAAAATTATATTAAATGAAGCAAGCCAGGCCCAAAGAAACATAGGTCCCATGGTTTCTCTTATTTGCAATAACTAGTATATGTCTGAGTCAAGCAGAAAAGGTCAGTTAATTTGATGTTAGGGAAATGAACCCTAAGATATGTATTCAAATGCTTTATTTTCTTTCATGTGATTGTTTCTAACACATTTATAAGATGATTTCTTTGTTGCTTTGTATGTCCCTCCCCCACGGTATAACCCCCTGCTTTCACTGTATTTGATGTTGTTATAATTTGTGGAGGGGAAAGGAAAAAACAAATCGTTTAAATAGGGATACAGGTGGACCCATTGCAACAATGAGATGTACAAGTTGTTATGTCAAAAAGGAACTTTACAACTTTGGTGGGGGGTGGGGAGGAGGGTTGGGTGGGGAGGCAGGGGGAGGATGGGAAGGGATGGGAAGGGGAAACAAAGGAGGAGGCTACAATGCTTGATAAGAAATGTACTCATTATCTTGCCCGTAACCCCTCTGTACAGTATTTTCACAATAAAAAAGAAAAAAAGAAATATATATATACACATAAAAACATATACTTACATAAATACAGACACATATATATACATATACAAATATATGTGTGCATGTCAGAAATAGCCCACTTGCTCCAATATAAAATAACCCATCCATCATTCATCATCTGGCAGTCTTGCTTCCACATAACTTCCCAGCTAACTCTGAAGATCTCGGCTAAATATAGCCTAAAAACCACTTTCCTGAATATGATTCAATTAGAAAGTATCATAATAAATACATAGTTCTTTTGACTACTTCAAAACAATAGAAGCATGGTGGTGGTGTTATTTATACTGCTGCTGTAGGCTCAGCTTTTTATAGCATGTTGAGTATCTAGTATGGAGTACATGTGATCCTTTGGTGTTCAATATTTTCATTAACATAATTTTTAACCAAGTAGGGTATAATTAGAACCAGTTGATTCCTATGTTGTAAATGGCATTTCCTTCAAGGTCAATGCCTCTGCAGTATGAATCACTAGGGAGCTCTAGTAGCTATAGTTTTCATAAGCAACCTGAACTGCCTTCCTGGTATGGGGAAAACCTAGACAATTTCCCCAGGCCTCCTCTTCTGTGGATGATGGAAATTGTTATAGCAAGACTGAGATAGAAAAAAATGAAAGTTGCATGACAGAGGGAGAAAAATATCTATATGGCCTGGTAGTATAAGTCAATAGGAGAGTATGTGCTTAACTTGTGTGAGGTCTTGGGTCTAAGTTTCAGCACAAAATCCAGGGATGGTGGCCGAAGCCTGTAGTCCCAGCCACTTGGAAAGCTGAAATAAGAGGATCACTTGATCCTGTAAGTTTATGACCATTTAAAAATATCGCATTATAAAAATCCCAACCTAAATATTTATGCATATACACACACATATATACATGTGTTTCCCTCTTTATGGCCCTCATCTAATGGTAGTAGAGACACTGGGAAAGAGCAAGAAACTATCCTCATTTTTTAAATGCACATTATTTTACTAGATTTTATCCAAATCCAGACTGTAGAATAACCTAAACCTTTTCCATTTCATTTTCTTCCGGTTTTTTCCTTAGAATAACCTCCAGGTCTAGCTTCTGATCCTGTACTGTCTTCTGGCAGTTGGCTGGCTACTTAACTTTTTGGACCCTCACCTTGAGAATGGAAGTCTAATCCCAAGCATCCTCTGAGTATGATACATGAGAACCACTGGAAAGTTCTAGGTATGTCTACTTATTTTTTGCAAAAGATCATTTCTTTCCAGTCTTGGCATTTCTTCAAGTACAAGATTACCCAAACCATTCTATCAACATCCCATCTTCAGTGTACAAACTTGTGAAACACCAGCCTTTCATTTCTCTGTCTGTAAATGGATACCTGATGTACACACAGAATACACAAACACAAAAATAGTCACTTTGACAATGGTGCCAGCATTAGGAGAGTCACATAATAGACAGCATGTTTTAAAGTGAAGAATTCTTTTCCACAGAGTATTAATTTACCAACTTTCTTCATGCTAAGTTCCCAAAACAGTCAAGAACATCTGTGACCAACTGGCTTCATGTTTACCCTAGTGAGACACTAATTGTTTTCAAATAAATACCCCTGGTGCTCACGCTTCTATGTAGAATAAAAGCAGATGAAGGAACTATGAATTCAGCCTATCTTTCTGATGTCACAATGTCACAGATACCAGAAAAGATGTAATTGTGTTATATTCATTTAAAACTGAATATAAATTTTAAACAAATATAAAAATTCTTGTTTGGATTGTAAAAGTATTAATCATGAACCTCTCTCTCTCTCTCTCTCTCTCTCTCTCTCTCTCTCTCTCTCTCTCTCTCTTTCTCACACACACACACATACACACACACATAACGATATATTACTACTCTCTATAACATTAATTTCCTAGAACAATTATATCCACAATATACGAGTAAACACCCAGGCAATGCACGTACACACGTGCACAGACACACACACACACACAGAAACACACATACATACAAATAGGCACCAGAAGCGTACACTACACTCTTTTATTATAAAGTAGTCTCTCTTTTTCTTGTTGGCAATCTTTTTGTGGATTTTAATATGAGGTGTTTTAACATCGCCACCTTGTGGTAATCAATCATTTTAACTCTACGCACTCAAGGTAACATTTCTTTTTAAGCCACTTTATTTCCACTTTGTTTTTAGTGAATTGTTCTTTCCCCTGCCCCCCCCTCCGCATTAGTATTCATTAATCATTCCTTGGCGTTAGTGTTACTGAAGAAGATAAAAATTTCATGACAATAAAGTAGGTCATAAAAAAACTAACAAAAAATAATCACTAATGCTGGAAGACCTGCCAAACTTGTACACTTAGGATATGCCTATACAAGTGACCGAGATGCAGCTAAAGATCAACCAGAGGTTTTATGATGGAACAAAGGCGGAGGGGGGGGGGCAGTGAATTCCAAAGTTTAAAGGGGAAGCTGAACCTGATTTAAATCAGCTACCTATTTTGTTCTGTTGCCATTCTAAAGACCAGGCAGCCCAGAGCAGCTGGACAAAGCTTCTGGGCCACAGCAGATAGAATATTAAAAGCACTGATATTCTTCTCACAGCAGCAGGAACCAAAGCCAGGTACTAAAAGAATTAGATGTTTATGAAGCAATAATCAAATATTCTTTCCCTTCCCCTTCCTTATTCCCCTTGCTCCTCCCCAGGGGATAGAGTACTACTTGGAGAAAATAACAATAACATGAGTTTTTTTCCCCTCTAAATCATTTCGACTCCAAAGACTTCAACATTCATCAGAAACCTATGTCCAGTAACAGATCTGGCCTGCTGTCCCATCAGACAGCAGTCCTATGTGCTTTCCATCCTATGGGTTTACATCATTAGGTCCATTGAAAACTCTATCCAGACTTTGAAAGCCCTCATCTCTTTGACTTTGAAACAGACCACAGAGGTAAAATCTTATCAGGGTGGGGGAGAAAGAGAGAGACATAGAGAAGAACCTAGAAATGATGGCTGGAGAATATATGTGTGAACACCTAGGCTGCTGCAAAGCTTCTTTAGTAGAGGCCCCCAGGAAAGGTGACCTAATTTAAAGGCCAAGCTGAGATACACATACATGTGTACACATATGCATGCATACAAGCATGCCCTTTGGCATATGAATAGGATTTCACCCAAATAATAAACATATATGGCAAATAATTTTCTTTGTAGAGTGATCAGACCTCAGCTAGATCCCAGAGAGGACAGCATAAGATGTGGAACTCAAAAGTCAAGTTTAATGGAAGATGAAATTAAGAGAGAAACAAAATCTTTGTCTATTGGTGATATGGATGAACAGAAAACAATAGCTTTGTATTGGAAGAGAACAGTCAAGGATATATATATATATATATATATATATGAATGAAATTGTATACTTTGGCTGTGAGGAGGATGAGATGACCAGAACAGATGCAGGAAACTCTGAATGGACTACAGAACTCACCAAACCCTAATGTATGACTCCTTAAGTAGAGGACCCTGGGTGCCTGCCAAAGCCCCACACGCTACCCCTCCCCTCCTCCCCACCCCCCCGCCCCCACACACACACCTTTCCAGGTCTGACTTGTGGCCAGATCACAAAGACTATGACTGAGGAGCAAATTGCCATTCCTTCCTGATGACACTGCATTACTTTCCAGTAAATTCTCCCATCACACAATTGTTCCTTTATCTGCTCAGGAAAGGAATCTGTGATTCCTTCTGGAAATCTCTGTGGGTGCCAGGCCTACTCTCCTGGTTGCTGGCTCAGAGTCCAAGCATACACAGGCCTGGAAAGAAGCCCAGTCCCTTGGGGACTGTGATGCAATATCTCCTCTCACCACCCACTGGGTGATGGTTTTAACTCCCTAAGACCCGAGAGTGTTTTGGTTAAAACCCAGAACAGAAATTGCCATGGTATTAGTGGCATAAAAGTAGGATCAACAAACCACAGCACCCTCTCCCCCAGCACCCCTGGAAAATCAGGTCTGTACCTGTGTTTGTAATTAAACCTCTATTGGAGCATAGCCATGCTTTTATTTAAGTACCCCCATACGGCTGTTTTTATACACTGGCACAGTTGACGAGCAGCAACAGAGACCATGGCCTGCAGAACCTAAATTGCTTACGAACTGGCCCTTGACCAGAAAAGCGTGGTGACCTCTGTTCAACAGAACAATCATTAAGATAAAGCACTGTGTTGTCTTGTAGGGCCATGGGAAGGAACTCCTGAGGCCTGAATTCTGGTTCGGTCTCTGTCAAAAACCAGCTGGGTCTGCAGCTGCTGAGTGATTCTTCTAGCTGCAAAACATACACAAATTCCATTATTTCAACAGTTGGAAATACACAGGGTTTCAATTACTGCCTGCCCATTTCAGAAACAATATCCTTTTCCTATTTGTAATCTAAGGATTGTGGTATTGAAAATAATTAGATTGGAAGCTATACCTTATGTGTATAGAAACACACACACACACACACACACACACACACACACACACACACACACACACACACACACGAGCAGGCCACTTAGCCCACTGGCATAAGTGTAGGTTTTCACACCCAACCTTTATGCACTGACCCTCTGTGTAAAGCCCCATGTCTTCAGGGGCCTCAGCACTTGCTCTGAGAAAACGTCTGTGCCTGGGGCTCACCATCTGCAAAACTGTGATCAAAACATTCCCAGCTAAGACACAGCTGCAGAATTATAGAGGCTTGTTCTCCCAAAGCTAAGCAATTGTCTGAGTCTGGCTCTGCACTGAAGAACGAAGGTCTAATTCACGAGACAATTCATACTTTGCAGCAATGCATACACAATATAATGGATTTTATCCTATTTACTTGCTTCCCATGCTATCTTTATTTC
The DNA here is from genome assembly GCF_024711535.1 of Dipodomys merriami. Classification (NCBI taxonomy): domain Eukaryota; kingdom Metazoa; phylum Chordata; class Mammalia; order Rodentia; family Heteromyidae; genus Dipodomys; species Dipodomys merriami. The sequence continues at coordinate 25,478,736 of NW_027203382.1, read as the reverse complement.
GTGTCTATCTGATGAGACTTGTAAATAGTTTCCAAACATCTCTAAATTTAAGACAAGTGTTAGCTGAGTGAAGCTGATTGAAATGAGCGCTGTTAGTCTGGGTGTTTCCCCAAAGCAGAGCCTGAGATGAGAGTGTTTGGGGAGCTGACTAGGAGGAACAAGAGTAGAAAACTAGGTATATTGAAAGGAGAAACTGGAGGAAGCCACCCAGAGGTCCTGTAGGGAACTGGTCCATAAAGGGCGGTTAAGGGCAATTGTGTCTTCCTCTTCCTGGAGCTCTTTGAGTTGGCTTGTACAATACCTCTGGTCTATCTTTCTGAGGGTTGCAACTCCCATTACTATAATAGGTAGTACTACTACTACTATCTACTGTAGTAATGGGAGTGTGGGCAAAATGGCTGCCCAAGCTTCCACCTGGTCAACAACAACCGCAGAGACACCTTGGTTCACAAAGTAAGAGTTCTGTGATGCAGCTGAAGGAGGAGGGCCAATAGATTCCAACCTCATACAGCCTTCGTAGCTGGGGACAAAAGGTAGGCTGAGGGGATGTTAGAAAGGACATGTGTGGTGACCCATACAGCGTATGATGTTAACTTTGCTACTCCATCCTCCCAACACATCCCCTCAATTAGGTTACCATGACTACAATAGTCTTTCAACATCGATTGTGCCTCTGACACAGGCTGATAAGTTCCACTTATTTAATAAACTAACCAATTTAATGCATTCAGATCAACACCATGCATGAAGATGAGAACAGAGGCAGATTCTCCTATGTCTATTGAATGAGTAGCAATGAATGAAGGTCAACAACAAAGAAGTCTTCAGACAGAAAGGGGTGCCCTACAGGTGTTCCCAAAGACCAAAGAAACAAAGCAAGAAAGAAGAATGGATCTCTAGGAGATCCATATTTATACAAAGATTTCAGGAAGATGGAAGTAAAAATACATGCAAGGAAATGTGCTTCCCTGAGGTAAAAGAGGTAGGCAGATCCCAGAACATGAATCGCATCCTAAAAATGCTGCACTCCATCATAGGAGGTTGGAAAGAAGGGCTGAGGGAGCCAGTCCCAGTCACGGCAGCACAAGCCTTTAATCCCAGCTACTCAGGAGCAAAGGTAGAAGGGTTGTGTTAAAGGCCTTCATGTTATCCTAAGACCCTAGATGAAAAGTAAATTAAAAAGAAGTAAAAGGATTGAGGGTGTGGCTCAAGTGGTAGAGTGCTTTAGCAAGCTACAGATGCTTATGACCTGGAAGAAAAGAGGAAGTTACTCAGATGGCTTTCAAGAAAGCCTCACTCCAATCACAGGGAGTGTAGACCACCTCAAGGGCATGCCAGATGTAAATTAGAGTTTGTGTATCTTGATGGGTCCAAGGTTAAAACCATTCAGCTCTGTCAAACATTTCAAGTCCTAGTACATACAATGGCCTGTTCTGTAAATGTATGGGATGATATGACTAAATCAAACACGAGACTAAATGAAAACCACAGCAAAGTCCTCATCAAAAAGGAGACTTTGGTAAGGGTAGAGGTCTGTTGCTTATTATGCGGTGTTCCAAATGCATTACACTGCAGCCTAGAAGTAACTAACCCTTAGTCACCTACCTAGCTGTTCATCTCTGTGAGGTAATGCGATAAATCAGGAAAACTTTTCAATACTCAATCCAGAAGTGTAGGCCTGGCGTATGCAAGGTCACGCCCTCAGGATTCTGGCTCAGTGAGTGAACCTTCTCACCTTCAATGTGGCAAAAATGCAGCAGCGAACCCTAAGGCCCTTCTATGAGACAGAGGTGTACCTATGCATGAAGGACAGCCAGAGGAGAATGTGAGGCTGTGAAAGAAGTCAGGGCAGACACAGGAATACAAGACTTAAGTGGCCAACGAACAGCCCAAGGTCTCCTTGGCTAGACGGCCTCTGTAAGAATAGGACTGGCGGGAAGGTGGGGGCTGTAACTCAATGGCAGAGCACTTGTCTAGCAGGTTGAGGTCCTGGGTTTGATCCCAGAACCACACACACAAAAATTAACACCATTGATGCATCTGCTAATTGCAAGTTAAGACTGCACTTCCAAAGACAGGGCCTCTGTCCTGAATTCTATCCTGGAAAGAAAATTTGAAGGAGAAAGAAATGTCCGTTTAAGGGAATTTTGAAGATCCATCAGACAGAGGTATCATTTTGAAGTCATTTGATTGGTCATGTATAAAAGGTAGGAGCTGCAAGAATCTAGAGATGTTTAAGAGTATATGATTTTTTTATAAATCAGAACCTCATCTGCATCAATGTGGCGACAAACCTCTTAGTAGGACATAAAATTATCAATTAGTATTTCACAATCAGCTTTAAAAAATTAAATGAAAAATGATCACATGTGGTAAAGGTGAAGTATTTCTATTATGACTTCCATTCCAAATATATATGTGCAATGTAGTCCTCCTTTAGAAATAATTTTTTACTATGTCATAGTAAGTTGCTTCAAGCCAGAGTTTAATAGCTTATGCCTGCAATCTTAGCTACTTAGGAAGCTGAGATCTGGGAGATCATAATTCAAGGCCAACAGACAAAAGAGTTTGCTAGACCCTATCTCAAAAATAACCAGCAAGAGCCAGGTACTGGTAGCTCATGACTGTAATCAGGAGGCTACTCGGGAGGCTGAGATCTGAGGATCACAGTTTAAAACCAGCCCAGACAGGAAAGTTGGTGAGAGTCTTATCTCCAAAAAACCACAAAAAAAAAAGAGGAGGAGGAGGAGGAAAAAGAGGAAGAGGAGGGAGAAGAGGAGGAGGAGGAGGAAGAGGAGGAAGAAGAGGAGGAGGAGGAAGAGGAGTAACGCTGTGGCTCAAGGGGTAGAGCACTAGTCTTGGGCAAAAGTTACTCAAGGACAGCACCCAAGCCCTGAGTTCAAGCCCCAGGACTGATATGCCCCCGACAGCAAAAATCCAGGCTGGAGGCAAGACTCAAGTGGTAGAGCACCAGTTGAGCCAGCCAGCAGAGTGACGTACAAGACCCTGAGTTCAAAGCTATAAGATAAAAAATGCAACTTTAAAATCTTGAAAAAGGAAATCAACACAGAACTTAAAAAATGGCAAAACCTCCCATGCTCCTGGATTGGAAACATTAACATTGTGAAAATGGCAATACTTCCCAAGGCTATCTACAAATTCAACGCGATACCTATCAAAATTCCACCCTCATTCTTCAAGGAAATAGAAGAGGCAATCCAAAAATTCATATGGAACAATAAAAGACCCCGAATAGCAAAAACGCTCCTCAACGGAAAGAACACTGCTGGAGGAATATCAATACCAAATTTCAAACTCTACTATAAAGCCATAGTAATCAAAACAGCTTGGTATTGGCATAAGAACAGACCTCAGGACCAATGGAATAGAATTGAAAACCCAGAAATGAACCTACAGACCTATAGCCATCTAATCTTCGATAAGGGAGCTAAAACAATAGAATGGAAGAAAGACAGCCTCTTCAGTAAATGGTGCTGGCAAAATTGGGTAATGACTTGTACAAAACTAAAGCTAGATCCTTATATATCACCCTGCACCAGAATCAACTCCAAATGGATCAAAGACCTTGAACTCAAAGCAGACACTCTGAAAACATTACAGGATGGAATAGGAGAAACCCTAGGTCTCCTTGGCTCAGGCTGAAATTTTCTGAATGGAGACCCGGAAGCACAACAAATCAAAGAAAGGTTGGACAAATGGGATTGCATAAGGTTGCAGAGCTTCTGCAGGGCAAATGACATAGCTAGCAAGATCAATAGAAAGCCCACAGATTGGGAGAAGATCTTTACTAGCCATACAACAGACAAGGGTCTCATATCTAAAATATACTTGTAACTCAAAAAATTAAACCACCCAACAACAAATCCTCAAAGAAACAACTGCCCAATAAATAAGTGGGCGAAAGACTTAAAGAGAAGCTTCTCTGAAGAAGAAAGAAGGATGGCCAATAGACACATGAAGAAATGTTCAACATCCCTAGCCATAAAGGAAATGCAAATCAAAACAACATTGAGATATCACCTTACTCCAGTTAGAACAGCAAAAATCAAGAACTCTAACAACAACAGATGCTGGAGGGGATGTGGACAGAAAGGAACCTTACTTCATTGTTGGTGGGAATGTAAACTTGTTCAACCACTTTGGAAAGCAGTATGGAGGTTCCTCAAAAGACTTCACATAGATCTCCCCTATGATCCAGCAATCCCACTTTTGGGCATTTACCCAAATGTTTACAAACAATACCACACCAAAGCTACCAGCACAACTATGTTTATTGCAGCATTATTTACCATAGCTAAGATATGGAACCAACCCAGATGCCCCTCAGTAGATGAATGGATCAAGAAAATGTGGTATATATACACAATGGAATTCTATGCCTCCATCAGAAAGAATGACATTTCCCCATTTGTTAGGAAATGGAAAGGTTTGGAAAAAATTATATTAAATGAAGTAAGCCAGGCCCAAAGAAACATAGGTCCCATGGTTTCCCTTATTTGCAATATCTAGTATAGGTGTGAGTCAAGCGGAAAAAGTCAGATAATGTGATGTTAGGAAAATGAACCCTTAAATATGTATTTTAATGTTTTCGTTTCTTTCAGGCATGTGTTTCTAACGCATTTATAAGATTATTTCTTTGTTCCTTTGTATGTCCCTCCCCCACAGTGTAACCCCCGCTTTCACTATATTTGATATCAGTATAACATATGGAGGAGATGGGGACAAACAAGTCGTTTAAGGATTCAGGTGGACCTGTTGCAACAATGAGAAGTACAAAATGTCATGTCAAAACCAGCTTTATAATGTCGGTGTGGGGAGGGGAGGGGGGTATGATTGGGTGGGGGGAGGGGGGAGGCTTGGAAGGGAGTTGAAGGGTAAACAAAAGAGGAGGCTGCAATGCTTGGTAAGAAATGTATGCATTATCCTGCCCATGTAATTGTAACCCCTCTGTACAGTATGTTCTCAAATAAAATAAAATAAAATTTTAAAAAAAAGATAAAAAATGCTTAAAGCCAGGTGTCAATGGCTCATACCTGTAATCCAACTACTCAGGAGGCTGAGATCTGAGTATCACAGTTCAAAGCCAGCCTAGGCAGGAAAGTCAGTGAGACTCTTATCTCTCATTAACCACCAGAAAACCTGAAGTGGAGTTGTGACTTAAATGATAGAGCACTAGTCTTAAGCTGAAAAGCTGAGGGACAGTGCCTAGGCCCCAGAGTTCAAGCCCCACAACCAACAAAGAAAAAGGAAAATACTTGCAAGTACTGAAATGAAACCTGTAAGCGAGGACTTGGTACACAGTAAGCTCTAGTTACTGTTGATAATGTCATAGAGTCACAGGTAAGGACCATTCCTCTGAGAAGCTGCCTTCATGATCTGACTTGCAAGGCACGTGGTAGACCAGCATTTTCAATATGTTCTAATCATTTACTATGGAGAGAAGAGAGAGCAAAATTAAGACACAAGAAAACAGGATAGTGTTGAGTTGGCTTCCATCAGTACAGCTATCCCATTTCTCTGGGCCTGAGCTTCCTAAAAATAGGGTGATGATAAGAATAATCATCATTACAATAACTTCTTCATGGGGTTACCATGAGATCAGGTGAAGGTATGGAATGTATTCTTTGCCTGGCATATAGTAAGCATTCAATAAATGTTAGCTGATGCTGTATTTACTATTATTATGGCTTCACTAGGAAAAATGTCCCCTACAGGCTCATGTGTCAAAAGCCTGGCCCCCATTTACCCAAATGATCACAAACTGGGGTATACTAAAGCTACCAGTACAACTATGTTTATCACAACATTATTTACCATAGCTAAGATATGGAACCAACCCAGATGCCCCTCAGTAGATGGATAGATCAAGAAAATTTTATATATATATATATATATATATATATATATATATGAATTCTATGCCTCCATCAGAAAGAATGACATTACCCCATTTGTTAGGCTATGGAAAGACTTGGAAAAAATTATATTAAGTGAAGTTAGCCAGGCCCAAAGAAACATAGGTCCCATGGTTTCCCATATTTGCAATAACTAGTATATGTCTGGGACAAGCAGAAAAAGTCAAAAGCTATGTACATATGACCAGATGTTAAGCAAGATGGATGTTAAGCAAAATGAACCCAAGATAGGGACAAAAGTGTTTTGTTCTTTGCTATTGATTCTAACCTATTTATAATGTACCATGTGATTTTTTTGTTTCTTTGTATGTTCCTCCCCCATGGTAGAACCCCTCTTTTCACTCTATTGATGTCAGTGCCCTGCATCTTGTATATACACTTCTCTAATTTGGGGAGGGGAAAAGAAAAAACAAAATGCTTACATAGGGATACAGGTTGGCCCATTGTAACAATGAGATGTACAAGACACCATGTTGAAAACGAACTTTACAATTGTGATGCAAAGGGAGGGAGGAGGTAGGGAGAGAAGGGGTGGTAGGGGAAAAACAAAGGAGGAGGTAACAATGTTCAATACTCGTGTAACTGTAACCCCTCTGTACAGTATTTTTACAATAAAAAAGTATTTAAAAAAAAAAAAAAAGAAAGGAAAAAAACCTGGCCTGCAGGGTGCGGAACTACTGAGAGTGATTGGTTCAGGAGGGCCATGTCATCAGTGGCTTGCTCTGTTGATGAGCTCATAACAGAGTGGGTTATTGGAGGTGAGGCCTGATTGAAGGAAGTTGGTCCCTGGTGTTGTGCCTTTGAATGGTTCCTCTTTGCCCTCAGACCCTTCCTCCCTTGTGGAGGGGAACAGCCTCTTCTGTCATAAATTTCCACCACCATGATATTCTCCCACCGCCAAGGGAACCATGGGCTAAACCTCTGCAGCCATGAGTCAAAATAAACCCTTTCCCCTTGGTCCCTCCCAGGTATTGTTCGGCTGCTATTGTTCTGAATAGACCAGGAAATAAAGACCATTTTTTTCTGCTTTTTCCCTCCATTTTCAAAGATTCTTTTAAATCTTTTATTGCTGGAAGGTCTCAAGATAAAACAAAAAAAAGTTTTTCTAACACAATAAGAGGCTGTGAATGGTTGTACCTTCAGTGAATCCTATGTTCTCCTTTTCCCCAGGTTCTAAGGAATTTTTCCAGGGATTTTTAAAAAAATATTTTCTACCTTTCATGGCTGGCAGAGATGCTGTGTGTATATGCATGCACACATCCTAATCACAGGCTGAAATTCTCATCAGAGAAGCAAAGGTGCTAAGCCTAGTTTTCTGGATGTTGTAATTCTTGCTTCCATGTGGCAAATACTGTAAGGAATTGATGTAACTCTTGCACGGAGCATTGAGCTTTTCCCATATTCACAGGCACATTGGCTCCTGGATTAAATTTGGGATTTGAAACACCACAGTCCAATCCCCTGACATTGCTTAGTAACCGTCTGGCTGAAAATAGGCTTTCTGGATGACCGCTGAGTTTCTAAATCACATTACCCTTTTGTCAAGTCACGCAGCAGGTAAACAGTGGAATAATTTAGAACCTCCACATCAGGGAAAGGCACGCACTCGGGAAAGGAATTAATCTCTCCAAGGCTGTTTTTTTTTTTTTCTTTGCCTTTCCCTTGTCTAGCTTGAGATCTCAACACCAACTTTCCTTACTTGGGTGTTTTTTTCATTATATTAAAGCAGCCATCCCTCCCCTCCAAGTCAGCTCGGTCCCACTCTCTGTGGAATTATGAACTGTGCTCTCCACCTTCCTTTTTCTTCATGGATCTCAAGATCATTTCTTTGTAGTGCTGATTACTTGCTTCATCTGCTTGAAGACCTGTGCCCCCTGGCCAGGGTTTTCATGGGATCACTGTTGTACCTCCAGTTCCTATACCAGTATCTGACGCCACTGAATTCACAAATAATTATTCAAATCACTGGTGACCTCTAGCCCTACAGAGAAGCCCTGCGTCAGATAGAGCCTCAGAAAAGATAAAACCTGGATCTCCCACCCCAGCTGCCCAAGACCCACGGTGATGACATTGCCCATTATGGCCACCCAGTGTGCCCACTCTCCAAGTGGGCATTTGCTAAGAGCGATAGGGTTGTTCTGCAGCTCACTTCTGCTGTCCTTTTGTCTCCTTCACTATCCCTGTAGCTGCCTAGAGGATCTCTAGCCATTTATCAGGGCCTATCATCTGCTGAAAACTTTCCTTCCTTCCTTTATAGAGCCACATCATTACCCAGCCTGCCTCCTATGCTGAGGCTTTCTCAGTCATCTTCCTAAGAGCCAAGCATAGACAAGCCATTTCCCTCTCTGGTATCTCTTTCTCCACATTGGCACAAAATATAAGCCTCATCTGGTGCACACACAAGATTCTCTTGAGATGGCTGCTGCCTTCCATGTCCCCTTTCCCTGTCACCCCCATGGGGAGCCTGGAGACACTGAATTGTGTTAGGAGTTCCTAAGACACTTCTATTCTTCACGCTTTGCACTCACTCCCGGACAGCCTGGCCACCCCAGCCCCTCCAGCATGTAATTCTGACCTTTCCTTCAAGTTTCACCTCAAATGCCATCTCCCTCAAATTTCTCCCTTAATTTCTCCTCAAATGCCATCTTCTTCACCCCCTGCTCTTCGGTTTAAATTGAAAATTACTTGAATAAGAATTGCATCACCATTATTTATTTCTGTTTCCAGCTAGTTCTTAACCTAGTCTTGGAAGGCATAAAGCAGAGTGGGTCTTATTTTTTTTTCTTTAAATCCATACTCTTTGGCAAAACATTAGATATTTAATAAAATTATATTACTTGATCTAAGTAGGCATTTTACCCTGAGCAGAGCTATTGGTTGAAGGCTATTGAGATGAGACCCCCATCTTCCACTCTCTGATTTTATGGCTCAGCAGAGAATCAATGGGAAACGCCCCCATCCGTTCAGTTTGCTAAAAACATCCTGTAAACCCACAACAACAGGCAACTGTTTGGGGACACACAATTCTGCAATCCAGAACACGCTGACACCCTATCCACAGTTGTGGTATTTGCTTTACTCTAGCCAAGAAGCTCTCATTTAGGGCTCGGAAAGTTGAACCATGTTTTCCAAGCAAAGCACATTGCTTTTGCTCCTACAGACAGAGATAAAGACAGAGAAACAGAGATGACATAGAATAAGCCTGGGCACTGCACTATAAGCAAACCTGGCTGCTCGAAACCAAACCAAAGACTGAAAAAGCTCCAGGATTAGGCCCCAAGGTCCCTAGGGTCACAGCGCTGGTGGCTGCCTTAGCAGCTTCCAATAAATTGATGAATCCTTGCCAACTCTCACTCCCCCCATCTCTTCTCCATAGGAGGAAATACTCTCTTTCTTCAGTGCAGACAGGTAGAATTGCCAAACATTCTGGACGTGGTCAACAGGAAGCAAAGGAGATCTTGAGGATTTCCCTCAGGAGTTGGTATGATAATCTACAGCCTGAGAAACTTCTCCTTTGTTCTGTCACAGCTACTTATGGCCAGTGATTTGTCTACATGGCTGCAATATTGCCAAATGTCATTATCTACCAACTTTTACCAATTTTTTACCTCCATGAAAACAATGGCCTGTGTTCATGGTTCTTCATCATGCAGACATCCAGAGGAACTCTTAGTTTTCCCCATGCTGAGTGGGTGACAGTGAGTAGGATTGTGCTGTGTGTCTCAAGACTCCTCCCCACAGCCCATAACATTGTTTCAGTATGTCTGGTTTGAACAGAGGCCAGTTGACTCTCCTCCAAGTTCCAGTTTGGGTCAGCTCTCAGGAGACAGAGTGTCTGCTTGTTCAAAACACGAATATCTCTGCCTAAATATCCCACCCGATCTGGAGTCGGGGCGGGTCACTGCATGTTTATGACGCTACCCAGGGTCAACACGCACAGTGAAGAGTGCTCACATGCTATGATCGCTCCGTCTGAGCCTGGTGATGTCTACATGGAGATGTCCTGCATGTAGGCCCAGCTGCATTCCTCTTACCAGCCACTCTCTCCACCTACGCATCCACTGTGTCTTCAATTTCTCCTGTTTACTCCTAACATCTCCTCTGTGGTCTCCCTACCCCTTTTATTTTTTTCCTGTTTCATTAGAAATTTTAAAATTACTGAAGAAACTTACATAAGTGTAAAAGGTACTGGTTAACTTTATTTTGCACATTTTTTACTGTAAAAATGTTGTATAGAGGGGTTACAGTTACATGAGCAAGGTAATGAGTACATCTCCTATCGAGCATTGTTGCCTCCTCCTTTGTTTTCCCCTACCATCCCTTCCCTCCCCCCTCCACAACCACCCCCTCCACCGCGCCAAAGTTGTAAAGTTCTTTTTCAACATAGTGTTTTGTTCCCTACTCCTTGTAAATGAGTATTTTATGTGCCCAACCCCAGCAAGTTCCCTAAAAGGATCTAACAGAACTATAAGAGGGGCCTCCACTTGCATGAAATATAGAATGAAGAAATGGAGACAAAATCTGTAATATAAAAAAGGGAAAGCCAGGTGCTGGTGGCTCCTACCAGTAATCCTAGCTACTCAGGAGGCTGAGATCTGAGGATCATGGTTCAAAGCTAGCTGGGGCAGGAAAATTTGTGAGACTCTTAGCTCCAATTAACCACCAGAAAGCCAGAAGTGGAGCTGTTGTTGTTCAAAGTGATAGAGCCTTGAGCAAAAGAGCACAGGGAAAGAGCTCAAGTCCTGCCTTCAAGCCCTACAAACAGAAGAAAAAAACAGGAATAGACATGTGTGCTTATGGATTTATTATATTGAAGTCACACATTATCAGAGCTTTCTGATCAAAAGGTTTTTCTACAACAATTATTTTCAAGTCAGAATTTAGGATCTATGCATCAAGGGAGCAAAGTAGGGTACAATTTGGCTTCTCTGTAGCCAGGCCAGCCTAGTTGTTGTTTTAAACAAATCATTGTTTAAATCACTTTGAAAGTGACATTTGAAATTGACATTTTTGTTGACTTACAGACTGACTTTTTAATTTAGAGAAACATTTCACATCATATTTGTCATTGTTATATTTAAATAAGTGAATCTCTCTTTGTCTCTCTCTCTCTTCCCTTATTCCATATTCCCTTCTACCAGGAAGCACAGAGAAAAAAAATAATATTAATTTCCAAACATGACTATAATAGAGGCATTTAGTAATTGCAATGTTGACATTATAAACAAATTTTGTGTAGTTTACATTTTAATCTTTTTGCTCTGTAGTATGAACAGTAAGGAGATGGCAAGGTATGTTAAGAAGAATTGGGCACTGGAAAAAAGAGGGCATAAATTCAAGTCTGCTTGTTTCTCATTATGTGGACCTAGAGAGGGATACCTTTCTTCTCATGTTGGTTTTGTATTTTTCTTTTAATTTGTTTGGCTTGCTTGTTTTGTGCCAGCCCTGGAGCTTGAACACAGAGCTTGGGTGCTGTCCCTGAGGTATTTTGCTCACGGTTAGTGCTCTACCACTTGAGACACAGTTCCACTTCTGGCTTTTTTTTGATACTTAATTGGTGATAAGAGTCTTATGAATTTTCTTGCCCTGGCTGATTTTGAACTAAAATTCTCACATCTCAGCCTCCTGACTATCAGATATAATGACAGGCATGAGCAGACAGCACCCAGCCCTCATGAGTTTTTAATGGCAACAAGGACAGCGCCCATAAAGTGTCAAGAACAAATCTGCTGTTTTAAACTGCCCAAGTGTGCTTTGAGGAATCAGACAGATCGAATTATTAAGGCTGTAACTCTGAAAGCCAGTAACTACTTGTTAATTGACCATATTATCTTTAAAGATAAGCTCCTGCTCTCTGGCTTCATCTGCAGACTTGTGATAAGCCCAACACTGCAATGGTAACTTTTAGGTTGTGATGGCTTTGCAGAGGGGTTGAATGTTTAGCAGAGGCTGAATGTAGGAAAGATAAGTTCTGAGGAGAGAATGGGAGAACATTCTGTCAGAAGAGCTCACAAGTGAGGCTGTGAAGCTAGGTACAACCCAGAAACAAGAGCAAGTAAGTCCATTGACTCAACTCTGGAAGTCCTACTGAGAGCAGACATGGTGTAATGGAAAATTCAGAGTTCCCAAGCTGGCCAATTAACAGGTTCCAAATTCCTGGTCAATCATTGGCAGTTGTGTGACCTCGGGCAAGTCACATCCCAACAGCCAGTTCATCCTGGGAAAATTCATAGGCTATAAAGAAACTAGCACAGAAGCTTGGGGATGACCAATTAATTAGAGCACATGACCTCAAACTCTGCCCTGCGGGAAGTTCAATAAATTATTGTTAGCTCTTAGTTATCACTAGCTACTACAATCTCCTTTTGCCACTATGAAGCCAATCCCTAATGTAACAAACTAAAACAACCCAAATATCCAGGCAAACTAAGAACAAAATCAAACAACAAAAACCTGGTATTTTCAAACATTAATATCATTGTAAAATCTCTAGAAAGATTAACCAAAGTAAAACAGCAGAAAATACAAGTTGCCACCAAATAGACTAAAAGAGGGGCTAATTGTACAGTGTCCATCACCACTATGCAAAGGATAATAATGGCATGTAATAGTTTTTAAAAATCAGAATACCTTTGGCAACTTAAATGAAATGGAGAAAATCCTGAAAAATGCAACTCACCAAAGCACAACAATAAATATAAAACTCCAAAGTTATAACATGACCCATGACTAGAGAATTTATTAATGTTATCATTTGTAAAACACATTGAGAAAATTAAGTTTGTGATGAAAGACATTACCATAAAGAGTGTCAAGGGCCCACATAACTTTTCTAAAGAGTTCCAGCAGACAATGAAGGAAAAGTAATATCAATCTTGCACAAACTCATCCAGAAAATGTAAAGCTGGATTAGCCCTCATGTGAAAATCTAACAGACATTACAAGAAAAGAGGAACGTGTAGATTCTACCGTTTGTGAACATAGTTGCAAATGCCTTAAATCTTACTAAATGAAAATCTGCATTATCAAAAGCAGACAGTATCTCATTATCAAGTGGGTATAACCCTAGGAACGTAAGAAGACTCCAATATCCCAAACCATTCAATGCAATTTTCTATCTTAACAGACTAAAAGAGAAAAATCATAGTATCATCGCCAACCATTCAGAGAAATTTTTGATAAGACCCACTCATCCATTCATTTGAAAAACAAAAATAAACAAGCTAGGAAGACAAAGTAGCATTCTTATTCTGATTTTAATAAAAGCATCTTGGAAAAACCTACAGCTAACATCATACTCAGCACTGACAGATTGAATGCATGCCCGTGATTGGTAACATGAAAGGGATATTCATGCGTACCACTGCTGTCTCACGTTCTCTAACACCAACATCAGGGCCCAGCCTGGAAATCATTGCACTCAAGATCAGCATGAATGCCTTCTCCACCTCACTGGTACTGACTGAAGCCCCTGAAATCACCTGGCCAATCAGGCTGGGTAGACAGGTGGGATGTGGAAATTACCATGTTTATCATTCTTTCAGGTAAAAGCAACTTTCTTTTTGAAATTCTCTTCCTGGGGATATTTTGTTGTTATTGCTTTTTGTTTTTGTGCCAGTCTGAAGGCCTGGGTGCTGTCATTGGGTTTTTCTGTTCAAAACATAGCTCCACTTCCAGCTTTTTGGTGGTTTATTAGAGATAAGAGTCTCTTGTGGGCAGGGAAGTTGGCTCAGTGGTAGAGCGCTTGCCTTGCATGCATGAGGCCCTGGGTTCGATTCCTCAGCACCACATAAGCAAAAAGAAAAAAGCCGCAAGTGGCTGTGTGACTCAAGTGGTAGCGTGCTAGCCTTGAGCTGAAGAGCTGAGGGACAGGGCCCAGGCCCAGAGTTCAGGCCCCACGACCAGACCCAAAAAAAAAAAAAAAAAAAAAAAGAGCCTCTTGGGCTTTTCCTTCACGGGCTGATTTCCAAATGTAATCCTGAGATCTCAGTCTCATGAGTAGGTAGGATTCTAGGCGTGAGCTACCAGCACCTGGCTACTGTTTTACTATTATTATTGCTGTTAAAGATGTATTTAGACACATAATTGAGAGCTAGTAAGGCAATATATCTCATTCCAGTTTCTGAATCAGTGACTAGCAGGATAGGAAGTCAAACTCGTATTTTCCTGGAGTCGCTTCAATCTTTCATCTCCAAGTCTCTGCCTAGATTCCAACAAGCCATTTACAGTTAGATAAAGAGGTCGGTCTAAATGAAATAATTAGGACCCTCTGCTATGGCTTGAGTGTGTATTCCTAAATTTGCACATTGGAATCTGAACCCCTAATGCACCTGCGTGGGGAGATGGGGACTTGAGGGCACTGGCCTTAGACTCAGGTGGTGCCCTCAGTCATGCCAAGACTCATCTAGAAAGCCTTTGTCACATGCAGCTCCTTGATCTTGGACTTTGCAAGCTCCCAATCAGCAAGCCATTCTTTGTTATGGATTATCTAGTATGTATGTGTCCTGTCATAGCAACACAAAATAGACTGAGACCTTCACAATAAGAAAATAAAGAGGATTCACTCTGCTAAATATATTTAATAAAGTCATATTGTAGCAACTGGCAGGTGTATTTCGGGGTCAGCAGGCAGGGATGAATGGCCTTGTTCTCTTGGTGATGGTAAAACAGTTCTGTCACACATCATACTCTTGTCAGGAAGATATGGGGCTGAAAAGGAGGTCTCTCTCCTCCTGACATAGACCTCACCAAGAAACTTCAGAGAAACAGCTCAGAGCTGTATGCTATCATAAGAGCTCCATGTATAATTAATATAGCAATCATCCAAAACATAGGACAATGCTTTCCTACCCATAACTTCTACATAGAAATCCAAGAAATATGAAATAGCCTGTCCTTCTACATCTCCGTTTCTCTGCTTCTCTGCTTCTCTCCTTCTGTCTCTCTCTCTTACACACACACACACACACACACACACACACACACACACACACACACACCCCTCATTTATTTACCTATTATAGACCACAATAGCTTCAAAGCTTTCAAATCACTAGAACCTTCTCAGGGCACTTACTCCCAGTATTGCTAAATCAGAGACAGAATATTGTTTCATTTCTAGTCCCATTTCTAAAGTGGAAAGATTTTCCTCATTCCAGGAATGGGAAGCCAGTAATACACAATGTTCGATAAGGAAGCAATTGATGGTATTACCATATTATCAATATTTGATAAGGAAGCAATGGATAGCATTGCATGCCCACTGGGAATGAGGTTTAGAGCCCCTGGTAGCTACGTAACAGGAAACCAGACTTTACCACTATTCCTGATGACCTTCAGTAAGTGCAGACAGGGAAAAACAGATTCCAATGCAGAGTTGCACCAGTGGGACCAGACACAAACAAAGCTGGGCTACCAAAGTAAAACTCCAGATGTCCAATCATGAAATCCATGATGTACCTGATAGAATAGTGTCAGGTGACTCTCTTCCCATGCATAAGACCTATCTGCTGATTTGCTAAGTGTGAGGTTCTGGTCAGTGAATAGGTACCCAGAGAGTCTGTCTCCTAGTACCACCACAGTGGCCCATAATTCATCTGTGATCAACCATGAAGGACAGTGCTTAGGGACTAACTGCTCAAAAAGGGATGATAGGCAAAACCACAAAATTGATACTTGAAATACACCTTAAGAATTTCCCTAGGAATATTTTAGTTCCTTCAGGTTATGCCTTCAGGAAAGCCTATTCTTTTCATAGGTTCTTGTACTGAATGAGAAACAACAGCTACATCCCACAATACACAGGAAAACAAGGACGAAGTAGCAGGCATATATCACTGGGATCCTTTCCAGCATTGTTAATACTATCTCCTAAGCTCTGTAAAATAAATAAATCTATTGATCACACTGATTATACAAGGCCGCTCTGTATTCTCTGAAGAGCTCTACTACATGGAGCCTACAAATGTCTATCCTGGTTATTAGGAGTTGTAAACAGAATGGACAGTAATTGCCTTCTTGGGGTTTTGAAGCATTTCTGAGGTCATAAAAATCAATGACCAGCTGGGTGCCGGCGGCTCACACTTGTCATCCTAGCTACTCAGGAGGCTGAAATGTGAGGATTGAGGTTCAAAGCCAGCCCAGGCAGGAAAGTCCGTGAGACTCTTATCTCCAATTAACCACCAGAAAACCGGAAGTGGCACTGTGGCTCAAGGGGTAGAGTGCTAGTCCTGAGCTGAAGAGCTGAGGGATAGTGTCCAGGCCCAGAGTTCAAGCCCCACAACCGACAAAACCAATCAATCAATTAAATGGCCTAGTTTTCCTAACAAAACAAAACCAATTCAAAATGTCTCTCAGCCTGGAAGTTTATACAGGTATCTTCATATTTTTCTGACATTCAATATGAACACCTTCTTAGCTTGTTTTTTTGGTGCTAGACAATTGTGTCTATGTCCCTATTGGAGCTTAAAATCAGGGCTTCCAACTTTTGCTTGCTTTTTTCACTCAAGGCTAGCACTACTTGAGCTACTTTATTTCCAGCTTTTTGCTGGCTGATTGGAGATAAGGATTCTCGTAGACTTTTCTGTCTAGTCAGGCTTTGAACCACAATCTTCAGTTCACAGCTTCCTGACTTGCTATGATTATAGGCATGAGTCACCAGAGTTCAGCTATGCTTCTAGACATTTTAAAAAGGAAAAGTTTGGTAATATTATCATTATTTACTATAGTTGTACAAAGAGGTTTCAATTCCATAAGTCATCCCTAAAAGACAGAAGTTTTGAAACCAGCTATCCTGCTGAACTCCATCCCAGATCAACACAGTTTAAAATAAGAGAACTAAGGCTCAGGGATGTTAAGCCTCCAGTAGGTTGAGCTGTGTTCACCTCTTTAAATGCTAAGTAACTTGGATGAGTCATAAATATAGCCATACAATTTTATTCTCTCCTGAGTAAGTCTAAATGACCAGTGCTACCCAGTTATGATTGACAAGCATAATTTTTTTCTTATTCAAACAGGATTAACTCTCACATGATCAAAAATAAATCAGACAGAGAAATATGTACTAAAGTGGGAAACCTGTCTCACACTGTTCTCCCTCAGTTCATCTTCTCAAAAACAAGCACAAGAACCAGATGCTGTTGGCTCATACCTGATATCCTACCTACACAGGAGGCTGAGATCTGAGGATCACGGTTCAAAGCCAATCCAGGAAGGAAGGTCCATGAGACTCTTATCTCCAATTAATCACCTGAAGACCAGAAGTGGCATTGTGGATCAAAGGGTTAGAGCACTAGTCTTGAGCAAAAGAAGCTCAGGGATAGCTCTCAGCCCCTGAGTTCAAGCCCCAGGACTGACCAAACAAACAAACAAACAAAACCCACAAGCTTGATGCCAATGGCTCAGACCTGTAATCCTAGCTACTCAGACTCTGAAATCTGAGGATCACAATTCAAATCCAGCCTGGGACTCTATTATCAATCAACTATCAATAAGTCATAAGTGGAATCCCAATGTGTTAGAGTCCTAGTTTTTAGAACACACACACACACACACACACACACACACACACACACACACACACACATACATACACACATACATACACACACACACACAAGCACAATACCATTCTCATGGCCACCCTTTCAAAACCTTCCCTTACTTGCAAATGAGTATGTGAGTATAAACATATATATATGTATTTATGTATGTATATATATATACACACATATATATGTACTTATCAGAGCAGAGGAATAGAGCACACTCTTGCACTCTTTTCTTGTAAATCCAATTATTCATGCCCTAGTGCCAGGCCCATGGTAAATGAAAACTGTCCTTCACCTGGGGCATATCACAGTAAGGCCCCAGGATTCAAGGGTTTAATCCACCTCAGCCATCAGAGCACATAGGAAAATGACATGAGTTTCTGCCCATCAAAAGCCTAAAGGTGCTTCTTTAGTCACACGCCCCTCTCTCCCTCATTTTCCACTAAAGAATAGGTGGGGAAATTAGTGGGGTTTCCTGCACCCACTTTCAGAAAACAAAAGAAAATGCTTTCTTCCACTTTAATATGATTACCTGGTAACAAAGTTAGATTCACTCAGCTACAGGGTGTTGTGCTGAGTCAGCACCCTGAACGGGTTGGCTCAGCTCAGCACCAGGTCATGAGCACTTTTGAAAGGTGATGGGGAGAGTCCCCTTGCATTTGGCTTGCATCCCAAGTTTTCCACCATGAATCCATTAATGAGGGCTAAATTCACAAGAGATGTAAATTCAGAAGCTAATCAGGGCAAGGGCACGACTTCAGGAGGAGATGAGAGAATTTTCCATTCTCCCTCACAAGCAGTTTTCAGTTCAGATGACTTTGTCCAATGGCCTGAAGAGCATATGCTGTCTGTCCATACCGTTTTCAGTTCCCTGGGGGGAGGCCTCCTCTTTCTGGTGTTGAGTACAGCTGAGGTCTTTCAATTTTCTGGGGCATCCAACCCAGAATGCACCTGTCAGGCCCAGCATCCAAAGCAGCCTGGGGTAGGTTCCAGGGAAGGGCAGGAACTCTTTGAATAGGGGGTTCTTTGCATGTCTGAGCCATGGGGGAGAACTTGTGACTGCGCTTCGGAATTAGGCTGGTGACTTAAATAAACATGGAACATTCCCAGAACAAATCATTGAGGGTCAATTTAAATTCATTCCTCGGGAGCTTTTAATTCCAAAATACACGTGGTGTGTGAGCTCAAGGACATGTGCACCCACCCCCAACTGAAAGCGGGGAGAAGTGCCACACAGTGGCACTCAGGACCCAGCAGGGAGAGAAACATGAGATGTCTGGCCCTTTTGTGTTCCTCTCTGAGAGGCATCTGTGGGGTAGAGACTGGGTCAAAACAAAGTCCAGTGAGTGCAGACAACTGCTCTTGCCTCTGACTCTGCAGCCTGTTTCCTCAAAGCCTGCAGCAGTCCGCGTGCATACCACAGACAGCACGCCTTCCTCTACAACAGCTGCGTCCTCTTTGTCACCCAGCCTGCCGTGTAGACCAGCCCATAATACTTACAACACAGGGAGAAGCTGAGTAAACCCAGCACAGGTACCTCAAAATGGCCCTGGGCCAAGTCCTCTGGGTGCAGCTGAGATCCAGCGAAATGACCTTAACTGTTCCAGACCAGAACAAGGAGACATGTCTGTATGCAAAAATAATAATCAGGTCAGCCTCTCATAGTCCTAAAGTGTCAAGGAAAGGTGAGAGCTAGAATGACACCCAAACAGTGTGCTAAGGCGAGAGGAGAGCCCAAGAAGCATGGTCACTGCTGAGCACGGATGCAAGGCAAGCAGTGGTCTGCACACCACTCCCAGCATGAAACTGGGCCAAGTCCACCGTGCCCAGAGCAGGGCATTCCCTTACAGAAAGGATCAGACACTCTCTGGGGAAGGATGGATGACACCACTATGCAGCTGTTTAGAAAGTTCAGGGCCATTACAGTGACTTTAGAGAATTAAGATGTTTGGGGTAGGATTCCAGACAGAACTCTTAATTTAGTCTTTAGTCTGCTTTCCAGTTGTTTAGGGGCTAGATCGTAGTGATACAATAAGAATCTCTCCTTCCCATCCCCCCTCTTTTTCTCTCCCCCTCTCTCTCTTCCCCTCTCTTTTACTACATCTATCTGTCAGGAAGTTTTACCAGCCTTGTTCGCAAAATACATCCAAATGTCATTCTCACCACTTACTTCCCTGCTGTCCACTGGTGCAAACCACCATCATGTCTTGCCAGTGATTTCCCCCAGGGTTCCCATTTCCACCTTTAATCCCCTCTGTCCTCAAGGCAAGAGATACTTCTAAGATATAAATCAGGTAGCATCCCTTCTCTGCTTACTGGAAACCCTTTACTAGGTCCCCGTCTTACTCAGAGAAGAAGCCCAAGGCCCCCACTACCCTAAAAGACCCAATAGATGCTGGTCCCCACCTCCTGCAAGCCCTACTCACTCCTGCAAACCTCACTCACTCAGGCCTATCCTCTTCCCGACCAGGACAACTACCACCTTGAGGACTTCCTAAAAACACTGCTCCTGTGCCTTGAAGCTCTTTCCCCAGATAGATTCGTTGCTTATTTCCACACCTCCTTCAGGCCTTTCCTCAACTCTCAGCTTCTCAGAAGACTTGACCCGGTTTAGACCTATAAGTGCACCCAAAGCCTCTTTGAAGAGCTCATATCATTTATGACTTTCTAATGTTATAAGTAACACACATCCCTGCAGGCATGGGGATACGGTCTAAGGAATGAGCCACTGGCCATTGGGGGGGGGAGGGCCGGTGTGATTGTCACAGTGCAACATCAGAGCACTGTCTTAAAGTAAGACAGCAGTGACATCAGTAGGCCAGGCACTGGGACCACCATCCTACAGGCAGTTGGCCATTGCTAGAAAGGCTGTTATGCAGCAGTAGCAACATGGACAGAATGAGTGCATTATGTACTCATTAGCTTTTTATGTGACCCTCTGTGTTAAAATGTGAAACTGTGTGAGAACAAGGAACTCCATATGGTGTGTTCACATGGAGCCTATGAGCCTAGTACAATGTCTGGCACTGAGACAGTTATCTACATAAAGAGACAACTTAAATAAACAAATACAGTAATTTGGGATAAAAGCCACCAAATGGTCCCTTCACCAGACCAGGAGTTCCTCCATGCATCATCCTCCAATCAAACACATGTTGAAAAATGACCAAGCACCTCCTCAACACCCAGCCCTCTACTAGGACCTAAAACAGCAAGCTGCACAAAACATGCATGTTTCTGTTTTCAAGGAGCTTAGAGCTGAGTGGCTGGAGATAGATAAACCATGCCAAGCAAAGACATAGCTACATTTGACATAAATGAACTGTTAAAATGATCCATTCTAGCCAGGTGCTGGTGACTCAAACCTGTAATCCTAGCTACTCCGGAGGCTGAGATCTGAGGATTATGGTTCAAAGCCAGCCCAGGCAAGAAAGTCTGTGAGAATCTTATCTCCAATAAACCACTAGAAAACCGGAAGTGGTGCTATGGCTCAAGTGGTAGAGTGCTAGCCTTGAACTGAAGAGCTGAAGGACAGTACCCAGGCCCAGAGTTCAAGACCCACAACCAACAACAACAACAACAAAAAAAGAGAGATCCATTCTATTTGGGGTTAAGTTGAACATAGAGGAGATAGTCATTGCTTGGGAAATTGAAGGGTTATTTGTGAGATAAAATATAGAAGAATTGTGGATAAATTTAATGAAATTGAGAATTTTTTTCATATAAGTTCTCATATTTATAATTTAAGAAACTTCAGGGGCAATATTATTGCATGAACTGATATAGTATTCTGAATATTAGTATTTATATGAAAAAATTCATATTTGATTCCTTGAAGCATATTAATTCTATTTTACCTGGGAAAATGGTCTTTGCAGATGGGATTAAGTTGAGATTGTCCTAGGTGAGCTCTATGTGCAAACCTTATAAAAATAGGAACAATGGGAGAGCACACAACACACACACACACACACAAACATACACACACACATCAAGAGCCTAGAGCGAATTGCTGGCCTTAAGTGTTTAGTGATGCAGCCACAGGCCAACTGTGAAGGGCCCTTTGGTGTGTCATTTTGACTGAGAGTACCCCAGATATTTGGCCAAATATTATTTTCAGTGTCTGTAAGCATGTTTCTTAGAATTTCTCTTCTCTCTCTACTTGAGCTAGATCACTGGTCTTCTGCTCTCAAACTGAAATTCGCATCTTGCTCTCCTGGGGCTCCAGATTGCTGATCACAGATCATATGACTTCTTAGCCTCAATAGGTAGATGAGTCAATTCCATATGGATAAATAATATATAAGATAGACAAATAGATGACAGACAGACAGATCAAACCTAAGATAGACAAGTAGATGATAAATTATATAAATATAGACGACATAGACAGAGATTCTATTGGTTGTATTTCTTGGGAAACCAATGTAATATATCAAATGGTGACAACCACTGTAAGTAGGAAGAAACAAAGGAACACATTTACCTTTAAAGCCTGCGAGGGAACAGAGTCCTGCCAACATCTTGATTCCAACTAACTGGAACTGATTTTGGATTTCTGCCTTCTAAGTCAGTGAAAGATAAAAGTGTGTGGTTTTAAATCTATCTGCTTGCAATAACTTGTTTAAAGACCACAGGAGATTTATAAGATAGAACCTACTACAATAGTACCTCAGGATGAAGGAGAAGGATCAAGCTTTTGTTTGGAACATAACATCAGAGATGCCAGTCATCCACTGACTGGAGAGGCAGGCACAGATTTCTTTACGCCAATATGGAACTGATAAAATGGCCTGAGCAAGCTTTTTATTCCCAGGACCTTCAAGACAAGAAACCCTTAAGAGATGAGAAGGGAAGCCAGCTAAACACCACATCTTGAAACCCAGACACTGGAAGTCACCTAAGGATGAAAGCAGAAGATATGGGGTCTTAGAGCCATAAGAGATTAGGGGTTTTGAATGGCAGAGTGATCAGCTAAGAGCAGGACCCAAGTGGGAGTAGACTTAGAAGTGAATGGGGATGGGGATGCAGAGATGCGCTGTGTGGACAACCTAATATTGAACTTGGTCTTAGAAAGAGAGCAGATGGTACTACAGATACTGGATCCAAGAAGGATTCTTCATTCTTACTCACAGATGGGAGAGGCAAAAGCACCGAGTTTGACTTGGGAAATGACTTGGTAATGAAAATGATTAGAAATGCAAGAAGGTGATTCATAGGGGTGACGCAGACCTCAATTGAGTAGACCTCAATCTTGTTTAGTCAGGATCCCTTGGGGAGCCCAGTGCCAGTCCTGCATACAGGACCAAGGATATCTGATTTGTTTAGTTGGGAGCTTGTTAAATCTTCCCATATGCTTTCAATACACGTCCAGGGTGCTCAGAGCCTATCTGAAAAGTGTGGCATTATGTCCAAGGAGGAGTAGACACAGATACAAACAGGGTGGATGGCTATAAATTTGAGAGATCCCAGCTGGAACTGTGTGTTTCCAAAATCCAAGTCTAGGTCATATACCGGGCATGCATCTAATTATTTAATGGAAGAAAGAAACTAAAGGCAGGAAGAAATGATGGCATAGTTCATTCTGGGTAGAAAAGAGAAGACACACTATCTGGAGAAGTCGAGTAAGAGTTCTGGAAAGGATTATGAACTTCAAGCTAGACCTCCTATTCATTCATTCAATCCACAACTGTCCGACAAACACCAGACAGACACTGGGGTCCCCAAGGACCCCCAACTGTATAACACACGATCCTCAGGAGGTGACATTGTCCCTGTTTCCCAATTCAATGGAAGAGAGAGAGACAAAAGTAAACAGACGATTTTGGAGCTCTAACAGCATCAAGCATGGGGGTGGGTGGAGGAGACAGTAAGAGAATTCCAATCTTTGTTGAAGTTGGAGTCACCTTCTTGGCACACAGGATGCTCCTGAGATATGCTCATTGCTCTCCAAGCACCTTTGGGAAATGAGGGGTGGAGTGGGGGATGACAACTCGGCTCTTATTCTCCAAGGCGAGCTAGGGCAACCTAAAACAACAATGACACAGCTGCAGCTCAGCACCGTATGGGAAAAGTTTTAGAGCTCTGAGGCAGGAAACGCATGAGCAAATAGGATTTTCTTGCAGTAATCTTCATGTGATATCTGGAAAGTGGTCACTAGGTGGCAGGGTTAACATGTGCAAAAACAACTGTCTGTAGCTGAGAGCAGGGCAGCCAACTAACTTGGTATCATTTAATGCTTGTAGCAGCCTGCAGAGTCCTGCAGGAAGGAGGAGCAATACAGGTTGATTCAGGGTCGTTGTTTAATCTGGACCCCCCCCATGATTAGTATAGTTTATTTCTGTCCAGTAGTCGTATGTAACATTTAAAATGTGGCAAAATGCAATTGACAAACCAAAAGTGGAATTGTAATTTCAATTTGTTTAAATGCAAAAACTGAACCCTGAATGGTTAAAGGTTTTAAGTATGCCCGAAACAAGTTGAATATGTCAATCTATTTTTTTCAGCTCAAAATTATATGAAATCTATGCACAGGTTTAGTAGTTCCAATGAAAATGCTGAAATTGAACTGTGCTCTAATGCACAGTTTTTACCATCTGGTAAAAATCTCATTAATATTTTACATTGATATTACTAATTTCATATTGATTTAGATAGTAAGATTTTGGTATGCGAGGTTAAGTGCCATGCATCATTTAAACTGAAACATTTACCCTGGTTTCTTTCACTTAATTTTTGGAGGTGCCATGTCATTTGTTATTGAAAGAAAATGGAACAAGACAGGGAAGTGCCCAGGTAGCACAGGGCAATTGGATAGCATGAGCCCCCATCCAGTCTCCCTGGGTCCCTGCTGCTTCCTTACCTGGTTACAGTTCCTTCTTCCACCTAGCCCTCTCCCTCCTCTGAAGGTCCTTTCCTTCATATTCACCAGGCATTTTTCTCTAGATTCACACCAACAGCGATGATCTTTCATTTTCTGTCTCTCCTTCTCTTCCCCTTCAGCTCTACCATCCATTCTTCATTCTCTTCTTCCCTGCCTTCTTTTTGACCAAGGAATCCCTCCTTCCAGCTTGGTCCTACAGGGATGGAAAGATCTTCCCCTTTCCTCTCCCTCCCAGACCTGCTGCAGCCCCCTCGTGTAGCTGATCATAAATTCTCCCAGGTGCTATTTTTCAACAGTTGAAAAAATAAATGCAAAATTAGTTTGGACACTGGCTTGATCAGTATGGAGGGTTCTCAGAAAATTAAAAACAGACCTAACGAATAAACCCAGCCATCCCACTTTGGGTATATACTCTAAAGAAGTAAAGTCAGCTTCGTATTGATATACTTACGCACCTATGTTTATCATGGTAAGGTATGGGCTTAGACAGATAAATGGATAAGGAAAATGTGGTGTATATATAGAATGGAGTTTGTGCAATCATTAAAAGAGTGAAATCATGTGCTACTGGAAAGTCGGCAGAACTGCAGATCATCATGTTAAGGGAAATAAGCCAGTTCTGAAAGGACAAGTATCGCATGCTTTCTCATATGTGTGGACGTGGAGGGAAAACAAAGCAACTAACCAAGTTCATGAAAGTGAAAGGAAGACCACTAGGAGGCAGAGAGAAAAGCAAATGGGAAGAAGATGGGAGATAGGAAATAGTAGAGAGAGTAGCATAAAATCAAAGTACATTATATGCATGCATGCTAGACCATGATGAAACCTTTTACTATATAATTTAATCCATGCCAATTATTTTAAGAAGTAAAAAAAAATGTAGAGGGAGGAAGCAGCAACAGACTTTTTCTTTTTTGTAATGATAGTTTCTATTTTCCCCCTTTTTATGTGTTTAACGTAGGTACTAAAAATCTAAAACTGTTATTTCACACAGAAATGACAACTGAGAATCTAATCCTAGGGATTAAATAAATTAATACCTGCCTAGTATTAGAATAGTACCTGGTCATTGTGAGAACTATGTACTAGGTATTATAATTCTTTTCTCAGGGATTAAGTAATGTTGTTTAACTTTTTTGGAGGCTGATAGTAAATGCTTAACACTCCAAATTGTAACTCAAATATAAATGATCAGACAAGCACCGATGACTCATATCCATAATCTTCAGGAGCCTGAGATCTGAGGATCACAGCTCAAAGCCAGGCCAAAAAAAATAGTAGATGATACTCTTATCTCCAATTAACCACCAACAAGGTCAGAAATGAAGTTGTGACTCAAGTGGTAGCATGCTAGCCTTGGGTACAAAAGTTCAGGAACAGTGATCAGGTCCAGAGTTCAAGCCCCAGAACAGACTAAAAATAAATAAATAAATAAAACCTTCAAATCCCAGTATTGTTGATAAAAGCATAAAGAGAAAAATAACAACCTCCCCCCCCAAAACAGGGAGTGAGTTAGTCTCACTCTTATAGGGACACATCCAGCCCCTCAATCCCACTTCATAAAGGACTGAGCTGCAGCCCTGCCCCGACTATGTGGTTCAATTCTGAGAGGAGGTATGATATCACCTGCTCATAGGAAGCAATGTTTTATCATTTGCTAATATTATAATTCCTTGACTATGTGGGGTCCATGTCAACCTCACCATACGCAGAAAAGAGGTGTGCAGCTAAATTTGAAAATTGTAGTCATCAAATAATAGGCCATCAAAAAATGTTTAAAGAATTTCTATGATGCACTGAAATCACAAAGAATCTGAACCCTTTGAAAAAATAAATGTTATCTGTTCTACAAATTTACATTTTTGTATTAAATTGATTTGAGTTTAGTTATATTTGAAATCAAGAAGAGAGTTTTGGAATTTCTCCTTTCTTCTCTTTCTTCTCCTTTTCCTCTTCCTTCTGCTTTTCTTCCTCCTGCTCTTCCTCTGTTTCCTCCCTTTTCCTTCCTCTTCACTGGTCCTAGGGCTTGAACTCAGGGCTTGGGCACTATCCCTGTACTTTTGTGTGTGTGTGTGTGTGTGAGAGAGAGAGAGAGAGAGACAGACAGACAGACAGACAGACAGACAGACAGACAGACAGACAGACAGAGACAGAGACAGAGAGACAGAGACAGAGACAGAGAGAGAGAGAGATTAATTGGAGATAACAGTCTCATGGATTTTCCTGCCCAAGCTGGCTTAAACTGGTGATCCTCAGATCTCAGCTTTCTAAGTTGCTAGAATTACAGGCATAAGCCAGTTTCTTTGAATATTTTATCTTTAAGTAATTGTACAAAAGAGTTGCCATTCAACAAAGCAGTTTATGAATTACAGTGTATTTTGATCCAAGTAACCCCTTTCGACATTCTCACCACCTTCTCACCTTACCCATTCCCCCACACAGATCAAGATGCATTACATGCATAAACTGCTTTGTTAAGTGGCCAAAAAATGCAATGCATACCCTAAAAATTAAGAAAAGCCCATTTAAAAAAATTTAAATTTTGGGGCTGGGAAGGTGGTTCAGTGGTAGAGTGCTTGCTTTGCATGCATGAGGCCCTCAGCACCACATAAGCAAAAAAAGCCAGAAGTAGCGCCGTGGCTCAAGTGGTAGAGCACTAGCCTTGGGCTGAATAGCTGAGGGACAGCGCCCAGGCCCAGAGTTCAGGCCCCACAACTGACAATAAAAATAAATTAATGTTATTGTAAAAGTGATGTACAGAGGGATTACAACTGTAATACAATTCCTACTGTTAGGATTGCTTTTCTTTAGTGTTTAAATCAAAATTAGTGATTTGTTCCAGATAGTAAGTTAGAGTTGAAAACTTAGTAGGCATTTTATGTGATTTTGAAATTCAAATAATAAAATGTAAATTTCCCCAAATGAAGAAAACTTCAGCCTCAAACTATGTATCTTCAACAAGTTCCATACAGGAGTCAGAAGAGAATTACATGGAATAAGTTAACGGACTTTCATGAGTCTATTTGGTGCAAATAATCCCATGGAGGATTATTGGGAAGGGGGAAAAGAGTTCTGGTTCCAATTCTGCCACATTTGTTCCCTTTGAGCATCTATCACAAGGACTAGAAGTCTGATTTAAAGTAGACAGGAATGGTTTTGTGATTCAAGCCATATCCAGAAACATGTTTAGAAAATATATTCAGGTATTGCCACAAAAAAAGCTCCTCATCTAGCACCTTGGCCTTACACTTCTAGTTCCCCAGCTCTTCCTGAGCCTCTATCTTCTTCTACATACAGGCTGCCTGCAGATCTTACGCAATTGGAGAAAGTCTCCCTTACAGGAGGGAGACCATAGTTAAGAGAAACTGGGTATTCAAACCTGACCAGACACCTTAATTAGCTTCTTCATGTACACACATGGTCCTTCTCTACTGAATGATCAGCATGATAATCATGTCCCCTCATTCAGAGACGCCACATCAGTAAGAAATTAGGCCTGGGGCAGCCACCTCCTGCCCCATCATTAAAGAGGTCTATTTAGTTAGAATGGCCTTTGAAGTCAACCTCTCTCCATAGCTGAGGAAGTCACGCTGGCTCAGTGTTCACTGGCTGTGAGCAGTGAAAAGCTTTGATAGGCGACAGGGTTAGGCTGTCCATAGCTGCAGCGGTAGCTCGTAGCTGTAGAGACTGTGTAATTAAGAAAGCGTGTCTGTGTGAAGCCAGGAGTGGCCTGCAGGCCTGAAGACCAAGTCAGCATGTCCTTGGCATTTATAGAGTCCAGATGTCTTTATCTTCTGGGCAAGAAGTCAGAGCCTGTCCAGATGGCATCTTGATTGCTTTCAGCCTAGCCGATTAGATTTCTAACGTTGACATCTCTTCCAAATCCGAGCTCCATCCTATGAAAATGTAGATGTCAAATAAGTGCCAGGAGGAATCCCTGTAGAGGAGAGAAACCTGTGAGAGTGTTTGGTTTGAATATGAAATCTCTTCCACGGGCTTGTATGCTAAAGCCTAGGCTGGTGGTGCTATTTGGGGAAGGTCTGGAAACTTCAGGAAGTAAGGTCTGGATGGAGAAGAGGATTCCAACATGGGCCTCAGTGCCATAGGCCTGGGACTCTGGGGTTCTTTTCATTACAAGCAGCGGAATTTCTTGAGATGGTAAGATGGTGCCAGCTATGTTGGATCAGGCAGAGCCACTTAAGCATCTGAGGTATTCCACTGTCTGACCTTGACCTTGTGCATATCCCTGGAACAGTCTATGCTTGGTTTCCTTATCTGTACATGTGAGATACATGTAGAGCTTACATGAGTAAGTTTAGAGCTGATGTGTGACAGTACATGTCAAGTGCTTACCAAGAACACCTGGCACCTCCTCATTGCTTCCTACATATATTTTCTTCTTGCTGCCACTAGTTTGCTTTGCTTTCTCAAGAACTGTTCCTTGAAAAACACAAATCTGAATGAGGACAAGGAACCAGCTTGCTCATATGATACAATTCTTCATAGGCTGTTAGAGATTTCCCCTTCTTTTCACAAGGCCTGCTTAAGTGGTTAGCAAGGCAAAGAGTAATTTCTCTTTGCAGAAGTTAGGACACTTAGCGGCTAATAATTGCTCCAAGGGCACCTGGGAACCAATGTCTGAAGATGGAAACTCCAGGCTCTCATCTTTCATCCACTGGTAATTTTACTCACAAGGGGAAGAGGCAATGTTGCTCATGTAACAATAAATAAACTATCAGCAACTGACTCCCATAGGTACTTTTAGTCTGGCAAGGGTGTCATGTTGCTCTTTGTGGAAGTTGTGGCCTACCTTTGTGCTGGTTAAGGAAATGCTTCCACCTCAAGTTCTCTATAAAGGGCTAAAAGCTTGACAGCAGACAGGAAAAGGGGTGACACTGATTTAGATGCACTGGACACACACACTGGTACACTGACCTGAAACATCTTTGTATGACTATTTAAAGAGAATATGAAAAACAAAAATTAAAGACAATAAAAAATTAAATGAAAAAACCTGTGTCAGAAGGTCCAAAAATAGACAGCTGAGTGAAATATGCATAATCTTAACTCCTGGGACTCACCAGTTGTTCTTTTACATTCTTAATTAGCAAAATGGCAGCATTGGATTAGGTTTTGTTTAGCTTTAAAATTTCTGATTTTAATGTACCACCCTTAGAACCACTGTATTTCAAAGAAGAGTTTAATTCTGAGACCGATTTCTCAGCCCTACACTCTAGTTACTATCTCTCTCTGCCTGTCAATATTACATTAATTTATAACTTCAGAGAAAACCATAAAAATACCTTTAGTATTTCTGCCTTTGTAAAATACATCACATGAAAGATAAGTTAGTGAATAACACTAACATTATGGTTAATTGAAAGTTAAAAGCTTGAAAAATATTCTGATATATTGCACACATTTCCTAGAAATATATATATCCAGGGATGACCCCACAAAAAATAATGAAACCCCTATTTGAGGAAATATTTCAATGTTAATTTTTTAATTACTTTTAATGAGATCCTCCAGAGAAGGAATATTTCCAATATCAGTCATCTTGGGAAGAGATGGACCCTAGAACAGGAAATGAAAACTCTCCTTGGATTAGAAAATGGAGGACTTCTCTCTCCCTTCCCTTAAGTGCCAAAGACAAGACGGCTTTGACTTGAAGATATAAAATAGATAGAACATCATTGGTGACAAACGCAAGCTCGGTGTCATGTGGGGACACTCTGTCTGCTTTGCTGCTGTTGGCAGCCACGCACAGAACATTCCACCTCAAATGTGCCACTTTGGTGGGTTGATTATTTCAAGCTGGAGGAACTGAGAAAAGGCCCTCTTGCCTGCCCCATTTCTTCCTAAGAGCAGGGTGAAAATTTCCCATGAGAAAGTCACTCTTCCCTATATGTTCCATTAATTTCCCCAATATATTTCTTGCACAATTTTCTAGTTTTTGGCTCCTAGTCCATATATGCCTTTCCTCGATTCTCATCATGTCTCTGCAATTTATTGATCTTTGTTAAAATGGTGTATAAACCTTTGGGTCTAATTGGC
The DNA here is from genome assembly GCF_024711535.1 of Dipodomys merriami. Taxonomy (NCBI): domain Eukaryota; kingdom Metazoa; phylum Chordata; class Mammalia; order Rodentia; family Heteromyidae; genus Dipodomys; species Dipodomys merriami. The sequence continues at coordinate 25,448,311 of NW_027203382.1, read as the reverse complement.
CATTTTTCCTTCTTCTATACCACTACTTGTGTTGTAAAAATAGATTAGCATCAGTTTAAATTTCTATGCTTTATCTCCTGTCCATCTGTCTTTTGTCAGTTCCTTTCACAGACTCCAGCCACAGGACCTGAGGAAAAATCTTCCCCGCTCTACCAAATCAAGCAGGATATGAAGAAGGTGATATCCTCTCCAAGATGTGAGAGAGGCTGTAGCACCACTTGCTCTGCCCAGTCACAAGTGTCAATAACTGAAAAGGAACAGCTTGGAGCATAAGAAGGCAGGATCAGAGGAACAGAAGATGCTGTCCCCATACGCCCACAGGACAGCACCAGGCTGCCCTCAGAGAGAGTTCTACTTTGGGCCTTTATGGCTTCTGCACCTTGTGTCAGAAGAATTTAGTTGTTTTTTAAAAAAAAAAAGTAGTATAATGCACTGTGAGTCTCTTGTTTCTTTTGTATGTCCTTCCCCTACTATATAACCCCTGTTTTCACTGTATCTGATTCTGGTGTCCTGCATCTTGTATATACATTTTTATAATTTGGGGAGGAGCAAGGATATAACAAAATGCTTAAATAAGGATACAGGTTGACCCCATGGTAACAATGAGATGTACAAGACACTATGTTGAAAACAAACTTCACAATTTCCAGGAGGGGGGCGGGAGGAGTTGGGAGGTGGGGAGGGAAGGGAGGGTAGGGGAAAAAACAAAGGAGGAGGTAACAATCATCGATAGGAAATGTACCCATTACCCTACTCATGTAACCGTAACCCCTCTGTACAGTATTTTTACAATAAAAAAATATATATGGAAGAAAGAAAAAGTAGAAAAGTATTTGGAAATATCATGACCACAAAGTCTTATTCAAATATTGCAGTAACATTTTAGATACCAAGTAGAGATGAGGGTATAGTAAAAAGGAAGTAGACTCCCAAAAGCAGAACTAAAACTAAGCCAAAAACAGAATGAGGACAATTGTACCAAGTGAGCGTGGTACAATTACACACTTAGTTCTTTGCCACATTTGTATCACGAAAGCATAGCACAACATTGAAAGAAAGTATATTAGGTTTGGGATTATCATAGGACAAAGCTAGAAGGGACTACCTTTGAAGTGACCCCCATGTCAATACCATACTATAGTTCCAGTGTAGTGGCATAGGCCTTACCAGACAGGGAAGTGGGCAGTGCTCTGATAACATCCAGAAAAGCAGCTGACCATAAAGAATTAACTACATGAAATCTCAGTAGAAATAATAGAACAACAACCAAAAGAATGACTTGAGACGTGTATGTGACTCTACGTTCGTATCTAACATAAGGAGACTTGAACTTCATGAAAACTTCTAAGGTCCACAAGTTTGTTCTTTCTCCACTAATGTGGTGGCTGCTTAGTAGAGGTAAATGGTTTTCTGATGCCTTTTCTCAGCTTGCCCCTCTGCTTCTTTGTGTCTGAAAGAAACGGTCCTTAGCCTGGGTGATGACTGCTCCATCCCTCTATAGCCCTACAAGTGACAGGATTACAACAGTCATGGCACCGGTTGTTGTAGCTACACCTATTTTTGATTGCCAAGAAGGGCAATACCATCTGGAGGAAGACAGAGAGAGCAGATTGTCCACAAAACAGTAAGTGAAACTCCATTTCATTGGCTCAAGTCAACAGCTTTGTTATATAAGTAAAACTGGAAATTGTAATTTAGTAATGGAGTTGGAAGTGAAGAGGTATCTTTGAATAAGCTTGTACAATTCTGTCATTTTGTAGAGGAGCAAGTTGAGACAGAGAGAGATCATCCCGATGACACACCACCAGTTAATGCAAAAGCTAGGGTTACAATTCAAATCAGTGCATTTCTTGAGAGATTTAGGAAATGTTCAGATAAATGGACTGCTACGGATTATAATGAATAAACTTGTGACACTGTTTGCGGAACTGGGTATTTTTAACCTAGAAAGGGGAAGAGATAGAGACATAATTATTTCTAAATACCTAAAGGTTGGCAGATAGGAATTTGAATGTACTCTGTTCAGTGGAGAAAACAAGAAAGTCTGTGTGGACATTAGAGGGAAGATTTTAATAGCTCAGTAGAAGACTGAATCTTTTAAATGGTCCAAGTTGGCAGAACAATTTGTTGGAGGAAGTTAAGTTTTCTGTCACTGAGGCATTTCAGAAGAGACTGGAAAATAGAGCAGTAGGCTTTTGTCTAGAGAGAAGTGGAGCAAAGGGGTGTAGAGGAGAGAATTCAGGCATGAAAATTAGTTAGATGGGCTGACCTTTAGGAGGATGTGATTCTTTACAACCTGGGACCAAATAAGAGTTTTATTCTCGCCTCTGAACTCTAAAACCTATCTTCTTATCTGTTTGCAATAGTTTAAATTTTAATCTATTTCATATTTCAGGGTATTATGCCCTGAATATTTGATTTGAATGCTGTGGCAGAAGGTCACTCATATTCATTTATTTTCTTTTACTCTTATACACTTGCAGTGAGTCTTTTGAATCCATTATGCAAACACATGCAAATCATATGCAAATGGTATGGCCTCAGAAAATGACAAAATCTTCTGGCCTTAACCGAGCCATCAAACCTTTCTTTAAGAAGGAAAGCAATATGCCTTTTCAATGTCTCTGGGGCAGGAGACAATTTCCTGAGAGTGATATTTACATGACATTAGAATTGGTGACTCCGAGAGAAGTCTTTGCTTCACATTCTTCATATTTATGTAGGGCTTTCAGGTTAAGAAAGCATTTTCCTACCTATGACCCCATTTGATCCTCATAATTATCCTGTGATGTAAGCAGAACAGGAATTTCACTCCTGCTTGTTCAGATGGTGAAAGAGACTTTAAAGTGAAATGACTTGCAGGAGGTCAGTGGTTAGTAAACAGACCCTTTCCTATCCCTAACTCTTCCCATATACCTTAATGGATTCTTTCTTTGAAGCCAGGTGGCCTTCACTCACCTTTTTTGCTTTAGGCCAACAGTATCTTCAGAGGACTTCTATTGAGGAAGATGTTATTTGAAGAAGAAAAAAAAAAGCCTGATTTCTTAAAACAGCTCTCACATAACATCAAATATGCACTTTCTCCAAGCCCTTCTATTTTTCTAGCATCTGCTCTGAAATTTCCAGATGAAGAACTTTCTTCACTCCATCTTCTCTTCAGCTGGCAAACATCTTTCTTAAACTGTGGAGCAGAGTATCACAGTCACTGGAATGAGACTCTCCGTATCTGAATTTCTCCAAATTCTCTGCTCTCATTGTTTGGCATCAGAGAGATCCTTAATTTCCCTAACTAGCAGATTCTACTACTATAAAATGAAATATACAATATCAACTCTTTAGCAGAGTCGAAAATATCCCAGGATAGGGAAATGCATGAAATACATCAATAACCTCAGAAGGTTGGACCGGTATCTGGCACATAGGAAGTGCTCAGCAAAAGATAGGTGCTGACATCACTTTTCGGATAGCAGGAATTCCACGACCTCTGAAACTAAGAACTGGGCTCTCAGAAGGGGATTGGAAGAACCGCAACACCAATCACCCCCTTGTATGCCAGATGACTGGAGGACAGACCCGGCCTGGGGTTGGGGAAATCCCACTCATTGTGGACAAGCTTCAACTCTGACATGCTCTTTTCACTCCCCCCTAACACCCTAATGAGAAGTCATTACAATCCTGCTGCAAAGGAGAAACACAGTCCAGGTGGCATCCTACACTCTGCTCCCCTTAGCCTTCACTTACAGAAGCTACTTTGTTTAACCTCAGCGCATTGGGAGTTAGCAGGACTGAATCACTAGGATAAGAGATAAAGGAATCCTTCCATGGGAAGATCTGTGATGGGGATGGATGAGTTAACCCTGGCAGCAGCTGAGACTGAAGGAACAGTTAACTCTGGCAAAGCTGCTGCTTCCCTCTCTGTTTACTCCACAGCCCTCCCAATTGCTTCCATGGGGTGCCCTGCCCTGCCAGCCTGTCTCTCAGCCTCTCTGCATCACTCACCTAGACAACTAACAAAGTATGTGCCCTCTCTCATGCAGAAGGATTTGAAGCCTTTGGGGTTGGCCAAACGGTTGATGCTGCTCAAGCACCATCTCAGTGAGAGGTCATGGGCTGCACCCATCACTCACACTTGCCCGGAAATGCACTGAGCCTGGGTCCTCAGTTATTTTGGGGCATAGATGGTTAGTATGCAAAAAGCAACTTCCCCTTTTAACTTTTTCCTACCCCATAGCATAGAGCCACTAAGTGCCAAACAGTCAGTAGCATTTCTGGTCCCAAGATCTTCTGGGAACCTCTTTTGCTGTCAAGAGGTTGGGGCCATCGATTTAAGTGTTCATCGCAAGCTTTAGATAAACCAGCCAAGCTAGGCTTGCCTTGGGCCTGGCATGGCTCCCAAGTTCAGCTGCTGCTTCTTGGCTGTGCTGTTTTCTATCAGCTGTGAAATCATCACCTCCTTGAATGAGACGTGCACCGAGGTGAGTCCAAACTGTCTCTATCTAAATTACTCTCCCTGAGAATTCTAAGACTAAGCATACAGTTCTGTGGGGGATTGAGGATGTCAATATCTGCTCTCTCGAAAAGGACAAGTAGGGTTATGAAGATATTTTTCTTTATCATGAGAAAGAAGCCCAAGAGCTCCACCAAGCCATTGGTCTGGTAGCAACTGAATTAGGAAAAAGTAAATAAGGTTTGCTCTTAAACAATAGTCCCCAGATAATTCCAACAGACACATGGGAGAGAGATCGACAGTGTCTTGGTACAAATAGCAGATCCTCAAACTTGCCTCCTAAGCTGCGAGTGGGGGAAGCTGTTTGCTCACCACTTCATCACCAAATAGTGGCCACCATCCCAAATAGTCTGGTTTCTGTGTTCTTGGAGTGAAGGTTTAGTGTAGACAGGCATGTGCCAGGGTTTCAGCACGTCCACCAGATAATCTGAATGTGTCTGGCTTTCTCTTCCTATTGGAAAGCCTTCTACCTCTTTGGCTAACCCACAGGAGTAAAATCTGAGCGTAGAACCAACCCGTACCTTCTGCTAGGGACCATAGCAATATTTATCAATCTGTGGGAAGTTCTTGGAGCAGGTAATGAGAGAGACAAAGAAAAACAAAAAGCTTTAGTCTCTTGCCATCTTCTAAAATGCTTCCAACTTCCTCCCACTGTCTCTGACCCTGGTGGGTTTCCGGCACCACTTGGCTTGCCAGACAAGGGTTGGGTATAGCAAGGACTCTTAAGTCTTGGTGGCGTGGAGAGCTGCTTTCCTAGCTTGAGGCTGAAAGAAGATGGTCTAGGAGGAGCAAAGTGCAGAAGGACCCTGAAGCAGTAGCTGAGAGGAAATCAATGAATGATACAGGGCACAAAGTGAAGATCTACCAGACAAGCGCATGAATCAAAGCAAGCACTAAGTCCTGGAACAAAAATGAACAGAACCCTGTTGATCTGGCATTTGGATGGACTAAGGGGATGTGCAGTGCCAAAGGAAAATCAAGGCTGGGATGGTATGTGGTATTAGTTTGCTCAGACTGCCATAATGAAATGCCACAGATGAAGAGACTTAAATGACAGCAACTCATTCTTTCACAGTACTGGAGGTTGGAAGTCCAGTCCAAGTTAAGGTGTTGGCAAGCTTAGTTTCTCCTGACGTCTGTTTCCTGACTTCGAGGTCTCTTGCTTTTCTACTTTTCATTCTTCACATTCAATGAAAGCATAACTAGATGATATAGATTGTCTATGTGCCCCTATAACTGATTATCACCAGTTTATCTGGCTTAGCCTGAAAATAAACGTTTCATTTTGTTTTGAATTAAAACACTTTTTGTGTGCCTATACTGGCTATCTTTCATCATAGAACATACATACTTTTTTTATTGTGAAAATACCGTGCAGAGGGGTTATAATTACATGACCAAGGTAATGAGTACATTTCTTATCAAGCATTGTTGCCTCCTCCATTGTTTCCCCTTCCCATCCCTTCCTATCTCTCCCCCTTTTGCCCCCCCACTGTGACAAAGTTGTAAAGTTCGTTTTTTGACATAACCCACTGTTGTAATGGGCCCACCTGTACCCTATAGAGCATACACATACTTTTAAGTTTAATAGCGTTTTCCAAAATGTTGATAGCAATTTACACCCATTGTTAATATGAGTTCTAGTCACTCTATGGCTGCACTAATAATAATTATTTTATGTACATATGTTTATTAGTGTTCATCATTGTAGTGATTTATTAGTTCAGAATTTTTATTTTTATTTTCCTAGTGAATGGTTAAATTGAGTATATTCTTATACTTTTTTGGGGGGGGGGTCTGGTCATGGGGCCTGAACTCTGGGCCTGGGCACTATCCCTCAGTTCTTCAGCTCAAGGCTAGTGCTCTACCACTTGAGCCACAGCGCCACTTCCGGCTTTTTTCTTTTTGCTTATGTGGTACTGAGGAATCGAACCCAGGGTCTCATGCATGCAAGGCAAGCGCTCTACCACTGAGCCACCTTCCCAGCCCTATTCTTTTACTTTTGTTGGCCGTTACATACCCTCCCTCCTTTTTATTATAGTTGAGATTGAACCCGGACTCTTGTGTATGCATGGCAAATACTCTACCACTGAGCTATAACCCTGATCCTATGCAGCCTTAAAATATGTATGAAGTGCTTGTTTGAGACTTTGTCCATTTTCTCTTGGCTTGTCTTGATGCATAGCAGTTTGTTGTGGTATTCAACACATTCCTCATCATATGGCAAATACTTTTTCACAGTCAGTGATTTATGTTTCCACTGACTTAAAAACATTATCATCATTGTCATCATCATCATCATCATCATCATCATCATCATCATCATCATCATCCATCATCATTTTGATGGTACTAAGGTTTGAATTCCAGTTCTCACACTTATCAGCTTGCTTGTTCGGCTAGCACTTGCCTCTTGAGCCATGACTGCAACATTGCTTATTGTTGTTGTTATTTTGGAGATGAAGTCTAGTAGACTTTTCTGCTCAGGCTGCCTTTGAATTGCCATCATCTGGGACCATCAATCTCCTGATTAGCAAGGATTACAGACAGGAACTATTGGTGCTCAGCCTTAAAAATAGCTTTTGTTGCATAGAGTTCTCCTTTCTTAAATATGTTTTTTAATTGTAGAAATACTGTACAGAGGGGTTACAGTTAAAGGAGCAAGGTAATGAGTACATTTTCTATCAAGCATTGTTGCCTCCTCCTTTGTTTTTCCCCTACCATCCCTTCCCTTCCACCTCCACAACTACTCTTCCCCCACCCCCACCTAAATTGTAAAGTTCCTTTTTCAACATAGTGTCTTATACTTCTCATTGTTTCAATGGGTCAGCCTGTATCCCTATTTAAGCATTTTGTTTTTTCTCTTCCCCTCCACAAATTAGAGAAGTGTATATACAAGATGCAGGTCATCAACATCAAGTACAGTGAAAACAGGGGTTATACCATGGGGAAGACCATACAAAGAAACAAAAAATATCACATGTTACATTATAAATACATTAGAATCAATACCAAGAAAGAAAACAAACCACTTGTGTCCCTTCTTAGGGTTCATTTCACTTACGATCATCTTATCTGGTCATATGTACATAGCTATGTACATATGTCTGCTTGTCCCAGACATATACTAGTTATTGCAAATAAGAGAAACCATGGGACCTATGTTTCTTTGGGCCTGGCTCACTTCACTCAATATAATTTTTTCCAAGTCTTTCCATGTCCTAACAAATGGGGTGATGCCATTCTTTCTGATAGAGGCATAGAATTCCATTGGATATATATATACCACATTTTCTTGATCCATTCATCTACTGAGGGGCATCAAGATTGGTTCCATATCTTTGCTATGGTAAATAATGCTGCAATAGACATAGTTGTGCTGGTAGCTTTAGTATGGTCTTGTTTGTGATCATTTGGGTAAATGCCTAAAAGTGGAAATGCTGGGTTATAGGGGAGCTCTATGTGGAGTCTTTTGAGGAACCTCCATACTGCTTTCCAAAGTGGTTGAACAAGTTTACACTCCGACCAACAATGCAGTAGGGTTCCCTTCTGGCCACATCCCCTCCAGCATCTGTTGTTCTTAGAGTTCTTGATTATAGCCATTCTAACTGGGGTGAGGTAGTATCTCAATGTTGTTTTGATTTGCATTTCTTTTATGGCTAGAGAGATTGAGCATTTCTTCTTATGTCTATTGGCCGTTCTAATTTCCTCTTCAGAGAAGTTTCTCTTTAAGTCTTTAGCCCACTTATTTATTGGGCAGTTGTTTCTTTGAAGATTTGTTGTAGGGGGATTTAATTTTTTTAGTTCCAAGTATATTTTAGATATGAGACCCTTGTCTGTTGTATGGCTAGTGAAGATCTTCTCCCAATCCGTGGGCTTTCTATTGATCTTGCTAGCTATGTCCTTTGCCATGCAGAAGCTCTGCAATTTCATGCAATCCCATTTGTCCAACCTTTTTTGATTTGTTGTGTTTCTGGGTCTCTATTAAGAAAATTTCAGCCTGTGCCAAGTAGACCTAGGGTTTCTCCTATTTCATCCTGTAATATTTTCAGGGTGTCTGCTTTGACTCCAAGGTCTTTGATCCATTTGGAGTTGATTCTGGTACAGGGTGATATATAAAGATGTAGCTTTAGTTTTCTACAGGTGACTAACCATCCTTTTATTTTTTTCTTTGCCAGTCCTGGGGCTTGAACTCAGGGCCTGGGCACTGTCCCTAAGCTGCTTTTGCTCAAGGCTAGCACTCTACCACTTGAGCGATAGCACCACTTCTGGCTTTTTCTGTTTATGTGGTACTGAGGAATTGAACCCAGGACTTCATGCATGCTAGGCAAGTACTCTACCACTAAGCCACATTCCCAGCCCAGAGTTCTCCATTTTTTTATTATTGCATAGAATTCTCCATTTAATGCATAGAGTTTTCCATTTTATTTTTTCACTTTACTTTCAATACATTTCTCTCCTGTTTTAAGCAATCTTTGTCTCCCCCAAAGCTATAATGACATTATCCTATAGATATTCCTGGAAGCTTTATTGTTTCATATTTATTTCAATTTATAGTTTCCATATTGAGATCTTTGGTCTCTGGAATTAAGTTTTACATATACAGTAGACCTTTTCTATATACAAATATGATGTTCCAAGGAGATACCACTGAGGGAAAACTGCTCAGGATGCAGAGTTCATGACTATACTGCAGATGCTTGATTTATTTTTCTCATAATGAGGTCCAACTTCTGCTAAAGACATGGTGCCTTTTAACAAATCTCAAATTTTCACTTTATTCCTTAAATTGCACACATCAATGTCTACCTTGCTTTTGGAGTAACCTTTGCTTTTTGTGAGGCCTACCTATTTCCACAAAATTAAGTTCAAAGAAACAACAAATCCTACAACAGTTTAAACGCAACTGATGACAGCACAGGATTGCGTGGGAACTTCTCCACATACCTGAGCTATATCATGTGTGCTTGGAAATGAACATTTGCTTTTGAAAATTATTTAATTATTTATTTATTATTATGTGTTGACTATGCTTGGTCAAACTGCATGTAATAGTTCTGCAAATCAGGCATGCTTTTTCTCTAAGTCCAGGAGGAGTCAAGATTAAATTCTTTTAACCAGGTACAGGGCCCATGCCTATAACCCTAGCCTCTCAAAAGGCTGGGATTGGGAGGGTTATGGTTCAAGGCAGATGTGGGACATAAATTTGATGAGATCTCAACTTAACCAATAAAATCGGAGTACACCTGTCCTCCTATCCACATAGGAGGAAAAACAGAGGATCATGGTTCAGGCTGGCCTGGGTAAAAAGGCATATTTTTGTAAATGACTAGTAATGTGGCTTAAGTTATAGAGTGCAATAACGGAGCAAGACCCTGAATTTAAACCATAGTATTACGAGAAAAACATATTACGAAATGAAACTTTCTCTTTAAACTGGGCACCAGTGGGTTATGCCTATAATTGGGAAGCTGAGATCAGATAAAAAGTAGTTTCAAAGCCAGCGTAGGCAAAAGATGAGATCCTATCTCAAAAATAGACAGAGTAGCCAGGTGCCAGTGGCTCACCTCTGTAATGGTAGCTAGCTACTCTGGAGGTTGGAATCTGAAGATCTAGGTTAGAAGCCAGACCTGGCAGAAACATCTACAAGACTATTTCTAAATAACCAGCAAAATTTTTTTTAAAAAGCTAGACTAGGGGCTGGGAATGTGGCTTAGTGGTAGAGCACTTGCCTTGCATGCATGAAGCCCTGGGTTCGATTCCTCAGCACCACATAAGCAAAAATAAAAAAGCTGGAAGTGGCACTGTGGCTCAAATGGTAGAATGCTAGCCTTGAGCTGAAGAGCTGAGGGACAGCACCCAGGCCCAGAGTTCAGGCCCACGACTGGACCCAAAAAAAAAAAAACCAAAATAAAAAGCTAGACTAGAAGCATGCCTCAAGTGATAGAGCACTAAATGAACAAAATAGCCAAGTGAGAGCATGAAGCCCTGAGTTCGAGCTTAGATGTGGGTCAAGTGGTAAGCAGTAAAGTTTCTGCCTAAGAATCTCAAAACCTTGAGTTCAAACACCAGTATGAAAACAAAAACAACTAAATCAAAACTGTCTGTCCCCCACAGTGTAACACCTGCTTTCACTGTATTTGATGTTGTTATAATTTGTGGAGGGGAAGGGAAAAAACAAATCGTTTAACTAGGGATACATGTAGACTCATTGCAACAATGAGATATACAAGTCGTTATGTCGCAAAACAAACTTTACAACTTTGGTGGGTGGTGGGGGAGGATTGGGTGGGGGTAGGGAGGAAGTATGGGAAGGGATAGTAACGGGAAACAACGAGGAGGCAACAATGCTTGATAAGAAATGTACTCATTATCTTGCCTATGTAATTGTAACTCCTCTGTATGGTATTCTCACAATAAAAAAAAACTTTCTGTTTAAAATTCCAAATCTACCCACAAGTTCTAAGATTATTATAATGAATACTCATAAACATCCCACATATATTCTTTCACTGCTAAATACTACATATTCTGTGTATGTGTCAGTGGGGTGTGTGTGTGTGTGTGTGTGTGAGAGAGAGAGAGAGAGAGAGAGAGAGAGAGAGAGAGAGAGAGAGAGAGAGAGAGAGAGAGAGAGAGAGAGAGAGAGAAAGAGAGAGAGAGAGAGAGAGAGAGAGAGAAATTATAACCATGATCAAGCCTTCAGAGATTGATACATACAGAAAGAGTAGCTGGAATCTAATGTTGTATGGTTTGAATTTGGACAACATTTGCCACACTTTTTGGAATTGTTACTTAAGAGTCTAGGCATGCCTCCACGTTTCAAATGGGCTCACCTTGGCCCCCCTGCCCCTTAAACCTCTATAGAAGAGACTCCCTCAGCACTTAGGCATGGAGTAGTCATTGTATGGTTGAGCTTTCTTTTAAGGGAAAATCCAAACTGGTGATACAAGAGATTCTCCAGAGCTTCCGACAATATGATAGTCCCATTAACAGCTAGCTCTTCCATGTACTGCCAATGAACATAATCCCATGAATTCTCACAGAAGGACTGCAAGGTTAATTTAGGTGGCACCGTTTGGTGTGAGAGCTGTGACTTAACCCTAAATAAGCTGACTGTAAAGGCAACAGGAAACAATAGAATTGGCATGCTCCTTGCCTGGAGGAGACAGTTTGACAACTGAGCCTTAGGGAAGGTGACTTTCTTCTGGGGAGTATTGATTTTGTTTTGTTTTCAGAGTGTCATCTTCCTCAGGGATTCAGTCAAGTTGTTCTCTTCAATAGAGGCATGATTAAAGAGGGAGGGTTAGGGCCCAGGGCTCCAGACAACCCAAGGGCCTCAGTTCACATTCACAAGCACCAATGGATCTGGTAACATGGTTTTTCTACCAGTCAGCTAAATCTAAGTATTAAATGCAAAGTGTGCATTTCAGGAACGTTATGTGGATTTGTGGTGGTGCCTAGCGTGCTCCGGGCCTATAAAAATGCAGAATGAATTACAAGGAAATATAAATATGGCATTCTCATCAGTGACAGTTATCACCGTGTCACAGTAGAGGAGGACACCGGTGATTTCCTCGTGAATGGACGTGTTCACTGTAGCTGTGGAAAAGTGCACGACTAAGCAGAAACCCGAGCAAGTAAAGCAAGGCGTGTTTTCAATGGCGACATCGGGAGAGTCTCACACTTCAGAGCAAAGGAGGATGTGTGCCCTTCTGTTTGCAGCTACGCAAGCCTGTCACTCAGCACCAGGAAAGCTGCTGATCTGGACAATGTAGGGAGGTGTTGCCAGCAGGCCAGCCTCAGAGGGGCCCAGTGAGCTCCTGTGTGGTCAGGGAACAGCAGGGCTGCCTGGTAACATGAAGACCCATGGTCCTGGGTGCCTATCTTCTGCGCCTCCCTACCCAGAGGCCTTCCCACACAAGACAAACCCCATTGGACCTTTTCTACTCACACCCCTACTCTTCATTCTAAAGCATCATTCAATAAATTATGACCTTATAGCTTAAAGGGTTCTAATCATATTTTCCATTTTTTACCCAGGTAAAGATTTATAAATTTTATTAGCACATTTGACAGGCAGTACTTGGTAGATTTCTGGATTGTTCTGGGCACAGGGTAAACAAGTTCTGTGTATCCATGTCTAGGGTAATGCCCAGAACTTAGGGGCAGGTATCTAGAGCCTACAGATCCAGAGATCTGAAATGAATTCATACTTGAAAGACCTCTGGTCTTTGCTACCTTGTTAGTTTTGTAAAACATTGTGTTAAGACAATCTGTAAACGAGCCTAGCTGCTTTATGTGAATGAGAATCAAAGGCTAGTCTTATAATTTGTTACTGGTACTTTTGATATTTGCAAAAACAATATAATGACTAAGATTATGTATGTCATTTTGTATTTCTGAAATTATGCATTTGGTAAAGATGACTGAAAGTGGGATTGTTGCTCACAGGGAAAAATAACTACTTTTAGATAGTTAATCAAATCACTAAACCCAGTATAAATTTATGTTCTTTCTCTTTTTTAGAAAGAAGCCAACAGAACATATAATTGTGAAAATTTAGGGCTCCATGAAATTCCTGGCACTCTACCGAATTCAACAGAATTTTTGGAATTTGGTTTTAATGTCTTGCCTACACTTCAAAATACAACCTTCAGCAGACTCATTTATCTTACATTTTTGGATTTAACCAGGTATGTATATGAGTGCTTCCTGTCTTCTTGGCATATTGCTTTCATAAAAACACAATATGTATTCAAATAATTTCTAAGAACTGTGGGGAAGCACAGAGGCAAGCTTCTCCCCTTGTGTGTTCATTTACTCTCCACGAAATACTTTCACCCAGGTCAAGTGTAGTTTGAATAAACATCTGTCAAGAACCAGAAGAGAGGCAAACGCATTGTTCTCAAACGAGCTGCATTAGCGGTTGCTGTTTAAGAAGTTCTAAGGAAAACTATTAACAATAATGAAAATAAACCTCGTACTAAATCAGTTATTATATTATTCTACAGTTGAGCATAGTTGGCAATTCTACAGTAATGACAAATTTTGAGACATTTTCATAGGGGAAGCCTGGTACTTGGTGGTTCATATCTGCAAATTTTAGCTACTCAGGAGGCTGAGTTCTGAGGATCAAGGTTGAAAGCCAGCATGGACAGGAAAGTCCTTGAGACTTTAATCTTCAATTAATCAATAAAAGGCAAGAAATGGAGATGTGGCTCAAGTAGTAAAGCATCAACCTTGAGTGAAAAAGCCAAGTGAGACATAGAGCTCCCCTATGACCCAGCAATCCCACTTTTGGGCATTTACCCAAATGTTTACAAACAAGACCACACTAAAGCTACCAGCACAACTATGTTTATTGCAGCATTATTTACCATAGCTAAGATATGGAACCAACCCAGATGCCTCTCAGTAGATGAATGGATCAAGAAAATGTAGTATATATACACAATGGAATTCTATGCCTCCATCAGAAAGAATGACATTGCCCCATTTGTTAGGAAATGGAAAGACTTGGAAAAAATTATATTAAGTGAAGTAAGCCAAGCCCAAAGACACATAGGTCCCATGGTTTCCCTTATTTGCAATATCTAGTATATGTATGAGTCAAGCAGAAAAGGTCAGATAATGTGATGTTAGGGAAATGAACCCTAAGATATGTATTTAAATGTTTTTTTCTTTCATGCATTTGTTTCTAACACATTTTTATAAGATTATTTCTTTGTTGCTTTGTATGTCCCTCCCCCACAGTATAACCCCTGCTTTCACTGTATTTGATGTCGGTATAATTTGTGGAGGGGAAGGGGAAAAACAAGTCGTTTAAATAAGTATACAGGTGGACCCATTGCAGCAATGAGAAGTACAAGTTGTCATGTCGAAAACAAACTTTACAACTTTGGTGTGGGGGGGATTGAGTGGGGGGCAGGGGGGAGACTGGGAAGGGATGTGAAGGGTAAACAAAGGAGGAGGCAGCAATGCTTGATAAGAAATGTACTCATTATCTTGCCCATGTAATTGTAACCCCTCTGTACAGTATGTTCACAAAAAAGTAAAAAAATAAAAAAATAAATAAAATAAAAAGCCAAGTGAGAGCAAGACCCTAATTTTAAATCTCAGTACTGGAGCACAGATGCACACGTGCACACCCGTGTGTGCACACACATAATTTATGGGAGCATCTCACACCTATTAACCTTTTTCCCCTCACAGATTTGCTAAGGCATTCCATTACTTGGTTTAAGGGGTCGAATCAGGATTCCAAATGCTGAACCAGTGTTTGAAAACCAGTATTACAAGTAAGGGACAAAAACCTCAGGGATATACAATGTGAATGTGTGTGTGTGTGTGCACACATGTGTGTGTAAGAAGAGCAGAGACCTATGTGCTCATGATATCTGAACCCCTTGAAGAAGTACCCTCCACTTTGCACCTTCCATGGAAGCTACTGCAATGGAAAAATGAACATTATAATGCTTTATATTTATAACCACCACTGGAAGATGCCCAAGGTGAATATTGCTGCCTACTTATGGTTAGATGGGGAAACCATTGGTGTGCATGTGTGTGTGTGTATGTGTGTGTGTGTGTGTGTGTGTGTGAGAGAGAGAGAGAGAGAGAGAGAGAGAGAGAGAGAGAGAGAGAGAGAGAGAGAGGAGAGAGGGAGAGAGAGAGAGAGAGAGAGAGAAAGAGAGAGAGAGTGTGTATTTACATGTGTATGTAATCCAGTATTTTTAGAAGCATTACCAGAATCAGGTTCTCCAGAACCCTGCTGTTCTGTAGGACAATTGAGCATTTTCACATATGTCATGTGGTGAATAATAGTTCTGCAGAGTAACATGACTTTTATATTTCACAGATGAAAAAGGTGGGTGTGACGTGGTAGGAAAATGTGGACACAGCATGTATAATATTCTGGGTTCAATTCCAAGCATAGGGAAAGACTCCCTCAAAAGTAAAGCTTCCAGCTTGCCCAGGATGGAATAGCATATTGCATAGTATGCACAGTCTAGGATGCATACTATGAATATTGTATGTTACTTAAAATAGCAATAGTTTGATTTTTGCAATCAGCAAAACCATGAATTGTTCCTTACAGTATGAATGTAAACCATTTTTGTCCTTCATAAAGGTGCTGGAAATTCAGAATCAATTCAAAATCAGTATTCAGAACAGAGGCTATTATGAGTTCATTTAACAGGCCACATGTGGATCCGAAAGAAAGTTTATGTTCAATTTTCAGTCTTTCTTTATTTTTTTATTGTGAAAATACAGTACAGAGGGGTTACAATTACATGGGCAAGATAATGAGTACATTCCTTATCAAGCATTGTAGTCTCCTCCTTTGTTTCCCCTTCCCATCCCTTCCCATTCTCCCCCTACCCTCCCACTCAATCCTCCCCACCCCCCACCAAAGTTGTAAAGTTCGTTTTTCAACATAACGACTTGTACGTCTCATTGTTGCAATGGGTCCACCTGTATCCCTATTTAAACAATTTGCTTTTTACCTTCCTCTCCACAATCAATTCTGTCTTGATGTATATTATTTCACAGTTTGTAAATGGAGGATTTGTCGATGCAAGTCACTAGGACAGTGCCTTTTCTTTTTCCTCTAATTAATCATTATTACATATGATTGTTTTGAGGTGCCAGATTAACTGGATACATGAAGATACTTTTCAAAGCCACCATCAACTAAGCACACTTGTGTTAACCGGAAACCCCCTGGTATTTATGGCTGCTACATCACTTGATGGGCCCCAGTCACTGAAACATCTGTTCTTAATCCAAACAGGAATATCCAGTCTTGAGTTTATTCCCGGGCACAATCTGAAAGACTTAGAAAGTTTGTACCTTGGGAGCAACTATATTGCCTCCATTAAGCTCCCTGAAGACTTCCTGACAAGGAATCTGAAAGTCCTGGATTTTCAGAATAATGCTATACACTACCTCTCCAGAAAAGATATAAATTCTCTGAAGCCATCCAGTAACCTGAGCCTTAACTTCAAAGGCAATGACATTAAAGGCATTGAGCCTGGGGCTTTTGAGTCAACAGTCTTCCAAAGTTTGAACTTTGGAGGGACTCGCAACTTGTCTGTGGTATTAAATGGTCTGCAGAACTCTACTATTCAATCTCTGTGGCTGGGGACATTTGAGGACACAGAGGATGAAGATGTTACTTTAGATATGCTCCAGGGTCTTTGTGAAATATCTGTTGAGAGCATTTACCTGCAGAAGCACCATTTCTATGACCTCTCCCCCACCACGTTTCAGTGTTTCACCCACCTCCAGGAACTGGATCTGACGGCCACTCACTTGAAAGCATTACCCTCTGGAATTGAGGGTATGAACTTACTCAAGAAATTAGTTCTCAATGGAAACAGTTTTGACCAATTATGTCAAATCAATGCTGCCAATTTTCCTTCCCTCACCCACCTTTCCATCAAAGGCAATAGGAAGAAACTTCACCTTGGGACTGGCTGTTTAGAAAAATTAGAAAATCTTCAGAAACTGGACTTGAGCCATGATGACATAGATGCCACTGATTGTTGCAATCTGCAGCTTAAAAATCTATCTCACCTGCAAAGTCTAAATCTGAGTTTCAATGAGCCCCTTGGTCTCCAGAGTGAGGCGTTCAAAGCATGTCCTCACCTGGCATTCTTGGATTTGGCATTTACCCACCTACTTGTTAATGCGCCACAAAGTCCTTTCAAAGGCCTCCAGCTCCTACAGGCTCTGAATCTCTCTCACTGCCTTCTTGACACCAGTAATCAGTATCTTCTCACTGGCCTGCCAAATCTCCAACATCTAAACTTAGAGGGAAACCACTTTCAAGATGGAAGTATTTCAATGATCAACCCACTTCAGACAGTGCCCAACCTGGAGAGTCTGATTTTATCCTATTGTGATCTCTCTTCCATACATCTGCAAGCCTTCAAGGGCCTTGGAAAGATATATCGCATAGATCTAAGCCATAACAGCCTGACATCTAGTAGCCTCGAGGCTTTCAGCGATCTTAAGGGGATGTACCTCAATCTGGCAGCCAATAACATCCGTATTATCCCACCCCATCTCCTTCCCATCTTGTCCCAGCAGAATACTATTAATTTAAGTCACAATCCCCTAGACTGCACTTGCTCGAATGTTTATTTTTTAACATGGTATCAAAAAAACCTACACAAAGTCGAGGATTCCGAGAAGACACTGTGTGCAAATCCTCCATCACTAATGGGCGTTAAACTGTCTGACGTCATGCTGAACTGTGGGATTACAGCTGTGGGCATTTTCTTTCTCATATTATTTTTGCTCTTGTTTGCCATTGTACTCATTCTTGCAATTAAGTTCCTTCTCAGGTGGAAGTATCAACACCTTTAAGTGCTGAAACTTTCCAGAGATGGCAGATACATGTATTGAGCAAAATTGCTCTACATGAGGAAACTATGGTCTATTCTTCACCATCACCATGGGGTAACTGTTCCATCAGTGACCAGACTTTAGATTGGTTCTTGATGCTGGGTTGGAACCGACTGTTGTTTTTCTGAGCTTCTTTACCCTTGGGAGTCCTGCATGGAGGGAAAACTAGGGCGAGAGGGCCAGATGCTGTGTGAAGATACGGAGCCCTTTCCTCATATGGAAGTGGGCAGAAATGGAAGCAGGAAGAACTCATCACAGTCATCTGCTCTCCACATATTGAAACCCCTGAAGCCTCTCTCACCTTGCCCCAAAAGGACATCATCAACTCCTGCTCCTAACAACTTGAAAGTGCTAAGGCCAGGCTCCCTCTCCCAAGGCTCAGGCCTTGTGCTCAAGACTGAACTCTCAGCCATGTAGCCATTTGCGAAACAGTCTAGGACAAAGTCCCAATGCTTATTTTAAATGTAAAAACAATGCAATGAATTTTAAGGACTAAGCAATGAATGTTGCTCTCAAATAGACTCCATTGATCTTCTTAATTCTTAGGTTTCTCAAGTTTCTATAATATCCTAAGGTACAATCACTATGAAAATAAAAATAATCTCCCTTTATCACCAAAGTCTAGGATTTCATTTGCTTCTCTAACTTTACAACCATACAGGGAGGCTCCCTGTCTGGTGTTCTAGGTTTTATGTTGCAAACCCAATTTTACAGGTGGGCTGCAATCCAAAGCACTGGTCGCATTTGGTATCTAGTCCTTAGAAGCCTGTCTCCCATAGGAACAGGGAGATAATGGTGGTTTGGTTCCCAGGCTATCCCTCAAAAGCCTATTCACCTGGGAACATATTTAAGACAGCATGTTCACAATGGAACCCCGCGGGCAGAGCTATCTCTGTGCACTAGCTGTTGGGAACATGATAAGGAGGTTTAGTGAGAAGTGGTTTCTGTTGAGACTGGACTGTCAGTGGTGGTGGCTATTGAGTGACAGGTAGGAATTAGAGCCATATACAAAAAGGATGGTGTAAATGACAGTGTCACAATTTAGTTTTTCTCAAGACTCAGTAAATCTCACTAATGAGGGCCTCAATCTCAAGTCTGGATTGCTGGACAATCTTGCTGGGAACTGAGATGCTTGACCACTCTATCTCTAGTTTCCCTCTTCTCCTCATCCACAGATCTGAACAACCACAGAGAAATAATATTCAGAAATATTTCATGGCTACTGAACATATATAGACTATATATTATTCCCTAAAGAATACAGTATGACAACATAGCATTTATATAGTATGAGGTACAAGTAATTTAGAGATTAAAGTATATGGGAGGAAATATGGAGGTTATACATAATATACCATAGCATTTTATGTAATCACAGGACTTGGGTATCTGTGGAGAGATAGAAAGCAATCTCATAGATCAACCCCTTCCCCCATTGGAACCCAAAAAGCATCTGTATAAGGCCTTGATTAAATTCTGCAACCAATTTGTAATACTTCTGAACATCTGAATATCAAAGAAAAAATTATCAATCTTAAAATTCAATCAGAGGGATCGTACACACACATATATACACATGTGTGTGTGCACATACACGAATCCTATCAGAATTTGCTAGCTCCTAAGTTGAGGGACTGATACTGGTGTAGCAACAGTAGCAATGTGGGGACCTACCTTCTCTCCTCTGTGAGGCCACCACAGCGAGTGAACATTTTTCCAGTTTAGGGACTTGAGGCTTCTTTACTCTTTCTGTTTTCTTTGGTTTAAGATGTTGCATCAAATCTCCAAACCACTGGTTCCCTTGCAGACTTAAAATTTTTCAGGCTTTCTCCTCTGACAGCAGCTCTCCACTGACCGCACAAACCCAAACTAAGGATACCACGCCCACACGAACTCTCTAGTAGCTTCATAGTCTTCAGGTGTTCCTCCATCTGTGGAATTGCTTCCCTCACCTGTTTTAATTTGCCTTTCATGTCCTCTGTCTTCCTCAGATTTAAAGTCTACGAGTCTTTCCTCAATGGTGTCCTAGAACACGCCCAGGCCATCGTACGGAGTCAATATATCTTTATATTTATTTTTAATTGTTACCGTAAAGGTGATGTACAAAGGGATTACAGTCGCATAAGTCAGATAAAGAGTGCTTCTTTTTGGAAAATGTCACCCCTTCTTTCACTCTCTCCCAGTTTTTCCCTCCCAGCCCCACCCATAAGTTGTATAGCTCATTTTCAACATAGTGTCCAGTGAATACCACTACTGTATTTGTTCATCCTTCAATGTGTTTTTGATCATTGCTTATAGGTTGCCTGACCTCTGTTCCCTGACCATTTATTGGCACCTAATTCTACCCTAGGCCCACACCTACGACTCTTAGCTTCAGTCAACATCTCCAGTGTTCCCTGGGCTTCCCATGTTTCTCCTTAGAATTACTCAGAGCAGTATTTAAAAACTGGATTCCTGACTGGGACTAATAGTTCATTTAATCCCAGATCTGGAGGTAGAGGTGGTAGGATTGCAAGTTTAAGGCCAACCTAGTCTACATAGTAAGAAACAAGCAACAACAACAACAAAAAAACCCACAATAAAACAAAACAAATAACCACCTAAAATCTAAACAAATAAACAAAACAAAGTTGGATTGATTCTTTTGTCTTACTGCCAGATGATAGAACTCTTTTTTTTTTTTTTTTTTGTCAGTCATGGGGCTTGAACTCTGGGCCTGGTCACTGTCCCTCAGTTCTTCAGCTCAAGGCTAGCGCTCTACCACTTGAGCCACAGCGCCACTTCCGGGTTTTTTTCTTTTTGCTTATGTGGTGCTGAGGAATCGAACCCAGGGCCTCATGCATGTGAGCCAAGCACTCTACCACTGAGCAACCTTCCCAGACCAGATAATAGAATTATTTTTCATCAAGGCTGGCCCTAGATTTATAATCAATGATTGCTTTCATGTATAAAACACTTCCATATTCTAAATGGTAGGTGTATTTCTACTTCTTCCACCTCAGAATGGAGGTGAAATTCCATCATAGGAATGCAGTTTTAGGCAGCACCAGCCCACTGGATTTCCTGTGCATTCTGTTGAATGTCAGATCTTTCCTGCTTTAGGAACTTGCACTGCAGATAGGAAATTGCTCATCTACCACCCACAACCACACTAGACTCCATAGTATTTAATGTAGAACTTGGACAACCAAACGGTTCTGAAAAAAAAATTCTCTGATGCATATTACATTACACTAAAGGCCACAGGGTCTCTAGCTGTGGTGAGACCCAACTGCCCTTTAGCTTTTATTTGTCAGCATCCTCCTTTTCCATGTAATGTGACTTGCTGCTTCATAACTGTGCCTTGATCTAAGGCTCTGTGACAGCTCCTCTGCTTTAAGCAACAGTAAATTCACCCCACAAAGTCAGAAAGGGAGTTTGTTGATGGCTGCTGTCAGTTTTATTGCTTTATCTGGTTACTAGGGTAGAATCTGTAGACATGGTGTGTTTATTGGCTTTATGTATCGCATGTTGTTGCTGCTTTGACAAGCTACTCCTATAAAAATGTGTTATTATTGCATGATGTAGCTCAGTGAGCTGACCCTGCATTTCAAAGTGTACTGAAGCAAATAGCATCGAAGTCCATAAAAGCTGACTGGCCTCCATCACAGAGGATCTCTGCGTGAGCTGCAAGTCTTATAATCTGAGAAAGAATGATACCTTCCTCTAAGCCTGCAGCCTCTGCTATTAACAGCACAGCATGGCCCCAAACACAGGCATTAGTGGAAAAATTGCAAAACATTCTTCCCTGTCCAATTCTCTGATAAGCACCAACTACAATTTTAAAGTTTACAAACATATGAAACAACCAGCCTCTTAGTGTTTACCTATGTGAGAGTAGACTAGAAGTGGCAACAATTTTTATCTGCTCTCCATGCTGAAGAGAAACTTGAATTACAGCAAGTAATCGTACTAGAAGTCAACTGACTAATAAGTTAAGGGTTTAAATAATATTGCATTTGAGATAGTCCATGCTATCAAAATTGGAATTAACCTAAGGGAATTGGCTCCCAAACCCACTCAGTATCAGAATAACCTAAAGAGCTCTTTACCAAACAAACGTTAGAACCCTGCTCTTAGGTTTCAGAATACCATGGGACTAGGATCAATTCTAGAGTCTGACCAAATTATTTTATATAAAATTCTTCGCTCATCTTAATCAACCAATAATTGAAACTCATTAGGCCCTGGGAGTCAAATGAATGGGGATCTGTCAGAAATTTGTCAGCAAAAAAATAGAGCAAAATTATAAAGAAGCCCTCCAGTCTGGGCGAAACATCCTGGAGGGCAGTGTGCTAGTCCCTTCTGCTACCTACCAGGCTGCAAGACTGTCTCCCACTGATGCCCTCCTCCCACTCCAACTGAGCTGTTTATCATTTGAAATCATGCATTGAATATTAAAAAAAGAATTAATCGATGGATTATATTTCAAAGCTGTGGTTGACCATATATGGTCAAGGTTAAGCAGTGAAGTTAAGTGTTAGAGTTCCATCTACCTTCTTTGCCATCTGTAGTTAATGTTCTTTGAGCACCTGGTGCTAGATTCTACCAAGGTGAAGTAGAGGACAAGTGACAATCAGAATGTCCATCCATTCTCCTCTTTTTCCCTTCAAGCTGATTCGTGGGCTTTCTCTATTGCTTTCATTCCCCTTTTGTCTTTCTATCCTCCTTAGAAACAATGTAAACATGTGAAAGTACATAAATTATTAAATAAATGAGAGAATGCTCTGAATAAAAGGGGAGATATTCCATACACTTAAGAGGAACAGTGAATATTATAGGCAAATCTAGAATCAGAGAAGCACATGTTAAAATAAACTTTCTACCCACCGGACTAGCAAAGAGGGAAAGTAACACTATAAACAGTGGGGATATGCCATTATAGGAACTGCATGCTTCACTCATGGGTGTGTGGATTGGGGCAGCCCCTTCTATGTCTGTCTGGGAATAATTAGTCAAATTAAATATTATCCACTCATTCTACTGTGGTGTAATATCCCAAGAAAGTGTCATATGTTGGCCAAGACATTCATCCAGACATTCATGGGGGGTGGGGGGATGTTCTTGGCAGTTTGAGTGTTCATTTCTGGGAAATCAGACAGGCAAATTCCATAATACAGGAGATCAGACTGTAGCTGGAAGCAATGGATTAGACACGGCCAGAGTTAAATCTTAAACACTGTTAGAAGAAAAATTTCAAGCAAATGAAATTAAAGCAGAATTTATCTGTGTAAAGGATTCACGAGTTGGGCATACTTTGAAACAGTGGTACAGAGGTACAGGAAAGGAAGTGGCTGACAGAAATGATTTGATTAGTTATAGCTGTCTTTGCCTTATTTGGGCAGGATATGTTGAGCTAGTTGCCTTACATGGACATTGTCTCATCATTTGGCAGTTAGTGACAGGCTGATACTCAACTATCTTACAATAATCCATTCTTTTGTATTTTTGAGTATTGGGATTTGAACTCAGATCTTTGCATTTGCTAGACAGCTGCTCAACCACTTAAGCCATACCTCCAATACCTATTGATCTTGTTTTCTCAAATAGAGTTGTTTCACTTTTTGTTTAGGCTAGCCTGTTTCCTGGGTAGAAGTGATGACAGGCATCCCCCCTCCCCCCCACACCATTGTATCCAGAATTTTATTGTTTACGATGAAAGCTTGTGAACTTTTTTGCCTGGGATGACCACAAACCACAATCCTACCTTTGCCTCCTATAAAGCTAAAATTACCAACGTGAGCCACTGAATTCAACCGTCTAAATATATGGTTAAGCAAGGCTGCAATTTATCTATGTTCCCATTCATTTATGTGCAGTGGCAAAACTTAACAACATATAAAGCTTCCAGGAGAAAAAAAATCACAAAATGATATCTTAGCCTGATTTTCTCCAAAAATTAAAAAGCCATGTACACAAATCAACGATACGTACTTTTCAGGAATATAAGTCAAAAGCTAAGCCAGGGACATAGTTGCTTATTGGATGGGAGAAGGGTGGAAGGAAATATCAGAATAAATGAAGTCAGCCTTAGCATAGGAAAAGGTTAACATTTCAAAACTTGGAGTAAGATGATATTGTCATTTGCACCTGAGGTTCTTCAACATACATACACAAACACACTCACACAGAAAGAAAATGGGGCACACACACACACACTCACACACACACACACACACTCACACACACACACACACAAAGGGAAAGAGACAGAGAATAAATATCACACATACACATACACAGTGTAATGCTGTATAGCCATTATAAATAGTATTTCCCACTATATTTGCAAACACTGAAATATATTTGTGCTCTAATATTCAAGTAAATGAGTAGGTTGCTTGCAGCATGCCCACTATTACTTCATTGTTTAGAAAATTAATACCTATGAATTAAAGCATGACTGAGTTGCTGGAGAGATTGCAATGGCTCAAGAACCTTTCTTGTTTATATTTTGGATTTCCTTTCAGTGCATTTCCTAGGCAATAGGAGGAAAAAAATGTGTGTGTGTGTGTGTGTGTGTGTGTGTGTGTGTGTGTGTGTGTGTGTGTGTGTGTGTGATTTTCCAAGGAAGATCATTATTTATGCAAAGGTGAAGAATAAAGAGGTCTTTAGTTGGAAGGAGTACAGGTATTAGAAGAGGATCCTATTTTTCTGAGGGTTTGTGGTTTCATATGTAGTGGTCATGTTCGATCTTTCCATGTGAATAATGAGGCCACCTGACCTGTCCTAGGGACCCACCCCCACCACTACAGTAGGACACGACATGCATCACTGCTTCTAGTGCCAATAGGATTAGAACATCTCCAACTCACTGAGCAACATTATTTCAGTGTAGCACAATTTAAAACAGTGTATTCCAAAGGGACCGAACTTTGGGGCAAAATGTTTCACTTAGACAGGGGGATATGGAGGCACCAGCCTGACAGATAAAGAGATGGAGAGGTAGCTGCAAGATGCTTGCTGAAGGCCTTGCAAAACATCACTCCACCTACTGGCCACGCATGGCCATCTGGAAGCACAGGATGCACATTTGTACTAGGCTTGTAGACATTGTGTACATATAGTCTCATCAAGTTAATGGGAACCATGTTCTAGGAACTGGTTCTGGTGCTAGGAGCTCTCTAGTTCAATTTAATTTCACTCAGGTAAATTCTATTAAATGTTAGTGGTCTAGGAATTTTCCTCTCAGTGTTGACCAAGTCAAATGGATCTGAAGCTCAGCTCCGTGGACCCACCGCGTAGCAGGCAAGCTGGTAAAAATACTTGCTGGGCCTTTGTGGTCAGTGTCTTCCTTCAATACCTAGGAGTCTTGGTTAATAAGATTCATGAATTTGTGTCTGTAACTGGTTATATTGTAAATAATTTCTTTTATCTGAACTGGGTTTAGAAGTTCTAACTAGAAACAGGACTGGGTCCTGTGTGTGTGTAGAGGGTAGTGTCTCAGGCATCTGTGGAAATAGAAGTCGCGCCGTTAGAGAGGCCCTAGAAGTCTGAATGGGTCAGATAGAAAACTTAAAAAGCAAAAACCCCCAAACAAACAACCAACCAAACAAAAACAACTCAAACCAAACCAAACCAAAGCAAAAAAGGGGGTAGGGAGACAAAAAAATAATAGAACTAGGCTCAGTAGGTAGGTAAAATTGCTGAAAGATAGAAGTCATCTGGATCTAGAAGCTAGAACTCCACCTTCTAGAACTCCATCCAAGATCATACTGTGAAAAAGGACATGACCTTGGGGGTGGGTGTAAAGGTCAGTTTGTGCTACCTGAGGACATAAGACTATTTTTGTGGGGGAGGGGGAAGCAGTATGTAGTGGTTATCTCAGTTACAGTTAGTTAGACAAAAATTGACTGGGCCCCAGGAATGGAACCAACCAATTTCCCTGTTTTAGAATTCCAAGAATCTAGAGCTTTTGTGTTTTATGTATGTGGGTTTTTGGGTTGTTTTTGTTTTTGTTGGGTTTTTTTGGATTTTTTTGAGAAATGGGTGAGCCTTACCAGAAATAACAGGATTACAGAGGCCATAGCATGAGTTAGCTGAAATCGTTTATTTATAGGGTAGATGAGAAAAGGCAAGCTCGTAGACCTCAACAGTGTAGATTCCCCAAAATAACCACAAATAGGCAGCTTCCCACCCAGCCTGTCATGTGACTGATTGCCAGGCAGAGCCCATTAATGAGCAAGGCACAACCACCTCCACACCCGACCTAGACGCACCTGTTATTGTCCTGAGCTTCAGGGTTTAACCACAACATACATTTATTACCCCTCTGATCTTTATTATTTATTTTCTTCTACTGACTGTGGGCTCGGTTTGTCTATACCTTTCAAAAACTTTGATATGGGGGAGGTCCCTCCCCCACAGTATAACCCCTGCTTTCACTGTATTTGATGTGGGTATAATTTGTGGAAGGGAAAGGGAAAAACAAATCGTTTAAATAGGGATACAGGTGGACCCATTGCAACAATGAGATGTACAAGTCATTATCGGGGAGGATTGGGTGGGGGGGGTGGGGGGGAGGATGGGAAGGGATGGGAAAGGGAAATGAAGGTGGAGGCTACAATGCTTGATAAGAAATGTACTCATTAGGACTGGGAAGGTGGCTCAGTGGTAGAGTGCTTGCCTTGCATGCCTGAGGCCCTGAGTTCAATTCCTCAGCACCACATAAGCAAAAAGAAAAAGAAGAAATGTACTCATTATCTTGCCCATGTAATTGTAACCCCTCTGTACAGTATTTTCACAATAAAAAAATAATAAATAAAAAAATAAAAACTTTGATATGCACTGTTATATTATTTATTTGAGATATTTTCTTTTAGGTGGGCATTGTTATAACTTTCCTTCTTTATACTGACTACATTTGCTTTATCTCCTAGGTTTTGGTATGTCACATTTCCACTTTTTTCTAATGAGAGGAATTTTCAAATTTCCTCTCTGATCTCCTCAATGGTCCCCTGTTAATGAGGGTGTTGTTCAGTTCCCATGCACTTAAGACAATTTTACAATGTCTCTTGATGCTTCCTTCTTTCCTTTGCCATGAGAGGAGGTGTAGGATATCATTTCTGCTGTTTGAATTTGTTAAAACTGTTGACTGATGTATGGTGCATTCTAGAAAAAGTTTCATGTGCTGATGAAAAGAATGTATTCTGTAGTTGTTGCGCAAAATATTCTGTGAAGATCTATTAAGCATGTTTGATCTACAATGTACTTTAACTGTTTCTTTTCTTTTTGGTAAGGGGGACTGAATAACATATTTACTGGTCAGAGTATAGAAATTCCCCTAGAATCCTCCTACTATTTAGAAATAATTTTGTGTGTGTACACATGTGTGTGTGCACATGTGTGCATGTGTGTGTGTGCGTGCGCGCTAGTACTGGGTCTTGAAGTCACTTCCAGTTCTGGCTTTAGCTGGCTAGTTGGAGACAAGAGTTTCCCAGTTGTGTGTGCCTGGGCTGGCTCTGAACCATTATCCTCAGATCTTAGCCTCCTGAGAACAAGGGTTATAGGCATGAGTCACTGGTTCCTGGTTATAAATAATTCTTTATGCAAATAAAGACATGGTTTGGGTGGAAGAAGCTAAAGTATGGGAGATGTACACCTTCTTTTAGGAGAACTAATTTTATTGTCCTAAGTAGAATAACTGTTTCAAAGTGGGACAGAAAACACATATGAAATATAACTGAATGTGAACCTGCCTTATGTGACAAGCTAGTTAAAATCAGAAGAGAATTATGTTTGTGCTGAGAATTGAGCATTAGTATAAAAATTAAGTAGGCTAAATAATTTGAATCCATTTTATTTTATGTTGATAAAGAGTTTTAAGCCTTTATTTCTAAGTTTCCTAGAATCAGATCCTAAGTGATTACGAACTATGAAATGTTCCAAAGGTGTCTTAGAACCTCTAAAAGGGAGATACTCATTAGGACCATTTGAAAAAGTAATGTGTGCAGAAGTCACTGTGAAATAGGTGGTTCTGGATAGTGTTTGAATTGCGTTTGGAGAAATGTGTTCAGAAAAAAACCATAAATTTCATAGGAATCTGAGATCTAATGCTGTCAGTCATAATTCTCATAGCCGTAAGGCATGTGTGCAATACCTCCTGAGTTTCCTTCTCAATTCCATCCTTGTTGTGGTGAAATCTCGCCATTTAACAGATGGTTAATTACTTTCTCTGTCCTGAAATGCTTTCATCTTTAGGAAAATTCATAGACAGGACTCAGCCAAATGCAGGTTTCAGAAAACTTTGGGCCTTATCTGTAAGGCAAGAATTCCTAGAATGCTAACGAGGTCACTGTTTATAGGACTGTTATTCCAGCATCAGGCAGGAGTTTTCTGAACAACAGCTAAATGTGTTTCCCATCTTCACACTGAACCAGTTAGATTACCGAGATGTACAATTTGAGATTGATTAACCTCTTCAAGGTTGATCCAAAGCAGACTGCTTCTAACAGCCTGCTTAATGGAGGGCACTAAATTATGAAGTGGAAAGACAAAAATGGTATCTGAAAGGAATTTAATTTGTCTGAAGCATAAATTCACTGAAAAACTCCTGCCTGGTCTTTCCTGAGTCTTTAAAACTTCACAGCTAAAAGATCTGTATTCCAACTGATCATAAAATATACTGAATAACACTAATCCTGCGAAAACTTCCTGGTTTTGTGGCTGTTCCTTCTCACTTCTCCACCTAGATTAAACTTCAGGGCTGTGACTAGCATCTTTATTTTACAACTTCAGAGTGTCCTGGATTACTAGAATAGTACACCTGTTGGAACTTTAAAGCAAAGCCACCTGAAGACCAGCTTCCCCAGAAGCAGAGGACATCTTAAGATATGAACAAATTTATTCAAGATGCCAGAACAAGGCTGACATAATGAGACTCTTATACTTCTTACTTTTTCCTTGTGCCTATCATTTTCATTTGAAGTACTAGATTAGTAACTAACCTTTTAGGCCCTTGTTCTCACTCAGTATTTTAGTTTACCCGGTTATGGGGTGCTGGATTACTGGCTAGCTGAACAGGAGTCTGCAATTACTAATTCTTTTTACTGCATATGCATGAATGCATTGGGTATGATAGAGAATCAATTACAAGAAGAATCTGAACTTGGGCCAGGATAGTTGGCTTTACTATGTAAACAGTAATGAAGCCAGGCTCACTGAAGTCTTGGTCGTATTAGACTTTCTACATATAAGATGTGTATACTGGAGTAGCAGGTAGAGAGGACTTTGCAAAATGACTGTTTCAAGGAATGACTTGAACATACTAGGAGGAGGGAAATTAAGGGACTGCCCTATTATTGGATTTCTTATTGTTTGACCCATATTTAAGGGAGCAAATTTCCATATTTAATATAGCTGTGCTTTTTACTGTTGCATTTGTGTTGTGAACCGAAAATGCCAGATGCAAAATTGCCTGCTGATTAATTAAAACTAGTGCAGGAGCTCTATTACAGAGAATGATTAGCTTTACTTGCTCATGCTTTCCCACCAATCACCATGTTTGTAACTTAGCAATGCATGACTTTTCTGCATTAAAGGAAAAGGGAAAACAGATGGCTTATATTCTTGATCTGAATTCATTTACATGAAATTTGGTGTTTAGAATAGCCTAGAACTTTAGAACCAGAAAATCTGAATTCGAATCCAAACTCTCTTTAGTGTTCTTAAGCAAACGATGTAGCTGTGTGGAGCTGTTTCCTCATCTGAAACATAGGGACACTACCACACGCTTTGAAGATTATGTGGAGGCTCAAATAAGATGGCAGATAAAAAGCATAGAGCCCAGGCTAAACATACAGGTTAGGCAGACAATGTGTATTTAAGTTCTTTCTTCCTTATAGTTTCAATGCCTTTTAGCGTTGAATTTTTTATGGTCAAGAAGTTCAAGAAATAGGAGATGATGCTTTATCTATAGCAGTTTGAGCATAGAGGATGCACAGAACTTAGACCAGAATTGCTTGTGACTCTCTTATGAGAACAACCTGCTCTTCCCACACATTGATGATAAACTGTTTCCAAGGCCTCTCCTGGAATCTTTGGGTCACTGGATCAGTGATAGGCCCAGGAAACTTGTGTGTTTAATAAATAACCAAAACAACTATCTTGAAGGAAGTTTTCTAACCAAGTTTCTCAAACTTTAATGGGCAAACAACTAGACCGTCTTGTTAAAATGCAGGAAAAAAATCACAGGTCTGGGTGAGTGGAAGTTTGCATTTCTAGTACACTACTATGTGATATGGATGTTCCTCATGCGAGGACCACACTGTGGGTAGGAAGGGTCTTCAAGGTTGAGGTAATGACCCACCATTTATATGAGAAGTAAAAATGCTCTGGAATTTCTCACACGGAGGTGGGGGAGTGAGGTAAGCAAAGTGTCAAACTGTGGGTAGAATTTTTCTTCTTTGCTTTTCAACTGTGACTGCACATTGCAGCTGCCTGAGAAGTGGTTTGTTAACATTGCAGATGCCTGAGTACCCAGTCTTCAGATTCTTATTTCTTGGTGTGATCAGGCAGGCAGCATCTGACTTAATAAAGAGCTTATTAGATTCTCAGGATTTTCAGTGGGACCCGGCTCTTCTGATCAGAATGTGCAAGATTTTCATGTAATTCTAGTGCATGCTTAAGGACAGATAGGTTGCTACATCTCAAGTCATCAACCATTTTCCTCTTACAAGGGCTTGGTTGTTGTGTGCCCAGTGTAATTGTCCCACATGTGTAGGAGGTTGGTGTCAACTCAATTTTGGAAGCAATTTCCTCATTTAATACCTATATCCAGCTCATAAATTCTCTGATCCTCTTGAACCCGTAACCCCACCAACTCCTATTCTTACTGCAGGAGAGAATCTGTAATTTCCATTAATTGCATCTCCTTATTACTTACATTGTTAGTGGTCTACTAAAAACAATGCCATGGGTTTAAGAAAAGATTTTGCCCTCAGAGTCTGTTTGAGAAATACTAGAATTTCAAATGCATTTAACTACAGTTTCATTAAAGTAAACTGAAGTAGCCACATGTAAAAACATGGCCCAAGACATTATATCCCAATGACCAAACTAACAGGAATGTGATTGTCCGTGTCTGCTCTTTAGTGACGTATGTGGGTTTTGCCCAGTCTGGATCAAAGTAGGTTCTTCTGAAAGTTTAAACTTTTGTTTCACTAAAGGGTATGTATTCATTCTGAAGTTGTATAAACAGTTATTTCCGTTAATATTGGCCCTTAGATGTAGTTTAGCTTATTAAGTACCAATAAAATGATCACTTCCATAATTGCTGTTTTAAAATGAGACATTCAGCAGAGTTGCTCTCTAATCAGTGAGAACTGATTATGCAGTGAGAACTGTATTATGTATCATGATTCTGTCCTCTTTCCTCTTGTAACTTATGATTGTGCAGTGTAAGAGAAAAAGGGAGTTGTGGCTAGTGATTGATGGTAAGTGTGTGGGCTGGCCAGTCAGATTGCAGAAGTTCAAGTCCTAGTCTTGCCAACCAGCAGGGTTAGTCTCTTAATCTCTCTTTTCTAAGTTTTGGTTTCTTAACGCAAGCAATGAAGGAACACTGGAGCTCAGTGTTAGATAGAGGCCTATTAGATAGAGGCCTAGTAAAAGGTATCAGGTTATTGGGAGTACTTTGGTTAGCTTCCACACGAATGAATTTTTATTAAAACAAGAAGGAGGAGGAAGAGGAGGAGGAGAAGAAAAAGAAGGAGGAGGAGAAAGAGGAGAGGACAAACTACTTGTGTAGGCCTAAAGAAAAAAAGGTAAAACATTCCATTCACCAAAAACCAATTCTTTAAAACC
This sequence comes from Dipodomys merriami, assembly GCF_024711535.1. Classification (NCBI taxonomy): domain Eukaryota; kingdom Metazoa; phylum Chordata; class Mammalia; order Rodentia; family Heteromyidae; genus Dipodomys; species Dipodomys merriami. Next base: position 25,416,549 of record NW_027203382.1, on the reverse strand, counting down.
CACCCTCTGTGTTAAAGAATAATAATTGTTAATATTTCTGAGGTGATATGTATTTGAAAAACACATAGCCATCTTTTCATGCTAAATTTTATTCAATATTATGCAACTGCATAAGTATAAATATTTGTTCAGTATACAACAATTATGACATCCATGGGGGAGGGGATTTCTTAGAGAAAATAAGACTGCAAACACTTTATTGCACAGATCCTAACAAACTTTTAAGCTGGTAAGTCTACAGCTGGGAGCACTTACCGAGGAGCACATCTTAACAACCACAAAGAGACTGAGCAAACCAAACACAGAACTTCTAACCAGCTGATTGGAGAGTCTCACAACAACAAACAGGTATCACATGAATGCAACCTTAAGTACTCTTTACTCATCCAAAATGCAAAAAACATATTTGGCAAAAAATGATAGTACACTATACAAAATATACATAAAAATATCCTTTGTAAACAAGCAGCTAGTTGTGCTTCAAAGAAAACTGGACAGTGGAAAGAAAAGAAAATAAACAAGGTTGTAAACCATGAACTATCTCCTGGATAGACCTGCCGTGATGTCTTTAGTGTTGAAAGCTTAGGTTATGACAACTGCTAAACAGATATGTATCATAAGTGTTGAGACCATTTTTGAAACTCATTTTAACTTCTTGTGAAAAAAATATGTTTGTTTCTTTGACAGTTTCACAGTGTAGTGATGAGGAAGAGCTAAAAATTTGGGAATAACTAACAATTGTGTAGGGGTAGAGAAGGGCAGAGAAGACATTTTTTCTTTTTCTTTTTTTTCTTTATTATTATTATTTTTTTGCCATTGCCAACTTACTTTACAAGGAAGGACAACTGCAAAGTCAGTAATGTCTTTGTTTTTGGAGTGTTTACAGCCTTGCCAAACGATTTATAATCCACAGGGCTGTACGATGATGCTGTGCTTATATAAACAACTTTATAGCACAAAGATACTAAGACATCACCAAGGGGAGAGGGGAGTTGGTGCTAGATTGGTTATTTATTGGTCATTTTTTTCCTCTTATAAAACCAAAGTCCTGTCCAGGATCCCAAACATCTAATAAATACTTATCTGCATTGTCTCTTAGTGCCTTAGTACTTATGTCAGCAAGTGCCATCTTACAATTCAAAACAAGCCACCCCCCAAACCGCAACGACAACAACAACAAAAAAATCAAAAACCCCTCAGCACTAAAAATGGTTTGACAAATTCTACACATTTCATGGTATACAAAATTTAAATAAGGCTTAGCAAAAAGTAAAAAAGGATGGTCACATTCAAGCACCAAATAGCTCCATTAAGTCTTTGTTACAAAAATGCTGCTCTTTATTAGTACAGAATTTTTTTCTTTGCATACAAATAAAGAGATCGTGTTATGAACTGTATAGAGCTACTCGATGCATCAGAAACGAATGTGAAACCCAGGAAACTTGCTCAAAACAGCAGGTTTCACCTACAACATAAGGCCCCAGCTATGTTTAAAATGTATCTGATGTCCTGATTATTCTTTAGTATATATGCTATGATGCCCAAATCCACCTCCCCCCCTTTCTTTTCCTCAAAAAAAAAAAGCAAATTTAAAACCTCTTCCAATGCCTGATGCTTATATCACTTGACCTAAGTACTAGCAGAGTTGTGTGCAGCCAGCAATTTTTATTCCAGAACAGGGCTAGTGCAGAACCACAAAACGTGGTTGGACTTGCCACTCACAGCAGAGAGGCCTGAGTGTAAGAGCTTGAAAAGAAGAGAAAGAAAGAACAGAAATAAAGCTGATGTGTGTTTAGTCCCTGCTCGTCCTCATGTGAAGACCAAACATGGAATTCAGAGACAAAGACAACTGACCCTTTGGACAGTTGGCCCCAAAGACCAGAATACCCACTATGGTGACTGTGAAGTAAATGGCTAGCTCCATTTGCCCTGGCCATTCTTAATGGAGGAATGCAAATGCAGCAGTCAGAGCAGTTCTTGCTTTAGATCTGGAAATAGGTAGCCAGATACAGTACTATCAGAAACTCTGCTTTAAAATACACATGAAAAACTCACAATCTACTGTGTTTAGGGCTTTCTTTCATCTTGAACTCTACTTATAAAAACAGCCTTGAAATAGTCTTAAACCACAGACCAAAACATGTAGCTGAATGTGTACATGTATGAATATGGATGTCTCTATAGTTTTACACACACCCAGTTTTGACCATTATACTTCATTACTACGACATGATATTGGTAAAGATCTTAATTCAGAAAAGTTGTAGGCGATGATGCGATTGCAGCAGCAAGGTATAGACTCTACATCCCAAACCAAACACATTGCTAGGTATTTACAGAGACAATCTCTCTCCTCACCAACCTGTGCTGTATACTATCTCGTTTCTCACAAACACTAGCTGGTAAGCTTCGCCGGTTACTCCTGGGAAGGCATCTGGAAGGAGGTTTCCTCTTTCTGTCTCTATCCTCCACTTCCCGCTTCGTGAGGCTCCAAGCTCTGCCTGGCGGACATCCCCACACAGTGCTGGTTTTCATGGGTGGTCAAGACTCAGTTCCAGGTTCGGGCTGGGTCCCCAGAGCCCTGTCCTGTTAGGAGGCTTTTTTGTGAGGGCTGCTACGCAAACTCTCTTTGCCTCGCCTCTGCCGCACTACAAAGTCCTTCTCAGAGGAAAGGGTGAGAGGGCGGTCCAAGCTGGGGGCTGGGGGTGCCTTGGTCACCTCCCTGCCTGTGTTCTGTTTCCTGGCCAGGGGAGGCTGGGCCGAGGCAGGCTCTCTCCCTTTGGCTTCTCCCATGGTGGCAGTTACTGACAGTGCCCTGTGCCGATGGCCAGGTCCACCTGGCACGTGTGGGTCAGCGTGGTGAGACTCTTGGGCAGTGCCAGAGAGGCGGAAGGTTGGCAAAGAGTCACTCTTGGTCATCTGGGTTTTTCCATCCTCCTCAGACTGAGACTTCCGGTGGTCTCTGTGGCTGGGGCCTGCGGTCTCAGGAGTGACCCCTTTGGTCTTGGCAGGAGAGGGGTCAGTGCTGACTGTGGTGGATTCTGACGTGCCTGGCCGGTTCTCAGGGAAACTGGAGGAGAAGCTCAGAGTCTTCTCTGGGAGGGTGGCGGGGCGGAGGCTACTTTGTCCAGTGACCGAAGTTGAGCGTTTCATGCTACTAGACTTACTAGCCTCGGCTGGTGGCTTCTGAGAAGCAGGCGTTTTCCCCTTGGCCTCTGGGAAGCCCTTCCCCACGCCCACGACTGGCCTCTCTGAGCCTTTAGCCCGTGTGTCACCGTGCCCGTGGGAAAGGCTGGCTTCCAGCTTGTTGTCAGCTGCTGGAACATAAAGTGCTTCTGTGCATTTCTTGCCCTCTGGCTTCCTATCTGTGGGTGTGACCTGCTGATTGGGGCTTCTTTCTGTCTGTCTGCACAGAGGGGGGCAGTCTTTCACAGTGGATGGTTTGGGGTGCTTTGGAGACAAGCTTTGCTTTTCACTGGCAGCGGGAAGTTTCTGGTCTACGGCCTCGCCGAACTCTAGGTGTCCTTGCCTTGGCAAATGCACTGGCTTCTCTTGTGTATCCAGTGGCCGTCCACCAATGGTGGCTTTCAGCCTGGCCTCAGGAGGACCCTCTTCAACGTGCAGCGGGCTGGAAGGACCCCCTTCTCCATGGCCCACCGCATCACTGGCTTTGCTCTGGGTGGCTGGGACAACGAGAAACACATCCATACACTTGCTAGTGCTTTTCTCCTCTCTGCTGGAGCCACCCAGGGATTGCGTGGCAGGCTCTTTGCCCTTTGTAGCCCCAATGCTTGGCTTCTGGGATGAAAGGGGCCTGTCTGGGTGCTTGGGCTTGGGGGCGCTGGGGTCAAGGCTGGGCCGGGGCTTGTGGTTGCTGCTGTCAGTGTGCACAGCAGCAGGCCTGGAGGAGTCCTGGAGGCAGGGCCCGGGTTCTACAGGAGCGGGCTTGGTCCCAGGTTCCCTGGCGGAAGCAGGGATTGGGCTATTGCCGTGCTGCCACGCGGCCGGGCTGGGCAGCTCTTTGGTGGTCAGGACAAGTTGAGGGCCACTACTGATCACCCTTTGAAGAGGCTGTTCCTTCCTCTCTAGCTCCTTGGGACTCTGTTTCTGCAAAGGAATGAACGCAGGGAGCTTTTCGGTTCCTGGAGGCTCCGGAGCACAGCGGGCAGGAGGGACTTCAGGCTTGGGATTCAGGCCGTGTCTCCCCTTGCTCACCTCTTTTTCACAGTGGCTCCCAGCTGAGGGTGAGGGGTCCTCTCTGGCCAGGGCCCTCCCCTCATCTTTCAAGTTTGTTATTGCACAAGGCCCCCATGCTTTCTCCATGGCCTGAGTCTGCAGGTGGACATCTGGGCGGGTCCTTCCCCCCGAAGGCAGAGTTTTGGAACTGTCACTGGCTTTAGCTGTCTCTGGAGGATACAACTCCACTGAGGGTTCTCGGTGCACCTCTGCCCTCATGATAGCACGCTCACTCCGGGCTGTGGATGGCCCCCTCTCAGGCCGCTCTTTTGGGCTTGGCTTCTCTCTTGGGAGGACCTCTTTGGGTGGGAGGGGGACGCCTGGCCTGGCCGGGTCAGTGCTCTGCAGGGTCTGCCCTGGGCTAGCCATGACCTTGATGTCTGTGGACCGGTCCTGGTGTTTGGGACTCCCCTCCCGCTGCTGGGGCTGACTCTCCACAACTGTCACCGAGCTTCTGGCAGCAGCATGGGCAACTTTCCTGGTTTGTTTTAAGTCTGAGTCTGGCAAGGGGGCTGCTGGTGAGTTCTGGAGACCCCGGGCAGGGGGGAGGAACCGAGGCTCTAGCAGGTAGGACTTGTTCATCTTTAAGCTGGCAGGGTCACCCTTTTTGCCACTGCTGCTAGCGAGGGCCAGCGGCACAGAGGGCTTCATGTCTTCACCTGGGCTGGGGCTCTGCGCAGGCTCTGGGGAAGGCAGCTGTGTCTTAGAAGCATGAGGTCCAGATAGGAGAGCAATGTCCAGTGTGCCCTCGATGGGCTTCAGGCACGAAACTGACCTTCCTTCCAACTTATACTCAGAGGGGCTCTTCCTGACCGGCGACTCGGGGGCAGCCAAGCCTGGCTTCTCTGCTCCGCCATCCCCCCGGCCAGCTAAGGCTTTGAGGGGAACAAAGGACACACCACTCATCGAAGCCACATGAGCACTGCTGACATATGCCCGGCTCTCGGGCTCCTGATGTCCATTTGCAGGCCGGACTGGATTTCCCGCCGGGCATTCGTGGGTATTGGATGTCATCTTTGGCTTGAGCATGGAGCAGTGGTTATCGTCTTTGTCGTCGAGGGACATTTTCTTTCGGAGGTAATCAATATTGGCCAGCTTGCCGTCTAACTTGTCATTTCGAATGAATTCCTTGGCCTGGGAGGTCTTCTCTGTGCTCTCCCCTTTCCCAGGGGCGGGCCTCTCAGGGGAATGACAAAGCCCGTCCTGGAGCGTGGTAGGGGTACAGGCCCGTTTAAGGTCACCTGCACCGTGACCATGCTCCCCAGGGGCCAGGCTGTGGCCAGGCACCGTCCCATCTAGAGTCACCCCCTCGCTGGCCCGCACGCTGGCCTGCTTGTGAAGAGCATCTTTTAACAGGCTGCCCAGAGAAGGGGCCTCCACTGCTTTGTTATCAAAATGACCTGCCCTTTCTAATGGTTTGGGGTAGCTTTTCTTCTCTCTCTCCTCTAGCCTGAAGAGAGCATGACTTTCTGAATCACTGTTGAGGCTGGGGGCTTTCTGATGGGGGTCTTGTTTCTCTGGGAGGCCATCTGGTTTCTTCACGACCACTTTGGCCTTCAGTCTGTCCCTGTCTAGGTCATCCACAGATTCCTGCCGGCCCAACTTCCGGGACACGGGGCGTTTCAGGCAGCCCTGTTCCACAGGCCGGGCACGGCTGAGCGAAGGCGCATCACACACGTTTTCCTCCAGGCTCTGCAGGGTCATCTCCCGCTGGGACTGCTCGCGCTGCACCTCCTCCTGGGTCACCTCCAGGCTGTGCTTGCGGGAGCAGAGGTGCTTCTTGTCACTGCTGTAGGAAGGGGAGAGTTTCTCCTCAGACTGCACCCGCTTGAGCAGCGGGGAGCGTGGGGGCTCGGCACTCTTGGGCCTCACGATGTGCCTGACGATGGTGGGAGGAGAGTGCATCTTGCCAGGAAAGGCTTGTGCCATCTTGGCATTGCCCAGTGAATGTCCCAGCAGAGGGGATGGTGAGCGCTGAGGGGAGGTGGGCTGGGGGGTGGGAGAGGGTGTCCTGGCCAGTGGGGACAATGGGATGCTGCCAGCCGACTTCCGTCTTCCAGAGCGGTACCGCTGTCCACTGAGTTTGGGGGCCAGGCCGTGGAGAGTGCTTGGGCGGATGTGCCCAGACCCTGCTGGGGAGTTGGGAGCGCTAGAACTTGGGGAGCTGCTCTGGGAGGAATTTGTACCTGTGGGTGAAAGATAGAAGGCAGTGAGTACCCAGGGTCGTCTTCCTTTATCCCCCCCCCCCAGGCCTGTCGGGTAAAGGTGAGGAGTGAATGCTTCTCCTGTAAATCCCCTCATGCTAATCTTATTTCAATAGTCAGTGAACAGCCCCATCTGTGTCCTCCCTCCCGTCCTGCCGTTCATCTCTGCCATCTGCCTTCCCTTCCCGGGCCGGCCTGAGTGCCTGCTTCTCAGAAAGGATCAAGGATGACTTCACTTCCTCTCCACACACTAGGGTGTCAAGACCTGGGGGGTCACTCACCGGATGGGAAGTCAGGGGTGGAGCGATAGCTAGGGGTAGGAGAGCGAGGGGACAGGCTATGTGTCGGGGAGCCGGGAAGACTCTCTCCTGATGACAGAGACCGGTTCAAGCAGGAGAAACTGCGGCTGGTGTGGAGCAAAGGCGAGGGCTGCTTGGCTAGCTTTTTGAAAAGAGATCTCCTCCTAGTGTGAAACAGGAAATAATAGATCAGGTTTACTTTCAGATCCTCTCCTGCCTGCCCACGATATAGTGTCTTCACTCAGTGCCTGAGTGTCAGATGGCATCTGCCTGCAGAGAGTAGGAGGCTACTTCCTCATGAATGAGAAGGGAACAGTTCAAACTGGGTGCTGGTGGCTCACGCCTATAATCATAGCTACTCAAAAAGGCTGAGATCTGAGGATCAAGATTCAAAGCCAGCCTTGACAAAGACTGTGAGACTCTTACCTCTAATTAACCACCAAAAAAACTGGAAGTGGAGCTGTGGCTCAGGGACAGTGCCCAGGCCCTGAGTTCAAGCCTCAGTACTACCAGAGGAGGAGGAGGGGAGTAGAAGGAGGAGGAGGAGGAGGAGGAGGAGGAATAGTGTGGGACAGTATTCATGCAGGTATATTAAATTCCAAACACTTAGGAAGATCTAGGAAAATAGAGGTATAAATAAATTAAAAACATACTAATTAGGTTTATGGTAAGAGTCTTCTTTGTGTGAAAACTTCTTAGGGCATACCGCAACTATGTCAGCATGATTTAATCAAGAATAATACAAATAAATCCATAGAAATGAAACCATTAGTCTGGATACAGAATCCTGTAATGGTGAGATACTGGGCAGAGGCTTTATCTGTGGAGGGCTGTTTGCTATGCTCATTCCGTTGTGGGCTCTTGAATATTCCCAACAACAATGCAGGCTATGTTTACATGGACGACACCAGGCAAGGTAAAGCAGAGGCCTTCTCTATCAGTAGACAGCAGACACTGTGCCACAGACACATTGAGCTCTTAGAGCTCAGTGAGTGCAAGATTAAAAAAATAATAATAATACAGCTGCCTCAGGCTTATCTGCACATGTGGCTAGCTGGAGCTCTTTGCTATCAAGGTGAGCTTAAACACTAAATTGTAATGCTTCTATCCTTCTAGAGTAGCTTATTCTCTATAACCTAAAGCACACCCAAAATATAAAGTGCAATATAAAAGAGTAGAAGGAGCCTAGAATTTGTGGGAACACTTTACTTTCTCTCTACTCCCTCAGAGAAATGAATGGGAAACTACCTTCTATTCTTTTGCCTCTTTACTCTCATTTGTCTGTATATTGCTAAATCCTATGCCTACATTACTATATTTAAATTTGTTTGGCTATAGAAATCCTGTTTATTTGCTATGCTGAAGGATGAGAATTAAATTCTTATACAATCACTTTTGACTCACAACATCTTATGGCCTTTTTTCTATTCTTCCCAATATAGTTGACTCAAAAAATTTTGGTTCTAGGCTGGGCACTGGTGGCTCACGCCTGTAATTGTAGCTACTCAGGAGGCTGAGATCAGAGGATCATGGTTCAAAGCCAGCCTGGGCAAGAAAGTCTCTGAGACTCTTAACACCAATTAACCACCAGGAAACCGAAAGTGGCACTGTGGCTCAAGTGGTGGAGCACTAGCCTTGAGCTGAAGAGGTCAGAGACAGTTCCCAGGACCAGGGTTCAAGCCCCACAACCAAAGGAAAAAAAAATGGTTTTAGAAAGAAAGCTCATGTTTAATTTTCACATCACAGCTAGACTATAGAAAGTATAATTCTGTTTTCCTTCTTATATAGCTTTGTTTTTCCCAGAACTGATCACTCATTTCCACATATATCTTTCTATATCTCTATTCAAAGTCTCCATATGATGACTATGCCAGGTCCAAGTGAGTGAAGGAGACAGGTTACAGCACACACAAGCCAAACCCACCTGGCAAGAAAAATCCCTGCCTGGAGCACAAGCATGCATCTCCCTTTCCTCTGCGTGGAACACGGTTAGACACGTAGTGCCCCATACACCAGGTTTATGTCAACTCACTGGGCTTTTGTTACTGAGAAAGAGCCCCTTTATTTCTAGGTCTATATTTGGAAGCTTTAAGGATGTAGTTATTTTGGTATGACTGGCATTACAAAACAACCATGTTTACATTAGTAAAGTACATTTACAATGCAGATATAATGTATGAAAAACTGCCTGATGGCCCAGTTCCAGAAATCTACCTCTACTGAAATGAAGTCTAAGAGGCTTAAAAATGAGCAAAGGGCTCTTTGTGGTACTCACAGGTGATCAGATATGATAGAATCTTTGTACTATAAAATATCCCAATAACTTTTCCATGAAAAAGAGTGGTATTAACAAGTATGAACTTTAATGTATACGCATGTGTAAATTGTGGCATGCAATTTCTCACGGTAAAATAGATCTCTCTTCTATGTCAGAGTGTATGTGAAGGAACAACTTTTTTTCCTACATGGGTAGGTGTACACCAAATTTGGGAAGATCCATTTAACTAACCTCTCTAGACTTTCCTTCTTCTTAGACTTCTTGCTCCGTCTCACCATCCGGCTCTTATAGCTGTTTCTTCTGGCTGGTCCTGTTTTGATTGATGTGTTTTCAAATGGGGTCGTGGTGATTGACACCTTATTTCCGCTCTATTAAAAGAAAAAAAAAAGGTTAGGTGGTATTAAAGAGAAATGCTATAATAAAGCAAGATCTGAACTGAGTTAAAGATTGGAAGACAAAAGAGACAGGGGCATTTATCCAAAAGTCCTTCTATTTCTAAATAACCCTTCTCTCCCCGAAGTCCTGACAATTCAAATGGGATGGCTGGCTAAAAGGAAGTGCCTTTAGAGAGGGTGGGCCCTGGAGCCATTGGTTTGAATTCCTACTTGAGCTCTGTGACCTTAGCAGGCTGCTGAACCTCATGAGTCCATATTCCCCCTGTACTAGCTAAAGGTGAGGGCTGAATTCTATCTATCTCATTTGTCAGTGCTCATCCAGGGAGCAAATGAAGAGTTTGTAAAACCTTTAGCACCAAGTGGTAAGGGAAGGCCTTATGGGAAGGCCTCTATAAATAACGGTTAGCTTCATTCATATGCATTAAGTAGAAATGTGCCCAGTGGCTGTCTAGTCTTGGTTGATATATTTTTCTTCTTTTTTTCCCCCCTCTGTTTTTGTGTTTTTCCTTTGGCCTAGAAATCATAGAGCAGCAAAACTGAATGAGACTTTTATGTTTAATGATTCTTAAAAGGTTCTTTTCCTATTATCATAAAACCTGTCAGCCTGCAGAGCTAGAGAGTATGTGCCAGGCAGTGGGAAATCTCTCTACGCAGGCTGCACACAGTAAGGTATTTCCTTGCTTCCTGGTTGGTTCTGTGTCTCCTCCCTGAGTTTTGGGAAGGGACATGGTGGGCAGCCGTGAAGCATAAGGTAAAGTATGGTGCTGGCAGCCAGGTGAAGGGTGCTAAGGGCAAGTGGTGAGTTACTCTGACTTTCACAATTTCTTGAATTTCATAATAACCAGGGGAGAGACATGTTCTTTCAAAGTCCGGGGTGGGGGGGTGGGGTGCTGGGAAGATGGCCAATGGTAGAGTGTTTGCCTTGCATGCATGAGGCCCTGGGTTTGATTCCTCAGCACCATGTAAATAGAAAAAGGCCGGAAGTGGTGCTATGGCTCAAGTGGTAGAGCACTAGCCTTGAACTGAAGAGTTGAGGGACAGTGCCCAGGCCCAGAGTTCAGGCCCCACAACCACCACCACCAACAACAACAAAAACAAAGTCAGAGGGGGCTCTGATGACCTTGCAATGACAAGCACTATAAGGAAAGGGCCTTTCCAAAGGCCTTTGCCTGGAAGGGACCTAGTAGCTGAGGTTGAAGAATGGTATCAAGTTATAGGAAATGAAGGGTTGTGGGTACAGTTGAAAACACAAGGAGTAACTATTGTAATGATAACATCTATTCTTCCCTTCCCCTAATTGGGAAGTATCTCATGCTTAGTAAGAAAAGAAATAGAAGTATAAACGCAGGGTCTTGTGTATGCGAAACAAGTGTTCTACCATTAGTTTTAAAGTTATATCCTCCTCTTGACCCCCCCCAACTTTTTAAGACATGTATAAATATACATGTATAGTTATATATTTTATAAATAGTTTTATTATTACTCTGTAGATTTATTTCTTAATTTCACATTATTTAATTTTTCATCATTGAACATTCTCTAAGAGTGAGATTGTTATTGGCCACATACTAGATTCTTCCACTTGGGTGAGCCATAACTTATTTAGCTATTTACCTTCTGCAATTCTTTTCTCTTTTTTGCCAGTCCTGGGGCTTGAATTCAGGGCCTGGATGCTGTCCCTAAGTTTCTTTTGCTCAAGGTTAACACTCTACTACTTGAGCCATAGTGCCACTTCCTGCTTTTTCTGTTTACGTGGTACTAAGGAATTGAACCCAGGGTTTCATGATGCTAGCAAGCACTCTACCACTAAGCCACATTCCTAACCTGTAATTATTTTCTATTTTTCAATCCTTATGGGTTAAGATTCTCTTATTTTAGTTTTCTATGTTTCTTTAGAGAATGATTTGTTTCTGCCTTTGACTAGTCATGGTATTTATTGTCTTTATTATCCTTTATCATTCCCTAAAATTTTAGAGAAATGTAGTTTGAATTCCAATACACAGATTTTTATCTTCTTCATTCTAAATAGGTAACTCATGTATTCTATATGCAAATAAACACTTTGAAAGTATACCTTTACTCTTGTAGTAGAGATTGATAGTCTGTTTTCTAAATAGAAAATTCAGCTACTAAGTATATAAGTTTTACTACTGGAGGTTCTTTGGGGTGGGGTCTTCTCTTCACAAATTATGTGGGGCCATGATGGAAAATGGTAGGTTTTCCTTTCATGAAGGGAAAGGACAACCGATACGGCTGAAGTTCACCACTTAACGATGCTTTGCTTCATTTTTTTCACATTCCTACATTGAGTGGTCACACAAGGCCATACAGTTATCTGGGATGTCCTATAACAATAAGTACAATGGAACCAAAAGCCTCAACATTATTTATCACAGGTCACAGATCCCAATGAAAGAAGATTCCAAGCCTGGCTCTCCTGACCCCATCCTCCAATACTTCTCCTTCCCAAACCCAGTCCTTATGGGTGGGGTATGTCCTTATCCTCTACATCTCTTCTGTGCTTGGCTCATACTTATCACCAGTGGTGATGAAGAAGCCAGGAATGCTCCTGGTGGAGGCCTGTCCAGAGTATCAGATCACCAAGAAGAAATGAGGGAGACAGAAACTTTATAAAACTGGGTGACCACTTCTCAGTGAGGAGCAGGACTTCCTGAGAACAACTCACTGCCCTTTCCCAATACAAATCTGTTTCCTTTCTGTTCATACACATGGCTATTTCAGAGAATAATTCATTGGACGTAGGCACATACTCCAACGATAATTTCTCTAGGGGGGGAAACATACAAAAAATGTAGAGTACAAATATTACATTGAAAACAATAGTGGGGGGGAGGTACATAATTGGGGAAAAAATGCTATTTGGGAAGCCTGTCACCTGGTGGATCTAGTTGGCAAGTGCTACCTGAGTATGGATGAATATAGTTTGCAGACTAGGGTTATACTCAATTAACTTCTCTTGGATAAATGAGCACTTTATGGCAAAACTTATTTTAAAACAATAGCAACAGCAACAGAAATGTAGTCAGCACAGTAGTCAATGTTCAGTTAATTCACTTTTACTTAAATTCTTTTCAAGAATGTTTACAGTAGGAGGGAAATTATTTTAAGGTGGCTGAACTGAGTCCAGTAGCAGAAGTTACACTATCCAATTTCCTCTCATAGTCTGACTGGGTCACCTTAACAGTTAGTCTTGAGCCAACTGGTAGATCTAATGCCCTTGCCTTTCTCTGCAAAACACAGGTGGGGAACAGGCCTTTCCTGCACATAGATTCTCCTATACTACCTTTTCATATGATGAATCTCCATGCACCTATCAAAGCCCTGAACAGATAGCCCCCATTTCTCTGATGCTATTCCTATGCAGCTTGGTGGCCAGCCATCTTTCCTCCTTCTGAATGTCTGCCATGTTTACAGGCTGATCCTTATGTTGAACGCTGTGATTAGAGTCTGGCATTGCCACCATTTCCCACTGTGAGCATTAGACTATAGGGTACACTGGCAAATTGGCGGATGCATGTTGTGCAGTAGTGCACTGCAGGAGTGCAAATTATCTTTGGCTCCCTGGCAGACAGGCTGGAGTGCCTGTTCAGTTTTCTCTGTGTTTCCTTTTTTAAACAAGAACATTTATATCCGTACATTCATCGCATCTACCTCATCGCATCTAACCGAGGGTGATCTAAGATTATTTTTGTCAACCATGACAGAGCTTGACAGGTACCAAGTACTCTGGCTTTACTAGCTGTTATTCTTATGTGTCATTTTTGTGTGACCCTGCAGTATTCCCATAAGTACTACACATACGGGGGGGGGCTGGGAAGGCGGGGAGTATGATGCTATTTTGGTGGTCCTCATTTCAGCATCTAGAATTTCCCAAGAAGTCACAGAAAGGATACTTCTGAAGCAGAAGCTCATGAAGTTTAGGGCTTCTCTTAGGCCTAGCAATGTAAAATAGTGCTATACTTAAGACAGCAACCTGGGTGAATGCAAAGTCTGGACTACAGTAGGTAAGCCTAGAAGAAGGCTATCAGGCAGGCAGGGAATATGGCGGGGTCCATATGGCCTCTGTGAATAAGGAAATGGTGGAGAAAGATTTCAGCCAATCTCTGATGTTTTTAGAAAGACTGATGCCACCTAAAAGTCAAATGTAAGTAGTGAACTCCTTGTGGCAGGAAAGAGATTAACTCCTTGTGTGAAAGGATTTGTGTCATTACTGGGGAGGTGGACCAGATAATTCACAGTGTCTATAATTCCATGGGTCAAGGATGCTGAAAGTCTGGACAAGTTTCTCTGTCTGTGTAAGGCTGAGCTTCCATAACAGGTCTACTTGGAGACAGTGAGGAAAAGTGAAGCCCAGTGTGAATCCGTGAGACAGAAAATGCTTACGATGTTTACAATCTAAAGAATAGATATTAGAGTTTCTAAATGTGTACATGTAGCTCTATGTGGCAACTTTCCCGCCTTTTTTTAAAGGATGCATGCATTTCTGTAGAGCAGGACATCGTGGGAATAGAGCTGCCACCCCGAGGCTAAGCCCGCTGTTGATACCCGTCACTCTTATACTCTTTGCTCAAGAATCGTTGGTTAAATTTGGAAGAGAGCTGCATGATTACACAGTTCGCTGGGAAGATAATTAAATCCCTTGTATCCTCTTTGTTTCATTACACTAGCTACTCCTTCTGAGTGCTTTCTCTATGAACCAGAGGCAGGATCCTCTGCTTGGATGTGTGACAGAACATACCATGGCCTCCAAGGGTGCCAGGGCTGCATGCCACCATACTACAGCAGATGCAGGGACACACCATGAAGGCAGCCAGCAAGGAAGCCTGCGGGCTGTGCACGGTGATCTGGCTACAGCCAGAGGAGGCAAGATGCTACATAGAGCACCATCTGATTCTGCTAAGAGACCTGGCCAGAAGTCTTTAAGAGGGAAATTCACATTTGAATTTCATAGAAGCAGAAAGGGAAGGTTTCAAAGTCCAGAATCATATTAAGATACAAAATAAGTCGCACAAAATGTGTTCCGTGACGTCCCAGCAAAATAAACAAGTGTATATTCCCTCAGTGTAGAGTTGTTTATTGTGTATTTTGTCTTCTGCTTTAATGAGCAGATGTAGGACATGATGTAAACATATGCTGTAGCAGGAGCTATTTTGCATATAATACATATGATAAAGAATGCGGAAACCAAGCACATAGTACCACCTGAAATCTTTTTAGTGTTTTAAAAATCAGTGATGCTGATTTCCAGTAGAATGAATGACAGCTAAGAAAAGCCCGCCTACAGACTTATTCTCTGACAACAAGGGTCAAAGTAGGTTCCTAGACAGAGTGAAGAAGCATTTTAGAGACAGTAAATTCCTTTTGGTCTGTTGCTCCGGAAGTCTCTACCAACTGGAAAGGCTTCACATTGAATGTGAGAGAAAAACCTTCAGTACTTTCCTTGAACCCTTATCCCCAAAGGATAGGGATTGCAGGATCGAGAGCTGTTAGGGAAGCAGCTAGCCAGAAGAAAGAGCTTTTGCATTTCTTCCTTCCACAGTCAAAGGATTGCAAAGTCAGCAGTCCTACTGGGCTTCCCATTTCTTAGATACTTAACTGAGAGAGCTGCTCTACCTCATTGTCAAAGACAGATGCTAAGTGAAACTGAACACCTTGGCTCTTATCCACGCAGGGATGAGAAGCTACAGAAGGCATAGGGCCCAAGTATGGGCCAGCCCAAATCATCTTATGGCAATTGCTATTAAACAAAGACACGTGCAATCAGACATGAATCGGGACCCAACAAAAATAGGCACATGGACCTTGTCTTCTTACGGTACTTTTGGGATAGCAAGCAAAGGAGAACCTAATGGTTCATTTTAATGCTTCAACTTTGAGTCCCAAATTCCCACAGACCCTGAGCTCAGGATGAAAGGCTCATCAATGCTGTCAATTAATCATTAACAACAACTCTCTTATAATAGATCTCAGAGGATACATACACTTCTGCTTTTGGGACCCAGGCCAGACTCCAAATCTTTTGAAAAACAATTATGTGAACTAGGAAATGACAAAGGAAGAGAAAAGTCATTTAACGACACTTGGTTTCAAAAGCTCTGTGCACTCACTACCTGTATTGCCTTCAAATTCCTCATTTTATTTTCAGTCCCACCTCAGTGTCACTTCCCTGGGATGCCTCTCTTCAGGTCTGGGCTCACTCTGCTCTCATATACATGTCCAGTACTTCATGAGCCAGCATCTCCTAAGTCCCACATCCGTCATGTCTACAATGAGGGCTCAAGATCATCAGTGACGCCCCCACACAGGTTAATGCACATCCGTGCTTTGTCTCTTTAAGAGGGCTGTGGATTCAATGAGGCTTGCATCTCTCTGGCTGCCATCCCTGACAGAATCTTAGTATAGCACTCAAGAAGTAAAACCTATTCACAAACCCATGGGTAGTAAAGACTGTCTTTCCTATCACAGAAAAGTCAATGTTTTCCTGAGAATGTTTAAAATCAAATTCAACCATACTTGGATGGATGACTTTATATATTCTGGAGTCAGCAAAGCAAGCATCTCAACAGATCTCTCTGAAAGAAGGGAAATATTCCTGTCTCTCTCCATTTATTTTCATGGCCCCTGTCATATGATTCCATGGAGCTACTTAGCTTTCCTTGTAAGTAGGAATTAATTCCCTTCCTTGTACTTATTTTTTTAAATCACTTACAGCACCTGTGTATATATTTATAGTTCTGTCTTTAAAGGAACACCAACTCTTGGAATGAATTTAGATCTGACCTCATACTTGAATTTTATGATAGTCAGACCTAAAAAAAAATTCCTGAAGAAAGCCATCTTTAGGACAGGTGAATCCAAAATAAATTCTACTGTGGGATATATAAACAAAGAGAGTTCTTACTATACACAACTTAGAATAAGAAGCAAAATTAAATTAGGGAATGAGTGTGCAGGTATAAAGACATTCTTTCACTATGTAATACTTGAGAATTCACAGTAGTTTTGCTTTTATGTGAAACCTCATATTAGTGACTCTCTTTTCAGTGGTGAGACTGACCGACCACAGGGGGAAGCCTTAGAGAAAATGACCTCTTGGTACTAATCCTTCAGGGATACCTGCCTTTTCTGCATGTCCATGATATAAAGAAGACAGTACCTTCAATAGGAGCTCTATAACTTCCGTGTGGACAAGTCCATGCACGGGCTCTCCGTTGATGTGCGTGATCAGATCCCCAGCCTTCAGTCCTGCCTGGCATGCTGGACTTCCTTCTTCTACGTTCTAAATTCCAAAAGGAGAGTATATATTTGTAAGCACAATGATGACAACTGTTTCTTCCATCAGACTACCCTGACCTACTTGTAATCAATCCTGTTCGTGACGGGAAATCAAAGTCATGATGCCTATTCCTATTCTCCTGTTCTAAATAGGATAATTCCTATGTTGCCATTAAAAAGAAAAAGCCTAGTGAACTTTGGAAAAAATAGTGGAATAAGAAATGAAAAAGAGAATGAAAGAATGTTGTCTGCCTATGTGGCATGCAAAAACGCAGACACTGGACAGAATTAGGAGCGATGTTTTTTGTGAAGTCAGATTCATCTATACACAGGGAAAAGTGCCTGGACAGGTTAATGAAATGTTTCCCAAGGGCCACCAGCTTAACAGCAAATGCACTGGCTGAGAACAATATTTTTGCCATGTGATCACTCTCCAGTGTGGCTGGGAACAAGAGCTGATACGTGTGAGATCCTGCGCTTACCCAAACGATGTGGTGCACTGTGTAGATGTCGCTGTCTCCCACGTACACCCGGATGGCTCTGATGGCGAACCCGTAGTTCTTCCCTGAACTGTGGATCACGATGGGCTGATGGGGACTTGCCGAAGCTGCTGAAGAATCTCGGCTGGGTGAGGAATCTCTCGAAGATGAGGGGTCCGAGGACAAGGAGTGGGGGGACATTGGACTGCCCAGAGGAGAAACAGCAAACATATCTGCAACAAAGAAGTCGGCCATCAAAGCCAATCCTGGGTGCACACTTGTCCATGCAGCCAGCCCTCACCATGGGAGCCCTGCCAGGATTGGGAAACAAACCCACAGAACAACCCCATTTATGACCAATGGCAAAACCAGGAAGAAATTATGCAAAAAAACAAAAAAACCCAGAAGGTTTCTATTGGCTCTGGCATGGATTGCAAAACTGAAACCTGTCAAGAAAACAGCAAAAGTGTTTCTATTTAATTTTTCAATTAAGACTCAACAATCATGAGTCCTTCGTTCTCTAATTACAAGACGTAAAGATTACTTTCTGACTGATATTTTTAATTACAGATACATGCATTCAAGTATGCAGAGAAGAGTGTGTGAACTACAGTTAAGACACTGGATTCCAAATCGTACCCTCAATCATTTCCCTTGGTTCTTTCCAGCCATATATGGCCAGGAAAGCCATGATCAATTTACTACCTGCTTTCTGATGTGGCATTAAAGTACTATTAATTAACACATTTTAATTGGAAAAAACCCACTAACGTGATAAATTCTTTATAAAATAATTACTATGGTTACAACTGATTCTCTTTATTTATCACCTGCAAACACAATTAGTTTTACTGTAGAATAAGGCAGGTAATATAGATTAATTTAAAGAGCAATTCAGTTGATACCCCAAACACCAATTCTACAATTTTATAAGCAAACTCCTATGTTCTGAATGCCTGTGGTTCTTCCAAAGTTCCAGCTCACTTGTAAGAACACACAAGGAGGTACCATCTAGGAAGAAAAAAAAGTTCCCACTCAACACCAAATCTGCCAGTGTCTTGATTTTAGACGTTGCAGTCTCTAAGACTGTGTACAACAAATCTGCTGCTGACAAATCACTAAATCTAAAGTATTACATTATAGCAGCCTGAACAGCTAAGACATTAGCATATTTTTAATCAGTTCATATCACTATAAATAGGTCTTCACTGGTTATGGGAATTTGTGTATGTCTGAGAAATGTAGAGAAGATGCTGATGTTTAAATGAAAGCCTAATCCAGGACCAGGCTATAAGATCCCAGTGATCACAGGTACATGGCACTTCCCACTGTGATTATAGTAAGTTGGAAGTGCACACACTCAGCATGTTCCAGGTCTTAGGTTGTGGGAAGAAGAACAGAGCTAAGCATGCCACTATCTGCGCTCTTCTACTCTGGTTTCAACATGCCCCCAGCCACTTCTCTTTGCTGGCTACCTTCTGTCTAATCCCTAGCTACAGGCCAGGCGAAGAGAGGCACCATAGTGAGCAGTGACATGAGTGGGAAGAGGACAGAGTGAAAGAGCCAGTTCCCTAATTCTCCATCCCACGTTGATCTCCCTTATCTCCCCAGAGTGATTTAGTTTCCAATACTAAAGAGTGGGCTGTCTCATCTGCTTTCAAGAGATGACCGCACCATGCCTAGCTCTCCTGCTGGGCAGATGGACTGCGGCCACTTCTTGGGTTATGATGGACCATTCAGACTAGTGACATAGATCTCCACTTTATGGTGCTCAACAGAATGTCACTCAGGAGAGAAATCTACTAGAGTGAGCGCTATCCCCAAATGAGCATTTGTTTATATCCAATTTCTTTCTGCATAAATATGAAATTTCAATAAATGTAAACAATCCCTTTCGTGCATGGCCGCATCCTTCCCAACACAAGCCATCTGCAAACATAATTTTGCTCCACTTCCTGCCTTCTGCTGTCTTTGTCATGATGTCACCATCACAAGGGCATCTATTTCATCCTCACCACAGAAGGACCACAGAAGTGACCAGCCGAGGTGACATCAAGTTGTGGAAATACACCACGATCTAACCCAACTATGATGAAGCTGTTTCCAGGGGGAATTTTTTAAAAAGTGTCAAGAACAATTTATCTACCAGTAGGAGGAAGCAGACCCCAACCCACAGGATTGGGGAAATCTTCACATTCTTTCAGGGCCATCTGTGACGCTCTGCATCTCCAGAAATGCAAAAGTTTACACTCTATTTGTCTATTTCCTCATTAATTAGCTGTGAAAAGCTATACTTAAGCTTCCAACACAGATGCTGTATACAGCTTTTTAAAGTATATACATGATATATAGTCTAGAGAAGAAAAATTATTCCAGGGAGGAAAATTCATCATTCTCCTTGGAGGGGAAAAAAAATTCATAGAAAGAACGATTTTCTCATTTCCTGATACAGAATGTGAGAGGAAAGTCCCTGTCTGTTTTCTTTGGAACTCCCAAAGGTCCTATAGGGAGAATTCAGGGGTCTGTAGGCAGTCCTGGAGCTCTTAACAGTTGTTCTGAGACACCACCCATGATAGATTTGAGTGATCTAGCATTCAGAATCGGGGGAAGTGGAGGGAGGACAGGGCACACATGCACAAATGCATACACCACACCATTTCATGCAAGTAGACATCTCTCTACCTCCTGGGATCATGAGGGACAGAGCACTGGCAGAAAGGGACTTTGTGACTTTCCCCGAGATTTTCTTTCTCTCTGTGCTTTCTAATCGCTGTCGAGCCATGTGAGAAGCAGATTCACTGGAGGGCTTGGAGGAATTATCTGTACTGTCCACACACTCGCTCCGTCCATTTATCTGATCCAAGTGCTCTGAAAAACTGCCAACTGAACAAAGAAGAAGGAACAAACACATTCAGGAAAATCTAGGATAGGAGAGGTGGAGAAAGGGTGAGAAGGGAAGGAAGGATAAATACTGGGAAACATACTCATGGTTAGCTGAGTCCATCTGGTGTCAGGCCAACAGGAAAAACACATGATTGGTTAGGAGAAAGGAGAGGTGGAGAAGGAAGAGATGAAAGAGGTATCAGTTCAGCCTTGGTTCTCCTTGTACACATGGCTGCTAAATTCTCAATCAATTCTCAGATCCAGTTAAGAACATATGTACAGCAGCTTCTTTAACCCCTAAGACCAGCATTTCCTTAGGATCCCCGTGATCAACCACAGTATACTCTGGCACTGATGATAATCAGAAATGTTGCTAAAAATTTTCATCAGAGTCATCCTGAGTCATTCTCTGCCCAAATCTGCATCCTTCTCAGACATACCTCACCTGGGTCCCGGTTAAGATGGTAGAGTATGCACCACCCTTTCTAGCTTATTTTTTTGAGATGGAGTCTTGGCTCAACTATGTCCACATATAATCTCTATTTCCCAAGTAGCTGGGATTACAAGTGTTAAGTCACTACTCCTAGCTTCTGTTTTCCCTTTAGTTAAAAACCAATGACAACACATTGTCATCCACTGAGAAGAGGCAATGTGTATCTCATAAATTCTATCAAAAACAGAAATATAACGTTTCTAAATTCATATCCCTCAACTCCACTAAAATCTGAAGATCTACAATCCATGCAGAGAATATCACACCACTGTGCAAAAGCCTCTGAAAATCTAGCCCGGACATTTAAAAATGCTGACTAAATGACATTCTTTGCCTAGTAGAGCATTGGCCTAATTCAACAAAACAAATACTTCATTTCAGCTGAAATGTTACAACACATGACTATCCAGCTCTAGCCCTTTCTAGTTCGTGGAGAGAGACACACTTAATGGTTCTAAGGTTTGTTCTAAGAGAAGCCTGAGACAGGAGGGCAGGGATGGGCAGAGGTTCCTTCTGGACTATCCTGTAACATCCAGCTGACCAATCAAAGAAAACAATGTTAAAGCACACAGCAACAATCTTTTTGCTCCCGTGTGTTAACATTCTTACCTAACAGTTTATTCTATTCCTTACAAAGCCATCAGTTGTCTGCAGAACTTGTTCAGAACTGCTTCACTAGTCAAAACTTTCATCTCTCCAAACTTCAGCTTACTGCTGGGTGAGTCAGACACTACCTTTCTCTTTGGAACTGGTTTGGATAGGCTAAATGACAAGAATAAAATGATAAGTATACAGGGGAATCTCTTCACAGTGACCAGTTATTGGTACATTCAGGCACCATACCTATCTACAATTTCAAGGATTCAAAAACAATGTAGTCATGAAAAGAGAGAGAGGCATAAAGTTCACTTTCCTAAGTGTCTAGGCACCATTTCCCCTTCGCTCACCTTTTCCTCTTCCCTCCATCATCTCATCGAATTGCATCTGAGTATACACTTCTTTACTGCCAATGATGGATAATGTCACCTTAATGTTCTCTAAATGTCAAGGGTTCCTTCCTTTTGATGGTGGAGCAATATAAAAATCAACAAATTTAATTTTACTACAGTCACGGTTTTCAGGTTCCCTAATTACCCTTGGCTATAAGCAAATCAACTCATCTCTCTATTCTGTACAGACCCCTGGGTCTTTGATTATTTTTAGTGTGTGTATGGGGGAGAGAGAGAGCGAGAGAGCGAGAAAGGTGGTTTGAAACTATTAATCAAGATGCATGGCAGGACCCTGGCAGAGATTTTTAATTATGAAAGTAATCAATCAAGTGTTTAGACATTCCTCCCCTCCCTTCACCTCCTACCTTTCTGATGGTGAGTATCTGGAGGTTTTAAGGAAGAGCAAACAATTCACCACATCAAGGACAGGACAACCAGCTGGGGAACTTTGTAACCAAGAATGCAAAATACTGAAACAGCTACACTTTCTATGATAACCAAGAACTAAAAATGATCAGGAATTGTAGAATAATATATGTCTCTACACTTACTTCTATGTTGCTATTCTCCTGGCTTTACAGTTTGAATAAGTGAAATTATCCAATAGGAAGAGAAGTGAGGTGAAAAGAGAAATGAAGAAAATATGACATTTTTTCTCCCAAATTGATTATAGCCAGATATGAAGCTCCTCTCCCTCTCCTTCTCCCTCTTCCTCTCCTAATTTCTCTCCCCCCTCTTTCTTTCTCTCTCTCACTCCAGCTTCTCTCCACCTACCTTTCCTTTTCCTTCCCTTAGGGCCTTCCATTTGCTAAGTGAGTGCTCTACCACTTGAGCCATGCCTCCAAACAGTTTTTGCTTTACATTATTTTTTGCCTGAAGTCAAGCTAGGACCATCTTCCTCCTTCCTTTGGCTTTCCTTATAGTGGGGATAATAAATGGTACCACTGTGCCAAGATTATTTTGTTGAGATGAGACCTCACATTTTTGCCTGGGCTGTGGGGCTGTCTTTGAACAGTGGTATTCTGGATCCCTGCCTCTTAAGTATCTGTGTATACAGGGTATGGGCCACCAGGCTTGGCAGATCCAAATTCTTTAGTGAGGCTGAAATAAGCCTAGCTTGTAAATCTGTTGGGATTTTCTTTTTTTAGGTGATTTTTTTTTCCAAAATAACTTAGGCTCTGCATATTTACTTAGTTTAAAAATGTTGAGGGAAATTCTTGGAATTATTTATGGTTGTCAATATAGCATATTGAATATGGTTTAATGAAAACATTTATTCTAGCAACCCTAAGCCATACTATGTTTCAATTTTTGCAAAAGCATAAATATGCACTGCTTGCTAATAGGAGGGTATACTGTGTGTAACACCTTTGATAAATCAAATGATATTTTAAAGACATGTTCTGAGGGAACTCCAACAGTATGTTTTGTCTGCCGTGGAGCTGTTTATGTGCAGTGCATAAAGACAGCACATGAAAGCACATTGTTGTGTTTTTGTTTGTCTATTTGTTGAAGGGTCCTGGGGCTTGAACTCAGGGCCTGGGCACTGTCCCTAAGCTTTTTCACTCAAGGCTAGCACTATACCACTTTTGAGCCACAGCGCCATTTGTGGTGTACTGGTAGTTAATTGGAGAGAAGAGTCTCAGGGACTTTCCTGCCTGGGCTGGCTTTGAACCATGATCCTCATATCTCAGCCTCCTGAGTAGCTCGGATTAGAGGAAAGAGCCACGGGCAGTAGGCTGCACATTGGTTTTTCTGCCTCACTCTCCCTTCTGCAGTCTTATATAGGCTGGAAGCTATCCTGTGAGTCTCACAGAGAAGGTATCAGGAGGCACCGAGTTTGAGTTTCTAGGTACCATACTGTCAGAGCAATCAGGTCAGGGTGGGCAGAAAAGCTCACTTGATATTGTACCATATGGGTGACGGAAGGTATTTGTGAATATAATTTTGGTGCTATGATCATCTGGTATTGTATCTCACTCCAAACTCTTGGGTTGCACGCCATCCTATGAGACATACCTTTACATCAACAACTAGGACCATCCTCTCTTATATTATCCAGTTCTGATTGCTAGGGGTCCCACTGACGCCAGCTGTGAAAGAGAGGCTGGATAAGATCAGACCACAGCCAGCGCGGAGGAGGGGGCTGAGGCATGTGACCTGTGTCCCTCAGCCCCAAATGAGAAGCTACAGGATGATTATAGAAAGATGGAATATTCACCTTCACCACCTGGCCAGATCAGCACCAAAACCACTTCTCAGTGTGGCACCAGCAGTGCCAGCACCTTACCTGACAGGGTGGAGCTGCTGATAGTGCTGGCTGGGGTGGTGACCTCAGCCTCCTCTTGGGCACATTCTTCCGGAGGAAGAACTGGCTTTTCAGGCTCCTCACGGGGGTCTCCAAGGCAGGGGGTGGCTTGATCTTGCTCTCCCTCTGTTGAAATAGCCAGTTTGGGAAGTAGGCCAGAGCTGAGTTTATGTCTGCTGCTATCAGTATCTGAAGAGTTGGAGGTTGATAACTGTTGCCTTAAATTGAAAACAAAAGCAAAGTCAACTATATAAACTGGAAAACAGATGAAAGCAAATGTTTGGAAGAGCCAGGTAACAACACTCTTTGGTGTGCCTGACGATGACACATATATCTAATGCAATAGTTGCTGAGGTGTGGTACCCATGGATAAGAGGCGTCAGCATGGCCAGGGAACTCACCGGGAGCACACATCCTCAGGACTCACCCCCCATCTACTAACTGGGTTGGAAACTCCTTGGGAGAATCCAGCATCTGTATTTCAACACCCCTACCTCCTCAAGAAATTCTCAACAACAACAAAAAAATCCCAAAGCTGCTTTGGCTACTGTGCAGGTGGCTATTTAGGAGGCATCTCACATACACTTCAGAATACTCCGAACTCCAGCTTAATGTTTCCGTGGATGGCAAAGGTGTGTTTTTGGCTTTGTCCCCAGAGTCGTCTTTCTCTTCTCCTGAATTCTGAGTTATTCGATCTATACTGCTGAAAACCTGGAAGGCAAAATAATCAGTGCTTGTAAATATCTTCTACAAAGAGCTTGTCAGATAAAGCCCGTGACTTGAGAGGTAAAAATAAGTAAATAAGCAAACAAAACTGAGTTTATGGCTGAAGTGTGACCTGTGACCAGGTATCCAGAAAGTTCTTGCAATGGTGTTTGTCTGACTCCTGAAATGAAGAGTCTGAATGTGTTTCTGGGTCTGAATGTTATTTCATTTTTTTTTCAGTATAAAAGCTATCAATCTTGAAGCCCCTGTACCCAGTGTCTTGGGTTTCAGATGTGTGAATAAAATCTATAGACATACTGGGGTTTCTTGGCCTGAGGATCATTGCCTATCTCTGATTAATGTTTAATCATAGTGCTAATAAAAAAGGGGGGAGGGGAAATAACACAGAAAGGTTGATTAGCCACCAGTCAGAGGTAGGAAGGAATTGAGTGCAAAGGGAAGAATGACTGATCCGTTTCAAGATCTGGGTGGGAAGGTCCATAAGACAGGTGTACACTATATCCTTGGTGCTAAAAGCCAGGCTAACTTGTCTGACTTACAAATCACCTGCAGTGAGTCAGGAAGCTTCCTGTGCAGATACTGAGATTCCTTCAGCAGACCAGAGATTAGCTCTCCCCATTTCAGAATCTTTGCAATCTCAAATGAAAGATGGGAGGCATCAACTTCCCATGGGGCGGTGGCGGGGAGGGGAAGGAGTATATACCCCATGGCCCTGCTCAGCAGCTTGCCCTCACACCTGAGATCTACTGGGATTAGGAGAAAAAGATTAGGCTAGAGAACAGAAGGTGGGAAAAAAATGAAACACTTTGCAAGGCAAAGCAGGAAGCAGTATTTAAAAGCCCTGGATTTGGTAGGATGGGCAAACAGTTGTGTCCAGATTTGGTGTTAGCCAAGCTTTGTCCCAGCTCCGAACAGGCTAGCCACCATCCTCTCCAACAACATCCTACCTCTGCGACATTCTTATAAACAGAGAGGGTAAGCACTGGCCAATCTGCAGATGCACTTTGGGTAATCAACTTAGAAAAACCTACAGAGCACTTTAAAATCATGAAAAGCTATAGAAAAGCTAAATAGTAATCATGCATGGTACCATGGCAACAGAAAACATGCAGCAACTGAGAATAGCAAAAGGGAGGTAGGGTGCCCTTTAGGTTTATTTCTGTGTTGTTGTTTTTTTAATAATAAGTTTTTTTTACTGTGAAAATACTGTAGAGAGGGGTTACAATTACATGAGCAAGGTAATGAGTACATTTCTCATCAAGCATTGTTGCCTCCTCCTTTGTTTCCCCTTCCCATCCCTGCCCTCCCATTCCCCACCCCCCACCAAAGTTGTAAAGTTCATTTTTTGACATAACAATTTGTACATCTCATTGTTGCAATGGGTCTACCCGTATCCCTATTTAAACAATTTGTTTTTTCCCTTCCCCTCCCCAAATTATACCAACAGCAAATACAGTGAAAACAGGGGTTGTACCATGTGGGAGGGACATACAAAGCAACAAAGAAATCATCTTATAAATATGTTAGAAACAATAGCAAGAAAGAAAAACATTCAAGTCCTTTCCTCCCTCTCTGAACTACCAATTTCCTTAAATTTTTAAAAATTAAAAAAAAATCTTACTGTCTGTAAAAAGGCATTTTTCTCAAGAATCAATTTTATTTTTTTCTACCTTCTCCCAAATTCTAGTTTGGCTTCCTACTGACTTTCATTATAGCTTACAATTTGTATTACTGACTAAATAGTTTTCCTTGAGGAAAGAGGCAAAAGAATTTCAAGTTTGAGGCTAGCCTGTATTACACAAGACAGACCCTGTCTCAAAAAGGAAAACACTAAAACAAAAACAAACAAAACCAACTTTCGCATCCCATAATCATTGGTCCCAAGGTAGCAAGTGTTCTTTCAAGGACTCGAGGAAAGAGCTCTCTACACAACAAACTCACATTCTACCTTATAATATAATTTGTTAGGAAATGGAAAGACTTGGAAAAAATTATATTAAGTGAAGTAAGCCAGGCCCAAAGAAACATAGGTCCCATGGTTTCCCTTATTTGCAATAACTAGTATATGTCTGGGACAAGCAGAAAAGGTCAAAAGCTATGTACATATAACTAGATAAGATGATGTTAAGCAAAATCAACCCCAAGATAGGGACACAAGTGGTTTTTTCTTTCTTGCTATTGTTTCTAACCTATTTATAATGTACCATGTGATTTTTTTGTTCCTTTGTATGTTCCTCCCCCACAGTATAACCTGTTTTCACTGCATTTGATATTGGTGCCTGCATCTTGTGAATACACTTCTCTAATTTGGGGAGGGGAAGGGGAAAAAAACAAAATGTTTAAAAACGAATACAGGTTGACCCATTGTAACAATGAGATGTACAAGACACTATGTTGAAAAACGAACTTTACAATTTAGGTGGGGGGGAGTGTAGTTGTAGAGGTGGGAGGAAAGGGATGGTAGGGGAAAAACAAAGGAGGACGCAACAACACTTGCTAGGAAATACACTCATTACCTTGCTCATGTAACTGTAACCCCTCGGTACAGTATTTTTACAATAAAAAACTTAAAAAAAGAAAGAAATGAATGAGGCTTCCACAGCCTGGATTGGCTAGATGGAGGGCAGCAAGCATGCTCATCAGATAAACAGCTACCACACAGAGATGACTATAGATGCAACTCTATGCCTCAAAAACAAAACAACAGCTAAAAAATAAACCCACCCCAAACAAAAACATCCTTTTCTGTGTGCTGGTACTGGGGTTCTCGTTTAGTTTCTTCCCATCCCACTCCCTAAGGCTAGTGCCCTACCACTTGAACCACATCTCTATCTACTTCCAGATTGTTGTTGGTTACTAAACATAAGAGAGTCTCCAAGATTTATCTGCCTGGCTTTTAACCTAGATCCTCAGATCTCAGCTTCCTGCCTGTAGCTAGGACTACAGGCATGAACCAATGGTGCCCATTAAAAATTTATTTTTGAAAAAGAATCTTAATTTGCAGAGAGAGAAATACTTCCACACTAGAGTGGAGATTCCTGATTATCAAGAGGATGAGGTCATTTTTCCTGAATGGAAATGAGTTTTATAAGCACAGGAGAGCTCTAGCCCAAGAAATGTATGCATTATCCTGCCCAGGTAATTGTAACCCCTCTGTACAGTATGTTCTCAAATAAAATAAAATAAAATTAAATTAAAAAAAAGATATTTAGGTAATGATTAGGAATTAAGAATAATGATAGGTAATAATTGGGACTGGTCTTTTATTCTATTTTATGATAGTAATAAAATGATACTTTTAATCATTATATAAAAAAAAGGGTAGGTGGGAGACTCTTGCAGCTTCTCTGAACATTGATGCTCCATGCAACTTACTTTTGAGAACCTGTGTGAACAGGAGGAGAACTGCCGTATTTCCACGGTGAAATCTTCATCATTTGTGTCATCTTCTTCCTCCGTTTCCATGTGATGGTATTTCTCTGATCGAGCTGTACAGAAATGGTTAGGGACAATACCAATTACTCAGAGTTTTGGCTTTTAATTTAGGTATTTTAATTACTTATTTCTGTATCATCTATTATGGGTCCCATTATGTTTAAAAACGTGTAGGTATGAGATTGGAAGGCTCAAAATTGGATTTATTTTAAACAAAGTAAAAGCCAAATGAAGTCTTATGTCAGATAATGCACATACTATCAAAATAACTCGTGTCATCCTCAGATTCCAGTTGGGGAATGAATTCTGCCTTCTGTCTCAGCAAACTGTTCCAGTCTAAAGAGCGGAAGAAGCGATGCTGCTTGACTTCATAAGCTCCACCTGGAAGTGGGGAAGCAGAGGCAGAGAGGAAAGGGTGAACTATCCTCCAAGGGAAGGTGAACTGTGGGTCTTGGGAACAACTCAGCAGAGAATAAGAAACAGCATAGCAATCATAACTTTTTCACTTGACTACCAAAACCCAAAAAATTTTGCTTCCATAATCCATCAGCTGGCGATGTGATTTTGCTAACAGCAGTGTGCTAAGGCACACGGTGTCTCCTTGTTAATTTTTCCATGACTCCCTCCATTTTTCAAAGGTTAATGATGTGGCCACTTAAAATCACATCATACAAAATCTAGGGATCTGGATGCATGTCTGCCCAAAGCAGGCTCACTCATTACAAACCCAGAAAAATTCTAACAAGGTGCAAAATGTGCTCACAGCACTATGTCCTCTGGAGGTGAGGTTAATAATGATGGATTGTTCCTAAATACCATATAACAGTTACCATTCAATTTTATTGGATTGCTCATTAGCATATGTAGGAATTAGATTCTTGGGCTTAGATTCCTAAGTAAGGGACTGATGGCATGTTGGATAGATTTATAATGCATCCAATAAAAAAAAAAATCAATCATTTCCTAAATCCAGGCTCATCTTGCCAAATCTGCATAACAGCACAATTTGATGAGTTTTTTTTTTTAAATTCAGTTCATGACTTTTCAAGGAAAGGACTTATAGCGAATATTAACACTACAACTCACATAAAGAGAGGTGTGACATAAAATCATGGCGTGATATAAAAGTCAGAGCATGAGAATCAGGCCCCTACCCTGCCACGAGCACCACACTGTTCATGAGAGAGAGAACAAAGAACAGATTCTGCAAAAACACTAGGAAGAAAGATTTCTGAAAAGACAACCCCCAGGGTCCAAATCAGCCTCCCCATAGGCTATCTCTTCTGGTTGGAATGCAGTTGTCACTCATGCCTTCATCCTATCCTTTGTGGGACACAAAAAGAACAGCTAGAAAGAAATGCAAGCTAGATGGAAAATGGGCTGGGGATTTTGTTCCAAGAAAGGATTCTGTCGATGTCTTTCAAAGATGTGGCTCTGTCTGTATTGGACTCCTCTACTACAAGGCACAGTTCTGGCTCTCCCCAAAAGAAATCCAGACAAGGGTAACTGGAGCTCTGAGGACAAAGGTGTGCACAGAGAAAAGAAAACAGGAAACTCACCCCAAAAATAGGGAGAGTGGATTCTTCTTTATAAAGCAATGGATAAAAATGTATATTGAACATTCTGCCCAGGTGTTTTCCATGTTTCTAGCACTGGGGTGAAGCATAACAGCTGTGTATTAGCAGCTATGGTTTGTGGGCCAATTCTATGCCAATGTGATATCTGGCAGAGGTATCTTTTTTTAAGAAAAAATTAGATCATAGAAAGTAACCCCCCAAAGTAGGCATCATCCACTTCATTTTTAAATGTGGAAAATAAGGAAAAATTACACTGAGAGAGTAAGCATGGGAGGGCTAAATCTAGGTAAAAATATTCAGGTGTAGACAGTGCTATGAGTTGTTGTTGTATACAATGGGAGGCATGCTGTGCTTTGCTTCATCTCTACTTTTTCTTCTGCACCATTTTGACATGGATTCACATTCACCTGGCCATTCCACAATAGGCCAGCACATTCCATTCCAGTTCACTGTGCGTCCCAGGTCCCAGTCAATTTCCCCAAATGCAGCTGCCAGTGTCATTTTCTTCCAGTATCCAGTAGAAATAAAGGCCAAGAGAGCTTTAAGTGCTTCCCTGTCCCATTCCCTCACCAGGCAAACAGCACTAAAGTTCACACCATCAGGCTCTGATGTGTATCTCATACGACACATCTCTGGACTCTTGTTCCAGCCGTGGTTCCACTTTGATGATTATTAGCATTTCAGCTGCTGCTCAGCTTAATCCAGAGATGCAACTGTTCCCAGGTGAAGGCCTCAGATGGTGCTTCTGGACCACAGCGCTGTTCTGTCTTCCCTCCCCTGGAACTCTACAAACAAGTAGATGATCCCAAGGAGTCACAGTCCCCTGAGGACATACCACATATTTCTTACCCTTTGGTTTTTGTGTCCCACTGAGAACTTGGTTTTCAGTGGGTTCTGTTTCTGAAGTCCTAACAGAGAAGAACAGAAGGAAAGAAAAGGGAAAAACTAGGAGAGGGGAGAAGATGACCTCAGGCTTCAACTATTATTAGGAATATAGTTGAAGACATATGAGCTAAACACAAATTGTTCATACGAAGATAGTTCTCATTGTAAGAATTCACCATGGAGAAAAGAGGTGGGAAAGAAAAGGATGTGGAATATATCTTAAGCTCCTGTGATGTACAAGGTTCAAAAGCTAGAAGCTGTTAGGACTTTTGTAGGGGTGGGGGGTGATACTGGGGAGTGAACCTAGGGCTTCACACATGCTAGCCAAGCATGGTATCCTTTAAGCCTTATCACCAGTCCTTTGGCTTTATATTTTGTTTTTTTGAGATAGGGTCTCATTAGCTTTCCCCAGGTTGGCCGATCTCTTCATTTCATGTAGCTGGGATTATAGATGTGTGCCACCACACCAGGTTCTTCGTGTATATTTCTGCATTTACTCCTTATGATAATCTTGACAGGTAGGTAATATGCCATCTTCATAGACAAGGAAGCTGAGGCTAAGGAAAGGAAGAGATTACTCAGGACTCCACCACTGGGGATCCTGGTAACAGTCACAACTGAGCAGCTTTAAGTTCCAGTGGGCCAGGCTGCCACTCTGTAAAGTCAAGAGTATAGTTCAAGTAGGACAAAATCCCCACATTGCAAGCTATGTTTTGGCACTAATGTTTTTTCCCCCTTGAGTTTTCTCTTTCCATGGAAGTTTCTTAAACATCCATTATGATCTTCACACCATTTTTCTCAGCCTCTCTAGTCTCTTGGGGCAAATGTGCATTCACACATTTTCACGGTGCATTATTTTGCTCACTAAATATGCGTTAAATACGAAATACTGTCACTGGAAGCAGCCTGGCAGGGCTGCAGGAGCCTCAGCCTCATTCTCTGGGTCCTATTGGGAGCTGTCATGTTGGACTTGCTTGTTTGGCAGACACTGCTTGACAATGTTAAGAGCTTCAGCAGGGTCTTTTAAATGTCTCTTTTGGACTTCTGCTAGGGGGTTTGTTCCTCAAGCTGTCAAAGCCTGAAAAGGCTGAATGTAGCAGTCAACAAGAAAATGCGCAGAGAAATAACTTGCAGCCTATGATACATAAACATGGGTATGCTGACCACTATCCAGGCTCTGTCTTGTTAAGCCTAATAGGTAATCTGAGTATTCTTAAAGGAGGGAAAGGGGTAGAATAGCATGTAGAAAACCTCTCCAAACTGGCATTTGAACAGTGAAGGATGAAGGTTTCTGAGTCTCCTTCAGAAAGGGTGTGTCCGACCAAATATACTTTTAGTCAGATCTTAGGAGGCCCTTTCTCTGGGTCAGTTGAACAGAATATCTAAATAGATTTTTGTATTATCACAGGGCAATCTTCAAATGCCACTGCTTCTCATTTTTGGCTCCAGTGAGTAAAAAAATCACTCCTTCAAAGTCTGCCCCATATACAATCTTGACACAAATTCTTTGACAGCTACTTGAATCTCTTGATCAAAAGCCGATCTGACTGCAGGGCACGGAGGACAGGAAATATCAAGTTTGCTTATCATTCCAGGCAAGTGTAAGAGCAAACAGTGGTGAGGCAACATAAAGAGGTTCAGTCAGGTGGAAGGTAGTGGTACCACCACTACGCTAGAATCTGATTATGTCCCCAAAAAGGTGAGATTTCTTTTTTTGAAATGCAGAAAATTCAAAATGGCATCATAGGCACCACACCTGGCTCCAAGAACCATACCTAGATAACCTCTTTGATTCCTCACAATAATCCTATAAGATGCTTTTTCCTTTTTTTGTTTTTATTTTTGCTTTTGGTGTCAGTCCTGAGCCTTGAACTCTGGGCTGGGCATTGTTACTGAGCTCCTTTGCTCAAGGCTAACACTCTACCACTAAAGTCACTCTACCACTTCTGGTTTTTTGTGGGGCAGAGAATTGGAGGTAAGAGTCTCATGGACTTTCCTGCCCAGGCTGGCTTTGAACAGATCTCAAACTCTGGAGTAGCTAGGATTACAGGCATGAGCCACCAGTACCCCACAGAGATGCTATTTCTAAAGGTTCCTTTTTAGGGCTGGGAAGGTGACTCAGTGGCAGAGCTCTTGCCTGGCATGCATGAGGCCCTGGGTTTGACTCCTCAGCACCACATAAGCAAAAAGAAAAAAGCCAGAAGTGGCACTGTGGCTCAAGTGGTAGAGCGCTAGCCTTGAGCTGAAGAGCTGAGGGACAGCGCCCAGGCCCAGAGTTCAGGCCCCACGACCAGACCCCCCCCCCAAAAAAAATAAAATAAATTAACATAAAGTTTCCTTTTTATGCATGAAGAAACCTACCACATGGCCATAGAGCTGATAACTCAGACCATCTGATCCAGTTTCTGTCCTCAATCTTGATTTACAATGACTCAGTAAAGGTCCACCTACCACTGAAAGAATGGAGAGGCATGGGGATTCCAGTATAAGGTCTGGCTCAAACATCACTTGGCTAACCCTTCATTTTTAAACCTTCTTGAATTCTCTGATTCAGGTTGGGAATTTTAGTCTTTGTGGACCAAACTGATATAACTAATCAGCTCTGCATTCAGGTGTAATACTAAATAAATAATGTCACTGTGTTTTAGTAAAAACAGATAATAGGCCAGATTTGGCCTGTAGATGACAGTTTGGCAGTTCCTGTTCTTACGTATTGTTGTAAATTCTAGGAATACATCAGTCCATACTAAGTAGCAACAGAACCCCCAACAAGGATCTGTGGGTGAATGGGGAAAATAATAGTTGTTTGGAACTGTCATAAAGGGATTTTATGTTGGAAAAAGTGTAGGAAGAAATTATTAAGTATTTTTCCTGATATTTCTGCTTACATGGGGTAGCATGAGACCGTTTAGAGAGTAGGTCATCTTTAAAATCAACAATTTTCACCGAGAAAAATAATGGAGCCTGAGATAAATTCATATACTCAGGTATCCTGGGATCTCTAATCTGTCTATTCAAAATCTATGCAAGAAAAGAAAACATAAAATAGTCAAGAAAAATAACCCATAAGAAATGAATCTCCTAATCTTTCATCTTGAAAGGCAGTGGTGTTTTAGTCTTTTCTAGGGTCACAGTATTGATCACTATGATAGGATAGCATAGTTCAACCCCAGGCTATCATTTCTAGTAATTAGTTTGAGTACTGATAACCTGTTTCAAAGCCTGTGGATAATAACATGCTGGATTAAATCCTTATGGAACATATTAAAAACAAAAGGAAAAGTGCACCACTTATTTGAGCATCACTGTCATGTTAGTTAAGATGCATGTTTTTCAAGACAGAAGAATTGCATATATTCTTGGGATTTATTTATTAAAGCAAGTGAAGAATGTCTGTTTTGCAAAATACAAAAACAAACAGTAGCCCTCGTAGGGTCTATGCTACTCTGAGACAACAAAAACAAAAACAAAAAAAAAAACACAATCCAAATAATATTGCTCTAATGTGTTGCTGTTATGTCCTACATCAACTAACAGATGTTGCCTATGCAAAAAACAAAACACAAACAATGCCCCTGATTGTTCCAGAAGACATTATATCTGGCATATTGGGGGGAAACAAATCACGATGCATGTGCTCTAACCTGTTCCCAGCCTCTCCAGGGGATTCTGCCTGAGAAGCAAAGTAATCAGATCCTGGGCATCCGGTGGTGGGGCCTCATCCTTTTCAGGCCAATTGATTTCATCTAGAAAGAAGAAAAGTCGTTTATAATTTTATTGCTCGAAGGTGTTCCAGGTCCCCGTCTACAGCCTGAGCCTGGATTATGAAACCAGATTCTGCATGTTAAGTCCTTTACTGGACTTGAATGTACAGCCAGGCCAGAGTAGTGTTAATTTAATAGAACAGAAATAGTATGGCTCTGCACAGGGTAGGGAGGAAATACTTTAATAAGAATTATGTTTTCACTTTTCTGATTTATATTTCTGTGGGCAGAATTGGCTCCCAACAAGTCACCCCTTCTGTTTGTTAAGAAGATTTAATAGAACAGAAAGTAAACACCTGTGTTCAGATGCCTGCCTATGAGGGATCATCTAAGAGTGAAATTTTTCTGTCTCATTTTGCTGTGGCCACTGAGTTCCTCAGCTCCAGGAAACAAAAACTTATTTTGCCAAAAAAAAGAAAACAACAACAACAAAAACCTTCTAAAGTCAAAGGAAAGGCTAGAATGCTAAGACTAAAAAAGAAGAGACATACCCAAGTCATCATAATAATGGGAGTATATAAACTCTGTCATAGATATTAGAATATGTTCTTACTCTAAAAGGGATTTTGCCTAAAGATAGGTGTGCATGCTTGTATGTAATAAATGCAATAAAAACACGAGTTATTTCTGTGTGTGCCTGCCTCTAGCTTCCTCTGCTGCAGTTTAAATCTGATTTGGAAAATAAAACATGAATATGCATCAGAGCCGTAAGGCATCCAGAACAAAGCCAGCATTTGCTGCTTGTGTTAATTAAACAGTTGATTCCCCTTGCCATTCAGGCCTTGGTATGTGAGAAAGCAGCCTAGTTATAAATCCATAAAAAGCGCAGATATTGTATAAACCGGTTACTCACTGCAGGCGACTCACAAATCTACTTTGTTAAAGTTTACAAATATGCTTGGCTTTCAAAGTCAATGTTAGAAAGTAACATGATGATTAAGGGGCTCAAGTATAAGCACAATGATTTTTTTCTGTGTTCCACTGTGGACTCTGGAAATACAGACCAGAAGGGACCAGAAGTAGTTGATGGACATGTTAGGGCTGTCTGACCAACTTCAGGAAAAGAAGCCTTGTTCAGCTTTGCTTTGGGGAAATTGACAAAATCAGCAGGTAAGATAGTGATGAATACTATTTAATTATCATTTAGCTTTGCCACAAGCCCCATAACAACAGTAAGGGTCAGCTTGCAGGTTAAGATCTAAAGGTTATTGAATTTTAAATGAAAGATGAACAGCTGTTACAGAAATAACATTATACCATAACAACTACCAATGAAATCATTAACAATCTGTGGATTCAATTTGCTTCCTTCCCATTCTCATTATTTATTATTTGGAAGACATTTGTTATAGGGTTTATTACATTTTTTTGTTAATTTCTTCAGTGTGCCATTAGCCATTCTTCCCATTTATATAAATGTTTCCCACATTAACCTTTTTTTCCCTGGTGCAATTTTCCTATTATAGGAAGGAAAACTAGATGACAATTAAATCATTTGTAAATCCCATACCAATTTCTTTTGCAAAAAAGAAAAAAATAGTACATGATAAAAGTTGGACCCATAGCCAGCACACTTCCCAATTCCATGCTAACAAAATTTCCTCAGATCAGTTTTCAACACATATTACCCTTGAGATTGTGAAAGTCAGTTATGGGCTATGATGAGTGAGTTCTTTAATTTGTTGGCTCAACTGTCTGATAAAGGTTAACATAATAGTAGTAAAAAACTGTGATTCTCAACAGATTTATATAAAATAGCTGCTCTGAACTAGTAGCTTCAATATTAACTCCTGATGATACTTACCACTGATGACTTGTCCAAATAGCTCTTCGGGGGTGTCCCCAAAGAATGGTACGCATCCAACTAGAAATTCATAGAGGATAATTCCCATGGCCCACCAGTCCACTGGCTTCCCATAGCCTTGTCTCAGGATCACTTCTGGAGCAATATATTCAGGTGTGCCACAAACCTAAAGATGATTGCATTATTAGAACAACTGGAATATTAGAAATGAATTAAGATCAAGATGACTAAACCCAATTATTTTGCCTAGAGAAAACCTGTTCAACTTTACAGAATCAGAGAAAATGATCTTAACACTAGCAATTAAAAGTTGGGTGCCATAATCCTAGCTACTCAGGAAGCTGAGCTCTGAGGATAGCCGTTCAAAGCCAGCGAAAGCAGAGAAGTCCATGAGACTCTTCTGACTTCCAAAAATCCAGAAGTGGAGTTGTGGCTCAAGTGGTAAAGCATCAGCTCTACCACCAGGAAAAAGCTAAGGAACAGGGCCCAGACCCTGAGTTTAAGCCCCAATCCCAGTAGGCACATGTATGTTAGTGCACAAACACACACACATACACACATACACACACACACACACACACACACACACACACACACACACACACAAACACACACACACACACTACATACACGCAATTATAAGACCAAGGAAAATTATTGATTCAGTGTTAAATTTCTGGTTATGTTCAGTTTCAAACTAAGAATCTAGGTAGTTTTACCTAGTTTTTAATAGTAAAGATATTTATAATTCTTCAATTTAAAACAATAGCACACTTTTAATCAGTCACTATTGGAGATATTTATATGAGGAAACCAATTCTTGCACTGGTTATTTCACAAAGGCAGGACAGTGGAGATGTGTTTACCTTAAGTAACTTTACAATGAACAGATTGCGGGCACATGGTAATGAGGCATGCTTAAAGGGAAATGGGCCATGGCTCAGATTTTAGCATCCGTGATTGTACAATGCATCATGAGTTTCACAAGTACTCTACTGAGACTCCTGGATTCCTTATAAAAACAGTTTTCCATTTGTCTCTCTCATACTCTCACTTGTGTGCAATTAGATCGTTCGTCTTGCTAATAGACTATAATGCTAGGGGAGGAATGCAGAGGGAATGGACAGTTCAAAGAAGCCCAGGGAGACAAATGGGAGCAATCTGTACTTTATTAAATGTAAGGCTTATACAGACATCTAACCCACTGGTACTAATGTGAAGATGGCCTACACAAGTCACTTCTGAATTACGTTTTATTTCTCTGTAGAGCGGAACAGCATCTTAGCCTACCTGTTTATCCAGGAACTCTCGCGCATCCTTCTCAATATGACCCTCATAAAGATTGGTAGTCATGCTCATCAGTCCCACCTTAGATAAGCCAAAATCTGTCAGCTTGATGTGCCCCATGGAGGTAACCAACAAGCTGTGAAGCAGAAGGACACGGAGAACGACAATCACTTTGAAGCTGCTTCTATTTATTTTAGGCTCCCTTCTCCCCTTGTCAGTTTGAAAGACTTATTACGTATATTGGTATCAGCTTTATGACAAAATCCAGACTAGAAAGAGAGGAAGTCACCTAAAGAGTATAAGTCACATGGGAGGGCTGTGTCAGCTGATCTTTCCTAGAGCATCACACAACTGAAACTCTTAGAAAAAATTCAAGTATGAAACTCTAACTCCTTTCCCATTTTCAGAATGAGGAAATAGAAAAGGGCTACCATCTCCTAAGTCAGTAGTTAAGATAAGCCATTCATCTTGGATTCAAATGAGACACAGATAAAGGACATGGACAAAAACAAAAGAAAACAAACAAAAAACAACCCTCCAAAAGCTTGTATTTCTTTTACATGAGAATACGTTGCATTTGGATATACCATAAATGTTTCATGTTAAGTCAAGGAATGAAATTTTTAATAGCAGATATAGGGTTGTAGCAATTTAGAATGATGATAGGAATAGAGATTTAAAAAGCTACTAGGAAGAAATCAGTGTTTCAGATGGAATTTTTCTTCTGTTTTTATTGAACTTTTCAAATTTTCTGAAATGAGTACGAGTCCCATTTATCATAAAATTTGTAACACATTTAAGATTTTTGTAGTGTAATGATTTAAGAGGTATCTCACATTAGAAGAAAAAGTTTGAAATATTTCATAATTTGTGTCAAAATGAATAGCTAATCACTTTGGGAAAATGTTATCTTTGTATATCAAATCAGACACCAAAATAAACTCCACATGAATTAAAAATCGATAAATGGTGTGAGAAAACCACAGTATTACATCACGTACATTATCTTGAAATAGGGAAGGACTAGGTCAGTATGATATCAAAAATAGGAACTATCCAGAAAGAGGTAAACTTCTATGTTGTTAGTCAAAAGTTCACATAAAAATATGTATTTTCCTAAAAAATTAACTATAGTCATCATTTTCTCCTATTTCTCATAATTTCTTATTCTAAAACATTGTAGCCTTTAAAGAC
The DNA here is from genome assembly GCF_024711535.1 of Dipodomys merriami. Lineage (NCBI taxonomy): Eukaryota > Metazoa > Chordata > Mammalia > Rodentia > Heteromyidae > Dipodomys > Dipodomys merriami. The sequence continues at coordinate 25,378,017 of NW_027203382.1, read as the reverse complement.
GTATATAAAAATAACCACATATACTGTTTGGAACATTGTAGAAGAATTTTTTTTTCTTTTTGCTTATGTGGTGCTGAGAAATTGAACCCAGGGCCTCATGCATGCAAGGTAAGTACTCTACCACTGAGCCACCTTCCCAGCCCCTAGAAAAAATTTTTTAAGTATGAATGACATTAAGAGAAAATCTTTTGCCAGGTGCCAGTGGCTCACACCTGTATTCCTAGCTACTCAGGAGGCTGAGATCTGAGGATCACAGTTCAAAGCTAGTCCGGACAGGAAAAGCCATGAAACTCTTATCTCCAATAAACCACCGGAAAAAGACAGAAGTGGCACTATGGCTCAAGTGGTAAAGCACTAGCCTTGAACTAACTGAAGAGCTGAGGAACAGTGCTCAGGCCCAGAGTTCAAGCCCCATGACTGACAGAAAAGAAAAGAAAAGAAAAGCTCTCATAAGAAGAAAATATTTGGTATCTTGAGAAAGAAGACTTATATTTCTCCAATGTACATACTTGTCTGGTTTCAAATCCCTGTGTACAATTCCATAGTTATGCAGATATTCCAAGGCCAAGACTGTCTCAGCAAAGTACATCCTGGCCATATCAACTGGAAGAGGACCCATATTTTTCATTAAAGTAGCACAGTCTCCCCCTAGAAAACAAAGGATAAAGACTTAGTAAGTGCAGTGACAAACAGGATTCATGAAGACCAGCAGTTTAGATTGCAGAGTTGCAATATTGCTTTTATTCGTAAGTGAAGACTCTGTTGAGTAATTACATTTCCAATTAAGACACAGAGGAGAGAAAATGAAGATTTAAGATGTTGTAATCATCACAGTAGGTTGGGCTCTGAAATAAAACTGGATTCAAGAACCATGAGTGTCCTTTTTGGATGACAGTAACAATTCAAAAGCCATAAAACATGGATTCTTAGCAGGGTGCCACTGGCTCATGCCTGTAATCCTTGCTACCCAAGAGTCTGAGATCAAAGTGGAACTGGGCAGAAAAGTCCCCATGAGACTCTTACCTCCAATTAATCACTTAAAACAGCAGCAGTGGTGCTTTGGTTCAATTGGTAGGGCAACAGCCTTGAGCACAAAGAAGCTCAGGCATAGTGTCGAGGCTGAGTTCAAGCCCCACCACCACTAAAACAACAACAGTTAAAAAAAAAACCATGGATTCTGGAATTAATCTGTCTAAGCATGAATTGTAAATATGTCTCAGACAGAGAGCTTGTAGGCAAACTTGTCTTGGCCATCCTGACTGTGTCATCTGTACCATCATAGCAATGATGTCCTCATTTACAGGATTATTGTGAGGGTTCATTAATTAATATATGTAAAGAATTTAAGATATAATAGACCAACACATATCAAACATGTTAACTATTTATTATTGCTGTTAAAATGACCACAATAACCAAGTGTTGATGTGGTAAAAAGAACTATGAATGCAAATCAGGTGGTACCCAGCAAGCCTCCCTTCCTCTAATTTTACTTTACTCAGCTGCAGTTAAACACTTGAACTAAAGAATATTATTCTTTGCTTGCATTTTATAGTTTTGAAATTGTGTACAAACAAGAGCTTAAACTGATGCTCAGGAATTTGTTTGGCTTTAGCCAAACTCTCTCTCTCGCTCTCTGTATTTATCTATACACTTTATGTCAGCAAGTCATAGCCACTTAATGTCTCTGAAATTTAATGGGGAAAAAGATAGAAATGAGATTCTGGGAGTATTTGAAGTGGATAGCATGAACCACTTTGAAAAAAAAAACAACAAGAAAAGCTAAGTGTTGGAAGTTCACACCTGTGATCCTAGCACTCTGGTGGGGCTGTGGTACATGCCTGTAATCCCAGCATTTGGGAGACACCAGAAGTTCTAGAATTTTAACTCAGTCTGGGCTATGGAGCAAGACAAAGAAAGAGGAGGTGGAGGGAGAGACAGTGAGAGAGAGAAGAGAGAAGAGGAGGAGGAGGAATAGGAAAAATAGAACAAGGAGCCACTAAAAATCAGAAAGACTGTCTGGATTTCCAGAATGTTTTTCCTTTCCTATAATTCATTTTTAATTTCACAGGATAGATTGAAAAGGTTATATTTTAATTCATTTTTAATAAGACTGGTTATAATGAATGTGTTTTGTGATACAAGATGTAAGTAAGTAGGAAAAATCCTACAGCTTATATTTCAATGTTAATGGTCATTTTTAGGAAGGTAGTTAGGATTAAAAGCTATTAAAAAAGAAAAACAACCTGTTTCCATCTAGCACTAATTTTCCCTTTGTTATAGTAGAGTAGGCACTTTACCAGCAATTATCCAAAGATAATGACTGGGAATACAGCCATCTCACTGCCTGGCTTCGGTTCCTACATGGAGAGAGCCATTAGATGGCTCAGACACAGACAGCTTGAACAACACAGCTGAGTGAGGGATTTCTGGGTATAGGTGTCATTTTCCACATGTCCCAGCCAGACTTACCTTCTACGTATTCCATGACCATGCACAAATGACGCCTTGTTTCAAAGGAGCAATACATGCTGACCACAAAGGGGTTTTCTGCAAAAGTCAGGATGTCTCGTTCCACAAAGGCCTGCTGGATCTGGTTTCGAAGGATGAGGTTCTGTTTATTAATCTTCTTCATGGCAAATCTCTGCCGAGATTCCTTATGCCGGACAAAGTAGACTGCCCTGAAAAGGAGCACAAGTATTGGGATTTTCGGGAAGACAGAAGGTAAGGGTGTTCGGGGTTACAGTAGCCATGAGATGCACAGTGTTTCTCAGGTTTTACAAAGCTGGAATTCAGTTTGCAAGAGATACACTGGCAATTAGAAATAGCCTATAAAAAAACAGGCTAAAGTCTTTTAGCTAACAAGTAAAAAGAAAATAAAAAATCTTTCCATAAAGGTCACATATAAAGTATCAAATTCACCTGGTCCCAGTGGTTCATGCCTGTAATCCCAGCTACTCAGAAGGCAGAGAGCTGAGGACTGTCATTTGACGCCAGCCTGGGCAGAAGAGTCTGTGAGACTCTTATTTCCAATTAACTACCAGAAAGCGGTGTTGTGGCTCAAAGTAGTAGAGCACTAGCCTTGAGTAAAAAAAACCTGGATAGCACCCAGACCTGGAGTTCAAACTCATCTTCACTGCTGAAAAAGGAGACAAATTAACTCTGTATTTGTGTGCACATGTGTAGAAACTGGGCCTTGAACCCAGACCCATGTGCTTGATTGGCTTTTTTTGTTGTTGTATAAAGCTGGTCTTCTACCCCTTAAGCCACAGCTCTACTTCTTCTTGACTGACTAAAGCAATACATTTCTCAATGTTACTCAATGTCTGCAGATGGGACCATAGCTTCTTAAGAGCATGTGTTATCCAACGGAGAGTAATCTCCTTCCTATGAAATTGGTAGGTAAATGAGAGTACCTGAGCCCTTACACAAACAACAAAAGGTAATGCATTTCCTTCTGTGGGCCTCAGTGTATATCCCTGTGCTTGTTCCAAGAGGAAATACAGTCTCAACAGACAACCATGTAGCTGCATTTCTGTTCCCTCCAACCCCAAGGTGTCAAGCAACTGTATTGTGGGATGACCATTTTATCTCAGCCTAAAACCTTATCCAGATACTTTCTAGAGCAAGACACCAGACCCCTTGAGGCATGGTTGATATATCAAAATTAATGAACTTAAGTAAATATTCAAACCATATCATACCGAATCATCCATTTGAAAATGAGAAGTTTTGTTTATAAGAAAACTAAAGGAATGTTTCAGAAAGTTTCAAAGATGTGAATTACTGAATGAAATTCCTAAGGGGTTTAGTGGGGATAATTTTAAAAAATCATATAATCCTAGATTCCTACAGTCAGACTGCTTCAAGTATTTATTTTACTTTAAAGAAGCTAAAACTGGAAAACAGAAACAATGTATTTTATGGGAGGCTTATACTGGCTGTCTTCAAAGGCCTTACATTGAAAGACCAATAAACATATATATGTAGGTCAAATTTTAATGTTTTAAGTATATATTTTAATACTTTCCTACACTGATTTTTTTCTTAACCAATTAATAATTCTTTCTGTATCAGATTAAAAGCTTTTACTCTATTTTTGTTTTCCCTATTACTGGTTGGATAAAATCAGAAATCCATAGTCACTTAAGCTGCTTCTAATCAGATAATGCTAGCAGAATATAACAAAAGAGGACAGAAAACAACTTGGCAATCCCTGGAATGAGCGTTGGTAAACAAGTAACTGTCACCAAGAGTGGGTTCTGAAAAGGGAACCTATCATTTTGAAATAAAATTGAGAACTCAAAATGCTGAAAGGAAAGCATCTTTATTTTTTTTATAATGACCTACCTAGAAGTCAGTTTTCATGCAACTTCCTTTCCAACTCTTCCCTCAAACATTTTATCTTAAGCTCAGTGCCAAGGACCCTTCAATGTCTAAGCAAATATATTGGCATTTCCACACTTAGACTATCACAAGGTGGCAAATGGATTTTTCAGCCAAGCATCCCTTCCCCTTCTCTACACTCCCTTCCCACCTCCCCTCCGCTTTCCTTTTCTTCTCTTTCCTTATATTATACACTTAAGCCACAGTTCCACTTCTGGCTTTTTGGTAGTTAATTGGAGTTTAAGAGTCATCATGAACTTTCTTGCCCCAAGTGGCTTCAAACCACAATCCTAAGATTTCAACCTCCTGAACAGCTAGGATTATAGGCATGAGACACCACCATTTCTTACATAAATAATGCTCCAGGAATCATAGAAGGTAGAAGAACAGAATTCTACAGAATTTTATAAAAGAATAAAAGAAATGTAGCTTTAAGTTCAATCTGATCAGCATCTGTAATAAGGATCTTAGTAGCACAGTGTTAAAAAAAAAAAGATTCCATCTATATCTCAGATTTTTAGTATATAAAATTTTGGTTTGAGTTTTTTATTTTTCCATACTATGGTGTATTTAAAATAATCAGCTAATCCTTTGGAAAACTGACCTAAAGTAATTGAAATTTGTCTTGTAGTAGCTTGAGAAATCCCTGACTCAGGACAGATGGGTCTATCTTGATAAAGTTGTAGAAGTGAACTAAACTTCATAATTAGAAATTCAAGAGAGTTTTAGAGTTTTATTGGTGTTGTGGTTGTTTGCTTTTGTGGTCCTAGGGATCATACTCAGGCCTTCATTCATTCTAGGCAAACATTCTATTTCCACGCTATACCCCAACCCATGGTTTGCTTTATGTTCTTGGTTTCTTACATTTGTGTTTTGCTTTTCGAGTATTATTCTTCATGCTAGAATTTGTTTACTATGATGGTTCTCTTTTACAGATACCTGTCCTACTTTTCTATAAGTTGATGATTTAAAATTACTAAAGTCAGCAGAGAGCAGGAGAAATTGAAAAAGAGCAAGAAAGAGCAAGAAAAAGGCAATTGGCACTGTTGAGCAGAATATAAAATTCCTGATATCCTAATGCTACACTGGACTGACATGGCCTCTATTTCTCAGCTTTCTGGCCCCAGGGCTTACTTAGTTGTAAAAGGCTGGGTCTGTCTCTACCTCTGGCAATCTTCCTGGGAATCATGAAAACCCCAGGGTGCGAGGTGACATACAGTTAAAGGGTACCCAGGGACATGTTCTCTGTGAGCCAGAGGAGCTTGTACACTCTTCCCAGGCAAGAATGAGGTGTGGAAGGATGGGGAGAAGTGGATTCTGAAGTTAACAAAACCTAGAGCCCAGTGATTCTGCTCTATTTGGCGTGTGATTCTAACGTGTGTAAGTTGTGTAAGGCTGTGAGAGCCAAATACACGATTCTGGGCTGGTGGTGCTGCATATGGGAGCAAGGAGATGTGTGTCAAAGGAAAGCGGAGAGGAAAGGCAACAGGAAGCATGTGAGGAAAGAGCAGATGTCAGCTTGCACTCAGGGGTCTCTTGAATAATGTACATGGGGGTTACAGAGTAGAGAAAGTGTGTGGGGGAGGTGCTGTGCCTCTCCAAGTTAGTGATTTTATTCTGGAGTCAATTTTATTCTTTCTGTGAAAAGTATCTCAAGTACTAAAACTTGCTATCCTCTTTTCTCAGCCTCCCTCATGCTGGGATTACCAGAGCAACAAAAGGGAAAGGCCTCTATATCCCAACTCAGATGGCAAAAAGCTTTAAAGGCCAGGTGGTACCAGTGGCCCTGGCCTACAATCCAAGCCACTCATAAGGCTGAGAATTGGTCAGAAAAGCCTGAGAGACTCTGTCTCCAATTAACCAGCAAAAATGGAGAAACTGGAGGTGTGGCTCAAGGGGTAGAGCATAAACCATGAGGGAAAGAACCAAGTGAGACTGTGGGGCACAGAGTGCAAGCCCCAGTACTAGCATAAAGGAGAAAAGGAGTTTTAAACAATATTAGTTACAGCAAAAGGTAAATATTGCTTAAAATCAGAGGATCTGTCACCATGTCTTTGAACTGTCCTTCCTGTATACAAGTGATATGAACTACCATTCAGGCGTCTTGTGAGTGAAGAGACAGACAAGGAGGCAGCACAGTACCTGACATGACAATCAGCCTTCTACCAAGTGCTATATAGTAGGCATAAAGAAATGCCTCAACTCTCTTTTAGTTAATAGTCAGAACCATGTTAAACAGAGAAAGAAACTGGAATTAAATGTGCTTCCTCGCCCTGGTACTCAGGGCTTTGCTCTCTCAATTGGCTCTTTTGCTCAAGATGAGAGCTCTTCCACTTGAACCACACTCTATTTCTGGCTTTCTGCTGGTTAACTGGACATAAGCATCTCCCTGACTTATGTGCCCAGGTTGACTTTGAATAAAGATACTCAGATTGCAGCTTCCTGAATTATAGGTGTGAGCCACCAGGGCTTGGTTAAGAAATTAAATCATCCTTTTCACAAGAATGGCCACCAAGTAAGAAGAGAAAGTCACTACACTCTGTGTTTCCGCAGGACAAATAGAAGCCCTTCCTAATTAGAAAGTGAGAAGCAGCATCATTAAAGTTTGTGAAGTCACCAAAATCCTTCTTTCTAAGCCTTTGATGTGAGTAATGAAACAAGGACACGCTGATGCCCTAGACATTTTCTACAACCAAGCTCCACTACGCATCTAGAGATCCATTTATTCTGCCAATTCTGCCAGCCTGCAATCAGCATTATAGCTGTATAAATGGATAGAGGTACCTCCATTCAAATTTCAAATTAAAAATAATTAAAATAGAGAGGAAATCTGTCAGAAATGTAATGAGAGATTAAATCTGAGTAGAGCAAGGGAGAGGGAAAAAAAAGAAAGAGTCCTGACTGATAGCAGAGGCTCCGACAGGCAGCTTGTGAAACCATTAATGACTTGGCCTACATCCTGGGTGTTTACTGATTCACAGCTTGTTTAACTTCTTGTATATTCCCAACTGTTCCCCAAAGTGTGATATACCTCATCTACTCTACAGTGCTTTAACTGCACTACAAATGAGTTTACTCAACCAATTAGAACTCCAAATACTGCTAAGATAAATGCCCAAGTTTTATGAAAATAGTGATTCCCAGATCATCTTTTTCTAGATTTCCACTGCCAGTAGAATTAAGCAATGCTCCAACCCACCAGCCCATTCAATTCTTCCATTTAATATACAAAGAATTCCTCAAGCCATCTCCAAAAGAACAAAAAAACATGAAATATTAATAAATAGGCAAAACCTAAGAACACCTAGATGCTTAAACACTATTTTTATGTAGAAAACTTCCTGTGAGGTCCTTAAAGGAAAGAAAATGTTGTGAAAAATGTAACGCCAAGAAAGTATTTATGAGCCACATCAAGAAATATGCCATCTGACATAGTCCTGCAAACAAATCAGTGAAGCATAGAAAGGACTCACAAATATTTAAGTTCTTCACTAAGTTAATGGTGTGGAAAATATTAGAGGTGAAAAACTAGCAAGGAGAAATATCCCTTGTGGCACAACAAAAATCACTTTACCTCATCTGTTCGAATGTGTCGTAAATGGCAATAAATGTCTCTGGGATTATTTATTGCTTTCCACATACAGATGGAAGAGGGATTAATACTTAATTAGGCTAGGATTCTTAGGCTGTCTATAATGGATTAAGCCCTAGACTGTTCATTCACTGCCTTCCCACAGTATTTACTAGTAACTCAAAAAGATCTTGTTGCTATTTAGGTTATGCCTCAGAAGGTAATTGTGTGTCTATAAAAACAGATCAAGCCACTAAAAGAGGGGAATTCAAAGATTCCCAGCACAGAGTAATGATAAATGTTGAAAGGGATAGAAATGGCAATTATCCTTATTTTTTCATATTACACGTAATGAAGAATTACAATTAATCCCACAAATATAGACAATAATATGTCAAGGAAAATACCCTGAAAAATAATGCTTATGTTGTATATTATGTAATGGTACCATAATAAAGGAAAAAGAAAGGAAAGTGATAATTTGTTACCTCCTAGGAGCCTAAAATGTATTATTTGGATGTTTTAATCTAGAAAATAAATCTCTTCCTTAAAGAAAAAAAAAATGGGATCAAGGGAGGAGGACTACTAATTTGATTAGATTATAGGATTAGGCTCAATTTAGTAAATCTTGGTGTTACATAAGGATTAACGGAACATATCATGATAAATTTTCCAACAGCCTTATTTTAAATAGTTTTCTCAGAAGGCTGACTATTGATCAGATAGGAAATACAAGGTAATGCTCAAGTAGCAATTCTATATATGAAACTATATATGTGTACGTGTATAGATATAGCTTTATGTAATATATAATATGTATAATTCCTCTCCCAAGAGTCTAAACCCAGCATGGCAGAATGAATAAATGCAAACAGAAATACAGAACTATTTTTCCTTTGTTTTATAAAACCTTCTTTCCAACCTTCTAAAACAACTGCTAGGCCACTTGCTATTTTTGCAGTTGGATATTCAATAAGAAGTGATTCTGACTGTATATCAGCCCCACTGAGGAAAGGAACAGTGATCTGAAAAGGGAAGTCCCTGCCTGGCATCTATTTGGCAAAAGATGAATGTGCAGAATAAAGATATCACTCCGGTGTGTTAAAATATAACAGAGAGCTTCTCTTCAATTAACTCACCCATAAGCTCCATTGCTAATCAATTTAATTGTTTCAAAATCACTTTCTCGAGGTTTCCTTCGCAGTTTCAGGGAAGTATTCGAACTCTTGGAAAGAAAACAAAGTTAAAAATAAGTCTAGGATTTGAGAAAATCATTTTAATGACAAAACAGATAATCCTTGAATGGATGTCATGTCTTTTAATATAGAATTCTAGCTAAAAGAACCCAGGGCCAACTCTAAAGATCAAAGTGCCACAGCAGCGCTTAAGCCACTCTTCCTTGTGACTCCAGCTTAGCTACATTTAAGCAAAGACAATGGCAGGGAGGAAACTGGAAAGTCCTGGTTTTATTTCCACTCTGTATCCTCCTCAAGTTAGCTTCCTCCTAGTTTGGTAATAGATTCAACTTCTCTGTCCCCAACTATAAGCATGTCTATTTTATTCTTCAGCATATTTTCTTATTCACAAAAGGTGGTAGATGACAAACCTTCTGCCTTTCTTTCCCTCACTACTTGAACTCTTAGCCTGATTTAGATCTCAAAGTTTTAAATGACAGCTCTCTAAAAAGCCTCGTTCAAAGGATGGCAAATAAACCCAGTGCTTTTAGTACAATTCTCTCATGCCTTTTATCACAGCAGGGAGACTGTGTAAACAGACTCTGTAGGGTCCAGAATGCCTTTCCTATTGTTGTGGGAGAACATTATAGAGTTGGGTGCCATCCTTCCCTCTAAGGACTGCCACTGCTGGCCATCATCATGCTCATTTTTGGAAGACCTGGGTACCCAACTTCAAACCTTGCTCTCTGCTTGGATTCTCCCTTCGTCTTGGGTGACTTTGAAGTCTATACAGTTAACACAACCTGATCTTGGGGATACTTGATCCCCTCAACATATATAGCCCCCTCTCTCTTATCTTTTCTCTTGACCTCTGCACAGAGGCAAAAATGTCATCATCAACTGCTATGGCTTCATCACAGCAAATAGCTCAAGGCTGGAATTACTGACTTGTCCAGCTACTACCTCTATGATTTGTCTTTCCTGGACTTGGGCAGCAAGGTTCTCTATGAGTCCTCTTTTTTTTTTTTTTTTTGGTCAGTCGTGGGCCTGAACTCTGGGCCTGGGCGCTGTACCTTAGCTCTTCAGTTCAAGGCTAGTGCCTTACCACTTGAGCCACAGCGCCACTCCCAGCTTTTTCTGCTTATGTGATGCTGAGGAATTGAACCCAGGGCCTCATATATGCAAGGCAAGCACTCTACCACTGAGCCACCTGCCCAGCCCTCTATGAATCCTCTTGTCCCATCAACTCTCCCTTCAAATCTCTACCACAAACTCTCAGAGGGGAATGCCAGAAGATAGCAGACAGAAAGACAACTGCTAGTTTGATAGTTCTTTCCTGATGCTTCCAAAGAACTTCAGTCTCAACACATTTAAAGTTTTGATAGTTGTAGTAACCATCAAAATTAACAGGACAACCATCATTTGCTTAGTACAGCTTCTAACCACCAAGATACTCTCTTATCCATTTTACATGGAATTATCTCATTTAATATTTCATAATCTCTTGTAACTGTTGTACTGATGGGGAAATTGAAGCACAGGAGAATCATTTCCCTACACCCTCCACACCTAGTAAGAGGTGAAGCCAGTTTTTAAATCCAAGCAATCTGAATCCAGAATCTCTTTCCCAATTCCCACCCCATGATTATACAGATGTTCCAGGTTTCCTGATCATCCTAGCCTGCTCCTTCCTGATTTCTCTGCTAGGGTTAGCTATTTACAAGAGTGTTCCCCAACCAAACCTCTGACTGGTGTCCCTGTAACTGCCACTTAACTGACTTTCCCACAAGCACCCTGCTGACCCCAGTTGACTTCTTTTCTTCAAGCCATGACTCTGATTGGAGCATCTTCCTTTTTAGTCCATCCTTTCTCATATACATGGACACTGTTCCAAAGCTGGGTTGCTTCCTGTTGTTGCTTATCTTAAAAGCAACTACACACAGGGGCAACAGGGACTTGTGTGCATGTGTGTGGGAAGGGTTCTGACAAGAGCTTTCCATCTCTGTGGTCTCCCCTGCTTTTAGCCCACAGATGTCCCTTGTGTCTTCAGTGTTCCTTGGTCCCTTGGCATCTTAACCATGTCTTGCATTTCAAGAGCCATGGCCCCAGGGAATTTGTTTTTTGTGACTGGCCAGACTAAAGCAAATCTCCTTATGGTATATTCCAGCAGTGCATAGTCTTTTTTGCTTTGTAGATTTTTATTCATACTTGTTATTCTAGGGTTTGTTTTTGTTTTTTGCACATGACTTCTTTTTTGTAAAATTAGGCTTTTTGTAGAAGGTAGACACAAACATTGTTTGCCTAGTGCCTGGCATACAGAAGAAGACAATAAATATTTGTTGAAGAAAGTAATTAACGCACTCAAAAATCTCCAGATGCTAATAAAACACAAAAACCAACAGCATATTTCATGGGGAGAGATACTCACACTCACTGATTCATCCGTCTCTGGTGTTTCTGCTGTGCCACTATCATAGTTTCCCAACTGAGCCATTTCTAGGTATAAAAAAGCAAAGAAAACAAAAAGCCAAGTACAGTTTAAGAAATAACTGCAATTAGACAAGAAGGATGTGCTCTTTATTCTAATATAGCCATAGGAAAACTGTATCTAAACATAGCAAGAACCAGTGGCAGCTGGTCACATGCACTTGCTCACCACCTACCCTGTCCTGGAATTCCATTTCTTTCTATTTTTTGAAAATATTTTTATGATCTTTAGTTGTACAAAGGAGTTGCCATTCAATAAAGCAGTTATGAGTACAATGCATCTTGATCTGTGCTCACTCCTTACAATTTCTTATGAATAGCTGAACAGAGGAAAAAGGGTTACTTGCTCTGTTTAAAATGATATCAAAATATACAAGTCCTTCCAAGTCAGGTGCCAGTGGATCACGCCTGTAATTCTAGCTACGCAGAGGACTGACATCTGAGGATGATGGTTCAAGGCCAACCCAGGCAGGAAAGTTGATGATACTCTTATCACCAATAAATTACCAAAAGAAACGAAAAAGTAAAAAGAAAAACTGGAAGTGGAGCTGTGGCTCAATGGTAGACTGTTAACCTTGAACAAAAGAAGCTAGGGACAGTAAACAAGCCCTAGGACCGCACCAAAAATAAAAAATACCCGCCCCCCAAAAAAACAAAAGTTGCAAATCTCTTCAGGATTTGATGGACAACAAAAACGCACTGGCTACATCTTGGAAATAATTTTTGTGTTGCAGTGAGCATCTATTGTTTCATTCCTTTGCATCTTCTAAGAGAAATGCTACCAAGTATAAGGAGAATTTGCAGTTTGTTAGAAGTGGTAATGGTGATTGGTTCAGAAGGGTTTGGAGATGAAAAGATTTGATTAAGGCCACTGTCTAATTTTTTGGCTCTTCCCCAGCAAAATGGAAACGATATTAGTTATCTCTTAGAACTTTTTTATTAGTACAATGCATCATAATGCATGTGAAGCTCTTAGCATGTTAACTAACAAAAATTAAGTGTTTATTAAATAATGGTTGTTATTTATTATTAATTATATAGTACAAAGTAATCAATTCTGGGCTGGATGCCACATGCTTGACATCAGCTTAAGCGCTACCCTGGTGGTCTAGTTAAAAATGACAAAGGCATATAATTGCCCAGCTCAAGTTGGAATGCATCCTTGAGTTTATGTAAGTAAATGGCTAAGTCTAATTAACGCACTGATCACAGTCCCCTGTGTAGCTAGAATAAATTTTTTTCCCACAGGTACTTTCTAATTTTATAAAAAAGTGGACCTGTGTAATAAGAAGTGATAGTTTTAGATACATATTTTTGTAGAGTCTATAATCATTTCTTAGGTTCTTATTTCATATGTTTGTGTTTTTATAAATATAATTTTTAGCTAGTGATTATTCATAAGGCTTATGAAGCTAAAATACATTTAAAGTAAAAATTGGTATATTCTAGCCAAAAAATATATGGAGATGGACTCTAGTGTTCTCAGTTGGGAAAATGCCAGGATAAAAATAACCTTAGTTTAAACTCTATACTTTCTTGGTATCATTCAAATGATGTACAGACACAGAGACAAACTAACGCATATTTGGATTGAAGGAATCTCCAGAAAAGAGGTAGTATTTAACACTGTTTAAAAATAGAAATAACAGTTAACACATTAAGCAATGACAATGTGATTGCCATAAATTTGATTTGGAAGGACCTGAGGGGTAAAGAGGGCCATGAATTGTTTGTTTAAATCCATGACACAGCTCCAGAACTCTCACTCATCAAAGGACCAGCTACAGATATGTTAGCTTGGATGCCAATAGCATAGAGAAATTGATTAAATTGCCTGAGAACAAGCAGATTAAAAACTATCCTCAGACAGAACTAAAAAAATTAAATCTCAAGAGTTTTTAAAAAAGCGACTCCTAGTGATAAATTTTTATTACCAAATTTGAAACATGCCAGAGACCCTTACAAGTTTTTAAGGCCTCTGTTAAGGGACATAAATGGGCCTGGGACTATTCACATACCAAAGATCAGCTACAGTAGTATTTACTGCCAGGGAGGAAAACTGAGAAGAGCTGACACAGCCTTACCACACTGGCGTGAAGAGTCAGGGTAATCTGCCTTGACAGCCTCCCCTCACTCCAATTATTTTCATAAAAAAATAAATTAAAAGGCGGTTCTGTTTTAAATAGAATTTCTGCTAAATAACTATTATCTGGGAAATACATATTATTTGTAAACAGTGGGTAGTAATGGGAAGGAACTGAAAGTCAGCTTTTGAAGAGGAAGCTAAGGCATCATTTTGTAATGCCTGAAGAGATTTTTAAAAACTCATCTAAATACCATTAAACATCTGCCCTTTTTTATTTCATTGATTTAAACCATTTCTGAAGACTCATGATTCAAAAAGGTAAAGATGGTAATTTAAAAGCCATGGGGGGAAAAATCTCTCTCCAGGGAACTTTTCAGAAAAGCAGCCACCAGTCTCTGATAAGTGATGAATCTGTTGTGGTATTGCTTTCAGTACAGTATGAATTTATCTGGAATTATCTCCCAGTAATGCATGCATCATTTCACTGGAAGCAAAGATACCATGGCCACAACAGCAAACAAAGCAGGAAGCACAGGAGAGAGCAGGGCAGAAAGCAGCAGGCTGCCTGGCTTTAGATGGGAAAAAAAATTTCTGTGCCCATATTTACTTTCATCACGCACAATGGAGCAGGATAAACGCTGTTCAAATTCAATTTGATGAACCAGGAAGACTATTTTGAATGAGGAGTCGATGAGTGTTTATGAGCCTTTTTAGGCAGTGTATAATACTAAGGTTTACAAGTAACAATCTAGAACTACAATGAACAGGAAAAGGTGGGGACATTACTCATACTAGGTTTTTAAGAAAAAAAATCACTAACAGAATGTTTTCTATTCTCTGTACTCAATAGAAAGCTATCTTGTTTTTATTTGATTCAAAAAATCCTTTGATATGCAATCTTTTTTTTTTTTTTTTTTTTTTGGGTACGGTCGTGGGGCCTGAACTCTGGGCCTGGGCGCTGTCCTTCAGCTCTTCAGCTCAAGGCTAGCGCTCTACCACTTGAGCCACAGTGCCACTTCCGGCCTTTTTCTTTTTGCTTATGTGGTGCTGGGGAATCGAACCCAGGGCCTTGAGCATGCAAGGCAAGCGCTCTACCACTGAGCCACCTTTCCAGCCCCGCAATCTTTTCTATTATTGTCTCTCATGTGTGCTATCATTCTTTAGACTGTCTTGAGACATAAAAGCAAAACGACACCTACCACTACTGTACTCAGATTTAAAGCAATCTACCATCAATTGCCTTACACCCCAATTAAATATAAATGCCAATTTTAAAGGAATGATAATTAATTTCTTCAGCAACACTTTCGAAATAAAAATTACTCTCAAAAAGAGTTCAATCTAGCTATGCCAGCGAAAAAGTCTTCAGAGAAGACTGAAAACCAAATTCTCCAGGATAGTCTGGCTCACGGGCCTCTAAGCTATCAAGGCCTGACCCCTTCTCCAGGTAACCAAAACTGGAACAGGCTCATTTTCCTCAGGACTAGATGCTCCCCAAGAAGAAGCATTTCAATAGAGAGCCTAAATAGGAAAAACAAAGACTTGCTACTAACGTCTTCTAGAGGACACAGAATAGAAGCAATGAAAGGTTAACCCAGCCAAGTTCTTACCTTCCAAAGGGTCCTTATTGAGCCCCAGCTGGCTGATGATGTACCTTGGAATGTCAGTTTTGATGCCCTGACCTTCTTTTGCATGGCCTTCTGCTGCTTCCAATAGGTAGTAAAATTCTTCAGGATCAAATTCCTGGCAGAAGACAAACAGAAACAGAATGCTTTGAGCCAAAATGGTCTGAGATTCTGTTACATAAATCTCATTTATAATACTACTATTGATATAGCTTATTTATTTGTTTTTATTGTAAAGGTGATGTGCAGAAGGGTTACAGTTACGTAAGTTAGGTAATGAATACATTTTTTTTTGGGGGGGGGGTCAGTCGTGGGGCCTGAGTTCTTGGCCCTTAGCTCTTCAGCTCAAAGTGAGTGCTCTACCACTTGAGCCACAATGCCACTTCAGCTTTTTTTGTTTATGTGGTGGCTGAGGAATCAAACCCAGGGCCTCATGTATGCAAGGCAAGCATTCTACCCCTGAGCCACCTTCCCAGCCCCTGAATACATTTCTTTTAGAATAGTGTCACCACTTCCCTCATTTTCTCCCAGAATTTCCTCTCCTGACTCCCCCTCCCTGACAAGTGGTATAGTTCATTTTCAACAGTGTCTAGTGAGTGTCACTGCTGCATTTGTTCATCCTTTGTCCCACCATTTCTGTGCTTCCCCTTCCCCTCCCCAAATCAAATAAACTTACATACAAGACAAAAGGCACAGAAATCAAAAACATCAACAAAGGAGAAAACAAAAAAACCCACAAAAACAAAAGGCAATAACAACAAAAAATACCCACAAAAAACAACCTCCAAAAACCTCTTGTTTCAATTTTTTGGAGTTCATGTCAATAAACATCATTTTATATCATTATATGTTACTGAACCTTTATGATCCTCTCCTAAGAATATCCTCCTTTGGTCTCACTCTGTGAATGTTTAATTTATCATGTCCAAGTGTAATATTTTGTCTTTTACCATCCAGCGTGTTTACTTGTAGACTTATAGGCACATTCTAATTACTACAAATGAGGGATACCAAGCACCCTATGTTTCTTTGGGTCTGGCTTACTTCCCTTAAAATAATTTTTCCAAGTCTTTCCATTTCCTTACAAATGGTACATTATTATTCTTTCTGATGGAAGCATAGAATTCCATTGCATACGTATGTATCAGATATGTCATATTTTCTTGAGCCAGCTCAAAAAATTAACACCGTTCCCCCCGCAAAAAAAAAAAAAAAAAAAAAAAAAAACCTTCAAAGAAACAAGAATCCAATTAATAAATGGGCTAAAGCTTAAAGAAACACTTCTCGGGAGAAATAGGAATGGCTAATGGACACATGAAGAAATGTTCAACATCTCTTGCCATAAAAGAAATGTAAATCAAAACAACATGGAGCTGTAGCTTTAAAAAAATGTATGTAACTTTCACTTCTATTTGAAGTCTGTTCATATTCTAAGCCAATATATTCATTCAACGGGTAACCTAAAGATAATGATTGCTTCTACCTTGTAAGGTAATATTTGAGATACTATGTATGCTCCACTCAAGATCTGGATTTCATTGGAAAAGAGCAGATATTCTTTTAATGGTTTATGTGGCCCAGTACTCTATTGCCCTGGTTGACCTTGTACTCCTAGGATCAATTATCTTCATTCACCTCCTCCTCCTGAACATCTAGGACTATAACTATGTATTTATTACTTGCTCTGCTAGATCTGAAGTTTCATTTTTTCAATTTAATTTTTTTTAGAGCTGGGGAGTAGTGCTAAAAATTGAATCCAAGGCTGTGGGTCTGATAACATAAATTTTGAAATCTGAGAATTTTACTTAGAAGATTCAGTGTCTCTCTCTATATAATTAAGCATAATATTAAACTACATTTACTTAAAGGTTTGTAGGATATTTACCAGATATAGATGTCTAAAACTATTAGAAAGAAAATCTTTAATGCTACCATATTTTTAACTCTAAGTATTATTATTCATACTTACATTATGCAAAGATTTTTAAAGTACTAAGTTGAAGCTGTCAATGACCTCTATATTACTTTCATAATAAATTTTTCCTATATATTTAAGTTTTGTTGGTCATCGATTAATATATTGTAAACAATTGTGTACAGAGATTTAAAGCACAGTTGCTGATTTCATGGTTCAGTTCCTAAAACCCTCTTCCTTCTAGGGTCTTTCCTATTTTGATTAATGTCCAGAATAACCACCCTTCAAATCTGAATCCCCCACCCACAGGGCTGAGGACCGAAATCAGGGCCTTGCACTGACCAAGCAAGTGCTCTTCCTTCCACTGAGCTAAATCCCCAAACCCTTGAATCTGTGTTTCATCTGATAATTACTCAAGAATTTTTAAGGGTCAGGAAGTGGCGCTGTGGCTCAAGCAGTAGAGAGCTTGCCTTGAGCTGTAGAGCGCAGGGACAGCACCCAGAATTTTTTTTTTTTTTTTGTCGGTGGTGGGGCTTGAACTCTGGGCTTGAGTGCAAAAAAAGAATGTCTCAGGGTCACATGAAAAAGCATACTGCAAATGAAAACAGGCCCAGCCAGTATAATCTAATCACTCAGAGCTCTGAAAAGACACTTCCCAGGACTGACAGGACAAACCTGGGAACTGCTGGCATAAGATAAAAGCTTAAGGAAACATCCTTTAACATTCTTGACACTCCAGTTTAATCTGATCTCTAAACTATACTGAATATAAACATTTCCAAAGCTACTTTAGAGTCCACTTGTTCCTGTCAATACTTTTACTTCTCTTATCTGCTGCTGAGTGATTACTATAAAAAAAATGCATTTCCTCTTTGAAGACAAGATCTGTTCCTAGTATACAGGCTATAGTGCATAAAAATATTTTAATGTTTATTAGCATTCCCCCCACCACTGATTATATTATTGCACCATAGGAGAAACAGGAAACAATGTCTCCCTTCTATCTGTCCACACATCTAGTTCTCTTACCACAGGTATCCAAGGTAGTGTACTTCTGGCTTTTTGCTGGTTATCTAGAGATAAGAATGTTGAGGATCTATCTGCCTAGGTTAGCTTCAAATGAACCTCAGATCTCAGCCTACTGAGTAGCTATGATTACAGGAATAAGTCACCAGTGCTCAGCTACATGATGCTTTTTACTTGTGGGGTCCTAAGGATCCAAAGCTGATAGAAATCCTGCTCTCCATCTTTTACCTCAAGATCTGCCTCCCTCTGCTATCTCTCATCTGGTGCTGGTATTTCTGAGGCTAAGAATACTTCAATATTGTAAAACTAATGAATGTTAATTAAGAGAATAACAAGGACAAAACACCACAACCACACACATTATTGTGTATTAAATGCTGAAAAACATATTATACATGGAGTTCAATTACTTGAATAGCTGGTAGAATTTTTAAAAGGGAAACTTTATGCTATATTAATTTAGCCCTTTAAATAATTCTTATGTTAAAGTTCCATGTTTATTTTCAATTTTGATTGAAATAACAATCAAGATTTAGTAAAACAAAAATTTTAAAAGGGAAAAATGAGTATTATTAAGATATAATTTTTAAAATGAAACAATATCTAAAAGTCATTCCTCCTGATAGCCCACTGTACCCTTTTCCAAATGGGTTTACTCAATAGTAATGACTTCTAGCATAGTATAATAAAAAAACAAATAATAATTATATCTATGGGTCACTATATAGGATATCTGGGATTTCCTTCTCTCTGACCCTCACCAAACTCCAAAAAAACACGAGGCAGAGCAAACATTTTACATTAGCTGTGACACAGAGTAATTATGCACAAGTAAGGTCGAGTACACTATTTCATGACCATCCTTCAAGTTTGACCAGAATGTAAGATGACTACCAGTTAACGCTGCACCAACTCTAGAATTCTTTCTTAAAATCAAAGAAGACAAGTCACATATGGATGCCATCACACACATTCACAAGCTGCAGCTCATCCCAATTCTCCCCATTTAGTGCTGCTGGCTGAAGTGAAATGAAACTGGAGCTTTCTGTGGGTTGCTGCTTTCCTGCAGTTAACAATAAATAATGTAGTCACATCTAAAGGCAACTTACCAGGCACTCCAATAAACGAGCAGGGCGGGCAATAACAATTAGGATCTTTCGGACTAGCTGTTTAATAAATGCCAATTCTCCGCTTTCAGAGCGATCGTGGGCCTATGAAAAAAGCAATGAACAGCATGAGGACACAGTGTTGCTCCACTAAATGGAAAAGAAAATCAGCAAAGCATGCTAATGAGCTAATTGCAAACGTTCAAAAATTAAGCAATTTAGAAAATACTCTTAAAAGATTGATAAGTGGGCATTATCTCTAGATAAATGGACACTATTAAACATCCACATCCATAAAATAGCTCTATTAGCTAAACTTTAACTGCAAAACTTTGATTTATTATCTATGTTAAAAATTGAATATGTCTCTTTAATGTGAACCATGAATGAAGGAGACATTAAAAGTTTATGACACATTAAAACGTGTTACCAGTACCGTCAGCTGATCAAGAACATGGACTTACCAGATGCAACATGTTAGATGTGTGAAACAGCAGGAACAGACTGTTATTCTGTTATCCTGGGCATTTAACATGCTCATGAAATATACTTCACATATACAAGATGATTTGCTTACAAGTTAGTTACTTCCCCATGTGTAAGAAGTATACAATGCTTACTTTAAATATTAGCTGACTAATGTTTATCATTGGAATAAATAGGCACTCAACTCAGTAAAATTTTATCCAGTTTTGAATTTTACTTTACATGTTGCCCAAACACAATGAAATGTTCTGAGACCAAAGTTCAGTTTGTCAACAGTCACTGAAATTTTCAATGAGGTCTTCTTGAATTATCTGGTAAATATTGGGTTGATATAGGACAGAGATTTTGGAAGTTTTGATGTAAACTTCTATACTTATTCATTTTAGGACTGTTTTTTTTTTGGGGGGGGGGGAGAGGGTCTGGTCGTGGGGCCTGAACTCTGGGCCTAGGTGCTATCCCTCAAGCTCTTTAGCTCAAGGCTAGCGCTCTACTACTTGAGCCACAGCGCCACTTCCGGCTTTTTTTTTCTGCTTAAGTGGTGCTGAGGAATTGAACCCAGGGCCTCATGCATGCAAGGCAAGTGCTCTACCACTGAGCCACCTTCCTAGCCCTAGGACTGTTTTTTAATGACTTACTTTCCTCAAAGGATTAAAAACAAGTATCATGGCCCTGATGGTACAATATGATATAATTCTGCTGACAAAGAAATAAGCAACTACAAAAAGGTGCGTCTAGCTGCGTGTCAGTGGCTCACGCCTGTAATCCTAGCTACTCAGAAAGCTGAGATCTGAGGATCATGATTCAAAAAGTCAGTCCAGGCAGAAAAGTCCATGAGATTCTTATCTCCAATAAACCACTCGGAAAACTGTAGCTCAAGTGGTAGAGAGCTAGCTTTGAGCTGAAGAGCTGAGGGACAGCGCCCAGTCCCAGAGATCAGGCCCCTTGACTGATTTAAAAAAAAGAAAAAAAAGGTGTTTCATCTATGCCAAGTCCTCTCTACAAAAAAAAAAAAAAAGAGCTGGCAGACTAGTTTATTTTTTAAATGATTTTAATATGCATATTGAATTTAGGCCAGCATATCAAAGATGATGTTAAAAATACGTAAGTATATAAACTATGTACAGAGTAGGGTGCCAGTGGCTCACATCTGTAATCCTAGCTACTCAGCAGGCTGAGATCTGAGGATTGAGGTTTAAAGCTAGCCATAAGAAAGTCTGTAAATGTAACCCCTCTGTACAGTATTTTCACAATAAAAAAAAAGAAAGTCTGAAAGACTCTCTCTCCAATTAAAACAAAACAAAACTGTATTAGAGGCCATTGGTAGAGCACTAGCCATGAGAAAAAAAGGCTTAAGAGAGCCTGAGGCCCTAAGTTCTAACATTGGTACCAACAAAACAAGGAAAATAATTAAGACAGGGGGAAGGAAGGAAGGAAGGAAGGAAGGAAGGAAGGAAGGAAGGAAGGAAGGAAGGAAGGAAGGAAGGAAGGGGAAGGGAAGGGAAGGGAAGGGAAGGGAAGGGAAGGGAAAAAAAGAAATACAAATCATAAAAGAATAAGAAATCAGCTTATATTTAAAAAATAAAGAAATTGGTAAGCAACTAGAAAATAATACATTCCTCACACACACACATATGCTTCAAATAATAAATTTTCTGCTGCAACAAAAATAGATTTTGGAAGATAAAATGAATGCTAAGAAATATGATGTTTTTTTTTTTATAGTTTAGCCTTACCTAAAGAGAGAAGCTTAAAAATAAAAACAAAAACCCCAAAGCCCACCTAATTCTTTGTCTTAAAAGGCCAAGCATGTTTTGGTGGCTGTTTTCAAAGGGAAATGAGAGTTTTATGTATAAAAGTACTGAAAAATGCACAATTCAGGCTAGACAGATTTCATTTCAAAAACCATAATAAAAAACTATTAATTCATTCCAACTTCTTCTAACAACCAGCTATATCAAAGGCCAAAGCAAAGGAAATATATCAGCTGCAATAATGTGTTATTTTACCAACAGGGAGAGTTTATTTTTGTGTGTGTGTGTGTGTGTGTGTGTGTGTGTGTGTGTGTGTGTGTGTGTGTGTATGTGTGCGCGTGCGTGCGCGTGAGCTGGTCTTGGGGCTGTCTTGAACTGAGGGCCTGAATGCTGTCTCTGAGCTTCAGGTGCTCAAGGCTAACACTCTATCACTGAGGTCCAGCTCTACTTTGGGCCGTTTTTGGTGCTTAACAGAAGAGACTCATAGACTTTCTTGTCTAGGCTGGTTTTGAATCCCAATCCTCAGCCTCCTGAGTAGATTACAGGTATGAGCCACCAGTACCAGCTAAGATTTATTTTTAATTGCCTTGAAATAGTCTGCAAAATCTATCATCAATAAGCAAAAAATAAGTGGGCAATTTTGCTATAAATAGCTTTGGATATCAATTCTACCCTTTTCAAGGAATGCTTACAAAGGAATGAAAAACAGAAGCAGGCTGATAATTATGATAATGTCCTGGGACAGATTTCTGGAATTACAGAAGATTCTCACAGAGGTTGATTACAGAGTTGCTCTCTGGTCTGCCTCTTGTGCTTAAAAGTGTACCATGCCAATACTTTCTCTTGTGTTCAAGGTGTACCATTTCCATACTTTCAAGGTATCCTCATACACAGAAATAAGCATGAAGTTGGCATTTTCTAGAAGTTGACTTGATGGAAAAAGCCCCAGCAGGTTAGATTAGTATGACATTACATGATAATAGGCGAAATATTTAGACATGCCTCCGTATGTGTTTTTCCCTTCTGCCTCTCCATAGTCACTGACCACTCAATAACAAGGCACTGAATTGGGCACCAGGAATTAGAGCTGACCCATCTTCCTCAAAGTCGGCTTTATGCTGATAAAACAAGTTCTCCCCACCTCCAAACTATTATCTCAATATGCTGGAGCTTAATACACTGCAAGGGGTGTGCAGACATAGGCCATGTTGTGGTTTTTCCCTTATGGAACACTGAAGAGTCTGAGGCTGATGTTCCTGTTGCTGCATGGAAGTGTGGATTTGAGGGGTTATGACTAGAGGGAAGCAGACCACTGAAAAGGAGGGTCCAGCTCAAGTGGTGGATATAGAATAGGAGGAGAAAGTTGGGAGAATTTTAGGAAGAAAACAGAGAGGTTAGTGGCTGCTGTAGGTAGGGCAAGGCGAGTTGTTACTACAACTTGTATTCCCAGGAGGGCTTGTAGTCCCAAGAGGTACCTAGGAAGAAAGTGGTGTGATTGGGGGGCAAGGGGAGGGGAGCATGCAGGAGAAGCCCGTTGAAGGACCCTGAGAAAGGCAGGCAAGGTTGTCCAGCAGTGCTGTGGTGGCCTAAGTGGAAAGACAATCAGTAGGCAGGCAGACACATACCTCTGAAATCACAGCACTGAGTACTGCTGATCTGAGATCTGGACTGGAAGCTACTAGAATCCTTAAGTCTCTAATGAGAGCAGCCAACAGGCTGAAAGGGGAATCAGTGAAAGGATAAGATTGTAGGAAAAAGGTGGGCGCCGGTGGCTCACACCTGTAATCCTAGCTACTCAGGAGGCTGAGATCTGAGGATCGCAGTTCAAAGCCAGCCTGGGCAGGAAAGTCCATGAGACTCTTATCTTCAATAAACCACTAGAAAACCGGAAGTGGCGCTGTGGCTTAAGTGGTAGAGCGCTCACCTTGAGCTGAAGAGCGCACGGATAGCACCCAAACCCAGAGTTCAAGCCCCACAACCGACCAAAAAAAAAGATTGTAGGAAAATTAACTTGGAGAAAACACAACTTTGAAAAGAAATGCTTAGAATAAACAGGGCAGAAATGGGTAAGAGAGGTGTTTTATTTTTGCAGGGAGGGGGGGAGGTGGTTGGAGGACAGTAGGGGTCAGACACTCGTGCCACAAATATTTAGGCCCCTCTATGGAACAAATACCTTCCTGGGAAAACAAAGCAGGGGAGATCCCTGTCACATGAGTTCTCATCTCATAGTGCTACTCCAGTGAGGTCCACAGACAAGCGATCTGTGTGATAAATTAAGTGTAATTATTGAGAGCAAGCATCTAGCAACTCTTATGCTAAGTGTACAAGGCCAGGATACCCAAGTACATGCTCATTTCCCTTAAACTTATTTTCATTTTTGTGTATGGGAGGCCTGCTCCAAGCCAAATTGGAAGTTAACAACAACAAAGCCGAAACACAACATGTTTGTCTCCCCCAACACACACACACACCCGCAAGACAGCCTGAGAGACACTTGTTTTAGAAGGTTGAAACGTGAGAAATGAGAACAGCAAACAAAGCCCCATGGGAAAGTTTGGATGGAAAAGGGGGAAAAAAAACAAAACAAAACAGTGGCTATTAGCTAGAGAGGAATCATCTTACCTTGCTAAAATTACGGAAATTGTACAGGGCCAAGGACAGGTGGATTTCTCCAAAATTAGGGCTAGTGTTTTCCTCTAGTTTTGTTCAAGTATTTATATATTTATTCTTAGGAACAAAGCATCTATGATTACTTTCACATGGGTATAATTTATGCCCTATGAGGTACAAGAATATTATAAATCCAAATACATAGGCTTTTAAATAGGTTTCCCCTATGAACTGTGGCCGATCAATTTCAGTGAGAGGAGTAATATCATATACTAATTCCATTCCACCAAGCACATTCCCTTCCTGTCTGGGGTGTTATCAGGAGGTAGGCATGCAAGTGTTAGGCAGAGACCAGCCCTGTGTTTATCTGTCATTTTAGAAATTGGATATGTTGTTAGAGGAAGAACTGACACTAATGAAAATATAAGTTGCCATTTACTACCCACCACATGCAGGTTAATTAATAGGACACATAGCCTGGAAGAAGCCATCAATTTTCCATTTAGCTTTTGCAGATATTAGAAGTAGATAGGACCATCAAAGAACGTACATATACTCAAGCAATTTATAGCTTTCTGGGTAAGGAGGCAGGAATCTCTACTTCAAAATCCTTCACAACCCACTTATCCCAGAGTCAGTGATTGCTGGGTCTCAAGGTTCCTGTATAGGTTATTACATTAACTTCCTATTACTATACATATTGACCAGAGTCAACCTACAGCAAGTAGTAATCAGTTAGCTTTTTTTTTTTCTTCTTTGCTTCCTTGGAATATAAACTATATCTCATAGCTACCATTTGTAAGAAAATTGTCTCATAAAGCATTCTTTTTTCCCAGGGAAAAAATGCAAAACAAATCAGAAAATTTTATATGCATGGCATACGGTTCTTACCTCCTGTAGCAACTTGTCTAATTTGTGCTGCAATTCAAGGAAGTACCGTGAGGTGATAAGACCCTGGTGAGATTTATCCAAACAATCTCGAGCCAGTTCAATAATCTGATGGTGAGTGAAGCTAAGCACTCCATCTGCTAAGGGAAGAACGTTGTCAGGGGAGTAGCTAGTGATAATTTCCTTCAGACGCTCTTCCATTTGAGCAGTAGCCTGTTTAGAGGAAACACACAAGTACAGGTGTAACATAAGGAGACAGACGTGAATAACTCAACCATCCCATTTCCTAGGCATTTCCAAAAACCTCCACAAATTGTTAATAGAATTCCATAAAATAAAGTCAAAAGAAACCCCAACTTCTGGGCTGGGAGGAGTGTATATGTGTGTGTATGTCTCCTGTGTGTATGTGTGTGTGTGTGTATGTGTGTGTGTGTCCAGTAGAGTGCTTGACTAGTACGTGCAAGGCCCTGAGCTTGATCTTCAGCACAAGAAAAGGAGGAAGGGAAAGAGGGAGAAATAGGAGAGGGAGAGAGATCTCAGTTTTGTATAATACAAGAATCACACATACCTGTCAATGCGTATTTGTCCAAACATATTGATTGTACAGACTCAAGAGAGAGTCTTAAAGAAAATGTGGGTTGTAGGAGATCATGATGAGTTCATGAGGGTTCACTGATTGCAAGAAATGTACCACCTTGCTGCTGGAGGTCAATGAAGAGTGTAGCTGTGTATGTGTGGGATGCTGAATACAGAAAACTTCTGTACTCTCCACTTTATTTTGCTATGAAGCTAACAAAGAGCGGAGGGGAAAGATAAGGCAGATTCTGCAATTACTTCATCATGTGGCATGAAGATGGTAAAGATTTAAGGTACTTAAATGAAAAGGAATATTTCAGGGTGCCAATACCTTTTCCAATGTCCCATCAAATGTAAGGTGACCCTTGTAGGCTTTCTGAACTAATTCCATATATATCTGTGAAATGTGATGCTTTTATGTTCGATCTTGGGCTCTTTCAGATGGATTGTCAAGAAGCTCCAATTTTTCTTTAGTTATTAGTTACACAGAACTCAGGATTACTGCTATAGTTTTATAGTGTGAACCATGTTTGCTTTCTTGACTAGGTTTTCATGTACCAGGACAAACACCTTAGATCAATCATCTTTATCCTTTCCTCAAAAGAGTTGTCCCATGAGCAAAAGGCCAAGGAGATTCCCGTGGCAAAATATATCTAAAATTTCCAACTTTCACTTCCTTCTTTGTGAACACTGACTGCCCAATCAATACCCCTGGCTTACATGAACTATATATAAAGAGAGATTCCTTCTTTCCCCTTCCTCTTCTCTTCTTTCATGTCTGAACCTGCATTAACTCCTTGTAGTCAGTATCTATTTCCCTGGTGAGCAGGTGGCATGTGATAAATAGTGAAAACAATCAATGTTGGGTTCATTACAAATAATAAGTCCTCTACCCCTGATTTATGAAAATGGAGATTTCCCTTTGTTCTTGCCTAAGGCAACAAAGGCAGTGGGTGAGGATTAAGACAGACAAAGACAGGTTGTCTTCTACCTAATGTGCAGAAACACTTTGAGAAGAAAGATGTAGATAGAGGTAAGGTGGTAGGGACTATGGGAGAGCTGGTTATTGCTGCCAGAGGGTTTGGCATCAGCCAAATAGCATTCTGCCTCAATTCAAATTCCTTTTACCAGTCTACTGGTAACATTACAATTGTCCCCTCTATAGCAATTGGCTTACCATGTGTAATGACTGAAGACATGGGGAAAGAGCAAATGAGGTTTCAAAAGAAAAGTGAGCTCATGCCTATAATCCTAGCTACTCAGGAGGCTGAGATCTGAGGATTGCAGTTCAAAGCCAGCCTGGGTAGGAAAGTTCATGAGACTCTAATCTCCAATTAGTTGTCAAAAATGCTGGAACTGGAGCAGAGACTCAAGTGGTAGGATGCTAGCCTTGAGCAAAAGAAGCTCAGGGACAGCATACAGACCCTGAGTTCAAGCCCTAGTACCAGCAGAAATTTAAAAAAGAAAAAAAAATAAGAAAAATGGTTTGTAGATGTAGCAATCTATGGCTTTCTAAGAAGAAAAAGATCCTCTACTTGGCAATCTTGCAGTAGGTCCAGAACATGAGTACAAGAAGTACGTATACACACACACACACACACACACACACACACACACACACACACACACACACACACACACACACACACACACACACACACACACACACACACACAGCGTAAAGCCTTTGAGAACAGACCCTCCCTGTCTCACCAACCCTGGGTCTGCCAAGTTCATTGCATATACTAACAGCATTGGCTTCAAGGACAATTCAACAGAGTTCTCAGTGGTTGGTAGCTTCCTATTTCCTTAGTTGTTTTCTTTTCCCAAGAAAAGACATACAAGACATTACTGGAGGCTGGATCCTTCCTTCTTATAACAATAACACCTTTACCTTAAGGATGCTGAACCTACATTGCCTGTTCATTTAGGTGCCAGGCACCATCAATTCAATTCATTACCTTTGGGAACCTTTCTTTGTAGACATGGTTCATCATAATTATTTCATGGTCACAGCAGGCAGGGGAACGTCCAGGGCTGCAAGCAAAGCAAATTACCCTTTCACAGCATGAAATGAAAATAAGCTTTTTATTTATAAACAGTCCGTTACATCCAACGTACTATGCAACCTTCAGAGGAAAAGTATGCCGTATTAGGTAATAAACTACAAAATCAGTCATTAGTGCTCATGTCCACACACAGACCTGTAAATACAGAAATACAATGAAAACTCTTCAGGAAGCAAACCCAAGAAGTAAAGTGCCATATAATAATTATAATATTAGTTCAGGAACCAGCCTTACATTGAGATTTTATTCTGCATGTGGCGTGAGTCTGTGTAGTTCTGGAAACCAACTAATGAATTGCAGTATAACACCAAACAGAGCGGCCACACACAGCAACCTCAAAGATACATTTAACAGTGTAATTTCACACTTTTATCATACACCTGCGTTCTGCCACATGCTGCTAGAAAGGGCGGAGAGACTTCCATGGCACAGGTGTTGAAGTGAAATCCATTTTCTAGACTAGCAAACATTTATTTGGGATGCTGAGGTAGACACACACAAAGAGACACAGTTATACAACTGTTGTGTGGTTTTTGTTCTTTTATTTCAGTAGTCAGTGTCCTACATGATGCAATGCGGTTCTACCGTTTTAAGGAGGTAACATTGCTGGATATATACAACTTACACTAGACACGCCAGGAATTTCTTAAAAGAATTTTAAAGAAAGATTTAAGAAGGTAGCTCAGTGGTAGAGTGCTTGCCTTGCACGCATGAGGCCCTGGGTTTGATTCCTCAGCACCATATAAGCAGAAAAAGCTGGAAGTAGTGCTGTGGCTCAAGTGGTATAACACTAGCCTTGAGCTGAAGAGCTGAGGGACAGCGCCCAGGCCCAGAACTCAGGCCGCACAGCCAACAAATTTTTTTTTGTAATGGTACTCATCTAGTCACCAAAGAACCTCTAGATGAATTAGAAATACTGGTTTTTAATTCTGAGTATCACAGGAATCTAACATATTCTACCATCCTCTGGTATGGATAAATTCAGTATTACAATATTACATGAAAAAAGCTATAAAGAGAAAACTCTTTTGTGTAAACTTCAAAATTCACCTAACAAGCTATTTTTTAAATGATAAAACCTCAGTAAAGCAACGTATATTACTAATATAGAATCCTATTGAGCCGGGTGTTGGTGCCTCAAGCTTGTAATCCTAGCTACTTAGTAGAATGAGAACTGCAGGGTCATGATTCAATGTCAGAAAACTTTGTAGATTCTATCTCCAATACAGCCAGTAAAAACCATGCTAGAGACATGCTCTACTCAGCTGCTAGAGCACCAGCTGAGTAGCAAAGCTGGGTAAGTGTGAGGTCTTGAGTTCAAACTGTGGTAAGAAAAAAAAAACAAAACCTCAAATTGTCATTGGTCAAGGAGATGCACTACTCTGTAGCCACTCATTTAAGCAGGACCTATTGACTGGCTCCTAGGGATGCTGTCAGCAAAAACCCTGAAATTCATGTGCCATCTGAGTCTCTTCCAGAAAATCTCATCTGTAAAAAAATCACTTCACCCATGACCTTTCCAAGGTATTCTAACAACAAACTCAGGAACTGAGGAACCGAAGCAGGGTATAAAGAAAGGAAGCTCCATTTGGCCCAAAGGTTCAACAACCCACGGAACTGCCCAAGGCAGTAGGCCCTAAATGGCAGTTTGATTCTCCCACTCCTACTTCCTTCCTTCTCTTACATAGTTGGTAATCCCCAATAAACATACTGAAGAGGAAATACTATTTCGGAGTTTACTTCTTGAAGAAACAGAGTTTGGTACACATTATTTGAAACAAAGTCAAAATGAAACTAGCAGCCAGGTGCCAGTGGCTCACACCTATACTCCTAGCTACTCAGGAGGCTGAGATCTGAGGATCATGGTTTGAAGCCAGTGCAGGCAAGAAACTCCATGAGACTTATCTCCAATTAGCCATCAAAAAGCCAGAAGTAGAGCTGTAGCTCAAGTGATAAGAGCACTAGCCTTGAGTGCCAAGGCCCTGAGTTCAAGCTCTAAGAATGGCACAAAAAAGCAAATGAAAAAGCAAAGAAGAAACTGGCTCTACTCCAACATCAAGAGGACTAAATCTGACAACCACACAATTCAGGAGACACAACTCCTATAAATGTGTTCATAATCTGGGAAAATGTAGGATGTATGATGGGAAGATAGGATGGAAAAAATAGTAGGATGGGCCTTTATAATATGGAATCTAGGAAAGTATCTTCCTGTTTTTGCTATTCTTTTCCAAGTAAGCTTTTTTCTCTTCATATAAATACTTAACTGTTCTTGCATCATAATAAGATGGCCTTGAGATTTCCAATGGCTAGAAGTTTTCATAGGTAGTACCCTAAGGCTAACATGATTACTGCTACTGCAGCAATTAGCAAACTGTGAAAACTTAAAGAAATAATACCATGCCTTTCAACAGTAATTACCAATTTCATCTGTAAACAGGGAAAAAAAGTCATACTATATTTATGTCTGTTCACAAATCAACTAACACATATATGAATTAAAGGATGAAAGATTTTTTTTTTTTTACTGCCAACAGCTCAAACAGATAACACAATAAATCACGTTTGGGAGAGGGCCACACACCTGAGACTTCGGGAACGGGGGCGCATCGGCGTGTTTCTGCATCTGTTCTCAGTGGCAATGCTTTCTGTGGTACAAAAATGTTTGGACAAGAAGTGTAATTCATCTGGTGTTGGTTGGTATGGTAACTGATGCAACTTCTCCTGAGAAGAACAGGATGACTGAAACAAACCAAAACAAAGTTTTTAAGACTATGTCCAAGAGAAATTCTGAAAACAAATATAAGACCAAAATGCTAACCTTGGGAGACAAAAATATTTTATCACTTTCTTTCTATATAATAATAATATATAATATCAATACATAATAATATAATAATATACACTATAATAACTATATAATAGTTACTAGAGTCTAAACGAATATCTGATGCTCTCTGAAA
Source organism: Dipodomys merriami (assembly GCF_024711535.1). Taxonomy (NCBI): domain Eukaryota; kingdom Metazoa; phylum Chordata; class Mammalia; order Rodentia; family Heteromyidae; genus Dipodomys; species Dipodomys merriami. The sequence continues at coordinate 25,347,297 of NW_027203382.1, read as the reverse complement.
GGCTAATGGTTTTCTCTATCTTCTCTAATTTATTTCTAAAGATAATTTCCCCAAAGATAGTTTCCTCTGTGGATAAAACCTAGGCTCAGAAAATGGGTAGGAGACAGTCAAAGCCAAAGCAAGAAAGTGAGATTTGCATTACGGATTAGTTCTTGCATATACTGTTGCTTATAAGCAAACACTGTCATTTTTCAGATAAATAACAAATTATATGGTATAAGGCAAAAAATAAGATAATAAAGCACTAAGTGAGCCAATGGGAAGATATTTAAAATATGTACATTCAGGAGGCTGAGGCAGGAGGATTGTGACTTTGAGGCTAGCCTAGATTACATATGGATTTCCAAACTAGTCATAGCTACACGGCACTGATCTTATTTCAAAAGTCAAAAGTATATAAGATCATGAGAAATCCCTTAATAATGCATGTTGTCCTTACATAAAACTTCCCTCAATCCAACCTTCACCAGTAGGCTTTCTCAGCAGTCTGAATTTTTTTATTCCTCTTTTTGTGCCAAGACTATCATAAAATAAAATAAAAAGTCCTCAAGAAACAACAGCTTCACTACCGATGGAGAGTTTTTTATTCATTGTGTACAGACTTGGTGGGTTGTTTCTTTAGATCATCACTCCGATTTGGAAAATGGTAATTTTGGAAAGTAAATAGCTAAAACTGACTACTTTCAATCAATCAAAGATATAGAACTACAAACAGAGAAATCTGGAGTCTGGTCTTTTTCTTTTGTCAGTACTTGGGCTTGAACTCAAAGCCTTGCCTTTGGTCAGCTTTCAGACTCCTAGCTGGCATCTACCATTTCAGTTATGCCCCTAGTCCAATTTCTGCTACTTAGTTAGAGGCAGATGTTTTTTTTTTTTGCCCTGGTTGACTTTAAAATGAGGAAGGTCCTAGCTTGCTATGTTGCGAGGGTTATAGGTGTGAGTTACCGGTGCTGTCTTAATGACAGGTAAACTCTGTATGTAATTTTCATAAAAGAGAACAAGAAATTTTTGAGTAAGTGGAAACATGGCTAGAATTAGCATAGGTTGAAAGATCTCACTCATGCAACAGTATCAGTTCTAGTAGATTTTTTTATTGAAAGACTACTGTCATTACTAAAATACACCCTTCATAAACACTGAAGCTCTGCAGTACTATAAAAACTATAAATTAATGACTAGAAGTTAAAAATAATCCTTATACATTGAAATTACAAAATGCCTAACTAATGCTGAGACAAAGGGGGATTTTTATAATGTAATTAGATGATTTTATAAACCATAAAAATGAGAACATAGCAACAAGGACTTGTGATACAATAAAGCACAGTCTTACATACTTTCACTATAAAGTAAAACCCACAAAAATGAGTTCAAGAACTCAGGAAAGGAATAATGAGATCAGTCTTCTAAGTGGTAGAGAAGCAGTGGCGATAACAGCAAAGGTGAGGAAAGTAAACATCAAACAAACAAACAAAAAACATAAGGCTGTACGTGGAGAGCTGGGGAGAAGATGAATGGCCAAATACTTGTCTAACACACACCAAGCTCTGGGTTCTACCAACATCCTAAAAAGTCTATACATGTATTCCTCAGGTAAATCTATGTCTACATTCTTGTATCCAAGATTTAAAAACCCACAAACCAAGAAGTTTGTAAGTTGACAGCAACTGAGCCAATGGGAAGATATTTAAAATATGTACTCAATTCACTAAGTGTGAATGTTGATTCAGGTTGCTGTAGAAACAGTAATGTATTGGAGTTGCTGCTGGGCTGTAAAGTATAATTACAGAGATCATGTTACCTTTCTAAAAATAAAAATTAATTCTAAAACATACCAGCCTCAAGAGTTTCAGAAGTCAGTATGGACAGGTAAGAAACTTATATAGGAAAGATACCAACCAACCTCAGAGAGAGGTCCTTTGAGTAGGTAGGGACAAAGAGGGGTTTTGATGGTATGTTTTTAACATTCTATCTATCCATCTGTCTTTCTATCATTTATCTATCTGTCTGTCTGTCTATCTACCTATCTACCAACCTACCTACCTATCTACCTACCTATCTAGCATGCAAGTACTAGGGCTTGACCTTAGGTGACTAGGTGTGTCTTTAACTTTTTCCCTCAAGGTTGGCACTCTACTACTTTAGTCAAAGCTCCACTTCTGGTTCTTGGCTAGTTAGTTGGAGATAAGGGTCTCTCAGACTTTTCTCCTTGGGTTGGCTTTGAATTGTGATCCTCAAATATCCTGAGTTGCTAGGATTATAGTGTGAGCTGCTGGAACCCAGAGAATCATTTTATTAAATAAAATAGAAATCTGGTTTTTCAACATAGTTGTAGCATATATGACAAAAAAGGTTAACATCTGATGAATCTAAGGAAAATAAGATGGTATCACATGTACTTACTGGGCAGCTCCATGAGGAACTTGGCCTTGGTTAGGGGAAAGGGAATGTGATAACCTGAGTGAATGGGGGTGCGGGGTGGGTGGGGGGAGTGTGCTAACTGTGACAGCAGAGTCTAGCAGTCCAGGAGCTTTTCTGAAGAGAAAGAGAGACAGACAGACAGACAGACAGAAAGACAGACAGAGACAGAGAAAGTGCACTCCAACCAGGTATAAATTGGAACAGAGTAAAACAAGTAATTCTAGGATATGCCCAAGGCACTGGGGACAGCTGCAGGCCAGCAGGATGAGCTGGGGATGTCTTAAAACAGTAAAGTGCCTCCAAAAAGTAGGTCATGTTTTTAATACATATACAGGATCAGTTTCAGCAGAGAGTAAGGATTCAGTGAAGAACTTGCAAAACCAGCGAAGACAGCTGCCAGGATGTCAGCGGGATGCAAGTGTTGTCTCTAAAAGCACTCTCTCTTTCTTTCTCTCTTTCTCTCTCTCTTTCTCTCTCTCTTTCTCTGTCTCTCTGTCTCTGTCTCTGTCTCTGTGTCTCTGTCTCTCTCTCTCTCTTGCCAGGGTGACCATCTGAACTCAGCAGTCATCTTGTTTCAGTCTCCCTAGTAGCTGGAAATATAGGCATGAACCATACCTGGCCCTGACATATTTATTGAGGAAGTGCCCCAATAAGCATCCTTGGAGTAAAATGCTGGAGGATAGAGCAAGGGTGGACCCTATTCCCTCACCTGATTGTCATGTGTGACCACCAGTCATGATCATTCTCTTCTGTTGTTAGTAGAGTTTAAATTATGTTTATAGAAAATTTAGCATTCTCATTCTAATTTATGTACATTTTGATGTGCACAAGAGAAGAAAGATTTGTTTATATGTTTATAAACAAATATAAGATGAAATAGAGAAATAAAATATGACTGTACACCCACAAGTAAAATAAAGCATCCTTGAAATGTTTAGAAGAGTCTCAAGAATTAGTCTGGGAGTTTTCCAATCAACTAAGTCTTATTACTTCATATTTTCCAAATGGAATGCCAGTGAGCCTCATTACCTAACTAGTTTGCAAAGGATTTTTGACTAAACCATAAATCAAATCCACTTTCAAAGAATGGAAGATTTATACAATACAAACTATGCTGCTAGTAATTCTCAAGGCAGTTAGAGTTCTAAGTACATTTTCTGAGTTATACTATCTTGCAAATAATCATTTAGCCTCTTCAGATGACCACTTTGCAAAGGATAATGGTCATATGGATGCATGAATTTCTCCTTGTTGTTTCCTAAAAGTAATATAATTTAATAGTCATACCTCATATTTATCAGTATATATATTCACATTTTTATTCTGTCCCTCAGCAGAAAAATATTTTATCTGATGGGATGTCTTTTACTTACTGCTGCAAATGATTCCATATTACTTATTTCATAATTTAAAATTATAATCTGAATATCATCTTGGAGAGGTCCCACAAATTAATTTTAACTAACATTGGACACTAAAAAGAAGTTGTGGTACTAAATATTCTCTATGAAGACTGATTAATTTCATATGATCATATCTTTCCAATGTCAAAATGCAGCATTTTAAACACTGAGCTGTTTAGCAATTCCTGTAATATCCAATGGGTAAAGAAATAATAATATTTCCATTTCTGTGTAAATAGTTTTAGAGTTCAGCTTGTAAAAGAACTATCTGTAAAATTTAAACTCTGTTTTCAGTGTACTGATAATTTCATCTGGATAGGTTCTATATTTTCCTTGGGTAAAAACAGCTAAACTATATTTTGTTTGGCTAACTGACTAATGCTTAATGATAATCCTAAAAGTAATTCAGATTTTATTTAGGCAAGAAAAAACTGTAACTAAGTAGTTTTGTGAAAATATTGCAGCAATATTTAAAGGAACAGGACACAAAAAAAGTGGGGAATGAAAGAAATAGCATTTCTAGTTTTCATTGGTCACTTTTTTTCTGATTTTTTTTTATTGTGAACTGGTCACTTTTATCAACATTAATATGGAGAAAAGATAGCAGAAGTAGTAGTACCTACCATCACAGACTAAATAGCTGTTTCTGGTTGTTTATTTGTTTTGGCTGGAAGTACAATTTGGGACACTTTATAATAAGTACTTGTAAAAGCACTAGTTTAAAAACCATTTAAAACCAACAGAGTCAGATTTTATGTACTTGTTCTTTTTTAATTCACATTAAAGATGATATGTGATAAAAACACACAGAGATATTATGCTCTCTCTTATTTTTCTTAATAAATGGAGATTTCTGCATCAATCTATCATAAAGCCTAACTGGGTGCAATGCAAAGTGTTATAAAGGGAATAAAATAATTTGACATTAGGAGACATGAATTCTTTTGGGAGGGGATTAAATGAAAATATGTATGTAAAATCCATAAGGATAATCACTCTGTTAATCAGAGCTTGGTGCTAATTAAAGATACCAAGGGTCTGGGGAAGGATAGTACTTAAAACTTTATGAATTACTCTTCTTTCTCCTTTGGTTAATCGGTTTCAGCATTCATTTTCACATTGTGGTTTCCCACATTTTCAACATCTGAAATGTGGACCAGTAACCAATGACGGCTGCCATAACAGCCAAAGATGACCTCACTATTAGTTAGTGACAATTTTATCCATGGGTCCCATCCAGGATTTTTATTGATGTGATGTGAGGTTGATGTGCCACCCAAACTACTTAGGACTCTTAGGAACTTTCTCAAAATGGTCCAAATGAACAATAAATTCACATCCACAACAAAACGAAATAATGGACAGGAAAAATGACCCCACTTCAGTAAAACTCTGAAAGAAAATTTTAACAATTTGGTTTAGAGGTGCTCCAGAAAACCCATGTCAAATTATAGTTGGGATCCTAGGAACAGATAATTGAAGGTTGTAGTGATACAGTTATGGGTTATCTACTGAGTTGTTGTTTCTTGTCAACTCGAGGATTATCCAGTGAATGAGTCTCTGTGCTTAGTAGTATAGTACTGCAGGCTGTGGAAAACACAACAGATGGATATTCCTAATCAGCCACACATTTTAACATTAAGAGGGAGGAAATAAATTAAAAAGACTATAGACATACTCCACATTCATGGCTCACACAAGAACATCCAAGCCATCACATTATATATTTAGTGAACACCTTCAGCCTCCTGGGTCTTTCTAAACAACTATTTGGTTTCTAAGGCCTGATGGATACAGACAATCCACAAAACTACACTAACTTCAACTAAGACTGCTTCTACTTAATCTACTGAAGTCTGTTCAGAAATACCTGGGACTCTTATTGAAAAAGTGTTTAGGGGCAAGAGTCTTTTCCCTCTATTCTATTTCCATGATTCAATCTTGTCTCTATTTATATGAACCTTTTACTAAGTAATCTGTGACTCTCCTTAAAATGGCAAGCTAGAAGTCTTGTCATTTTTGGGGGGTTTGGTTTTCTTGTGTTCTTTGAAAGAGAGAGGAAACAAAACAAACTTCTAAACCACACAAAACAAGGTCAAGTCTAGTAAAGTTTAATGGCATTTTCAGTATTAATATCCCCAACATGAAACTAAAGCAAGAAAACCAGATTGTGTTTTCCTCACAAACTACAATAAAAACTGGTATTAAAACAAAAGCTTCCAGTTGTCTCTAAACCTCTTGGGCCTTATACAGTTTATGTGTCACAATTTAGAAGCTTACAGTAATACTAAGCCCTTTTCATGTTTGTTAGGCCATCATTGACAAGTAACATATTCAGAGTGGCAGACATGTAGAATTTATCTTCTTCCCACCAGCAAACACCCAGAGGAAGCATTGCCTACATAGAGGGTAGATGGGAGGGAGAGAAAAGGATCTGGTACTTACAGAGACAGTAGAGCTGGGTGTGTTTGTCCCATAACCAGAGGAGGGTAGAGAAGCCAACGACCAGCGGCGTCCATCAGTCCTGTTGAAAAAGGGAACATAGCTTAGGTCAACTCTGGAGTACTGTAACAAGGGAACGCAAGAGAAAAGGAGTAGTTTTAGTCGAACAAATGACACAAACATCATCTGTGAGGTTGTGGAAATGCTCAGCCAGGGTCAGGGTAAACAAACATTATACAGCAGGTTGACTTTTATTTAAACTGAATCAATACACCCAAACAAGAGGAAAGTGAATGGTTTGATCCATAGTATTGATCTCTCACTAATACAATTTGACAAAATGAATACCAGGGATAATTACAATGGTCAGACTCAGCAGATTCAAAAGCATACAAACAGAAAAGAGGGAGGGAAAACACTCTCAACTAGGAACTGATAACCAGAACCAAAAATCTTTACCAGGGCCTTAATTCCAGCATAGTGTGAGAGCCTATGGGAAGTCAGGACTGATGAGAAATTTCAGTGTCCTAAACTCTTTGCACTTTGTGTTTTCAAGAGAGCAGTCCCAGAAGGAAGCTCACGGCTTGTAGATCGTTCAAGGTTTTTGTTTTTTGGGTTTTTTTTTGTCTGTCCTGGGGCTTGAACTCTGGGCCTGAGCAGTACCCCTCAGTTCTTCAGCTCAAGGCTAGTGCTCTACCTCTTGATCCACAGCACCACTTCCTGGTTCAAGTTTTTAAGTGGCAAGTAGCACTAAAAAAGTGACTGTCTTTGAGCTCAGACTCTCTGAAGAGTTATTGCTTCTGACATGACCTGGCTTCCTTCATAAAGTGTTGGAGCAAAGATCACCTGCAGAATTTTAGAGTCTGCAGCCCACTTCTGGGCAATGACCATAAGGGCAGAAGGAAAAAGTATCCACAAATAACAGAAGCAAACACAAGGGGGTAGAGCCATCTGTTCTAGTCTTAGAGGGAAGGCTGTCAGGAGTCTTAAATAGAATTGCTTTTGTCCTCAATAGTGTTAGCATAGTGATTTCTGAATTGGACTCTGATTATGAATCAGGGTCATTACATGGGTCTAAGATGGGTTAATTTCATAGTAGAAGCAGTACTGCTTCATCTAAGGCAAGGAGAAACCAAAAAGCAAATTTTTCTGGAATTGCTGGCATCCCAGACTATGCCTTAAAAATCACAAAGCGTCATGAAAGCAAACACATGTAAATCTGCCAAGGGGAAAGATAGAGAAAACATCTGAGGGGTAGTATTGTGTTCCTAGATGCAGTACCATTCATCAACTTTCTATCATTCATGACTATATTAATTTACACAGTAGGAGACAGGAATAGACAAACTACCAAAATCACATTCACAGTAAGTTGAAATCAAGGAATTCTACAACACTGAACATGAACTGAAGAAAACACAATTTGATGTTGATATGAAAAACTGACAATTTAGCCTGATGTGCAAGGAAAAAATATTACCATAGGCTACCATGGGTGTTACTCCACTAAATGCGAATGGTCTACAAAGACAAAATGGAGAAAATCAAGTGGACAAATCATGGAACTACTACAATGTTAAGATTTTAATAAAAGTTACCTGTCATTTCTGTGACCATGATTGGAGTACAATTGAATCAAATATGGTAAGAAAAAAAAAGAAAAAAAAAGAAAAAGAAGAAGAAGCAAAATAAGATGTTTTCAGATATACCAAAGTAAAGAAACTAGGACAATTAAGTTCTTTGTTGTTTAAAAAACACTGTTAAACAATTGAAAATATTAAATACTTTAGAAGAAAATAATTATAATATGCTTATAGATACCCAACTATCAATTAAATGGACACAGATTGATTCTATTTTATTTAACTATTTATTAAAGTCTTAAAAATCTATATCTGTATTTTATATTTTAAATCCCAATTTAGAAAAGGATATGATTTTAAAAGAATTATTCAGTCTATTTAATAGCAATTATCAGAAACTAGTTTCTGGAAACAGTAAGGGACACAATATCCCCTACCATAATTTTGTTTTGTGATTCATTAACTCTCCTTTCCCTCAGGTATCAATGAACATATTTCAGATGGATGAACAATTCCAAGAAGAGATACAGTCTTACTAGCTCTGAAGCATAAGTTATATTTGCATAGTCCAGAAAAATACAACTAGAAAGATGTTTGAACAAAAATGTGCCCAGTATTCTGTACAGGTATTGAACAGATATAATTTACATCTCATAAAGTTCCCTAAGTTGTCTGTGTCTATTTACTCAAATGGAGCAAAAGGACCATTGCATTTTCATTGCCATGACAACCGTACATCAGAAGTTACTATATATGCTACATGCAGTGTTTAAGAGAGAATATGCCCCTTTTCCAAGAAAGCTATCCCACAAGTGCAATTTGCATCTTACTAACAATGTTGCCTTTTCTCTGTAGTAGCTATCAAAAAGATATAGGAAGTCAAGCCCACATTCTTACCAAAGCAACAGGCTTTTTGGAAAAAGTCTTTTCCTTGTGTGTAAAAATCTTGATGTTACATTAAGTGAAAAAAAGAGGGAGAAAAAAACATCTGAATGGAACAGAGGACACAAAGATATTGGCAAAAAACAACAACAACAAAGCAAAACACCACGGTTTCAATTCACAAAAACTCAGAATTAGGTATATCACAAAGAAAGAATGAAAAACTCTGCTATCAACCTATTTAACCATATGATGTGGAAGCAGATTTCTTTCCTTAATTGTTATGGTCACTTGGGGTGATACTTATATTGTGTACTTTAGTAGATGTTAGAAGAAACTGAACTCTAATATAGTACAAGCAACAAAATCTGCTCCAGAAAGAATTCTAAAAAATTAAGTAGGAGGTTGCCTTGGTCACAAATGCTCAACAAATATCTAAGGACTTTAACACAGCAGACAAATGTGCTCGAATAATTTGCATGTATAAATATAGCTAGAGATTTAACCTGATAAACAACAGCTAGACAACCAAGAAAGACCTAAGGTATTTATTCAAGGACACTTGATTTCCAAAGAAGGTGAAAGTAATTTATCATGTGTGAACCTCTACAACTTCTGGAAAAAGCAGATTATCACCTCCAACTTACCACAGAGGGAAAGATGTTAATCCACACTTAAGTACACTAAATCAGTACAGGTTAACTATCTGTCATCCAAAATTCTTGGGATCTGAGAGTCTCAGATTCTGGAATTCCTTGTCTTTTGAAATATCTGTGCAGACTTTTTTGGTAAGCATCTCGAATTCAAAGTCAGAAACATTTTGAAATCTCATCTTGCCACCCCAAAGTGTCAATGAACTTCAAAATGCTTCAGATTTTGAGCCAGACACTGGTGGCTTATGCCTGTAATCCTAGTTACTCAGGAGGCTGAGATTGGAGGTTTGAAGTTCAAAGCCAGCCTTGGAAAAGAAAAAAAAAGTCCACCAAACTCTTGTCTCTGATTAACCAGCAAAAAGCCAGTAGAGGTGTTAGGCTCAAATTGTAGAACATTAGTATTGAGTGAGAAAGCTAAAGGAGAATGCTCTAACCCTAAGTTCAAGCCTCAGAACCAGCATACACACGTGCACATACACACACACACACACACACACACACACACACACACACCACATACCACACACACACACACACACACACACACACACACACACACACACACACACACGAGTTTTAGATACTAGAGTATTCTGAATTTTGAGTTTGTAGATTAAGGGTGTTTAAGCAAACAGGTTATAAAATAATTACCAATGTAAAAAGGCAGAGCACTAGTGGCTCAGGCCTATAATTCTAGCTACTCAGGTGAGATCTGAGGACTGTGGTTCATAGCTAGGCTGGGCTAGAAAGTCTGTAAGACCCATCTCCAATTAGCTTATGAAAAGCTGGAAGTGGAGCTGTCACTCAAGTGATGGAGTACTAAGACCTGAACAGCTCAGGAATCACACCCAGGCCTGGGTTCAAGCTCCAATACCAGCACAAAGCAACAACAACAAAACAAACAAACAAAAACAATTGCCAGTGTGAAAATAATCCTCCAGACAAAAATCTCTAAAATTGATGCCTTTTTCCTTTTTATAACTCAACATTTAAAAAATTAACTTGCTAATTCTACTCTTGTGTCTGTATTAGACAATATGGAAAGCAAATGTGAATCATCATACCATACATTCTGTAATTGGAATCTACTGGGGGAGTATTATCATATTGCAAATTATGATCAGGAAAGACTAATCAGCCTGACCTTTATCTCTTCATGCAGAGTAAGATAAAAGAGAGCATATGTCCTCTATTGGACTGCCTTCATAAAACAATAAACTGGCATTACTTCTTAAGTCTAAGAGTCCATAGCAAATAGAAGATAATGGAATCCCTGAGATAAAATCACCATGGTTCCAAAATGAAAAGCAGCTCTAAAATGGGAAAAAGACTCCCAGATGAATGTTCAATAGAAAATGCTTATTTGAATTCTCATGAGGAACACAGGGTTCTTTTTGCTTCTTTAAGAAGATGATCACTCATGTCCTAATATACACTAATACTTCTTGAAGAGTGTGGAGGGAGTTCGTGCCGGAAGTTCAGGCAAAATGGACCAGAGGTCTCCTGTGGTAATCTCCTGTCACACTGTATGGTTTATTTGTCAAAAATTAACATACTTGGGTGCTGGTGTATTTTTTTTTTTTACTGCACAGACACCAGATTCATCTGTCCTTCATTCACCACTTAATTATTAGATTCTCTTCATTCTTAAAAATCTGGCAGGATTAGAAGACTATGATTTCTGTCATATTTTAATGCAAGCTGTAATGAGATTTGCATTTTATTTTATTGCTAAAGGTAATTCAATGTGCTTCTCCCATTTTTGGAGACATGTTTTGAAGACTACATAGGGCAATTTATCAATTTTATTAGATATCTTTCTTCTTGGAACATTACACAATTAAAAATTTAATACCTGCTAGGCAAATAGACTTTCTGAAATCCTTTTGTTTTGTTTTGTTTTCTCTCTCTTTACAATACTTACTGGGAAGAACTAAAAAGAATAAGAGTCAGAACACTGGGATGATTAAGGGAGGCCTCAATAAGCTCCATGGAGAAGCTGCCTTAATCACTCTATACCCTTCCCACAGTAGGACACACAAAGACATTGAGCGTAGGATGGGACATGACTAGAGCAACAGAAGAACAAACATTTCCTTTTGGCTTGGGACTCATTATGGAATCTTAATTCTACAGAATTCTGAAAATGCCACAGACACATTCTTCCCTCTGGATTTCATAATATAAAACACATCACCTGCTGACCAACAGCAGTGGGTACACTGTAAGTTTTGCTAGATAGTAATGTGTCTAAGAAGAAATAAATTTCTTAACCTACCTATGCACTTTCGTTACGTGCAATCTAGACCATTTCAGGAAATAGTTAGGTCTCTAAGGAAATTTTGGCAAATATCTAGGACACTCAAACCACAAACCAAATTTAGCCTGAATATCCAGAGACCTTACTGAAGGACATTTTGCTTTTGATTGTCCTGGGCAGACAGGACAAGGTGTATATATGGGAGGAGTGAAGGTTAAATCTGATGGAAAAAGTAGGTTGACTCCACATGCAGAATCCAGAAAGGATGGTTGAATACTACTCTTCTAACTTGGCTAATCTACAGGAGAAAGGGTAGAGATAAGATCCACCTGAGCAACAACAATCCTTCCTCTTGACTCAATGCCCCAGAGTAGAGATGTGTATCTTCAATATGAATAGAATTTGGTGCCTATTTGTAAGTAGGCTAGAAAGAGAAAATGCAACGTATCTTATAGCCTACCATACATTGTATAGTCTACACATGGCTTTTTCTCAGAGGCATCACTGATTTGTTAGCTTGATGCTCCTAAATAGAGGGCTAGCTCAGATTCTAGAAGGAAGTCATTTCTACAGAGTTTCAAAACAATAATAACAAAAAAAAATACTAGGATACAGATGATTATTGCCTCTATCAGAGAAGCTCAGATAACTCAGTAAAATCTGTTGACCACCACCACCACACAAGATATGCATTAACAATGGGAGAAAATATGGTAAGAGTAATTTCCTGCCTTTATTGGAAACTCATCATCTACTAAAGGACAAGAAGGGACCTAGAAGTCTAATATAAGGCAGAGTCATTAGTTAAACTGTTAAAGCAAGGTGTTCAACTGCTAAAGCAAGCAAAGCCCTTAAGCCAAAGAAGACTTAGGGATTCTGAGTTGGACCTCACAAGGCAGAGGCAAGAAAGGGAAGGGACAGGAAGAAGGTAAAGAAATGGGATTCAACATTACTTCACTTACACGAAATCCTTACCTCCGTGCAAATGAAAAATGGGCTGAGGCACTGGGGGAGAAATTTCTTGGGCTATCTTGAGGGCTATTTCCTGTAAAGAAAAAGAGGAGAAAAATGTGTCACATGAGCTTGGTTTTTGTACTACTATCCATATCCAGAATCTTCTTCTCCTTAGTAATAAGTTTCTTTACAGCTCTGTAAAATGTTGTTTTCTCAAATAAAATTTTACTTTTACCTGGAGCACAAGAGTGTCTGAGTTTCAGCAGACTTCCAAGTATACAAAATTTATGAACAGACATCCACCATATCACCAACCACAGCCCTCCAAATCCACCATATCACCAACCACAGCCCTCCAAATATTTAATCACTGAAATAGTTCCACTGTACACAAGAATGAGTATCAATTCGCTTTGGTTGTGCTCCTCCAAGTGCAAGCCGGATGGGTAGGTACATGCTTCTATTTGAGGGGTGATGGTTATAGTAAGAAGTGTGAGTTGTCAAACTTAAATACTCCCATGCTAAAAAAAATACATTTTAAAAGATGGATATGTCATAAACTTCTAGGGAGAACTCAGCTGTCTAGACCTGTTTCTAACACATCCCAGATTAATCCTAGCATCGCTAGAAGGGCCCAGCAGGAGTGCCCCTTGTCAATATTTTCTTCAACAATCTCTATGCCCCTAAACAGCTGGAATGTGACTGGCCAGACGGCTTCTAAAAGCCACAGCCACAAGGAGATGGGCAGCATGTGTCTCTTCAAGTCTTTCCAGGGCAGAGAGGAGAGCTGATTGCTCGCTGGAAGGAGGGTAGCTCCTTTGGGGCTTGTTACTTTCTCCATTAGCCCACTCAACCTGCTGCTGATCATTGACAAAGCTTGGCAGGCAGCTGGCGAGGGCAAGTTCAGGACACTCCAGACCACCCTGCTTCCCTCTGCATGCTTAATTAGATTGAAGGAATTGTCTGAAGACCACTTGGGACTGAAGCCTGTTTCAGTATGGAGGTGAGGAAACGCTGCAAAGAAAATCCTGTGTGTTCATGAAAAACGGAAAACAAATTACAAAGATATATTTGATCCCTAACAACAAACCAGTTGCCACAACACTGGCTTTTCCGTGAAAGAGACTATTGTAATTAGGTATAAGGCTTACAAGATTTCACACACAAGTTAGTACCTGGCTGTAAAGTAAACAATTTATTACCAGTGGACAAAAAGAACAGACTATCACATTAAGAAAGGTAAGTTTAAGTCCTTGAGGACTTCTGGACCGACAACAACTACTGAAATTTTTCAATTAACTTAAGGTTGCAAATTTTATAGTGATGCCTTCAACAGACAGTCGTTAACTTTATGACAGACAGCACAATCAAAGCTGTTCAACGGGGAAGTGCTGAGAAGCCCATTTCTTTATGGAGATAGACTCAAGAAGCATTTTCCCCCTGCCACAGTGAAATTTATCATGTCTTTGCATCTGGTGTTCCTTGGACCCCCTGAGAAATAGATTTTTGCTTCTGCCATCCAGTAATCCAAGACTCATTTGGTCTATTTATCTACACTGCTAAATTAAGTTATTTTGACTACTCTGAATAACCTTTATTCCCCCACCCATAATGTATGTAGCTTGTAATTTACTCTCTACATTTCTTAAGACCTCAATAATTTCAAGATGGCTACAAAGTTTTGCTTCCCAAAGGGAAATAGCTAATGTCAGAAATCTTAGTCAAGATTTTGTAGTTTTTCTTCCCCCTTGGGAAAAGTATTTACTTTGTGCAAACACTACAGAGTGCAAATTATCTGTAAATTATCAAAAATAAAATAACTGCTTAGTTGAGGCCAATACATTTTGAGAACAATCCCTGCTACCTGATTTTACTCAGAATGAAATAATGCCACGAAGGAAATATGATCCCAAATTCTTTGCTTGTGTTCTTTTAAAAAGAAAATATTAAATCTTGAGAATTAAATATTATGGACCAGGACAATAAGAGAACGATATGAATATTTTCACAATACAGGATAGAAAAAAAAAGCAAAACAAGAAATTAACTGAAAAATCACTTTCAATTTTAGAGATTTTTAACAAGTGATCTCCTCAATATTCTATAAAATATTGAGGCCCACCACCTGTATGTTTGTTTGATAGGCAGACAGAGAGGTGTAGACAGGTTAATTAAACATTGCTCTATTTTTTTTTTTTTTTTTTTTTGCCAGTCCTGGGGCTTGAACTCGTCGGCTGGGTACTATCCCTGAGCTTCTTTTGTACAAGGCTAGCCCTCTACCACTTGAGCAACAGTGCTTCTTTTGCTCAAGCCTAGCACTCTACCACTTGAGCCACAGCCCTATTTCCGGCATTTTCTATTTATGTGGTACTGTGGAATAGAACCTAGGGCTTCATACATGCTAGGCAAGCACTCTACCACTAAGCCACATTCCCAGCCCTTAAGAAAAGAAAAAGGCTAAGATCTGAGGATTGGATTTGAAGCCAGTCCAAGCAGAAAATTCTGTGACAATCTTATCCTCAGTTAGCCAGCACAAAGCCAGAAGTGAAGCTGTAGCTCAAGCTTTTAGCAACACCTAAAACAAAAAGAGCTAAGAGACAGCACCCAGATCCTGAGTTGAAGCTCCAATACAGGCACGTGCACGCACCCACACCCCCCCACACCCCCCCACGTAAATAAATACATAAATAATAAATAAATAAATAAATAAAGTGAAGAAAAATAAGAAAAAGTCAAGGTTGCCATTAGTCATCTCTTCAGATTTTGCTTTCTCATCTCAGAATACCTTTCCAGGTATATCAGCTGCATACATATTTTCCTTATTTTCTCCCTATGCTGCTATAAAAGCAATCACAAATTCTCACACCTTAAACTCAAGTCTATAAGAACCCATCTGAGTTATCTTAATGATGCCAGATCTCTCCTCATTTCATGTGCAACTGAAAGGTCAGATTGAAATGTAAGTATACACAATCCACACCCACAGTCATGTGTTCCTCAGGCACTAGACATTTTCTGAGATGCACATCAGGCAATTCCATAAATGCTTGATTATCACAGTCTGTACCTAAATAAACTAACATGGCAACTAGGTGATATAATCTTGTAGGTGATCTTTGGAAGTTTTGACAACAGAGTTGACAGAATGTGATGAAAAATGAGATTCAATGGAATAAAAGGGGATGCTGTTATTTGATGCACATATGTATGCATATTTTAATTAAGGCTCTTTAAGTGTCATGAAGTTGTAGAGAACATGAGGAGAATGGAGTGGGCTAGAGTTCAACTGAGGATAGTTCAGCAAGCTTTAGATTATCAGGAGAAATAGAAGGGACTTCTAAGAGGGTCAGAAAACAACTCAAACAGTAGTAGGATTCAAGAGTCAGGCTTTCTGGCTAAAAGAAATTCAGACTGGTAAAGCCAATGAGCTGTGGACTATGGTCATTGGTACTAACTAGTGGCTGATCTTAAAAGATGCTTGAATGCAAGAGAGAGGTGTCAGAGATTTAAATTGGGTATTAGTAAACCTGGTATGGGTGGCCAGACTAGCACCAGAGAAGGAAGAACTGGATTGGACATGCAAGGCCAATAGAAAAAATATTCGGGGGGATGAATCAAGTATAAGAAGTGATAGGCTAGAAATAAGTGATGAAAAAAGAATACAAAGAAAAAGTGATTGACATCTCCCACATGGATAAACTAAAAGAATAGAATGACTAGCCCAATGGCAGGCATCTTGGGAAGTAAGTCAGATTGTGGTGATCACAGAGGAGGAAAAAAAAAATCAAAAAACAAATGAGCATCCTGTAGACTTTTGTGGCATGTGTTACAGAAAATTCAGCTTTCCCCAGGGAGAAATTACAAGATTTAGCAGATTAGACCTGTGGAAGTCAATCTTTGCAGTCTTTGTTCTTATTTGAAATAAAAATTGATTTCTACTTGGTCTCTGAAGATTTAGAGACATTGTTTGGTCACACAGTGATCAAAATACTGTTAATTTAGAACAGTTCTATTATAAAGCATGTCATCTCTATCCTTAAACTCTGAAATGAGGACCTGACTATTGCACTTGTGCAGGAAGCTTCTTTGGGATAAGAGAGCCAAGATGGACTGAAACCAGAGTCCTATACATGACCTTCACTCCTCACAGCACTGCTGTCTGAATTCATCCACCCATCTGCAAAGCAATACCTGGGAGACTCTCAAATGAAAACTGGTGCCAGTTAATTCTCTGCCCATATGTGCAGCTCTTGCTTATAACTCAAATCCTGCTGCTCCAGGGATTTGCTGGCTCTTGCAAGTTTGAGTGCTTGGACACTTTATAGACTGCTGATATCTTGGCTGATGGCTCTGACCTGCTAGCGAAAGGCTCCGTAGTGGTCAAGCATTAGGTAGGTAATTAACTCCATGAACCCCATGGGGCACAGGAATGGCTAATAAGCAAGCCGTATAACAAAACCATACTTTACCTCATGGCGCTACACAGGGAGCCTCATTTCAGAGGCAGTTATTGTTAAGAAAGTGATTTCTAGATTAATTAAATTGTTTGATTGCTTTGTAATTAGGTTGGGGAAGGCCCATGTCTTTGCCACAGAGAATCAAGCTGCAAAGCTTTTTAAAGGCATATGCTTTACCCATTATAGATTATTAATGTGCTTTTAATGGGGGCTGTTCATGAAATGATAGTTTCTGATGCCCTGATTTTCTATCAGAATTGAGTAAATTCAAGAATTAATGGCTACAGCCATTTAAAAACTCTTGATGGAACAAAAAGAGTGAGCCCCCATTTAAATCCTTGTTGTTACTACCTGATGATGCCCTTAAATGAGCGGTGATGTTTCAGCTCTCAGCCGTGTGCTGTTTCTGACTGCTCTTCTGGGAAAACCTTTGCAACACATGGCCTCTATTTAAAAACCTCCAGTACTAGATCTTACAGAACCATATCTAGGACCTCCTTGCAAGATGAATGCCAGCAAATAAAGTGGCCACTGGCACACTTATTCAAGAACCTCAAACTGAATGAACTTTGTGAACTAATAGTTCGAGTCACCAGAGAAGTTTACATCAACCCCACTGGAACAAAACAAATGACATGTGAAGAGAGGCAGAGACCTCTTCTCCACTTAGACACCTGTCTCAGAAATTGGCTCCTCTCCAGATATAATTGTGGAATATTAATTAAGCCTGGACAGCTGTTTAGAATCTAAGTAGCCAAAGAAAATCCTTGACTAGCTGTCTCTGGGTAAGCTGTGAAGTGTTCATTGCAAGCCAAAGAAAAATAAGCTTGGGATTTTAAGTAAAAAGAGCACTATGCACAATGGATCAAGGCTCTCCTGTCCTGTGGGCTCTCTGAATATCTTCTGGGTTTCTCTGTGCTGCCTGCCTTGTTGATACTTCCAGAACCAGCACTAATACCATTGCTTGATTCAATACCAGAGGGGAATGACATAGATCCTTTTGAGCTGTTTGTGGTAGGAAACTGCCATCTTTGACAGGGAAGGGGGGATGCTGGTAACATAGAACGACTTTAGTCGTCAGAAATATTGGCAGCAGAGTCAATGGGATTTGCTGAAAAATGGGATTGAGTGCAATGGAGAAGGAAAGAGAGAAAGCAAGGGTGGAGTCTAGTTTAGGACTAAGCAAATGCCTGAATGGTGGCATTGAGTGAGATACGGAAGACTGAGAGAAGATAGGTTTGAGGATAAGAACGGAGGTGGGAGAATTAAGAGCTGTGGTTAGCAGGGGCATCAATGGGTTTTGCCTATAATCCTATATAGTCAGAACGATGAGATCCAGAAGATGGAGACTCAACCCTAAGCCAAGGCAGAATAGTCTGTGAGGCTCCCATTTCTAAAATAATCAGTAAAAAGCAGGATTGGAGGAATGCTTTTGTGCTATAAGGCCCTGACTTCAAACCTCAATACTTCTCTCTGGCAAAAAAAAAAAAAAGGAGAAAAATCTGCATACTTGGATAAACTTTAGGGTTCTACAGAGGCTCCACTTTAAATATATGAAAAGGTACTCCTATCCCACATGATATGCAATTATATATAACACAGTTGCCTTTAGCTGCAGTTTCCAGTTAACATTTATGTTATCTAACATTTAAATCTATAATATAGGTTTTTTGTTATGGTTTAGAGCAAATACTTTTAATACAATTCTCTTTAGTGCCCCTGATTGGTTTCAGACAGACACAAACCAGTCAACAGTGCTACTAAAAAAGATTTGCTAGAAATAATTTCAATACTTTTCAATAATTTCAATGATTCTATCTGTCATCACAAAAAGTAAAAGTGAATGGAATATAATGATACACACATTACACTGAATTTCTGCATTTTTCTCACTAATTTACCATTCTAAATTCAAGTAAAGAATATGTTCTAGTTATAGATATAAACCAATAAAAATTATGTTTTGCTCAGTACCTAAGCAAGCTTCTATTGTTCAGAAAACTAGAAACATTGTTTTTCTCCACTTCAATGAGTATTAACTTCTTTCCATGCACAGAGTTTTGAGTTATCTGCTAGAGTAAATTCAATAAGTGAACATGATGCATACAGCTAAAAATCTACTGATAGATGCAGGAATACATATCACTCACTCTAACCAGACCTCCCAAAACCAATTCTAGATTGTTACATATGTGAAGAATTTTTTCTAAGCCAAAGCCTTTGAGTGTACCAAATTCCTTTTAACAAAACCTCCCAATAATGGTAAGGTGTGAACAACATACCACTTCCTAACAGACTGATAATTGTACTTATAATGTTTTCTAAAGATTGATGGATGAGAGTAAAGAGTGTGAATGAGAGACCAACCAAGAGGTCAATTTCTATGTCACTGACTCTCATAGATGCCCCTTGTCCCCCATTCCTTGAAGCCATTCCTCGGAATGTGTGTCCTGTATTTGAAATGCTGTGGCGCTGACATGAATCCCTTGGAGATGTGTTATAATAGGTTCTTGAGAATGTTTCAGCTTTGCATTGACCCTTCCTTATTACTCTGAATTGATGTCACATCTCAAGGTGATCCTGAATAAAGACTAGAGAATGTCCAGACTGATGGAGAAGGTGGATGTTTAGTTGTTTGCTTTCCTCCCAACCTACTATAATTCATCAGCCAGCTATAGAAAAAGATTACTTTTGCCTTTTGTTTATAGTTACTGAGAAGCATTTGTAAGATCAAGGAAGGGGAGGTAAAAACATTGCCACCAAAATAGGTATTCCTCAGTTTCATGCAATTATGTGAAATGTGATTGGTGCTATTAATTTTAGATAATCAATTACTGCCTGATTTTGCACATGACTACATTAAAGAATGAACAATGTATTCGTGCTATTTTTCTCTACCTTACAGAAAGAGATTTCAATTTCTTAACATAATTAAACACAAAAGACTCCCCATTTTACCTAGAAGAAGAGAATGTTTTCAAGAAATTCATTCCCAGATCATTAGCCTCAACTGCTGAGTAAGTTCAAGTCAAAGCAGAATTAAATAGGATGCTGTATATTGATGTGATTTCCTAAATATAATCTAAAGGAATTCTTTATCACCCACCTTTCCTTTCAGCATCTCTTAGTTAAAAATATAAATATTAAACTAACATGGTCCTACTTAACATATTATAAGTGTTCCTTTAGAATCAGCTATATGGCACTTGTATCACAAAACACAAATATACGTGCAAGGATTTTTTTTTATTTTTGAAACAATTATTTTTCAGTTTCTACATCTAGAAGAATTCAGCTTAGTTTTTAAAAAATCAACAACATTCAATGTGCTAAGAATCTAGTAAATCAGAAATCGGAGTTTCAGTTCTTACACACCATACAGATCTTAGAAATCCCTTGGCTCTGAGAGTCTTCCTCCTCCAATATTTTTCTCAACCTTGACTATATACTAAAATCAACTAGGAATTTTTTTAAATGCTTTAACTAGGGAAAGCACAGAAATGGTGGGACAAAGGGTGGACCAATTCAGCAGTGATGCTCACAAGATACATTGTTGGAAGTGAACTATGCAACTTGGGGGGAAGGTTAGCGGGAAGAAAAAAAACTGGGAGAAAATGACACTGTTCAAAAAGAAATGTACTCATTACCTGACTTATGTAACTATAACCCCTCTGTACATCACCTTCACAATAAAAGAGAAAAAAAAATGCTTTATGTGAGAAGATAGAAATTGAAAGCTGGGATGCAGAAGCAATGCCTGAGAATTTCCTGGTGCAAGGCAAATCATTTTGCAAACCTGCATGTGCCCTTTTGAGCTCTTTCAGCAGAAAAGGGTTGGAATTTCCTCCCACTTTGCAATTCTTTGTAAAATGGAACTTTCCACTTCCTTGTCTCAGGTAGAATAGTAGTTCAATGTCCTTTTTACACACATACTTCCCTTTGACCTCTAAGAAATCTCAAAACAGCAGTAAAACCTTTCCCTATCAACAATGTCAACACTCCAGAATCCCACCTGCCTCATTCACACAGGGTTCACTCCAAGATTCCTGTAGATACCTAAAACCACAAATACTACTGAACTTTCTATATACTACACACACTCACACACTGCTGGACTCTATACTCTATATACTATAAAGTTGTACAGACTACATATATAATATATATACATATATATGTATATGTATATGTACTTTTGCTACTTTCTTCTAAATTCACTCTG
Source organism: Dipodomys merriami (assembly GCF_024711535.1). Classification (NCBI taxonomy): domain Eukaryota; kingdom Metazoa; phylum Chordata; class Mammalia; order Rodentia; family Heteromyidae; genus Dipodomys; species Dipodomys merriami. The sequence goes on along the minus strand of NW_027203382.1, from coordinate 25,326,020 downwards.
TCATACCCACCAGTACTTTAATTTCCACTAAAAGAGATAATATGTGTCATTCCTATGATACTGACATAAGATTATAAAGCTTTTTAAAAGAAAAACTCAGTGAGAAATATATTCATTAACCATAAAATTGTGGATACTTTTTCTATCAACTTTAATCATTTGTTTACTCAAGTCAATTTTCACTATAACCAGTACCTAACAATATATGAATAAAATACAATGACTTTTACATTTGTGCAGTTCATGCTCTGTTCTCTTCCCCCATAGGTAAAGTATCAGTTATTTGGTCCATGAGATACTAAAGCAGTTCAATGTTTTAGGGCGATTAAAATCAGGCATTGGGTCTGAACTCAATACATAATTATCAGAAGCAAAACTAAGGTTCCCTCATTCTAATTATCCTAATCACCCCCCCCTCATAGAAAATACACTTTTATTCACGTAGGGATGTTTCCATTCAATCCCATATTGAAATTCTGTACATGGGCCCCTGTGTTCATGATATTTCCAGTAAGCAACCCTTAAGCAACTGATGCATGAGCACAGGGGGGCTTGGTTTAAAGTACACACAACTGTGAGGTTCTAGAAGCACACATCAACCTTTAGAGAATTACTGTGAAGAAGCCATACTTATTAAATGCATATTGTATCTTTCAAGTATTTTAGGGTATACTCAGGTAGGGAATAAGTTCTGATCACCTTTTTAGAGGATGATAGGGTCTTTAAGGCCATCATTGAATAAAAAAAATTCTAGATACACACAAGATGCACATTCTGGAAGTAGCTCCTAGTTTTCAATCAAGGACACCAGATACACTGTCAGTTCAGAATCTCAAGATCCTAACCTTGACTTCCCATTAAAATGGCCTAGGGAACTCAGAAAAATCCCCAAAGCCCAGGTCTCACCATAAACCAATTAAATCCAAATGGAAAGGGGTGGGGGTAACCATCAGTCATAGTTGAACGCTTCCCTGGTGCATTTAAGTTTCAGAAATACTACTTCAGATTCTGCTTTAAAGAACAGTAGATTTTATACTTTCAGTTGTTCTCTAACCTTACTAGGTATGGCAATCTCTGGGGAGCCTTTAAAAAGATACACACTGATGCCAGGCAAGACCCCGGACGTTTCTGATTTAATTGGTAGGGAACGAGGATCTTTTTTAAAGCTCCATAAGTGGCTTTAGGGAGCACAAGGTTTTAGAACCTACAGCACAGGCTTCTCCCTCTGAAGTGTTCCCACATCACCCTGAGAATCTGTCACTGGGCACCTCCTCGTACTTCTCCATCTGTAGGTCTGGGGTGGAACCCAAGTGTGTATTTCTAACTAGCCGCCTCCAGTTACTGCTGTTTGGGGGACCACTGTGGAAACCACCACACTTGTGGGAGTCATGATGAATCATGGAATGTTTTACTTTAGTTAACGGACAAAATAAATTTCATGTTTTTCAAAAACAATTAGCTTCCCAGTGGAAGAGAGAATTGATGGAGGTAGGGCACGGGAAGAAGAGAATGCATAGAGATATGTCTGGTTTTACATTTCTTGCAAAGCCATGAACACGTGGCTTTGGAAGAGGGGCTATGTAAACTCATTTTAGAGGAAAGTGGGAAGGCTGTATAATAAGACAGGACCTGAGAATTCTCATTCCTATTGGTAGGCAGATGACTGGTGGCTCATACTTGTAATCCTAGCTAATCAGGAGGCTGAGATCTGAGGATCGAGGTTTGAAGCTAGCCTGGGCAGAAAAGTCCCCATGAGACTCTTATCTCCAATTAACCACTCATAAACCAGAAGTGGAACTGTGGCTGAAAGTGGTAGAGTGCGAGCCTTGAGACAGTAACCAGGCCCTGAGAGTTCAAGCCCATGATCGACAAAACAACAACAACAACAAACAATAAACAAATTGGGCACAGGAAAATCACTGGACTTGAGAACACAGATGGATGGAAGACAGACCAACATGTGATCTGGAGAAGTATCCAGACCCGAGATAAAGCTGTGGGGAAACTGAGTACAGTCTATCTGGAAGAGACAGTACATGTCACAAATGACATGTAGATGGTATATGTAACTCAAGGGCTGCCAATAATCAAACTAGACAAGGAAACTAAGAGGGGCCAACAAAAGCAGCCACACAGAAGTCGAGTATTCAGGCTGAGTTATATGTATGTATATGTATAACATATATATAAAACCACACATCCATGTACATATACACACATACACATGTATGTTGTAGATGTATATACATGTGTGTTTAAAGTGTAGGTGTGTCGTGTGTATGTTTAATAATACACATACGTGTCACTGAATTTGGCCTCTGGGAGATGATGGAGGATCTCCTACAGTGTAGTACTAGCCAAGAATGTTGTGAAACTCACATGCTCTCTCTCAATTCATCTTGGGCAATGTTAGACCTGAGCTAATTCCCCAGGGATGAACCAATCAGCATGAACTGCTGCTGATTGGTATGTTTTACCAAGATATATAATAAACATAATAAGTAACAACATGTACATTTGGTTATTAATTAAACTATGATTTTGAAAATAAGAAATTTCAAATGTTGTAACCGTTAATAACTTCATAGTATGAGTTGAAAACCCATTATTAAAAATGTGCTATCAGATGGAAAATGGGTGAGACAATTCCCAAGTGGCTGGCGTTAACATTTTATGATACCAAGTTACTGCAAAACTAATGTTCAACCTTTTTCCTGTTGGTTAGAGGATATGTGAATCTAGATTTCCAACAGACCAATTTTACAAAGGCGGTTCAAGGTTTTTTTTTATTAACCTAAATTAATGTATATATTAATATGGTTCAGTGTGATATACTGGTTCACACATACAGCAGGCACTAAGGCTGTTTTTAATTAACTTTTAAAGAAAACAAAAATTAAAGACAAAGCTCTGTTAGTTTTGTAATGCTTTCCAAAAGTAGTTCACTCAGGTTTTTGTTTTTTTTTAAAAGGACATTTTTGTTCCATCAGTAGATGTCATAAAAACACTCCTACATTATCTGAGGCTCCATGCTATATCCAGCCGGATGCATGTTTCTGGGGGATGTTGGGTTCATCACTACCCAGGGGCTGACTAAGGAGAAATTGAATTGAAAGGATACTAGTCCCATTGCCACTGATACTGGCAAATGCTACACATAAAACTGCTTAACTGCTTTAAACTGCAGGCAGATGGTGAGAGTCGAAGCAATGTGCACATGGGATTTTTTAGCTGAAACACTTAAAATCCATAGAAAAGGAATTGCTAACTTGAAAAATAATGGGTCTTTTTGTTGTTGTTGTTGTTTTGTATGAGTCCTGGGGTTTGTACTTAGGGCCTGGGCATTGTCTCTGAGCTTTTATACTCAAGGCTAGTGCTCTGCTACTTGAGCCACAGTTCAACTTCTGAAGGCCTTTCTTGCCCAGGGCTGGCTTTGAACTGCAAACTTCAAATCTCACCTTCCTGAGTTGCTAGAATTATAGGCATGATCTCCTGGTTCCTAGCAAAAAAAATAAAAATAAAAATAAATAATGTTTTACAACCTTATTCCAAAGATAACATATAATCACAGTAGTAGATGTGAAAAATATATTTCATTACAAAAATAAAATGCTAATGTTACTGTGGTAGTGTTTCTTTAGCCTGATAGTGTGCACATGTACTTGCAAATATTTTTAAGTCAAATCACAAAGCGTATTTGATTTTGTGTGCTGCTTTTAAATTTTTTAATGTTTTGGCAGCACTGGGGTATGAACTTAGGGTCTCGAGTTTGCTTGCATTCATGCTCTGTACTTAAGTCCTGCTTCTGGCTGGTAAATATTTTGGAAATCCATTTCCAAGTCTCCAGGACTGTTCTTCCTAGGCTGGGTTTCAACCATCATCTTCCAGATCTCCTAAGTAGTTAAGATTACAGGCATGAGCCACATGTTGCTGGCTGTATTCTGCTCTTTAATGTTAGATTGTAACTATAATTTTCCTATACCTTAAGCAATTTTCAAAAACAATGATTTTTAAATTAAATTTATTTTTTGGTTCTGGGGATTGAAGAGAGGAATTTCTGCATGCTTTTCCTTCCTTCCTTTTTTCCTTCCATCCTTTTTTCCTTCCTTCCTTCCTTCCTTCCTTCCTTTCTTTCCTTTTTTCCTTCCTTCCTTTTCTTTCTCTTTCTTTCTTTCTTTCTTTCTTTCTTTCTTTCTTTCTTTCTTTCTTTCTTTCTTTCTTTCTTTCTTTCTTTCTTTTCTTTCTTTCTTTCTTTCTTTCTTGTCCAGGATCTTTCTCTCTTTCTTTCTTTTCTTTCTTTCTTTCTTGTCCAGGATCAGGACTTGAACTAGGTACTTGACACTTAACACTCATTGGCTAGTGCTCTTCCAACTGAGCCATATGTCCAACCCAAGAATATATGTATGCTAAACAGATGTTCTACTTCTGATACATCTCTACCTACACACACAATGTGATCATTTTTAATGGCCACCAAGTATCCCATTATACAGATAGGTACAATTTGCCTAATACTGGCACAGCAACAAAACAAACTCTTAAAGTCAGATGACTGTATTTAGGACAAAGTTTGGTTTGTTATCATAATTTATGTTCATATAAATTATGTTATATAGTATAATTTTGTCATTATTATTTTTCAGACAGGGTCTTACTATGTGGTCCAGCAGGCTGACCTCAAACTCATAAACCTCTTATTTCAGCCTCCTGAATACTGGAATTACAGGTATGCACCACCATGTCCAAGCTTATTAATAGCACTTTTGATCATTACTTTGTTCTACTGATCTGGTTCCCTGCCAACAAGGGTATATTATTACAAATTAATAAATGAGCACTCAAATTATCTGATAGGACATGTCGAACACCTGAAAATGTACATTCTCAAATCCAATTGAGAAAGGTAATACTGCTGGATCTGTCTGGCTAGCTCACAAAGCAGCTTTCTTGTGGCAAGAAGTGCCTGCCAGCCCTTTTGGTTGTTGGCCCAGGTATTAAGTGACTAATACTGGGAATTCAGTGTAAGAAGGGAGAACCCATTTCTGTCTCCGGCCTTTCAGGATGTTGTATTGTTTGTGATGTCTAGCCATCAGTTACCAGCCAACTCAGGATTTTGCAACATAAGACTTGTTACATAGGAAATAAAGGCAGTTCCTACTAAAGACATGGTCAGGCATTGGCTTAGTTATGCTCTCCATTGTTAACTCTACTGTGGGTGGCAACAGGCTTTTACAGATATTTTAAGGAAAAGTATGACTAGCTATCAAACACACAATTCATGGGGCAACATGAGACTCTGAAGCATGTTCATGTCAGTAACTTAAATTTAAATAATACACTTTCTACTCTACTAGGAAAACAGCTTTAGGAAATAAAATGGCAAGTAAGATTCTGGTGAGACAGACAAACAACTCAGCAGAAAAATGGGTAAGGTCCCATTTACCAGAAGAAATAAATGACTGTCCTTACATCAATAGTAAGAGCAGGAGGGACAAAATAAAACAAAGCAGATCCATACTGTTTGTGTGAAAGATGTTGTCAAGAATGTGTACATTTCTCTATGTCAAAAGTCTGTCTGAGGGGCTGGGAAGGTGGCTCAGTGATAGAGCGCTTGCCTTGTATGCATGAGGCCCTGGGTTCGATTCCTCAGCACCACATAAGCAGAAAAAGCTGGAAGTGGTGCTATGGCTTAAGTGGTAGAGTGCTAACTCTTGAGCTGAAGAGCTGAGGGACAGCGCCCAGGCTCAGAGTTTAGGCCCCAGAACCAACAACAACAAAAAGTCTGAGTTGGTGCTGGTGGCTCCTGCCTATAAGCCTAGCTACTCAGGAGGCTGAGAGCTGAGGATCATGGTAGGATGGCAGTTGTAAGGCAGCCAGGTTAGGAAAGTTTGTGAGACGCTTATCTCCAGTTAACCATCAGAAAAGCAGAAGTGGAGCTGTGACTCAAAGTGGTAGAGTGCAAGCCTTGAGGGACAAAGCTCAGGGACAGTGCCCCGGCTCTGAGTTTAAGCCCCATGACTGACAAAATACAACAAAACAAAACAGTCTGTCTGGGAATGGCAATCATCAACAAGCAAACTACAAATACTGGTGAGACTGTAGGAGATAAGGGAACCCTCATATATTGTTAGTGGAAATGTAAACCAGTGCAACCACTATGGAAATAGGTATGAAATCAGTCTTCAAAAGACTGAAAATAGAGGACCTATGATATCACCTTATTATTCCTGGGCATATGTGCTAAGGAGAATAAATCAGTATGTAAGAAATACTAATACCTGTATACCCATGTTTATGACAGATCTTTTCACAATCACCAAGCTGCAAAACTAGCTGAGACTAGCCAAGATACTCAAAAGTCAATGATTGGATAAAGAAAATATGATACATGCATGTGTACATATGAGCACGCACATGCACACACAGCGTCACAGTATCCATCTACGTAATTATGACAGTGAATCCTCCTATTTTAATGTAAGGTAATTCAAAACTAAAATAAAATTTAAAGCCTCCTTTGGATCTCCAAATAATTTTTATTTCATGTTTATGTTTGAAAAATGAAAACTGCCCAAATAAAATGACTATTGATAAGCTTAAGAGTCATATTTCCGACCTAAACAATAATACAAAAGTATGAAATGTTAACCAATTCACCTATCTTTTTACTTTCAATTTGAAGGATGCTCGAATATGCCCATTTCTCTATCCAAATACGTCATCTCATAAGGGAGCAGATGTTTTACAAATTAAGAAACTTACTTCTTCATTTCCTTTATTTGATCTATTTATGATGATTTATACCTGTAAATACTGAAATAGGGCATTTCACCTCCCCCAAATTTCAGAACTAAATCCATTCATTCAATGACTGGTAAGTAACTCAAAAGACTGGAAAGTTCCAGAACATTTTCACATGTGCCCCCCACCCCCAAGCTTTTAGGCCTAATATTCCAGCAATGTCATTGCCACAAACTGAGATATATCAGGAGATAGATAAATCAGGAGATAGATGGTTTTCAAAGTGCCTAGGTGGTACGGGCAAAAGGAAATTCTCTTTTTCCATCAAAACTTCTTCTAGACACCCATTTTCAGATGTAAATGGAGTGAAGAGAAAAAGAGCCCATATCCAAAACAAGTTAGTGAGTCCTTCAACTATGCTCTACTGTGGCACAATTTGTCACAGACTCTGACATTTTCCAATAAAGGCTACAAGATTAGTATAAATGAATCTTGAAAATATGGGGTAAAAAATACCCTTAAAAAATAGAAACTTCGCTGGCTGTCAGTGGCTCATGCCTGTAATCCTAGCTACTCAGAAGACTGAGATCTGAGGATCATGGTTCAAAGTCAGCCCGGGGAAGGAAAGTCCGTGAAACTCTTGTCTCCAATAAACCACCAAAACACCAAGTGGTGCTGTAGCTCAAGTGGTAGAGCACTAGCCTTGAGCTGAAGAGCTGAGGGGCGGTGCTCAGGTCCAGAGTTCAAGCCCCATGACCAACACAAAAAAAAAAAAAAGAAAAGAAAAGAAAAAAAAAGAAAAAGAAACATGTATTCTTGCCAAAGAATACATAATTTTTAGAAATGTGTCTACAATCTAGTCTCCTCCTTTAACAGAAAAAGAAATTGAGGCCAGGTGGAGATAGAGTTGTCCAAAATAATATTTGTTACTGGATCCAATTAAGTCTTCAGGAAAAAGGCGGGGGGCCAGTGGCTCATACCTGTAATCCTAGCTACTCAGGATCTGAGGATCTGAGGATCTCAGTTGAAAGCCAGCCCAGGCAGGAAAGTCTGTGAAACTCTTACTGCAATAAACCACCAGAAAAGCAGAAGTGGCACTGTAGCTCAAGTGGTAGAGTGCTAGCCTTGAGCTGAAGAGGTGAGAGACAGCGTTCAGGCCCAGAGTTCAAGCCCCATGACCGATAAAAAAAAAAAAAAGTCTTCAGGAAAATAACCATGAAATAAAATTTCCATGCATCTAAGGGGGAAAATATGAGCATAGTTCTCCTCATATTTAAATGCTAGACTTCCTGTTTGCTAACATCTAATACCTTAGTAGATGAAGCACAAGGAATGTTCATGATTTACAAAAATTGTTAGGTATCCTACATCATTAACTTGCCACCAATGCCAGAGATGTTGGCAGGAGAGTCTGTAGGAGAAAGGTTAGAAGATTCCTGGCTTTTGTTAACATGGATAGGATACTGTTTCTCAGAGGTACCATGTCTGAACCATCCTTGACTTCCTTTAATCATGTAGTGTCCTATCATCTTAGAGTTACTCTGCTTATCTCCTGGCTACTCTTTTAGATCCCACAGCAAAAGAGTTAATTCTTAAAATAAAACACTCAGAAACCTGGCACTGGTAACTCATACCTGTAATCGTAGCTGCTAAGGAGGCTGAGATAGGAAGACTGGTATTCAAAGCCAGCCCAGGCAATAAACTCTGTGAGACTCTTATCTCTAATTAACCACCAAAATCCAAAAGTGGATCTGTGGCTCAAATGGTAGAGTGCTAGCCTTGAAAACAAAAGCTGAGGGACAGTGCCAAGGCTCTGAGTTGAATCACAGGAGATACACACACACACACACACACACACACACACACACACACACACACACACACACACACACACACACACACACACCACACAGGGGTTTTCTTTATCCTTAAATCATATCATAAATGATAAATATAACAAAGATGCCTCTAAACATGTGTATTTCTTTTTGGAAAAGTGAAATCTGCTCATTATGAATCTACTTGCAGTGGAAAAATCCAAATGCTTTCATAGAATCAGACAGAAGAAATATAATGAGACAGAGTGAATCAAGGCTCATGGGTAGGGTGGAGATTTCCCAGACCCTCCCTGATCCTTCCAGAATGTATCTTCCAGGGCCAGCTTCCAGGCCCTTGCTAGGAGTTGAAAAGGCAAAGCGCTGGGGAGCAGAATTCAGAGCTGGGCTCCAGCATTAATGAACTGTGGAACTCAGAACATTTGTTGCATGGTCATCAGACGTGTGTGTGTGTGTGTGTGTGTGTGTGTGTGTGTGTGTGTGTGTGTTTGTACACGCACCCATGCACACATGTGCACGTGTCCGTGTCTGTCTGTCTGTCTGTATACCAAATGTTTAACTCAAACAGAAGATTACTCTGAGTAATGTGTTAGGTTAAGTGTCCCTGGCTGAAGTAAAGGTGAGGAAGGGAGATGTGGCCCCACTCCCAGATCACCCTTCCTAGTTCTTATCATCCAATTCCAATACACCAAAAGGTAACACTACTATCATTGATTTCCCAAATGATATCTAAACCAGAACAAGCACACAGGCTAAGGGAAATGAGCAAACCCATAGAGACTGCTTGCTGATAGTCAGCAGCCCTCATGTGACTCCAATATGTCTGCATCCTGATTTGCTTTGTATCTGCACACCCTACTGTTTGTAAGTCATGAATTCAAGTTGGTTGTAATAATGCTTAGGATGTTTCTTAAAACCACAGACAAGTACACTTTAAATAATGCGAATGCCTTCATATTGAAACAATTACACGGAGTTACAAGGGCAAGTTTTATGATTTCCAATTGGTAAGTGAAGAGGACCCATTTGATAATGTACTCATAGATCCCCAAAGTGACACACCCAGACCAGAATTGCTGCTGAGTGAAAGGACTGGGTGAAAACCTGGATCTACTGTACATACCACTTAGCCCTTTATCAGTGGTCAGTGGTGTTGCAAGAGGGTTTTAGGTAGCAAGGATCCTGACTACATAGTAGCTGGTGGGGAGGAATTCCTACCATAGAGTCTAGTCCTTAGGGACTGAGGGAAAGCAGTATGAACAGCTCTATAGCCTCCTGTACTAAATAGTTCCTATTTCATTTACCTTAACACCACTAGGTCACCATGATGTCACTGGGTACAAAGTTCCTGGAAGTTTAATACAACCAGCTATTGTCTGGACTTGAAAGAACATATTGAGATGTACTTAGATAAGTGTTGAGTTATTTTAGTGCCTACACCACAAATTCTTGATGCTTATAAAATGTCATTTGCAGCAAGCATTTGAGAGCATTTCCTGTCAATATAATCTCTGGCTTCTAGGGCCTCAAAAAATAGACTATAATAACACACATACACAAATATAATGATATAAGTTCAAGGCAGTATGAGGTTAGCATGTTAAACAATAGGTTCCTAGATTAAGCTAAGAAAGTAATTAGAGTGTATCACAAAGATTTATTTGTGTGTTGTCTAAAATCTAAGGAGTTAGAAGATGAAAAGGGTTAAAAGGTACTATGGAGGGAGAAAATTTGAAGAACATCATATACAAAAGTAATTATTACAAGGAAATCCCTCTCTACGATTGATTTATGCTAATAAAAATAAAAAATTTGTGTGTTGTTGCATTTGCCATAACAATACATATATGAACAAAAAAATCTGTTGTTGATTTTTGTAATGCTAGTAATTTAGCCTAGGGCCTTATTCATGTCAGGCAATTGCTTGACCACTAAGCTACATTCTCAGTCCTAAGAACAAAAACTGAAACCAGCTAATATATTCACCAGGGGAAGGAAGTTACAGAACATTCATTAAATGGATATTAAAATGAAATGATATATGGAAATACTCAAACTATCATACCAAAAGAAAAACCATCTAGACACAAAACTTTATCAATGAGTCCACCATACATGTGTGTATATAAATATTTATATATACAATGACATGCATACCTAAATTTTATGTAATAAATAAAAGTATAGAAAATATATCTTTTTAGATTTATAGCCAATGTTAAGTAGCTATTCCAATGGTAGAGTGGGCTAATGATGATTTTCACCTTCTTCATGGATATATTTAGTAAATTTTTGACAATGTTTATAGACTTTATAAATGGAAAAAATGTTTTTAAAAACAGATTTTATGGGCTGGGAGTGTGGCTTAGTGATAGTGTGTTTGCCTAGCATCCACGAATCCCTGGGTTCAATTTCTTAGTACCATATAAACAGAAAAAGCAAGAAATGGCGTGTGGCTCAAGTGGTAGTGAGCTAGCCTTGAGCACAGAGAGGCTCAGAGACAGATCCCAGGCCCTGAGTTCAAACCCCAGGCCTGGCCAAAACAAAAAATAAAACTAGACTAAAAACAGGTTTTATAATCCTAGTTACTCAGGACGTTGAAATCTAAGGAGCTTGGTTTAAAGCCAGCTGGACAGAAAACTTCATGAGACTCTCATCTCTAGTTAACCAGCAAAAACCCAGAAGTAGAGGTATGGATTAAATGGTAGCAAAAGGGCTAAGGGCCAGTGCCTATACTCTTGAGTTCAAGCCCCAGGATCAGTTTTTACTAAGAAGAAAAAAAAGGAAGAAGATCCAAGATGAAGGATAAAAAACACACATATTTTTAAAACACCTAAAATGTTTCAATTTTTTGGTAACAACTCTTCTAAAATTATACTGCTTTCCTTATTTAAGCCTTTCTAAATTTTCTCCCCCAGGTCTAGAAAAGCCAAAGCTTATTCCCTTCTCTTACATAGGTATGTTTAGGGTTCCTCTCCCCCAAGCTTGAGCTGTAAACTCAGATAGCTACCACCAGTGTGGATAGACACCCTTGTATTTCATTACAAGCTCTCTAATTACCTACTGTTCTCCTCATATAAAAGCTTAGACCTTGAAAAGCCTGCAATTTGGATGGCTTCAGTAGGGAAGTAGTCACATGATGCTGCAGTAAACATACAAATCTTTATTAAAGCATCATTAAAGCTGAAATTACAATCATGCCAGTGTGAGTGAGTTCAAAGACAGAGATGGCATTGCTGTACATAATATTTCAATATGCTAGAAAGGGAAAATGCTTTTAAGCTTATGTTCTTGAATTTAAAATGCAGACCTATTAATCATCCATTTTATAGGCTGACCAATGAGAGTACAGCTGCTTTGGTAATGTTGAGTGTCTTGCCTTCTGGCAAAGACAGCTGTCCAGGTCTCAAGTTAATGCAGCCCTTCCTCAAGTCCTTTCATCTCTGGAACAGTTATATTGACTGTGAAACAAATACACTTCTTCAAAAAGCTAAGGGCTTGAGGAAGACAATGTGCCCTTACACATAGCTGAGGATTTTTGACCTCTGGGATAATTTAGGAATCAGCTGATGAGGAGTGAGCTAGAACCACCATGGGAAAAGAAGAGTTGAAGCCACAGGAAGCTATTGTGGCATAGAGTGGAAATTTATTGTACTTTAGAACAAATGCAACTCTAGAAAAGAGTGCAGAATCCCAGGTTCTGACAAGTAAATCAGAAAGGTCTATTCTTTACTCATTTTAATACCTAAGTATTTAATATACTAAGGATTTAATATACTACTTCAGTCATGCATATATACTTAAAACAATGAAACATGCAATTAAACATCAACAAGATATTAATCTAAAAAGTCTAATCCAATTGCAGTCAGAGTTGGTAAACCAATGATTTTAATTTCATTATAATATTGTATAAAATTTGAAATTGAAACAATTCTCTCTTGATAACTTTAAAGAAAATTGACCATTTCTCATTGAAATTTTTAAGGATCTTTTAAGTAACTTTAAGAATGCCCAGGAGCCAGGCGCTGGTAAGGCTCACACCTGTAATCCTAGGTACTCAGGAGGCTGAGAGCTGAGGATTGAGGTTCAAACCCAGCCTGGGCAGAAAAGACTCTTATCTCCAATAAGCCACCAGAAAACTGGAAGTAGTGCTGTGGCTCAAGTGGTAGAGTACTAATCTTGAGCTGAAGAGCTGAGGGACAGCACCCAGGCCCAGATTTCAAGCCCCACCACCACTACCACCACCACCACCAACAACAACAACAAAAGAATGTCCACTTAGTGTCAAGACAACTTCAGTTTTCCTAAATTAAGTGTGTTTCCTATTTGGCTGCTCGTTGAGGGTGGGAGGTTGTAAATGGGTGGGACCTGGATGGCTAAATTATTAAGTCTTTGAAAAGCAATAGAAGACCCCCTCTCCACTTTTAGCATTGGTGAAACATTAGATTGTTAACAAGGGAAAGAAGAGATTTGCTACAACTACTTGCAAAACAAAGTAACTGAGAAACAGTGCTATGTCATTCCACGTTTAAGAGGGTTCATTTTCTTGGGCAAAAGCAAATCTTGGCTTACAGTAGGGCGTATACTGCCTCATTGACCCTGAGAGTTCAAAGAAACTTTAGGTATTTCTGGGTAAATAATCATTTATTTCAGCGGAAGTGCCTGATGGGCCAGGTGACTTTGTGATAAAACTTTCCTTTCTTCCTTTCTGGGAGCCCTGCCTTCTTGTGGATGCTATGACACTCCAATTCCTCTGTCCCTCCTCCCTCTGTGGTTGCTGCTTCTTAGACTCCTGATGGCCCTTTGGCCTCTTAAGACCTCAACATTGTAACACTGCAGGCTCTATCTTCTCTCTTCAATGAGTGTTTGCCCTCTTAAAGTTTAAAACCACAGCAATGAGTGAATGACTTCCAAAGCCATACAAACAACACGGACTCTGCCTCTCAGAGTAACACTGCCTACTTCTGTCCCTTACATGTCTCCTGAGCCTTTTATGCCCATAAGGCAGCAAAGTGAACTCACACACATTGCTTCAGCTTTGTTTTTCTTGCCTCTCCTCTCACGGGAAACACTCTCTATATACTTGAATCTTCCCTACAGGACAGCTGGAAGTCACCTTTGATCAACTTCCTCTCTCTTCACATTCAATCTTTATTGAGCAGTGGTGATTTTAAATTGAAAAGTACATAATTGAGACCCAATTGGTGCTTCAACAACTAATTCTAAAGAAGAGCCACAGTATGCATGTACGAGCACACACACACATACACACACACACACACACACACACACACACACACACAGACTGCAAAATTATAATTTTAAAAAACCAGCAACAATCAAACAGAAAGAGGTATAATAGATAGATAGATAGATAGATAGACAGATAGATAGATAGATAGAATATATTAAACTCGGATAGCCTTAATTTGTAATTAGGATAATAAGTTAAAGATCCTTCTAGTTAAATTTTCCCTATACTAAGGGGACTAGGAAAGATAAACAGTCATTAAATTAATATTAGGAATAGATTACATGTGAACATTACAGTCCCTTGAAAGGACCCAAATGACAAATGTAGGTCACAGGGCAGGTGAATCTCCATAAAGGATTTAACAATGAATAATGATGTTGGTGTACACAGCTGATTAGTACTTTAATACCAAGCAATACAAAACAACTAAGAAAACACACTGACTGACGTCAGTTCGATTTTATCATTCTTTCCTTAAGCAGGAAGGACAAGATGTGTCATTGCTTCCGCCAACAACTGGTAATTACATAAAGGCTAGGATTTGAAGAAAAAAAATTCTGTGAGAACAGCAGGGAGTAGAAAGGTGGTTTTCTCCCATAATGCAGAGAAAATGATGTTTGAAATGACAGAAGAGTTATATCGTGAAATGATGCAGCTTTAACACACAAACTCAATTAAGAAGTGTGGTCTGGGAGACCATGTCAGACAGTTACGTGAATCCAAGGTCATGCTCTCCTGAAGATTAACTAAAGGGGAAAAAAGCTGGATGAAGCCATGGGATATGCTTCTTTTTTTCACCAATACAAAATGAAACTTGATGGAAAAGATCTTAAGGTGCACTAGATGGAAGACAGATTTTACATGCCTAAGTTTATTTTGTTGAGCTCAACTTATGATGAGGAAAAAACAATGACAGTGGGTGTTCATGTCAGAGATCTTTCTGAAGCAAATTAATTACAAATCATTTTCCACATTTTATTAATACAGAAATTAGACAGTGTGATGGGTTTCACTGTCATAGTTCTAGGCATGTAGATATTTTGCTTATATTTGACCCTTCTATTGATCTTTCCTATTCCTCTCTCCCCTACCTTACTTTTTCAGCTTTCTTACAGTTTTTTAAGTAGAGCTGATTATATCCTTTACATACATGCATGTAATGTACTTTGATCATATTCTTTTCCCTTTGTCTTCTCTTTTCCCCCTCTCAAAGTGATTATATATATCATCCATCAAGAAACTTAATTCCTACCAAGGCCAGCAAACAATTTGCTGTTACACTGTGGACACAAAATCTTGCATTGTCCTATTCCCCAAATATAAAGAAGCAAATGTCTTGTGCTAGCATTATCTGTACAGAGAGAGAGAGAGAGAGAGAGAGAGAGAGAGAGAGAGAGAGAGAGAGAGAGAGAGAGAGAGAGAGAGAGAGAGAGAGAGAGTTTGTGTGTATGCAAAAACTTGGGCTTTAACTTAAGGCCTGGACATTGTCCCTTGGTCTTTTTCCTCAAGGCTAGCATGCTACCACAGATCCACTTCTAGATTTTTGCTAGAGTGGTCTCCCAGACTTTCCTACCCAGGCTGGCTTCAAACTCAATCCTCAAATCTTAGCCTCCCAATTAGCTTAGGATTATTGGTGTGAACTTTCTGTATCTGGTAACATTTTAAACAAAGGTCTAGAAAGCAAATTCAAACTTTTTTTCAAGCATGGGAAATGTACTGCTAGGCTTTTGAATGAAAGTTACAACTAAATACAACAGGAGAACTAATATACCCAGGGCTTTGCCCTAGTCTCTACTAATCGAAGGAGAAACTTCTACTAGGACTTTAAAATCATTCATCTTTACTGACTAAGTTGTTCTTAGCCCATCTGAAGTTCTTAAGCCTCACTTTCTCTCTGTATTCTGCATGGGCACCAATATCTGGTAGAATGCTATGTGTATAATCACTCTAGAAGGCCGGAGAGATGTGAGGAACTATGACTATCTGCTTGCCTTCTAGTCTCTCTTCCCTCATTGCCTGAAAACTTTAGGAATCAGAAAACTTGTTGTTTTAAGATGGTTCTGAGGACTGAACAGGAATCTTTTTGCATGCTAAGCAAGCAATCAACCACTGAGTTGCACACCCAGGTCAAAACACTTCTTTTTCACAAAAATGTTCTCAGTGCTTGGGAAAACTATCACCCTACACTGACCTTCTGAGATTAGGAGAAAAAGAACTGAGTCACTGACTATCAAGCATGAAGAGGGAGGGAAGGCAATGAAGTGAGAACAGGATATTCTTAGAGCAAGCCTAGCCCTGTTAAAAAACGAAAACCACAACCAGGTACAACAACAAAAATGAAGGAAATCAGAAGGAAAATGTTAGATAGGCCTGACTAAAATATTGGAAAACCAGGTACCCATGACTCATGCTTGAATACTAACTACTCAGGGGGCTGAGATTGGAGGATCACAATATGAAGCCAGTCCAGGCAGAAAAGTTCGTAAGACTCCATAAAAATTAACCAGCAATGCCTCCTGCATAGCTCAAGTGGTAAAGCACTTACCTCTCAAGCACAAGTGCCTGACTTCAAAACCCAGTATCAAAAATTAAAGGAAAAGAAAAGGACTAACTAGTAAAAGGCACCACTAAAAAAGGCAAAGTGCAGATTGAGGAAGAATATTGATGAGATTATAAAAGATTAATACTGATATCTCATTTCTTACAAATAAGTAAAAATTACACCAAAGAGTCATGGGTGAAAATATAAAGGAGATACACAGTTAATGAATATGAAAAAATGTAAACTCTTTGAGTAGTAAAATATGTCTTACAAATACTGAGATACCGTTCTTGACTTACACTGATACAATCTATAAGATTTGATTGTGGTTCTAGGTTAGGCCAGACAACATTAGCAAGACCACACTTTCTCTCTCTCTCTCTCTCTCTCTCTCTCTCTCTCTCTCTCTCTCTCTCTCTCTCATATATGCAATCAATACACACATATACATATATTCAGTATATATTGATTGTTTAAAGGGGTTTCCTTATATTTCAATGCAAGTATATAATGTACCTTAACCAAATTCACTCCTTTCTAAAATGCAAGACCCTAAGTGAAAAATAACACATACATCAAACAAAAGAAAGAAAGAAAGAGAGAGAGAAAGGAAGAAAGAAAGAAAGAAAGAAAGAAAGAAAGATGCAAAAACAACAGAAAGAAAGAAAGAAAGGAAGGCAGTCAGGGAGGAAAGGAAGGAAGGAAGGAAGGGAGGGAGGAAGGGAGGGAGGGAGGGAGGGAGGAAGGGAGGGAGGGAAAAAATGAGCTAGAGCTGTGCATCAAGTGGCAGAACACCTGCCTAGTAAGCATAATATCCTAAGTTCAAACCCAGGTACTAACCTCTACTGAGCAAGGAAGATAAATTCAGAGAGAGAGAGAGAGAGAGAGAGAGAGAGAGAGAAAGATTGAGTGACAGTGAGCTCTTTAAAAGAGTTTACTTTGGCTAGTGCAAAGAGGACAAGACAGGTCTGAAGTGTATGCCATGGCTGGCTAAATGATGGCAGGCAACCTTTGGAAGCTAAAAGCAGCCCTGAGTGACAGTCAGGGGGAAATCAAGACCTCAGTCCTACAAAGGCAACAATTTGAATCTATCTACAATCTGCATAAGCTCAGAAGTGGACAATTTCCCAGCTACCAAAGAAGAGCTCCACTCAATCTACACATTGATCCTGAACTTAATAGCTCTTGAGCAAAGAACTCAGGCATGCCTGCCCAGAATTTCTGCTCCACAAAGCTAGAAGATTAATAAATGCATCTGCTTGAAGCCATTACATTTTTTGGTAATGTGTTTCATAGCAACAAGAAAACTCTGCAAATATTTTGTTTTCTTTTGGATTTATTTTTAGAGCCTTATTTTCCATTATAAAAGCTCTATATGCTAACTTTCCTACCTTTCTATTTTCTCCTGTGAGTAAACAGCCCTTCCCCCTTTCTCTTTGCACAAAGTCCCAATGCACATCCACAAATACATAAGTATATGCTGTGTGTGCACACTCCACAACTCATGTGCCCATACATACATATACACAACACACACATGAAATTACTCCATGTACCTTTTCACTGTTTCTTTGGGTATCTTCTCAACACGATTACACAAAAGCCCACCATTTTCTTTATAACCATGCAGTGATGAATTAGATGCCATTATTTATTTAACCAGTTCACAACTGAAAGGCAAGTTACAAAATACACTAATAACAGTTTTAATATTATTTTATTGTTATTATTATATTTACTAGTTTCAATATTACCTTTATAATTTCCTTTTATTTTATGAAAATATCTGTAAGAAATTCTCCTCTATACATGTCCTGGGCCAAAGGGTAAACAGATTTGAATTTTCCCTTTTCTCCTCCTTCTTTCCCTCCTTCCTTCCTTCCTTCCTTCCTTCCTTCCTTCTTTCCTTCCTTCCTTCCTTCCTTCCTTCCTTCCTTCCTTCCTTCCTTCCTTCCTTCCTTCCTTCCGTGTGTGTGTGTGTGTGTGTGTGTGTGTGTGTGTGTGTGTGTGTGTGAGAACATTCCAGAACTAGGGCTTAAACTCAAGGCTTGGATGCTGTCTGTCCCTTAGCTTTTTGGCTCAAGATTATCACTCCACTACTTCATCAGCAGCTCCACTTCTGCTTTTTTGGTGGGTAAATGGAGATAAGAGTCTCACAGAGTTTTTCTGCTCAGACTTACTTTGAATCATGAGCCTGAGATCTCAGCCTCCTGATTAGCTAGTGTGAGCCACTGGTGCCTCTTAACACATTTGAACTTTTAACCAACATGGTAAACCACTATGGTTTATCATGGGCTATCTTGATTTTCACCAACACTTATGTCCTGTAGAAGTCCAGCTTTCCTCGTGTCCTTGCTATTATAGGTTTTATAGGTAAATAATGCCAGTGCACTTTCCTGGCTCATATTTCCCTTAGAATTGCAGTGAAGCAGCATTTTGTATGCTTTTGTTGGCCATTTTTGCTATGACATGCTATTGAAACCTTTTCCTCACCTTTCTATTAGTCCATCTACTATTTCACATCAATTTACTCAAGGTCTTTGTGCTTTTGGACAATCTGATAGGCATAAAACTATTTTTCACACTTTGATTTATTTTATAGAAACTTTCATTTTAGGAGAAAGTCGGGAGTCTTCTCTTGAAATTTCTGGATTATATTTCATGCTTAGAATATTCCTGGAACTAGGATCCTGTGGATGTTTTCTGTCTTTCTTTGTTGAATGGAACCGTCTTGTTGACTGTTTTATTAGCAGTTTCTCACAACCACCATTTCGTATGTGAAGACATGCTTCAGAACACCATGCCAACAGCCTCCCAGCTCTCCTGACACACCTACACAAATAATGAATGTGCTGTCTCTACTTGGGCCGGGATGTGTGGAGACTCATGCCAGTGAAGAGTGGCAGGGTGTGAATATCCTTCCCTATGGAAAAGAGAAAAGTAAGCTATCTTCTGGGTATATTTGTGGCAAGAGATGGTGGGTTTTCTTTGTGTTATTTTCATGGAAATAGCTAGGAATTCTCACCTGATCCTCTGCACCTAACACAGGATAGGAAACATGGTGACAGGACGGAGGGAAGAGGTAAAGGTTCAGCAAATAACATGGTATGGCAGATTACTCAGACATGAAGACGGGCCTATCATTTAATAGCCTCATATTGAATTAACATTTTCTTTTTTCCACACAGAAATATGAATCTACTAGTTAGTAAATGATGAACACCACTTCTTACATATAAAAAAAATCTGAGAGAATTCTAAATGCTGTAGCAGGAAAATCACAATTTAGAACGTTAGAGGCTACCATGGGCTACACCACCCACTCTCTCAAAAAAAACAAAAAACAAAAAAACCATGTATAGACTGAAAAATAGGTTTCATCCTGACCATTCCTTTGATTAGTTCTAAAATTAATGTTGAAGGGAAAAGAATTCATGCTAAGACTAGGTAGAGAAGAGATAAATAATTTAAAGGATCATTAAAGTCTTAACCACATTTTTCTTCCTTGTTCAATATTAAAGCTGAAGAAAATCACAGCAATAAAAGATTGATCAACAGGCACATAAAGGATGGGAAGTCATTACAAAACAATAAGAGATGAGGAAATTACTATAAAATACTAGGACAAGAACTACGCTGAGCACCGATGGCTCATGCCTGCAATCTTAGCCACTCAGAAGACTGAGAGCTGAAGACTGTGGTTCAAAGCCAGTCCAGGCAGGAAACTCAGTGAGACTCTTCTCTCCAATTAACCACCAAAAAAAAGCATTACAAGTACAACTGTGGTTCAAGTGGTAGTGTGCTAGGCTTGAGCAGAAAAGCTCAGGGACTATGCCCAGGCCCTGAGTTCAAGCCCCAGGGTACGCATGTACACACACACACACACACACACACACACACACACACTCACTACTGATTCACATATAAGAGTCAATATTCACTCAGCCTAGTAATACAGCCAGGCACTGTGCTGGGTGTTAAAGAAATGAAAGTCATATAAAACTATAATTCCAGTCCTTGACTAGGACATTTATCTTTGTTTTACACTCTATAGATATCTACTATATGATAATGATGTAATAAACCTCAAAATTATAAATAGTAGCAATGAAAGTAATTGTGTACTCACTCCACAGCTTGGAAACTAGAACACCATCCAGGCTCAACCTTCCCTATTCCCATCACCCCACCTCTCAGAAGTAACTATCATAAAGCTGCTCTTTAAAATTACCCTCTCTCTCTTTAAATTCTTACTACAAATATATACATGTAAGTATATACAATTGATATGTAGAACATTGGTATTTATTATAATGCATAGAATATAATTTATATATACCCCCAAACAAAATATTGTATGTAGAACCAGGCTAACTTTATATGAATGATTTATACAATATTCTTTTATAATTTGCTTTTGCTGCTCAACACTATATTTGAGTTTCCTATATGCTAATACAGATGGCTCAGAGATAGTTTGTTTTCTCTGTATGACTATGCCTTAGATTTTTTACCTCGTTCCAAACCAACTGAGATTAAGGTTGTTTGGAATGGTCAACCATCACCAAGATGCATCTGTGCAGAGTTTTAAGCATGCCTCCACATACTAGACATTCTTTAAAGCATTTCTGGGCACTAGTGGTCAATTTACAATACTATCATTTTGTCACTTGATCTTCTGCATTTTTACTTTACCACTATTTACTTTTTACTAAAGTAAAATGTGAACGATGACTTTTCTCTCCCTTCTATGCCAACCATAACAGACAACTCACATGCATCTGAGACCACCAGAAGTTCAAAACTTCCTGAGAAGGGACAGTGACAAGCAGGCATTAACTATAAAACAAATCAAGACCATGTGAAAGCCTACCAAGTCAAACTCAAGTGTTTATGAAGAGGGCCATAAACTAGGTCTATTCTCTTGATTTCTTATCCTTCCTCCAACACTGATCTTCCTCTTGGTCCTGAAAAAACACTTGGGTCAAAATTCCTTCTATCGATGACCTTGATTTTCTTTTCTACCATTATGTTCTCTTAAACAATGGCGATCCATCTCAAAGCTCTTTCAACCATTTCTATCTGTCCAAATTATGGCCATCTTTCAATATTTTGGGGAAATTACTCCTTCACACTCCCAAAATTTCCTAATTGGAAGTTACATTTTTGCATCACTTCGATCGACTTTGAAATTAAAAAAAATAAAACCAACAGCCTACAAAGCAGTCTTCATTGGACAGTTTTTGTACTGTGCTTCTACCTTCCTTGTAGTTTTTTAAAGCATTTGAGGCTCAAAGCTTCACCTCTTTAGTCTTTATCCTCTCACAATGACTATCTCAGTAAAGTTCAATTTTACAAAGAAATGTGCTGAATAATTCTGAACACTTATCCTCTTCCTGTGAGCTATTATTTCTACAGTTTCAGAAGGTATTCCTAATATAAGAACATACCTTGCATCATCTCATAATCTAGAAATGGAGGAAGAATTAACTGAAACAGAATCACATATAGAAAGGAATTCTTTAATTCAGAAAGAACAATTTAGAAACAAAGCAATAAGAATACCCAGATAAATGCAAAGACACCCCTGAGACCCAGAAGGCCTGAATTTTTTTTTTAAACCGAACAAAAGAAATGAGACAGAACTCAAGAAAGAAAAATGGCTTACCTGCATGAGCAGAGAGAGGTGAGTGTGGTCGAGGCAATGCTGGTGACTGGCCATTGCCTATCAAGCTTTTCCGGTTACTTGTTCGGCAACTGTCAAAAGAAAAGAAAAACAAATTTTAAAAGGAGAATAGCACCAACACTGCTCAAGTATGTATGTATTTGGCATATACTTCCATATCTAGTCATGATGTTGCTAACATTATTGTAAATTACAATATGATCACTAATCATTGAGGGATGCCTGTCTTCTGAATATCAGAAACCATAATGTATTCATATAGTATAACATCATCAATATTCTTCACCACCAGTGGAGCTATAATCAAATGCCTCCTTTCAGCTCCTGTCTGCATCTGCAAATGTACAGCACGCCATACACACAAGTGATAAATTAAGAATTCAAATCAGCAAACCACAGGTAGCATCTTTGTTGACATGAAATTTCTAATAGAAAATTACATGCAATGAAGTGCAGTGACATTAATCTTACAATGATGCACTAATTAAAAATCTAATTATTTAGACAAATTTCATATTTGTGCCTTTTGTCAATAGAACAGCCGATGCCAAAGATAAATATACCTCACCACTCATTCATTTTTCATCTTGTAGACTACATTCAAATTCCTTGCTAAGGCTCACGCTTCAGAATCCCAAAAGCAGATACCAGTGTATTAAAATACTGGTGATGGCCACACTGCACAAGCAGAGTAGCTAGTACCCTGTACAGAAACGTTAATTACTAAATACAACACAAGGTGATATTCTGTTTCTGTCAGTAGAAAACTATAAAAATGGCTAATTAATTTCAAAGTAACTTTCACAAGCCTCAAAGAGTAAGTCAAATACAAGGCCCACTGATGGTGAATTAGACATCTCATTTTCATTTTATTCTTCCCCATCAGTACAATAGTTAGAAATAGTGATAAAACCCAGCAGTGCAGCTTCCTCTGGTTCACCTGTGCCAGTACTGGTCAGGGCTCTCCTACCTGTTGTCATTAAGAATGTACTGCAAGCTGGGTGCTGGTGCCTCATAACTATAATCCTAGGCTGAGATCTGAGGATTATGGTTTGAAGCAAGCCTGGGCAGGAAAGTCCCTAAGATTCTTTTCTCCAAATTAACCACCAAAAAGCTTGAAGTAGAACTATGGCTCAAATGGTAGAATGCTAGCCTTGAACAACAACAAAAACAAACAAACAAACAAAAATCAACTCAGGACAGCACCCAGACCTTGAGTTCAAGTCCCAGGATGCGCACCAAAAAGAAAAAAAAATAATAATGTACTGTAACTGGGGCATTGGTGGCTCACGCCTGTAATCCTAGCTACTCAGGAGGCTGAGATCTGATCTTGTCATAGCCTGGGCAGAAAAGTATGAGGGCGGTTGTGGGGCCTGAACTCTGGGCCTTAGCACTGTCCTTCAGCTCTTCAGCTCAAGGCTAGCACTCTACTACTTGAGCCACAGCGCCACTTCCGGCTTTTTTTTTCCTGCTTATGTGGTTGGTGCTGAGGAATCTAACTCAGGGCCTCATGCATGCAAGGCAAGTACTCTACCACTGAGCCACCTTTCCAGCCCAAAGTATGAGATTCTTATCTCCAAATATCAAAAAAACAAAAGTAGAGGAGTGGTCCAAGTGGCAGAATGCCAGCTTTGAGCAATAAAGCCAAATAAATGAGACCCTGAGGCCTGAGTTCAAACCCCAGTACACACACACACACACACACACACACACACACACACACACACACACACACACACACACACACACACACACACGAGTTCCATCCTTATTTAGTAGAGGCTACTATTATACCAAGTTCTAAAACAGGAATGCTCACTTGGCCTGTAAGTATAAGACTTGCCACATTTATGAGTTCATATAGCTATTAGAAAGGAACATTTCTAAATATTAATACCTAAACCCAGATTGTTCCAGCAATATTGATTTGGGAGCCAATCTTCTCCTGGATGTTTGCTGCTTATTATCATTTGTCAACATTCCCACATTTATCATTTCTTAAGGTCAGGCTGCATCATTTTATTTTCCTTACTGCAGCAATCAACTTCCCCTAGCATTGTCTGTGAGATTAATTAAGATCATGTTTACTCATCCTTAAAGAAGCTGTTGAATGAGAATAGACTCTTGATACTTAATTATGAAGGTGGAATGTGATATTATCAACTCATCTATCAAGAACTGTATTCAATCTATTAGATACATAATCTTTACATCAGACAGGCTGGTGGTTTTAAAGATACTGTAAAATATATTTAGTGTTAATTCAAATTAATGTCTCCGTTCATTTCAGTATGGCACTATTAAATGTATTAACTTGCTAAAGTTAACAAAAGAAATTGTAAATGACAGATTTCTATCCTGGAAACCTTAGCAGACATATTTCAGCAAGTTAACTGTAATTCAGGATATTACAAAAATGGCTATTGGTTTATATTTGGCATTTGATCTACCTAGTTGATGAAGATTTTTCTCTACATATTTAATTAACATTTGTATATAAGTAAAATGGATTAAAAATGTGTGGTAAAACAAATAGAAGCCTAATTAATACCATACCTAGGAACATGAGTACAGTATACTGACTTACTTAAAAACTAAAAATAATAAATAACACTTCTTAAAGAAAAAAAAGATTTTCCTAAGAAACATATAGAATAACTAATGTACTAGTACCTCAATGAAAATAGTCAACAGTTCAGGTTTAAAGCAAATAAAGAAAAACTCAAACCACAAACCCTCACACACACAAAAACTAATAAACCAGGCATGGTGGGTCACTCCTATCATCTCAGCTACTTAGAAGATCAGAGATTAGAAGAATCACAGTTTGAGGTCAACCCAGGCAAAACATTCACAAGATGCCATCTCAGCCAATAAAAAAGCTAGCATGTCTGTCACCCCAGCTACATGGAGGACCATAGTTCAGGCTTGCTTCAGTGTAAATTCAGGACTATTTGAAAAATAACTAAAGTAAAAACGTCTGAGACATTGGCCCAAGTGCTAGATCATCTGCCTATCAAGCCCAAGGCCCTGAATTCACACTCTCAAGAAGAAAACTATCAGTAGAACTAGCAAGAATAAAAATTATATATATCAAAAAGGGATGAAAAAGTTGTTCCAAAAGATGTAATTCAAAAAGAAGACCCACATTTAGGTTTTATTTAAATATTTACAGCCATAGTTCACTGACAAATGCCATGTACCTAGGCTGAATATGAGGATCTTCTGCATCTTTTATTGATACTCAACATACATGTCAAAGTCAAAGAGATCATGTCAAAGTCAAAGCAGGCTCAGAACCTCCTCAAGCTCTCAACAATGGCACAGGAAGTTTTAAGGCTGCAATGTTTCTACATTGGCCACAGCAAACTTTATAAAATACAGGCTGAGGCAGATTTCCATGTGCTCAAACACAAATCTCAGTACAGCTGAAGCGGTTTCCTGTCCTCACAAATGAAATTGTTGACAATATTCTTAGGAGAAAGGCACACTTCAAACAGCATTTAATTTTAAAATATTTTTTTTAATTTAAAAAAATTTTTTTTGCAGTGTTGGAAATAATCCAGTGTTAGCACCTTCGGGCATGCTTAGGCTAACCTAGATCTTGACATATGATAATACTTTTGAAATCCAAGGACACTAATGAGATATTCTTGTGGATAAGTAGGAGAGGGATGGTCACCCTACCTCACTCACTAATACCTGCTTCTGCTACCTTTGACAGTCACCAAATCCAATTGCTCTAAAGTAACTGGACTTCCAACCTACATTGGTCACCACAGGAAGGAGGATCCAAGTGGACAGGACCTCAGAATCTGTGCCATAAGATGCCACCGCACCTGGCTCTGCCCACCTTAATGACACAACATTGGAACACATCACTGTGCCAACATTGCCCTTTGTCCTCATTCTTTATCTGCCCAGCAATCACACACTTCCTGCCACCAAAGAATTTTATGACATTCCAGTGGGAGGCAGGCTCCTCAGGTGTTGGTGATCACACCTACTCATGTAGTCTTGAGAGTGAGCAAATAGTGGAAATACTGCCTAGGCAAAGTAAAGGTTTCTTCCTTTTCACCAATGTGACTAAGCTGAGTCTGGCTTGCTTTATCTCTGTCACCCAAGGGAAACATGGAGTAAAGTCAGAAATGCCACTTCTCAATGGCAGAAATTCTTCATCCTTATCAATGCATTTGATCTTGTAGGACTTGTATAGTTTTTTTTGTTTGTTTGTTTTTGTCCTTAGAAACACAGATATAGGACCACAAAAATGAAACCGAAGAACAGGTTTGAAGGCGGGCTTTAGCTATTCTATCCTCAAACGACTTCTCCTCACCTCGCCTCTCAAGAGGAAACCCAACTCTTCTGCCCCACCCGTGTTCCAGTCTGAGAGTCAGGCCAGCCAGTATCCACTTCCCACTATGGACCTCCCCCACCTCCTCCACTTAGCTTTCCAGTAGAAGCAACACAGGAAAAAAACTTCCGTTTCCTGGGAACAACCAGCTCAGTTTGTTCTCTGAATTTAGAAGGTGACTTATCATTGTTTGATTAATACAATGGCACAGTCAGAGTCTTGTAAAACCAGAACTGAGTGGAGAAGAAAACCATACACAACTTGAGACAAAGGCAAAGGATGGATTAAGACAAGAGGCTGATAATCCCAGGTAAGTTCTTCTTGTTACCTCACTCTGGGAAGGTCCAGGAACCACTAGGAGACACAGAAACAAGGCACTCACCTATTCACCCTGCCCACTGTGACCTGAGATCTGAGAAAAATGGCCAGGTAGAAAAATGGCAACAGAATACTTTTGCCCCCTGCAGACTAAGGAATCTGCAGGAAGAAACAGAATACTTTAAAGAGTGTCACTACTGGCTGGAGAGGTGAACATGCTATAGGGTGATATGAAGCCAACATGTGGAACTCTTGTTTTTGTCTGCATGGATTTTGTTCAGGCAGGTAGAATGAAAAGGTGCCAGCCCCTGTTCCCCAATCCCAAGATCACTGTCACCACCACCAAGCAGTTTCACCAAGAGCACCACAATCTCCTAACGACTGGCAACAGTGTTTTCCATTTGTTTGAAAGAGATGGCTCATGTCAGTCTTGACTCAGTATCGTGACAAAAATATATGGCTACAAAGCTAATGGAGTGCTACGGAGGGCAGGGTATATACTTTTGGCTTAAATCATCCACATTCTATTTCTGCTTAAACTCTCCTGCCTCCCTTCCTTCCATAAGGAAGGCTTGGTGGGCTTTTTAACGTTTGTCTCGTGAGTCTGTCACATGACTCCTGGCAGAAGAACCTGTTAACCATTCCCTAGTAGGTCTCTAAAAGCTGTGAAACTCAACAGGCTATGGCCATTTGCAATCATTCTGAGTAGCTGAAATCCTTCTTAATGTTAAATTACTCTCACTTTGAGACATACATTCTGTGTATGTCTGACCAGGGCAAGACACTGGAGAAGGGGAAACCCCCAGGCACTAAGTTTTACATTCTCAGATGACTTGAGACGTCAACACTCAGCACAACCTGAAACTACCACCACTGAGAGGCGGCAAGAGCAGTGAATTGAGCAAGAAGAGCCTCAGCAATGCTGAGAAGCTAGGCTCCAATTTTATTACTTCATTTTGATGAACATTTTGATACATTTGCACAGGAGACCAATTATGGGCCAAAGCTTTACCATTCATGAACATCTGCTAACTCTTCCTAATACCGTGGTTGAATCTGAACATCTGACTATTCCTTAAACAGAAAGTAGGGCTGACCAGGTGGCAGAAATCCTCTAGTGAATTGTTGTCTAAATATAACTAACTTGGAAGAATTTGGTTTCTTTATCTTTACAATGAAGAGGTTGGACCACATAGAAGTAATCACAAATTAGATTTTTAGTAGAGGAGAATGTTTTTAAAAAATAGAAAAATAATCCAATAATTCCCCCCACTTATAATAGACACTATGTTGTTTGTTTTGAATGTTAACATAGATGTGTAAAGAGATGTTAAAGATTTAAAAAAAAAAAAAAAAAGTGTTTAGTGCCATCCAAACTGGTGTCACCTTGCTTGCCCCAAGCAAGGCAAGTACTACAGGAATAGAAGCTTGTAGATTGCCCATGTGGTCTTGGTACTGTACCATTCAGACATGCCTGATGAACATAGGTGGTAAATAGTTTTACACCTAGTAGTACTAGTTTTATACTAGTAGTATCCTAGTGAAAAAACTGTGAAAAACTGATCATCTAGAATTGTGCAAAAAGAAATTGATGGACTTGATTGTAAAAACCCACAACATTGCATTGTAATTCTGCTATCTTTCTAATCTGCTTGTAGAATTGTTGGAGTAAATGTTAGATTGTACAAAATTCTTAGGTTAACATTTCTTCACCATAATACTCTAAATGACTGGTGGTGGTACAACAGATATAAGATGATCTCAAGACCCCGTTCCCCTGTCCTATAAGGCATTGATGAGCTTTGCAATCCATCTCATAATTTCCTAATTATATATTATAATGATTTGTAAAAATTACTATATTAATACGATACTCATATATATAACCATGTGCATCTAATTTTTAAAGTCCTCCCTTGAATCTGTTTTAATATGCTACTGCTTCTTTAATCAATTAATAATTTAAATAAAGCCTTTGACATACATTCATTTTGTATGCCAGCCATGTTTTGGACTTTTGGATAAGGTCTACTTTGGTATATGATACATATTGTAGGTTTTGTATGACTTACTTCCTCCCCACACTCAACATTACATTTCTGAGATTTAACCATGGCAACATAAATATATGTCTAATTCATTTTTTAAACACTATTCACCCACGGCAAATTCTGTATTCTTAAATGTACTAAAATTATATGCCATGGACATTTCTTTTTCCTATTTGCAACATTAAATATCCAGGACTCTGTGCAATTGCAAATCTAATTGCAAAACCCTTGAAAAACATCTTTACTAAGAGCTGTAGTTGAAAGAAAAATTATACCACACAACATGAAACCTTCACTGGACACTTCTCTCCTAAGTTATTCAGATTCCCTTATCTACCTTTATTCTATTCCTTTTTCTCCCCCAGAATAGCTCTGGTTTTCTCACGTAAACCAGTAAGTTGTTTTTCTAGGCATCTTCAGGTATATATCTTCACCATTTTTCCTGAGCTGAACAAGGCCAAACCTATTAGTTGGCTGGCCATACATCATTCAACAAAAGATGTTTTATGTGCCTAAGATAGCTAGGCACTCTTATGAACAAACAAATCCCTGGCTTGATTTTGGAAGGTGAAACAGATAATAAACTCAAAAATGCAGAAAGCAGGATAGAGAATGCAAGTGTGCAAAGTCATGGTTTTAAATAGGTGTTTAGGAAAAGCATCAAGGAGGATGTGGCAGTTGGTAAGGCAAGAGAGTGAAGATTAGGCACAAGCAAAGGCTCTGGGGCAGGAGGGCTCTAAGCAGAGCCAACACACAGCATGACAGGAGCGGGGAGAACAGGGGAGAAACCCAGATGACTATGCCAGAGGGAGATGACAGGAGGCAGATCTGCGGCATTTTGCAGGCCTTAGTAGGGAGTCTGAATTTTAGGCTGAGAGAAAAGGGCAGCTGTTGGAAGGTTCTGAACATGATCTGCGTTGTTTTTAAGAGAAGCGTTCTGGCTTTTCTTAAAGTAGCCACAGGTAGCAGCAACAAGAAGGAAATAAAGGTGATCTGAATCCCAAATGTACTTTATGTCTGGTGATTCTACTTTACACTGTAGTATTTTGTTTTTAAAAATTGACTAAAATGACCCAAGTTTGATGCAAGCATAATATATTAGCTCCTGGTTTTTTGCACAGTCTCCAAAACACGAGAAAAATAGCAAGTACTGATAGGAAGGTGACTACCATGCCCAGTGCTTCAGGACTTGTGCATCTGCACCAAGGTAATGACCCAGTTCAGAGTTATCATGACGCAATTGTTAATAAGATTGGCATGATACTTGAACTAAAATTTTCCCATTAGCATATAATAAAGCATTAATTATAATACGAAGCAATGGTTGTTCAATCTATTTCAACCTACCTACATAAACATGGAGGTTAATTACAACAGGGAGTGGAAAGTACTGGTCTTCAAGCTTCCAAAAATTTTGGGAAGCCAGGTGCCAGTGGCTCGTACCTGTAAGCTTAGCTCCTGAGAGGATGAGATGGTTGGAGCCAGTCATGGAGGAAAAAATGTTTGTAAGACCCATGCTTATCAACAAGGTAGATGTGATGGCAGACACTTGTTATTCTAGCTACCAGGAAGCCTAACATAGGTGGCCTGCACCCAGTCATGGGTATAGACAAGAAGACAGACACTATCTGAAAAATAAGCAGCAAAACTAAGGCAGGAGGCATGGTTCAGTGGTAAGGGCTGTATTTATTAAGTGCAAGGCCATGAGCTCAAACACCAGCAGTGCCAAAAACCATCTAATACGCTAACAAAATTTCTGGGAAAGACAACAGAAAGATCTATTAACTATAGGCCACTTTCTAGATATAATCAAGACATTAAGATAAGTCTTTTTGGTGTGCAGTAGTTCACCCATTATCTCAGCTACTTGGAAAGTAGAAATCAAGAGGAACATAATCTGATCATAGAAGAAAGTACAAGACCCTATCTGAAAAATAATTAGTGCAAAAAAGAGCTGAGCTTATGGCTCAAGTGGTAGTGTATCTACATAGTAAGCTCAAGGTAATGAGTCCAAACTCCAGTACTTGGGGTGTAGGGTGGGGGGGGAGATCACAGTGGGATCCTGCTCAGTTTTTTAATTTTCATAAAGGAAAAGTGAGAGCACTGAACATTTGTTCCACTATCATGTGGCACAAATATTTATGAAGTGTCACCAAAGAAAAGGAAGATATTCCCAGAGCGAATAAAGTATAAAGGTAGAAGTACAATTGATTCAGATAACTCTAAGGAGGAATCTGGAAGACAGGTACAACCAAACCTTTGTTGTTCTCTAAAAAGTGGAAGATAAATTCCCAAGTCTGCTTTCAGACATATTTTTATAAATATCAAACACTAGAATTTTATAGTTTATACTCCATTGCAAATTATCCAGTGTTATGGAATTTTCTTGAGTAATCCTTTAATCTCTGTTATCAGCCTCACACTTGGGGAATAAACCCTATTCCAGGAAAAAACAAAACCAATAACAAAAAACTTAAAAGTATTCCTGGAAAATCTCAGCCTATAACTGGAAATGATCACCTTTTCCTCATCTTAGCTTATGAAGAATCCTCCCTTCATTAAAGTGTTCTCTTAAGTGACTCACTATTTAAAAAGTCCCCATCCAGGGTCGAGTGCAAGCTGTGAGCAAAACAGCTGAATGAGAACTCCAGGCCCTGAGTTCAAGGTCCTTCAGTATATAATTTTTTCCCAGTGATATCATGTTCTCCCAGTTCCTTACGTTGAACTTTTTTCCTGACCCTGACAAAGACCTGAAAACACAGGTAGAGGTGTCAGTCTGCTCTAAGACCAACCAGACTTTACCACTGGCAATACCACAACCTAAGGAAACACTACCTGTGGTACTGGATAGATCTTGGACTATCTTATACAAACGTATACATTTTTCTGAACCAAATTACAAGATCACCAGAATAATGAAAAGATAGGGCATAATTAAAAAATCAAGAAGGAACTGGGAATGATATGACAGGATTTGATAGCAGGTTAGATTCAGCTGCTAAAAATTGAAAGTAATTTAAAAAATTGAAAGTAATTAAAGTGAAAAAAGGCCTAAGCCTCAATACCTATGAATTTTTTTTCCTCCACAATTAGCTGCAACAGGGTTTATAAGAGATATGTAACCTGCAAATCTATCCCAAGAATCAAACCATCTGGGCAG
Organism: Dipodomys merriami; assembly: GCF_024711535.1. NCBI lineage: Eukaryota > Metazoa > Chordata > Mammalia > Rodentia > Heteromyidae > Dipodomys > Dipodomys merriami. Next base: position 25,294,076 of record NW_027203382.1, on the reverse strand, counting down.
ACCATCTATTTCCCCAAGGCTCTCAAAGACTGAGGCAGTCAAAGATTGAAGAGAGACTCCAGGATTTAAGATTAGCACAACACAAGATCAAAGATGTACAACAGTGTTCCTACTTGGGACAAGGGTGGGGAAAAAGCTGGGCCGAGCTAGGTAATTATCTGTGATCTAAGAGCTGAAGGCCACAAGCTATATCTTGGGAAACAGCTCTAAGGGCTGATGCCTGGCAAAAAGTTGCAAGGGCTCATTCCAAACTCTTAGGTCTAATCTGCCCTGCAAGGATAAAGAGATGCTATCATTGGACTAGGCAAATCTGTGGCAAGGTTATCAAAGCAACAGAGTAAAAGCTGGGGGAGGGATGGACTTAGTAGAGCCAGTTTTATAACTGGGGAAAGGCCAGGATTAAATAGCTATCAGACAGACATGCAAGCCTTAGACTGTCTACTGTGAAGTTATGTTATCATTGAAGACCAAAGAGAAGTCTCCACAGATACTGGGGAACTATAGAGTCCAATTTAAGCTGGACTCAAATTCAAAACTTCTCCTGCCTTAGCCTCCCAAGTGCTAGCATTCCAGCACTGGTCTTTTTTTTTTTTTTTTTTTAATTCCCATGTTTTGTACTTTTTTTTTTTACTTCCATGTTTTAGACTCCCATGCTTTTTTTTTTTTAAGTCATGTGGCTTGAACTCTGGGCTTGGGCACTATCCCTTAGCTCTTCAGCTCAAGGTGAGCACTCTACCGCTTGAGCCACAGTGCCACTTCTGTTTTTCTAGTGGTTTATTGGAGATAAGAGTCTCACAGACTTTCCTGCCCAGGCTGGCTTTGAACTGTGATCCTCAGATCTCAGCCTCCTGAGTAGCTAGGATTACAGGCGTGAGCCATCGGTGCTCGGCTAGACTCCCATGTTTTTAACTCCCATGTTAGCACATCAAAGTCAGAATTTAGTGTATCTTTTCTTTAAAAAAAAAAAAAAGCAAGTCCAAAGTCCTACTGTAAAAAGACCTCAGTTTACTGACATTGGATTATTTTTTTTATTGTGAAAATACTGTACAAAGGGGTTACAATTACATGGGCAAGATAAAGAGTACATTTCTTATCAAGCATTGTAGCCTCCTCCTTTGTTTCCCCTTCCCATCCCTTCCCATCCTCCCCCTGACATTAGATTATTCTAAGTAACCAGGGGTTAACCAAAGTAAGTCTTAGAATAAGTCTTAGAAGGTGTTAGTTGCCCCAAACCATAATAAATCCAACAGCTTAAATCTTCCTTTTTGTATATATCATAGTACAGCTTTGCTATTAACTTCTTTCCCCTCTATGTAATATCCTATGTAAGTTGGTTTAACAAAATGATCATTAGTTTTAGAGACCTGGATTGGAGATGTTCTTAAATTCAGCATTTATTTGTTTGTTTGTTTTTGTTAGTTGTGGGGTTCAACTCAAGGGCCTTGTCCCTGTCCCTGAGCTAGCCCTCTACCACTTTAAGCCACAGTGCCACTTCTGGGTTTCTCCGAATTAACTGGAGATCAGAGTCTCACGGATTTTCCTGCTCAGGTTGGGTTCAAACCTCAATCCTCAGATGTCAGCCTCCTGAGTAGCTAGGATTACAGATATGAGCCACCAGTACCAGGCTCAACTCTTATTTATATAATATGTATATGTGCGTGCATGTAGCAAAAATTGTATATTATTGTTTTTATCTAACGCAGCCTACTTCAAACAGAAATTGTCAGTTCAACTTGCTACACCTGAAATGCTTAATGAGGTGAATAGATTTTAGCTTGCTAGTATACTTCAGCTTTTATATAAAATTCTGTTCACCCTTCATACTTCCTAGGCCTCTGGAAGAAGAATATACTGCTGGAGCCACCAGACTGCCTTGGCCTCGCGCTCAACAGAAGTTTCTTTCAGCCTAGAAGAAACAGCATGACTATTTAACACTTCCCAGCTCTGAAGCATTTTGCTTTCTTAGAGCAGCTTGGCATAAGGCTCTGCCCACCAGTGAACTGCCCTGATTCCATGTGCCTCAGCAATCAGAACACAAACACACAAACATGCAAAGCTGACATCAGAGCTCCACTTTGTTCTTTTCTGTGAAGCAAAGTCAGGTGGCAACAAGCCAGTCTCTCTGTGTTCAGTATGTTTTGTTGCTGGCTGCTCCTAATTCAGTATCTTTCAAAATGACATTCTGTTAATGACAGGAATGTCAAAGCTGTGATAATGGGCAGAAGTAGAAGAAAATGTTTCCTAAATGGAGAGGCCACAGGAACTAACTGCCAAAGAGATATTAAAATAAGTTGTGTATTTACCTCATACGTCAGTACTTATTATCCACATTCATTTATTCCTAACTTGAAGGGGGGGGGGGCTCTAAGAAGAGAGAATAGCTCACCTTGGTAAGAGTACAAAAACAAAACAAAAAAAAAAGGAGGTTAAAGGAATGTTTTCCCTTAATTAACCTGACAGATGTCTTTTCTTATTCACATTTGCATCCACTGATGTTTTCTTAGTCACTCTCTCACTGTGCCAAGTGAAATTGGCCACAAGGAAAGCATTCTGTTGCGGACGACAGGAGGACTGGGGAGATACCGGAAGATGCTAGCCTAGAAGCTGCTCAGTATTCAGTCTGGGTAAAAAATGTTTCTTGCTGTTAATTTATGGGTCCAGGAAATTAGGTATAAAAGACAATGAATGTAGAATTGGAGGTATGGTTCAAGTAGTTAGAGTTGGCCAGTCATGAGCAGAAAATGCTCATGAATGCATGAGAGCAAGGCTCAGAGTTCAAGTCCCAGTACTGGCGCGTGCATGTGCATGTGCTCTCTTTCTCTCTCTCTCTCTCTCTCTCTTCTCTCTCTCTCTCTCTCTCTCTCTCTCTCTCTCTCTCTCTCTCTCTCTCTCTCTCTCTCTCTCTCTCTCTCTCTCACACACACACACACACACACACACACAATGGTCTGTTTTTCTTGCACACTTTCTCTTGTCTATACATCTTTTCCTCAAGGACTATGGATCAAGAAGAAACTCAGTACAGTCCCTTGAACTGATTTTTCAAAATCAAACTATATTATGGAAGAATTGAAGAGGCGAACTGTGGGCCAGCAAGCCTCCGTGGAATATGTAAATATTAACTTGGTTATAGGAAAAATATGCCAATAAGGAGAGAGGTTGGTTAGAGAGACAGATTTCTAAAGAAACAGAAACAAAACAAATTCAGAGTATCTGCTCAAGCACTGGTGAGGGTTTCAAACTAGCAATGTAAAGGTGGCACAACATCAAAGGCATTTCAGAGCAATTGCCAAAACATGAGCATGACCCCAACTAGTCCAGAACCTTTAATCTCCCTAGCTATCTGACCTGTTCTGCTACTATGTTCACCAAACAACCTTCTGACAACTCTTCATAGTGAAGCCTTCCCAAAAATGAACACCAAGAACAGTAACAGTAACACTGAATATGTGTTTATTATATTCCAAGCAATAACTTAATTTTCTGGACAATCCTGTATGGTAGGATTTACTATTACCCTCTCTCATCTTTATAGATGTGAAAACAACAGAGAACTCCCATTGCATTTCCAAAATCACAGTGAGAGAGTAGGAAAATTGGCATCTAACTTCATCGTTTGCCTTCTGAACCTGTTCCTGATTTGCTAGACTGTGTACCAAGCAGAGAATGAGAACATGGAGGGGCAGGCCTAAGTCCAACGATCATATCTAAGTCCAACGATTATATCTACTCTTGTAAATGAATATTTTAGTTTACTGCTCATAGGTAAGTCACATGACCTTGGAAACTGTGACTCCATGCCTCCAAGCTTTGCTAGGATGGAACTGAACTTCTGTGCCTGCAGCCTGAAGGTCAGGTACAGGAAACCAAGATCAAGCCAGAAGTTCTTATACAAGATGGGAGTTTTTCTGGAAGCAGCAGCCTGACTACAGTGAAAACATACCCCCAGTACTACTCAGCAGAGATGCTTCATATCCAGGGTGCTTCTTTTCTGACCTGTGGTAGATGTACAGGTGGGATGTGTATGTAGGGTTAGATGCTCTTCCCTCTGCTGTGTGTTTTCAAAAGATCCATAGGTAGATGGATGACTCAACACAAGCAAGCACTTCTTCCACACCCCCACCCAAACCAGCTGGTCTAGACAAAGACAATCAGGAACTAGGAGAGCACTGTTTACATGTCTGCATGTATCACATCTTTGTTCCATTGTTGCTTTGTAAATTACAGGCGCAACCCCAAATTTCCAGATCTTAGTCCCCTTAAAGTAGCTTTCTTTGGCTTGTTTATTTCTAGATAATTGAGTCAAAGTATTTGAGAGGAGGCAGAAATCATACTTCTGATGAGAAGCATCCTTTTGTTTTGTTGTTGCTATTGTTATTTCTTTTTAAAAGACAAGATCCCACTATACAGCCTAGGATAGCCTGGATTTCCAGATCCTCATTTCTCTGCTTCTTGAGTGCTAGGATTCGAGGTGTGCATCACCGTTCTTGGCTAGATGCAAGGGCCCAATGAGTTGGGAGAAAAAAATAAAGGAGTAACTGCCCACATTAGAAAGCAAAATTAGGGGGAAGACTTAGAAACTGCCATAGGCATACTAAGTTTATTAATGAGATGAGATTTTTAAAAACAAGTATTTACAAATAGTGTATCTCATGTCTTTACAACTTCTATACCCTTGTGGCCCCAAATTTTCCGTTCTTTGGTTGCCCTTATTCTTTCAAGATATCATTCAGTTTCACATTCTCTCCCCTGTTCTTTTCCCTATTAGTGTAGGTATCAGAGGGGTCTGTGTGCAGAAAGAAATTGCATCAAATCATAGAAATTCAATTAAAATTAAGGCAGAATTCACTCAAGACCAATGGGTAGGCCTCAGATCTCTGGCCTGCCTGTTTCTCTTAGGTCTAGACTTTTACTCTAGTGAGATGACCTCATTCATCCCTAGCTGGGAATTTGCTGCTTATTAGTAAGTACCTTGAGCTCCAGCAAACCACACCAACTCCACACCTTGCCTATATTTGCCAGACACCCAGCTTAAACTCATTCTGTATTCCCAGTTGTGACTCAGAGAGTTCCTGTTCATTGTGTCCCAAGATTCCTGTTCATTAAAGTTAGGGAATTCCCATTCTTCCATGGAAACATTTCCAAGTAGAAATTCTGTGGTATAGAGAGAAGATATCCTACTATGTACACTCATTTTGAAAAGGATGCTGAGCAGCTCCCCACTCCCACTGTGAAATCAAACTGCACATCAAGAGCAGAGTTAGGATACCCCAATGTGATGAAAAACTATCCTGTGATACTAAAAAGGAAATGAATGTGAAGCTAGCTATTTTGGCTTATTGGTTTCCTATATTGACCCTAAGTCATACTGAAAGCACGAAATATATCATACATGAACAACATACCTGGGGGACACAAACAGAAATGTATTCGTTACCTGACATATGTAACTGTAACCGCTCTGTATATGAAATAAAAAATAAATCACAAAAAAAGCCACACCTAAACTCATCTTGATAATGATCTGTCAATATTACCTAGTGACTCATTTCTTTGGCTTTGTGGTCACGCCATATTTCCCCCCTCACATCATAATCATAAAATTGTTGAGCTCATTTATGTAATGAAGGATGTTTTCCACATCCTTGAATTAAGGAGCTCTTCATGGGCCTGGGTCTTTAGAAGCTAGCTAGTTATAATGAGTGTTGATTTCAGTAGGCAGCAATGGCTATGAACTCATGAAATGATGTGGTAAGGGGCCAAGTTACTTGATATTATTAGTCTGCTTCATGGACAGTAGAACCAGACTTGACAAGGAATTGTTTCTACTTTACTTAAAAACAATGCTTATGTACACCTTTAGTATCTACTTTTGTTTTGCCTCCTAAATTTCAATATTTTAGGCTTTACTGTTTTTCAAATAACATAAAGCAGATAAGTGGTATATTCTAGGTGTTACTGTCACCATTTAAAATGGTGGTAAAGCATTTTGTCAACATTTACTCTACCCTCTATTTTTCCTGTTTTAAGTCCATTTGCATGTATAGCTTTTTATAATTCCACCCCAAATCCCCCTAAACCTTTGTCAAAAAGTATCTTGCCCTAGGCTAAGGAGGCCAGGTACCAGATTCTAAGAAAAGTGCTCAGAAGTTTGCAACCATGAAATCTGGGGAGGGAGACATTTCTCTGCATTTTGAAATGGTTCTATTGTTAAATTGAAAGACAATGTGTAACTGGAAGAACAAATTAATAAATGAAAATAAAAACGTGTCCCTAAGTTATGACAGAAATTAGGTTGTCCTGTGACTCAAGATAAAAAGAAAAGGTATCAACAATCTATACTAAAAGTTTTTCAATATGTAATGTGATCCTTCTTAGGCTAAAGCAGATTTTAAAGTAATGTAAAAAGGAAGGAGAGTTAACAAAAGGAATGATTTGTGTTCATTATTCAAAAATGAGTGGAAAAGGCTAAGAGTCAGAGTGAGCAGGAAAGGTTCCTAGGAAGATTATTTAATGTGCCTGTGCCAAACAAAGTATATGAATATATAATTCTATCTACACTATGAATTAAAAAAAATTGTATTACAGAGAGCACCAGTAGAATGAACAACTAAAGGTTAGGTTCTAAGTTCAGAAAGGCTAGGGAAGGAGAGAGGGAGAAAGGATCTGAGGGAAGGAGAAAAGGAAAGAAAGATAGCAATAAAATCCTTACCATAGTTAGGAAAAATTAAGTGTACTCATGATAAATGCTAACTCTAACACTCTAATCCTCCTGACCCTCATCGCCACAGGTTTGCTTTAAAGATAGGTCATTTTTTAACTGCTAAAACTTCCTCTTAGAGGAAGAGGTGGCATTGCCCCTTTTCCCCCACCCCATTCACTCTTTGCTTGATTTATGTAACTATAACCCCTCTGAAAATCAACTTCATAATAACCATTTCTTTAACTTCCTCTTAGAGAAAGAACTTTGATTAGTTTCCTACATCCTTTTCTAAGATACTAATTTACCTCAGAAAGATTCATGTCTAGCCATGTGTGGATGGCTCACACCTATAATCCTAGCTAGTCAGGAGGCTGAGATCTGAGGATTGTGGTTTAAAGCCAGCCGGGGCAGGAATGTTTGTAAGACTCTTATCTCTCCACTTAACCACCAGAAAACTGTTAGTGGTGCTGTGGCTCAAGTGGTAGAGCGCTCGCCTTGAGCTAAAGAGCTCAGAGACAGTGCCCAGGCCCAAAATTCAAGACCTAGGACTAACCAGAAAAAAAAAAAAGACTCATGTCTAACACATGCAAAAGAGTTAAACAAATGAAGAAAAACCAGCTTCTCTAATCTTTTTTAAAAAATGTTTTCTTACTGATAAGATCCAAGAATAGAAATTAGGCTGGAAACTCTTCTCAGGATGTGTCATTTTTCCGTTATTCTGTCCTGAATAAGATATTCATTTAGAAAATTCTATCTTTAATAAGGATTGAGTTCTGAGTCATACTGACCAAAAATTAAATGATAATGAAAAGCCAAGACTCAAGGTAGAAAAGGTTGCTGGTCTTCTGAGAATTGAGAAGCTGAGCCTATTACCAAACACCTCTCTTCTTTTTTTTTTTTTTGTCAGTTGTGGGGTCTGAACTCAGGGCCTGCGCACTGTCCCTAAACTCTTCAACTCAAGGCTAGTGCTCTACCACTGGAGCCACAGCACCACTTCCAGGTTTTTTTTTTTGCTTATGTGGTGCTGAGGAATCGAACCCAGGGCCTCATGCATGCAAGGCAAGCACTCTACCACTGAGCTACCTTCCCAGCCCCCAAACACCTCTCTTCTTGAGATCACTAGGTATCTAACCTAACCACCTTCTCCCCTGTGGAAGTTTTTTGGTTTTTTTGTTGCTGCTTGTTTCAAATCCAGCCAACTTACTACCTACCTCCTTCCACTACTTCTTTTGACCTTTTTCTGAGATGACAGAAAACCAAGGACAAGGTATAACCCATCATAAGTCTCCTCTTCAATACCATAAAGAAAGTAGGCAAACTATGCTACAACCACAAAATGGGATGACAACCCCTGAAGGCTTACAAAGAGAGGAGTGAAAAGTGGAAGGCACAAAGCCCCATTCCACACACATGTAAAGTAGATCGGATGCAGAGACTCAACTGGAAAAAAGGTATTGTAAAAATTACATCATCATAGTCATTGCTTCTCAGGGACTGAAATACGGGGTTAGGAAGGTATATATATACACCAACAGGGGAAGGCAGGTATACAAATGCTTTCATTTTCAAAAATATTTATTTTGTGTGTGTGTGTGTGTGTGTGTATGTGTGTGTGTGTGTGTGTGTGTGTGTGTGTGTGTGTGTGTAAAAATGAAAGTAGGAAAACTTGAGGGCATGTGGATGGGTTTGGGAAGAGAGGGGGAAGATTGTAAAAGCAGTGACATTGCTGGAGACACATTGTATTCATAAACTGACATGTTGAATTGAAACACCTTTCTACAACTACTTAAAGATATAATTTGAAAAATTAAATTCTAAAGCTGGGCGCCAATGGCTCACACCTGTAATCCTAGTTACTCAGGAGGCTGAGATCTGAGGATCGTGGTTCAAAGCCAGCCTGGGCAGGAAAGGCTGTGAGACTCTTATTACCAATTAACCACCAGAAAACCAGAAATGGAGTGGTGGCTCAAGTGGTAGAGTGCTGGCCTTGAGCTGACGAGCTAAGGGACAGTGCCCAGACCGAGTTCAAGCCCTATGACTGACAAAAACAAAAACAAAATTAAATTCTAAATCATAAAGATTAGAACTTCTTTCTCTGGGAAACTGCATGTCTAGTAAAGAAACATTGGTGCCTTTTTAAAATAATAGCGGCATTTCCTAAGAGGAAATGAGAGAGGAGGAAAGGGACAACAAAATAATCTATAATGTAGACTGTCTATTCAATAATTTATTGAGCTATTCATTGATGGTATTCTCTCTACTGGAGAAGAATGAAAAATGTTTTTTTTCCTTCTTGTATTCCAAGAAGTCTTTGTGTTTCAAGTCTGTACTCCATGGCCTTGGAAGATCCTTAGAGGGTTTTGGTTTCAGGAATGGAGACAGAGATTGGAGGAAGCCCAGAGGCAACTCCCAGGCCTGTCCTTAAAGAGGAAACAGCTTACTGTACCCACAGTACATCAAAGAGGAGAACTAGCCAAGTTAGAAGATAGGAATCAGCTGTCCTGAAACTGCGGTGACAAGGAGGAGAGGCACTGCAGTCTGGTTGTACAGCTGACTGAGTGATCAAGACCTTTCCAGTGCACAATCTTAAGAGGCGCAAGATGACAGGCTTTGTGATGGGCCTGTATGTGTCTTGGAAAAGAGGAGATATAGATTAAGGACAGAAGCCAAATTCACGTCGATAGTGCCAGTTACAAATGCTCCTATCCACCATAAGCACCCAGAAATACCACAGCCCATTTAGAACAGGCCACATCATTCTATGTGGGTTGGGGGACACAAGTGAGTCTGATGGGTAGGGAACCATTCCTAGATCTATGTCATAAAGTCTCTATCAGGTTTTCTAATGTGGAAAATAGATTAATCCCCTTGGTTGAGAAGTACTAGCCAGAGCTAACTGACTAACAGTTACTGAGAAAACCAGGGAAGTGTCTCCCCCCAGACATCTTCTACGTATGCTATTTTATTTTAGCCAAAGCCTTGGGACTTAAAATACAAAAACAGAAATGAAGTTCAGAGTGTTGCCCATACAGTTTGTTACAGGAATCAATTTTTGCTCCCCTCTCATTACAACTCAATGGCTGTTGGTTATGTAGACACAGCAGTACTAATCAAAGCTGGCTTAGGCCATTCTAATAGTTATTATTCACACAGGGGACACAGAGCCAGACTTTGACAAGTTTGGTGAGCTTAGGAAAAAAACAAAGCCAAAAGAAAACATGTCTCCTTTACTTCCATGCCAAAAACCAAGAACATCAACAAAATGTCCCCAAAAGATAACATCCACCCCACAAAACAACCTGTGCTGCAGAGGTTTGAAAATGGGTTATCCCTATGCTTCATTCTAAATTAGCAGTCCTTCAGAGAAACTTTTCCTTTTAACCTTTTTAATCTATAAATTAACTTCCTAATGGAAGATGTCATTCCTTTAGAAAATCACCCAGGTGCACATAATTTCTAGATCTAAATCACTACTCTAAAATAATACAGAACTGTACAGATGTCATCTTTTCCTATTTTATTTTTTTTCCCCTGAGGGGGTGCTATTAACAGGGCTTGAATTCAGGGCCTTGCGCTCTTACTCAATTTTCTTGCTATGGCTGGCTTCCTACACCTTGAGCCATGCCTCCAGCCTAGCATTTTGTTGGCTAATTGGAGATATGTCATGCAGACTTTTCCATTCAAACTGGCTTCAAACAGCAATTCTTCAGGTCTTGGCCTTCTGACTAGCTAGGAAGACAGGCATGAAGCTGCCAGTGCCTGGATCTTTTCCCAGTTTTATTGTTAAATATATTCATTCCTTTTGGAGCTTTACTTACAGAATTTATATTTGGACAGTGATTACCATATCGCATGGGAATACAAAGTGTCTCACATTCAATTTACAGAAAATGAACAAAGTTGAAACTCAATACAGAATCTAACTAGAATTGCAGTCACATGATTCAAAAAGCACAATGTTGCATGTACTGGGGCCAGTGAGGCAAACCCACTCACATCTGTTCCTGCCCCGCCTGGTGTTTCAGGAAGGTCATCTGGCTCTCACTACAGAATTTGTGGCTACAGATCTAGTGGGGAAAATCAGCCGATCAAGAATTCAGCACCAGAGACAATGGAAAGGCCTGGAGGCTTTACAATAATTGTTCCATAATCCCCACCCAAATGCCTGCCATATCAAATCCTCCCCAAGCACCTCACCTGTTTCCCAACTGAAGCTTTCCACAGGCTGAGAGATGTCTTGCTTGTTGGTGATGGAGAACAAGGTAATACTTTGTAGTTAGTGGCCCAGAAAGAATATGTTACCATTCAAGGCCTTTCATAAAGGCAGATTAGAAGACATATCTAAATAAGCTAAGCAAGAATTCTGCATTCTCTAGGTGTGGCTTGTGATGGCACCATAACAAAAGACATAAGCCTTTTCTAGGAGAGTTGTTTTAAATAAAGAGATTGCACAAAGCCAGATAAACCATTTTATGTCAAGTCACTGGCCAACTGGCTTATGCTGTAATCCCATGCTTGAAATGGGATCTGCTATGAAAGGTAGGATGCTTTCATAAAGGGTCTCTTCCCTAGAAGATTAAATAGATAAACAGGGCTATGTACCTACAGTGAAATACAATACTGTATTAAAAAAATAGCTATTCTCATCCTTCATTGTTTATTAAGTCTCCAGATGGGTGGCATGAGCAGAGGTGGCCGCAATGTGGCATTTCTGACAATAAACGGACACTTGCCTTTGAAACATATTTATTTTGCTTATCAGAGAAAGTGATTCCAAACGCAAAGGTAAAGGTAGCTATTGTAATGAGAACATAAGCCCTGGCAGACTGCTTTTTCTCATTAGATTCAAAGTTAGTTTCCCACTTTGCAAAAACTATAAACAAAATTCATAAGACACCACATATCACTGCTTCAGTACTGTAACCTGGCTTAACTAATGAAAACTAGTGCCACTGATTTTAGAGTAGGGTATTCACTTATGACTTTGACCAGCAGCTTCTGTTTCTCAGTCAGAAAGCACAGAACATTTTCTAGAATATAAACCATGCCCATGTTGCAATGTACTATTCAAAGCTAGCACGGCCTGACCCTCATTTTTAATTTACAGCCTCCTCAAAAGGAAGTATCTCTAACAACCTGAGGAAGGGGGAAAATTGCAAAGAAATTAAGACCCAAATAAAGTGATACTTACAATTTATTCTCAGTTAGCTGAGAATAAATTCCACTTTGTTACTTTAATGTTGATAGTCATCACCTTTTAAAAATGTGCTGTCAAGTCAGCATGAGCTTTTTTTCTTTCTTCTTCATCTTCTTCTTTTTTTTAATGTGAGTTGTTCACAGTAAGAACTAATTGACTGCCAAGAAAGAGATATATTTTCAAAGGAAAACTATTCTACTTTTTAGATACCAGTTTCCATTTACTGTAAGTAAGACTATTACATTTAGACTACCCATTCTTAATCTGAAGGTCTTCATAAGAATGGCAGACTAAGGCACAAAACATTTATTATTTTATCTGGATTGAGCTTCATCTTGTATACATGTAAAAATGTATATCGTTTCTAAAATGTGGTTGTTTATACAATATTGGACATGAAATAAACAGCTATAAATCTGAGCAACCATATGCTATTTGTAGTTCCAGTGCATATTTCTAGTTCAAATGTGTAATACACAGCATTTCTCTTTCTGATGTCCTACATTTTGTGATTCTACAAAAGAGAAGTCATTTCATCATTTATGTAAAGTTCTAGGGGACATTTCTAGTCCACATGCTGATACATGTGAGTGTTTGGCATAGGTAAACTCTCTGATCATGACAGATAAGACTTTGATTCTAAGAATAACAAAGTTTGGTCAGGTGGTGGTGGCTCATGACTGTAATCCTAGCTAGTTGGGTGGAAAAGATTGGGAGAATCAAGGCTCCAGGCTAGCCTAGGAGGAATGGGGAGAGAGTTCCAGTGACACAATCTTAACAGAAAAAAGCTAGGCATCACTGTACATGTTTGTCATCCAAGCTATGACAGTAAGTAAATAGGGATTGTGGACCAGGCTTGGTCTAGGTTATTAAAAGAAAAAGTCCTTCCCTATGCACAAAAAAGGTAAAAGACTTAGCTCAAACAATAGGACACATACGAAGTACAAAGCTTAGAGTTCAAACCACAGTCACACATACACACACACACACACACACACACACACACACACACACACACACATACACACACGATTTTAAAAGTTAAGTAAGTAGAAATACAATGCCTTTGAAGGCCTCCTAGAAACTGTAAGCTCTTTGAAGGGCTAGCTTATATCTCATTCTTCGTGTAATCCTGGTATATCACCTAACACAAAAGCATGTGTGAATAAACTTTGTTAAATAAATAAAGGATATAAAACAATAAGCAAATAAAAATGAGAAGAACATTTGGCTGAAAAGAGGGATGAGGAACTTATTGGCAAGGGTTCTTTCTAAAAATCTTAAACTTTTCCTTAGGAGGTATTAACTGTGGCTCAGGCTTGTGCTGGGCATCTGGAGGCTCCTTGTAAAATGGACTGTAGGATAGAATTACTTATAGAACAACATAGTCAACTGTACATATTCTAAAATTATCTATAAGGGCTGAGGGGTTAACATGGCCACAGAGTTTGAGCTTTTGCAAGAGGACAGATTGCTTCTGACAAATAGGCACACCTTCACCGCAAGTGACAGAAGTAGGTCAAGATGAGTAAGTGAATTTTCCACTGACTCATTCCCACATGTACCCTGTGCAGCAAAGGACACCAGAGATCTAGTTCCCCACCTGAAAGAGCAGTGCAAGTGAGATTCCCAACAAAGAATCTGGTCTGCAAACTGCCTGGAAGGTAGGGGTACCCTCCTGAACTGCAGATAGAGCAACAGGCATTGAAGCCCACAGACACTAGAGCACCAGTCGCTTTAGAGAAATCCTCCTGGCTGTGCAAACCAACAGCTGACACTGGAGACAAGGAAGTAGGGAGATGCGTCCTCTTCTCCAGCTAACAGATCAAGTTGAATAGGGTTGCACCAATAACATATTTGAGAAATCTGGACAGGAAGGGTTTGGGATTTTGCTTTTTCTTCTTTCCCTTTGCAAAAAAAAAGTTAGATTTTAGGTTTGATGGGACAAAAAAATGTGGCAAATTCTTTCTAAATATCAATTCATTTATTTTAGTACCTATGGAGCATACCCTTGTAAATGTCAAATAGTCACAATCCATTATGAAAATGGGACCTAGCCAATATTTCCAACTTATTTAAAGTTCAATGCATGAATGATCGGAACCCTCAGTCTCCAGACAGAAACTTAAAATATGTCCTTATTAAAATACTGAAGGACAATAAATCAGGTTAAAGAGATGACCTTCTCTTGCCATCAACTCTGGGAAATGCCCAGTGTTGCCTACGAGAGCAGTTAGGATGCCGAGTGTCCCTCAAGGGAGAGGACACCAAGCTGGGTCTCCTATAGGTTTCCCTTCACCTGCAACTTACATTGCAGTAAGTCTGTTGAACAAGTGCATCCATTTTGCTTTACTTTTAGTAGGAGAACAGATGAAGGCAAATGCTTTCCTTCACACTGCAGAAAATATTGTCTCAATTTGGAAGGATTCCATCATACTAACAATAGTTTTGCTTTTTCCAGCACAACTAATGAGCTAGGTAACATCATTCATACTTTGCAAAAAGAAGCCAAATGTTATCAGCAAGTTCGGAAACAATAGTTGAAGCATAGAAGAAAAAAAGAAGTACTTTTTAACTGGAAAAGCTGATTGGCATAGGATCAACACCCAAGACCTTGGCCCCTTTAACACAATGCTCTATTGAACTAACACACTAAATAAAAATATAGCTTTTGAGACACCCAAGGCTTTATAAAATGAGACATTGTTAAGAGAATGACACAAACACCCCAGATAGGAAAGTACTGAAGTACAGAACATTTACAAGACAGTAGGTGCTCCAAACAGGCAATGTTTCTAGTGCTGTATTTATTTCCTGAGTAAAATGTTACTCAGATGATCTCTTTTTGCCACTAGTGTTATGATTACCAAAAAGATGATACATCATTTTGTAAAAGCTATCTAATAACATCAGATGAGCCACTGCAGGAATCTTGCCAAAACTAACCTGATTGAAGTCAAAGTTTAAAAGAAAATAAGTCAAATGCATTGAGGGCCTGTGGAATAATACCTTATCATGGCACTAATAAGTTAACTACAGAGTTCTATACTCTATTGACCCAGGAAATTAATTGCTAATGAAGACCTGTAAGGATGTGAATGACATTTGCTCACTGTATACAAAATATCTGATGAAACAGATGATTTAGAATTTGGTTTTAGTTTTCCGGTTATGCCTAACTATACCTAACCTTTAACATTGAATCATGTGAAATCTTAGTAAATTTCAGCTTTAAACATATTCACATTTTTAATACAAATGAATATAGTTGATTAAATGAAATTTTGTACTTTGCAATTCAGAGAAGTTCAAAATGTCTAAAAAATTAATCAGTGTGTCTTTTAGATTAAATAAAATTTTCAAGTGCACAGATAGTGTTGCCATTGATGTGGTTAATAATCCTACTTTTTCCATTTTTTTTAGCCTTTTCTCCATCTGAGGAACATACTTTCCTTGTAAAACTTCTACCAGTCTTTTTTTTTTTTTTTTTTTTTGAAGAGAGGGTAGTACTGGGGTTTGAGCTCAGGGCTTTGTACTTGCTAGGCAAGTATTTTACCGCTTGAGCCATGCCTCCAGATCTTTTTATTTTAGTTATCTTTTTCAGAATGTTGGGTTTTTTTGACTGGGCTAGTCTGGGACCATGATCTTCTGTATTAGCTAGGATTATAGACATGAGCCACCATGCCAGGCCTAAATCATCCAATCATCCTACCTACTTCATTTTCCCTGTATACGAACACAGAAGGTTTTCTAAATAGGAAGTGTTTTATTCTTGTCACAAAAAAGTAAAAAAAAAACAAAATAAGCAAAACACAGTAATAAAAAACAACAACAACACTATCAACTTGTTACAGAATTTTCTAATCCCAGTTTCCTACTTAAGTCCTCTCATCCTCTCTACCTCCTTTTTTTTTTCAAGATTGAATAAAGGAAGGTTAACCTTCTCTCCTTTCCTAATATACTTTTAACTACAAGGAAAATGAAAGCAATGCAATCAAATGTCAGTAGTTTTTGTTTTTTTTTAAAATCCTACTATGGTTCATATCTCAAAGGCTACTCCAAAAATAACAGCAGAACACATATGCCTATGAAAAGGAGTAAGTACATGGCTTTGTGGATGTCCCTCTTCCTAGAAAACACTACTCAAACCATGTGTGAATCTTTCTCCTCTCTCTGATCTCTATTTCTCTTGGGAACACAGGGGCCTAGAAAGAGTAGACTCAGTGCTGAGTCTAAGCAGCTTTTAATACTTGAGAATCCTGGAAATGAAATAATGTTCAATACTAATTACCTTCTGCACTCTTATTAGTCTTTATGTAGATGACTCAGTCCCCAACATGAAACTGTTTCCTGACCCACACCTCCAGCATCTTTATTCCAGTGTCAGCAGAAACTCCAACCCAATGAGTCCTAAACTAAAGTTACCACCTTCCTTCAACTTGTCCCACTTCCTGTGTCCCATGCACTCACTGGCACCATCACCCCCGGCCTAACATAGGACAAGAGAGCATGAAATTCCACATTTGCACCTCCTCACTTTTAACCACTAATTAGTCACTGCCTCATGGATTTCACTCTCCAAGCTTCTGCTTTGCTCTCCTAGCTGCCCATCTGGTTGTGGCCTCACTCACCATGTGTGACCTAACTAGAATTCTTCATACCATACTATAATCAATTTTATGTCAGAACATTTCCATTGACTTTATCTCTGTCTGGTAGAAACCCTTCAATGGTTCCCTTGCCCCCAGTATAAATGACATGCATCCAAAATTCTCAACACAAAATTTCTCTGTGAAACTACTGTTCCCTTTGTCTGAACCATCCTCTCCCATCTTTCATTAAACAATCACTCGTCAATGTAATGAGTGACTACACTTGATTGTCGCTTTTTGGTTATGTGTCCCTCAGCTGTACTCAAGGCCCTCTGTATTTCCCGCGGTGGGATGGCTAAGAGGGACCAGCACTGACGCACACAGTTGTCAACTCTGGTGATTCTTTGTCTTCTGGTCTCCATGTCATCCTAGCCCCCATTTTACTCCTCAAAAATTGCAAGCTTTTTCAAAGGTAGGACCCATCTGTCTCCTTCACACATGGTCTCTCCAGCACATTGCCTACCAAATTGAAGGTGCTCAACTAAGATTACTGAATTTGCACAATGCATCAATGCAGATGGATGAGAGCAGAATGCATCCAGCTTCACAGCACAGGCTTTATCTCCCAAAGGAAATGAATATCCTTTGGCGTATCTTCTTAAACTGGAGATGGTCCTAACAATACATCTGGGAAGTCAACATGTTTCAGTCTGAATTGCCTAAAACAGACGAGAAGCCAAACAACTCCATCTAACTCTCAATGCACCACCAACCTACAAACCCATTTTCTGACTAAAATTCCTCATGGTTAAAAGGCTTATATATTCATACTGACTATAGAGTGTCTTCTTGTCATTCTGACAGGTAAGGTTTTTATTTGGGAATAATTACAAAAACAGAATGAAAAGGAGGCTCCTTACAGTTCCATGGTGATAGGAACCATGTCTATGACCCCACTACGAAACGGTATTTCTTTCTGGAATTGTACAGTGAAACCCTGCAACTCATTTCATTCGGCTGTGGACATATGCAGGTTATGAGTACAGCTAGAGCCAATTTTGCTTCCAAAGCACTGTTACAACTCTGAGCTACATCTAGGTGAGCTACTAGTCAAAATAGAGTTTACTGTTTTGTATGTGTGCCAGTCCTAGGCTTGAACTTAGGGCCTGGATGTTATCTCTGAGCTTTTTGGTACAAGCTAGTGCTTTACCACTTGAACTACATCCCCTTTTCCGGCTTTTTGCTGACTTAATTGGAGAAAAGTGTTTCGTAGACTTTCCTGCCTGGCCTGGTTTCAAACTGTGATCCTCAGTTTGAAGACTCCTCAGTAGCTAGGATTACAGGTCACTGGTACACGCTTACTTTGTTTTGTAATGACTGTATATTTCACTGAGCTCTGCACTACAACTATATGGGAATGGCGGTCAAACCTAAAAGAAACCTATTGTCTCTGCTAATTATCTACATTATAACATTAAAATATGGATAATAAATATTCTCATAATACAACTCTGATAATTTATAGCAATCATGTAAACACAGCTTCCTGATGAAGATGTTTTCAATATCTTACATAAAACCATAAAAAAGTACTGCAGTTATCGTAATATGTTTGGATTTCTACAAATAAAGTAACTAGAAATTTTAAATATGATTTCTTCGCAGGAACAGTTTCATTTTCATTGGTATTCAGGATTAAATAGAGAGTAAATGAAGCCTTAGGTGAGCAGGGAAGAATTGTTGGTTGTCTAGATCTATGTCAGCCTTGTCAAGCCCCAAAGAAATGATGAATCATTTTTCCCATTTCTTTTGATGAGAATTGTGTGGTCTGAAGTATAACAAGGAAGGGGAAAAAGTGCCTAAGGGGTTAAGATTTACAATTATTCTGTCTCATGCTGCTTAGCATAAACCATGATAGAAAATTATATTGTAAACCCCAGAAGAGACAATAAAGATATTGATCAAAGACAGCAACTGAGGAAGAAAAAATTGCTTACAGTCGATGCTTCAAGCTTGCTACCTAATTTGGTAGAGGATCCTTTAACCTGAAATGAATTCCTTGTTTATAAAGCATTTTTTCTTGTATATGAATTACTTTATATAAGAAGATGGACATACCAATCTGAGCAATTTACTCTCTGGTGTATCAAGTTACGAGTTTTGTTTCCAGGTTGACTTAAGAGGCATAGACTACAAAGCCAAAATAATGTCCCTCTCCTTGAGAAATGGAAAATGGTAAAATAGAAGACTTTATAACTCTTTAACTTACAAAAGAACGCATTTTCCCCTCCAAAAATGCAAAACTGAGGGCAGTAGGTCATTACCTGATCTGTAAAACACTTCCAAACTCTAGAAAGAAAACTGCTTTAAAACTAACAGATATACTAGGCATGACATATGTCTCTAATTCTAGTACTGTAGAGGTGAAGGTAAGAGTTCAAGGTAAACCTGGACGATAGAATAAGACCTTGTCTCAAAACAAAAACAAACAATAAAAACCATCCTAGTGACAAATGGCAAGTGCTCTGCCATTACATTATTCTTTAACATTTTCTAAATTGAAGATACTGTTTCTCAGCTAGGCAATATAAGTAGGTAGGTGAAGGACAGAATATTCATATATTTATGGTCACATGTAATTAAGATACAAGCTCATTTAAACAGCACAAGTTACTATAGACATCGGGGGACAGCCACATTCCCACAACTCCTGGGCATTTCGTCCCTTGAAAGGCAAATGACCAGGATTTGTTAGTACTGCCTGTACCATTCGGGTGGGTTGTGTTTGTTTGCATCCACTCCCCAGCATTCCTAGCTACATGCTAGAATGAAAGTAACTGATGACAATCTGACTGCTTACTTCCCAGCCAGATGAATCCAAGGGTACTTGGCTCCATAACATCATCTTAATCAGGTCAGCTATGAGGCCAATGTCATGACAAATTCCATAGACCATCTAAGTCGGCCTTTTTCTCTGAGCTACAGCACCTATAGGGAGTTTCCAATTCACTTATTTACAACCTGAAGTCCAAGATCTTGGATTGCTTAAAACAACAACAACTACAAAAAAAAAAAAAAGAATGCCTTTATTTCCACTAACCAGAAAATAAAATGTGAATCTCTTTTCCCAACAAATGTACATTCCCAGTACTAGCAGTCATTAGAATTCTGTTTTGAACAGAAACCACATGTTTTCATATGTTGCTACAGATACATTAAAAAAATCATTTATACTCATTATCACTTCAAAGTTGTGGTAGTTACTAGACCTGCCTGTAGATAGTGATATCTGGTGTGCTAATAAAAAACTACACTATATCACCAACATTTTAATAGGGTTATGACTATTTCAAATATATTGGTTTCCATTATGATGTTATACATCTTATTTTATGAATCTTAAGTATTTTATGTTATATATTTGATTTTATACCACTCTGAAAAAGTATCTATTGACTTTACCGTATTGTCAATGGAATTCTTAAATGAAATAATACCAATAATAATCAATAATAATGATAAGATAAACTCTAGAAGACCCAGAACGACATGGCAGTATCATAAAACTTGTTTTCTGTGCCAATATGACTACAAACATGACTCCTGAAGTTTTTTTTTAATTACTGGATCATTTTGGCTAACCTTAATTAAAAATCAAAACAAAACAAAACAACAACAAAACAGGATCCTCAAAAGAATAGCATGTAAAATAGCATCATGTTCTAGATACTTTAAGAGGTCCTGACCTCTTGAATACATTCCTTAAAACCACAGTATCATTGTATATAACACAGTATCATTGGTCTATGTGGAACCAGAAGCGTCTTCTTTCAAGGAATCCACTGCATATAATTATGCATATAATTATGTCACAGAAATGGGAACAGAAAACGAGTCTACCTACTTTGCATCATGGAGAATTATCATTAGTTAACCCAAATAGGACTTAAACATTACTTCAGATAAAGAGTCCACACAGTCAAAAATCTTTTCTACTAGTCACAGAAAGTTAAAAAAGCAAAAATAAAAAGCTTGTACTGTTTCATGTTGATTAGGATGGGTACTATAAGAAAGAAGAAAAACAAAATGAAGGGACCAAGAGTGAACAAATGCAGCAGCAGTGGTACTCACTTATCACTATGTTAAAAATGAACTATATAATTTGTGGATGGGGATGGGAGGGAAAAACTGGGGGAGACACTGAGGGAAGGGGTGACATTGTCCAAAAAGAAATGTGTCCCTTACCCAATTTATGTAACTGTATCCCCTCTGTATGTCACTTTTATAATAACAATAAACATTTAAGAAAAGAAAAACAATGAACAAAAACAAGCAAGTGGAGAGGATATGGTGACATTGGAATCCTGTACGTAGTTGCTGAAAAAACTAGAGAGAAGGTCCTCAAAAAAGTCATAAATAAAACTTCCATGTGATCCAACAACTCCTCTTCTGGATATGTCCCCAAAGAACCTGGAAAAGCTATTTGCGCAGCCATGTTCATAGCTGCTCTATGCTCAGCCTTGTTCACAATAGCCAACATATGGAACAAATCCAACTGTTCATGTTGGGCTAAATAGGTAAACAAGATGTGCTATACATACCATGGAATATAGTTCACCTTTTGAAAAATTAAAGGACCCTAACACATGCTACACTATGTGTAAATCCTGAGGTCTCCGTGCTAATTTTTTTTAAGCAAGCCACAAAAATACAAATGCTATATGGTTCCATTTATATAAGGTTCCCCAAAGAATTACATTCATACAGACAGTGAAAATGGAATAGTGGTTGCCAGTGGCTGGGAGGGGTGAGGGAGGTTTCATGGGTAAAGAGCTTCATCCATCCCACAAGATGAAAAGAGTTCTAGAGCGTA
The DNA here is from genome assembly GCF_024711535.1 of Dipodomys merriami. Taxonomy (NCBI): domain Eukaryota; kingdom Metazoa; phylum Chordata; class Mammalia; order Rodentia; family Heteromyidae; genus Dipodomys; species Dipodomys merriami. The sequence continues at coordinate 25,272,711 of NW_027203382.1, read as the reverse complement.
GGTACCCAGCAACATGGAGGTGCTTGACACTAAGATGAACCAGTTTTCTGGCAAAAGTGAAAGAGGCTGAGTGCAGAATATGAGTAAGTTAAGGAGGTAGCGTGGAGCCAAGGTTCTATTACTGTTCTATTATATCTGCCAGCTTTCCAAACACTGCAAATGCCACTAGTCATAATTACTCAACCATATTGCCCCTCCAAAATACTGTAAATATCTCAAGTAAGTTCAATTAAAGTTATTTGGGTGAGAATTATCTACTTCTAGTCCTCTAGCATCTTTAACCTATGTGAAGGGGATGGTACTTGTCCATGTCTGAGGAACAGGACCCAGGATTCATGGAAAGACTAAAAAGACCGATTCTCCCAAGTCATCTAGATCTTTAAAATCCCAAAGTGATGGGACTCCAGGAAGACAAACTGCATGGCTCACTGAATCCTTTTCAGCCTATGTATGGCTTGAAATAACCCATGTATGATCATGTACTACCAAATTATTATTGATTTCTCAAAGATTCTCAAAAAAACAACAATAACCAACCTGTCTAATTAGGTCAAGGTCTACAGACTCTGCCTTTAAAAAAAAAAAAGAGAGAAGCGTTGGGAAGGTGGCTCAGTGGTAGAGTGTTTGCCTCTCATGCATGAGGCCCTGGGTTCGATTCCTCAGCACCACATAAACAGAAAAAGCTGTGGCTCAAGTGGTAGAGAGCTAGCCTTGAGCTGAAGAACTGAGGGACAGCATCCAGGCCCAGAGTTCAAGCCCCATGACCAACACACACACACACACACACACACACACACACACACACACACACACACACACACACACACACACACACACACACACACACACACACACACACACACACACACACACACACACACACACACAAAGAAAGAAAGAAAAAGAAGAAGAAAAATGAGGAAATCTGAAAGCCATATCTAGGAGTAGAAAATATTTCTTTTTTTTTTTTTCTGTCAGTTGTGGGACCTGAACTCTGGGCCTAGGCACTGTCCCTCAGTTCTTCAGCTCAAGGCTAGCATTCTACCACTTGGGCCACAGCACCACTTCTGGCTTTTTCTGCTTATCTGGTGCTGAGGAATTGAACCCAGGGCCTCATGCATGCAAGGCAAACACTCTACCACTGAGCTACCTTCCCAGACCTAGAAAATATTTCTGACTCCTCTATCGGGCTATTTATCCAGAAACTAAATTTACAGTTTTAAATATATATTGAAGCTAACTAAGCTGGGAAAGAATATATATAACAATGGAATAGAAAACTTCAGAAATCATAAAAACATTACTCTTAAGTATTGAATCTTCCTATTCACAATCCTCAGACTCTGCAAGCTAATTTTTTATACAACACTGTTGTCATTCTGTTCAGCTTAGGTCCCTCAGGCTTCACATGTCATCTTGTAAAGTGTCATTTGGGTGACTCTATCTATATATTTCTCAATAACATCCTTGTGCCAAAAGGTAGATCAGGCTATTTATCACTGGTAATTTATGAGCCTGCCAAATACTAAGAGATGAGGGAGTAGAAAATATCAAGCTGAAAAAAACAACCAAAAACCATGACTGTTTCTCAAGGTCACAGCATGGAGGCTCTGTCTTATTTCACACGCACAAATCAGATCAATGGAAGATGGAAATGCATTATACATTAGACAAACAGTTTCAAACCTTGATAAAAGCAGACCTTGGAATGGACATTAACAGCAATTTGCATTTAGTAATGTCTCCTATTTGAACAGTCAATGTGGGCTGTGGGGAGGTGAATAAAAAAATATCCAATTGCTTTCTTGAAATATTGATGGCAGTTCAGTCAAGTTCAGAGCAGTAATGAAACTCAGGAATTATCTGCCCTTAAGACAGCATTTTTTTAATCCACTGTCTTGCCTCTGCTGCCCATCTCTCCTATTTCCTGAATTCTACAATGAGAGATTTTAATGCTTTTAGAAGGATTTCATTCTCAAACATATGCAATGTGCACTCCAGACTTGAATTTGGCGCTGATGTATCCTACTGTCACTTTTTTGCTAGAGAAAATATGGAACACCAGACTGCCAACCTAGCAATAATATACCCAGCAATATGAGAACCACAAACTTGGAAGGCACCTCAAGTAGACATAAAAGCTACTTGGCATTATGTATTAAGATTCATAAACATGTTCACGTCACTTTGGCCTAGAAATATCTATTCTGGGACTTTATTCTAAGGAAAGAGTCCAAATGACAGAAAAGGCGATATGCATGAATACTCTCACTGTGGAGTGCTTTCAGTCAATAAACCTTTATTAAGTACCGATTAGGTAGCAGGCACTACACAGGCATAAAGTCTTTGCCTCAAGATACTCATCATCAGCTGGACATTCAGATAAGAACATGCAGAATCACCATATGTTGAGATAAAGGCTACCAATGGACTGACTGTGCAGATGCAATAGAAATGTATGATGGTACTATAAGGGAGAGGAGAGACAGAAAGAAAGAATTGGGAAGACTCGGCACAATTTGGGGTAATGATCTTGCATCTTGTCATGTCTTCATAGTATTTTTTTTTTTTTGCCAGTCATGGGCTTGAATTTAGGGCCTGGGCAATGGCCCTGAGCTTCTTTTGCCCAAGGCTAGCACTTGAGCCACAGTACGATTTCTGGTCTTTTCTGTGTATGTGGTACTGAGGAATCGAACCCGGGGTTTCATGAGTGCTAGGCAAGCATTCTACCACTGAGCCACATTCTCAGCCCCCATAGTGTATTTTTTAAAGACATCTGTTAATGTTAAAATCCCTTTGTTTTTAAATGGAAAATATGAAGCAAGCACAATCACCATTAGCAGCCGTCAGAAGTCTCATCCCTCCTGTACTGTGTGTAAGGGTTGTGATAAATCACAAATCCTCCTCTGCCACTCTGTACCACAATTGAGTCCTAGCTGGAGTTGTCTACTAGACACCAGGGTGTCCCTAACCAAAGCCGCTAAGGAACTGTGAGCTCACTTTGCTTACAAAACAAAACAAAATAAACTCACAAAACAACCTTCATTGCTCCTTTGAGAACGTTTACTTTCCAACTGCCCAGAGTGGCTTCAGGAATTCCTGCTGCTACAATTCAGAAAGTCTTTTGCTATAGAAGAGTCATTATCATTTGTAATCATTCTATCCTTTGGCACATTTCAAGACAGTTTTAAAGGGACTGAGTCTGGAAGCTTTTGAAGAAGCCCCGATTGAACATATCTGGTAAAATACAGTGAGCAATAATCTGAACTAAACCTAGGCATGTTGCAATCTACATTGCATGGCTGTATTTACACTTGGATCAGAGAAAATTTTATTCCTGCAGTATGCACGGCCTCTACTTCAAGTCAGGACATGCTAGAGGGCAGGGTGAGGGAGCCACATGGATGCCTCTTTCAACATGTTCTGTCCTGTGTCATGGCTCAAGGCTCTGGCCACACTCCAGAAGTGGGGTGGGGCTCTCTAGCTACAACAGCCATACCCAAACTTTCTTTCTGGGTGCCTAAAGTAAAAGCCTAAAATAACAGTGATCAGTGGGGAAAGGGTCAATTTTAACATTTATTTATATATTTGGGAAGTGTTGGCCTGGGTAAGAGGTGGATAAATTTTTTCTAAATATTTTTGGCTTTGTAGGCCAGTTTCTGTTACAATGACTTGATTGTTCCCTTGGTGCACAAGTAACTACAAATCATCTCTAAGTGAATCCCTGTGGTTACCTTTCAATAAAACTCAACATCCAGCCAGGTTTATACCTGGAATCCTAGCTACTTAGAAGGCTGAGATATATGACTCAAGGTTCAAAGCCAGTCCAGGCAGGAAAGTCTGTGAGACTCTTATCATACCTATAATTCTAGCATTCTAGCTATTCAGGAGGCTGAGATCTCAGAATCAAAGTTCAGAGCCAGCTCAGACAGTAAAGTCTGTGAGACTCTTATCTCCTATTAACCATCAAAAAAAGCTAGAAGTAGAACTATGGCTCAAGTGGCAGAGCACCCATCTTGAGTCAAAAAGCTAAAGAACAGTACACCCAAGGACCTGAATTCAAACCCCAGTACTGGTACATTATTGTGCTTGCACACACACACACACACACACACACACACACACACACACACACACACACACACACACACACACACACACACACACACACACACACACACACACACACACACACAGATCAGGGGAGGCAGACTGGGCCTGAAGGTGGACCTTACCTGCCCCTGCCCTCAGGGTTCAGAGAAGCTGTTCAGGGTTCAGAGGGAAAAAAGTTACTGGTTAAAGAAAAAAACCAAGTATCAGAGTTGAGATGATATGCCAAGATTATATGTCTAGGCTCATACAGTCAGGATCTAACAAAACTTTGCTCAAATAAACAGTCTGATTGGGTAGAAAGACCTCTTAGTCTGAATACGGATGAAGAAGAAAGGCCAATCTGAGTAAAGGAAACTAGGCCAAGTATAAATCCTCAGTTAAGGTCAACTGATCCAAACCAACCTATCATAAAATATGAAGGGCATAAAAAGCACTAGTAATCAGGGTTACAAGTGAAACACTCCTCCCAAAAGAGACAAGAATCAGATTTCTCTGTCATGTTGTGACAGATTATGGCACAGCAAAAAATCAGTCAAGTTTAGCACTAAGTGGAGTTTATAAAATAACTCCATTGATACTCAGATATTCAGTAATAAATTTGTTTTAAGCCCAGATAGTGAGCCACCTGTGTGCTCAAATAAATAAATAAAAAGCCAGGCTCCAGTGGTTCATGCCTATAATCCTAGCTACCCAGGAGGCTAAGATCTGAGGATCTCAGTTCAAAGCCAGACCAGGCAGGTACATCCATGAGCCTCTTATTACCAATTAGCCACTAGAAAACTGGAAGTGGTACTGTGGCTTAAGTGGTTGAGCATTAGCCTTGAGCTGAAGAGCTCAGGGACAGCTCAAGACCCAAGACTGACAAAAATAAATAAATAAATAAAAGTAAATTAAAAAAAATAGAATGTGGCACTTGTTCTTTAGGACCTTATAGCAGAAATGGGCAGCACAGCAGACACACTCTAAGTAAATACTCACTGCTCTGAATTGCCACTTATGGGCAAAAAATGAAAAGTAAAGCCACTTGCATACATGAGCACCTGAAACTCCAGGGAGAGCAGGCAATAAATGAATGGACTTCACCTGGACTGGGTTTACAGTCCTCACTCCTGTCTCCTCCCTTGAAGGATTATAGAGATTCTTTTTTCACTGAGGCTGTCCTCATTTGGAACCTGAAGGCAAAGTTCTAAGTCCATCCCTGTTGCTCACCCATTTGAAACACTGGTAGCTAAGCAATAATTTTCTCATCTTACAGGGGAGGAAGGGGTCAATTTTTTTTGTTTGTTTTGTTTCAGATTTTGCTTTGTTTCTGAAGGGAAGTAACTAGAGATTAAATTCAGGGTTTGGTGCTTGCCAGGCAAACACTCTACTAGTTGAACCATGCGCCCAGTCCATCTGCTTTTAGTTGGATTTTGAGATAGGGTCTTATGCTAACTTCACTCAGGCTACAGCCTTGGACTATGATTCATCTATCTGAGCCTCTAGGATTACTGGCCTGAACCACTGTCCAAGACATTCTCATTTTATTTTATTTTATTTTTTATTTTTGCCAGTCATGGTGCCTGAACCCTGGGCCTGGGCGCTGTCCCTCAGCTCTTCAGCTCAAGGCTAGTGCTCTACCACTTGAGCCATAGCACCACTTCTGGCTTTTTTTGCTTATGTGGTGCTGAGGAATCGAACCCAGGGCCTGATGCATGCAAGGCAAGCACTCTACCACTGAGCCACCTTCCCAGCCTGACAATCTCATTTTAAACATATGATTCAGTATACTCAGCTCTCAAAACAAGTAATACACTGGATGGATTTAGATATCCACATATTTTACACCCATGACATAGAATAGTTTTTTTAAAAAGTTATTACAACTACTTCAAAAAAATCAAAGTATCGCAGTACTGCACAATATATTTCGGAAAATTAAATGGTTTTTCCCCCCTCAAAGAACACAGGGAAAAGGAGGAGATGAATTCATTGTTACCCTATAGAGAGAAAAAACAAATTCCACACCCTGGAAAAAGTATATTAATTGACCCTGACATCTGCCACGTCTGCTCACATACATAAAGGATAAAGTTTGGATCTTGAGGTTTTAACATTTAAGGCCGTGGGGAGATGGTAATTGGAATCTATTTTAACACTAGTATTTTTTAAGAGAGTTCTAAATACAGGTGGAGAAAAAGAGGATCTAAAATCTTCAGTCTCCCAGGGTGACATCACTAGTGTTTTTTTCTTTTCTGCGGTCCCAGCTGTACACAGGGGAGGTTGCCTGGAGATACAGTGGGCATGCCCACAATAGGCAGTACAGGGTACTGCCCAGAGGCCTTCAAAGCTCAATCGGGATTGTGGTTCCACCATCCTTCTGATTCTTTCCACAGACTAACAATATTCAAAGTTTCCAGAAATCTGACCACTATAAATTTGGATATTTAAAGAGTCTCATGAAAGGAAAGAGGCAAATCAAAGCAGACCAAAAAAAAAATGAATGAAATAACTAACTGAACTGAATAAATTTTGTAATGTGTGCACACATGCACAAAACACACATATACACACAAAATAAACTAACCAATAATTTAACAATAGTTATATCCAAGTTTTATATTTGAAGGTAAGTTTTTTTTCCTTATGTTTGTTGATATGTTCTCATTCTTTATCTCAAGTATGTGCTAATTTATGTTATTTTAAAAGCTATGGGAGTTATATTAGAATTAAGATATAATAAAGTATCAGAAGGACTCGATAATTATTTTCTAAACCAGAACAGGTACGTTAAGTTGATCTTTGGTAAAATGTATATTTTGTTTAGTCTCCCCTTCATTCTTTCCAGTAATGATAATCTATGTCTTAAGCCGCAAGTGTGTCTTATACATATATAAGTAAACAATAAATAAGCTTCCCCCTCCCCCAAGTCCTGGGGTTTGAACTCAGGGCCTGGGAACTGTCCCTGAGCTTCTTTTGTTCAAGGCTAGCACTCTCCCACTTGAGCCACAGCACCACTTCTGGCTTTTTCTGTGTACGTGGTACTGAGAAATTGAACCCGAGGCAAGCTCTCTACTGCTAAGCCACATTTCCAGACCATAAGTAAACTCTTTTACCTCATGGTACTCTTTCCTTCCCCAGAAAACAACCTAGAATTATTTTTAGACATTTCCTGCCAGTCAGATGAACTTATCTGGATTTTAACAACTTCACTGTCTATGCAGCATTACCAGGGCTATTATATACTAATAGTAAACCATATGACTCAGTTCATGCCTTTTTTTACAAATACCTCATTCTGATACATTTTCCTACTACTTGACATAACCAACATGTGATCAAGCTATGTGATAATTATTTCCTCCTAAAAATCATGTTTAAATAGGACCATACAATGTACCATGATACATTAGGTGAGATCCTGGGACAGAAAAGAAACTAATAATAAATGTTGTGTTCAATTGAAAACATAGGGTGGAGAGAAATAACATTCAAAGTCTGCATTATCAATTAAACTATTAAAACTATTTAAATGTGTTTGAGGTAACAGAATTACACTATGTTTTGCTTTTAATGTGAGCTACATGCCTGTGTTTGTTAAACTTCAGGGAAAGGCACACCTAAAGCACATGACTTTAATATATATATATATATATATATATATATATATATATATATATATTATATATCAACAACCTGAATTCTAAACAAAATGAGACAAAGCAAACTACTTACTGGAATGAATTTTCCTTTTCTACAATAAGTAAATGCAAGGGGTTAGTCCCATGTCCCTAGCAATCTGAAAACTTAGGTTTAGGTGAGGAGCCCTTAAAGTAACCTTGTCATTTAAAAAAATACCGGAAGGGAAGATTTCTGTAGTTCAGTCCACAGTAAAGGCAGTCACTCCTCAAAAAGCAGCTCAATGGAAGCTGGGAGCCAGTGAAGATTGTGTGTGTGTGTGTGTGTGTGTGTGTGTGTGTGTGTGTGTGTGTGTGTGTGTGTGTGTGTGTGTGTGTGTGTGTGTGTGTGTGTGTGTGTGGTGTGTGTGTGTGCGCGCGCGCGCGCGAGCATGCGCACTGTGCGGGGGTGTACTTCTGAGACTCCTGGACATAGCATTTTTGTATTTGTTATAGACTATTTTTAACTTATTCTGATACAGTTGTCTAATTCATTACATAGCAGTTCCTTCTCAGTTCTCTAAATATGACATTTCCAATGGAAAAATATTTAAATGAGTGTCATCAAGCCATATCCTTGTTAAAAATGTTAGTTTAGCATATTCAAGAAGAGTCATTCTATTTTAAAAAAAGAATAGAAGCCTATAACTAAATCATTTCTAAAATGTCTCAGCCAATCTCTTCTGGTATTCCCATTGTACAGCTGTATAAGATTAAAGAACTTCTGTCCCTCTATGAAATAAACTATATGCAATATCTTAAGGTCACTATGTATTCTGAGATGTATACATTAAATATATACAGTGCTCATGTGAATACACAGGATTTCACAGTACATAGAGGGCAATCTCAGGAAAACAATCTTGGATGCAATGGGGTGTTACTCATTGAACAGCAGCTGTTCATAGCTACATCCTAAGTAAAGCTTCAATTTGAAAGCACAAACCCACTCAAAACCCATTATAAACTGTGATGCTTTAAGATGAGGAAATTACAGAAGAATACATATACAATTCCCATTAGTGGAGGAAAGCAGCAGCAGGTGGCAGTTTTAAAACAAAGTAAAACCTATTTCTATTTTTTCACTCTCTTCTCTTAGACAGCAGGTGGCATTTCTATAGCAAAGATCAAAATGATCAGAGCTCTGTATTCCAAAAATATTACTCAAACTGCCAAGGGGCTACTGATTTATAAAATTAACATACTACCATCTCACTTTGCAAATATTATTTTCAATAATTAGACTATGGTTCACTCTCTTCCTTTAGGAGATAGAACAATGAAGTTTGAGTTTTTTTCTTTCTTTTTTAAATCAGGAATCACTACTTAGTACAGGTTTGATTTGAAAGCAGGTATTTTTTGTTTTCCTTTTTTTTTCCACTGTAGTATAAATATAATAAATAACCTTCACAGAGTTATGAGGATATGAGGGTTCGATGAGGTAATATGTATGAAATTTCATCAACAGACATTCTCCTTGTACCTCCCTTCTTGGCAGCTCTCCCACTGATTATTACATGTTATTATAAATATTTGTCTACATTATTTTCTGACCCAAATGGATCGAGCTACTTAAACAAAAACATGCCATACATCATCTTTGTTTTCCAGATGTAACCATAGCCCTTGTCCCATAGAAGACGCTCAATGAATATTTGGTATAGACATGAAAAAAAAAGATGATGATATAACAAATCTCAGACCCTATCCACAGAAGTCAACCTAGGTTACTAGGTTATCAGGTTTCAGAGGTGATTCAGGCGCATAGGCAAGCTCCCAGAGCCATAAAAGGGTCACATAGAGAAGCATGACTCATAAATCAGCCCCTCTGAAGTATTTTTAACTATAATTAACTTCCCATATTTGAGAAGTTACTCCTCCATTTCTCAGTTTCCTTGTCATTTTGCCCGGTTTATAATCACTTGACTTCTCTTTCGTTAGGCTGCCAAAGGAAGAGAATTTTAAAAAGGATCTACTCAGCCTTCAGGACTAGAGGTTTCCTTTCCTTCCCAATCCAGACCCTAAGACATCTTTAAAACTATGCCCAGAACACAGAGTAAAGCAAAAGCAGAAACACTTTAGTCTAACCAGCTTTAACATAGCATTAAAGATAGATACACACCTGGGACTTCCCAACGAAGTCCATAAATGCTGGGCCATGAATACCCTCCAACCATGTTAGTTTCTCTATGAAATAGATGTGAAATCAAACCTGTTAAGTGGCTGAAGGAACAGCTACAAGCCACTGCCTGCTGGACACACCTAAAAGAAGGGAGGGTTTGAAAAGCAAAGGCTGTTGCTGCAGCTCCAGGCTGGGCAAATCACTTACATGGGAACTAGAGAACTGGCTTAAAACAGGACTATAATCTTTCTGGAACAATAGGTCATGACGAGCTTCCTTAATGCCAAAGTAAGTGTTTAGAAGTGATTTCTAACTGAAAGAAGTATAAAGGGCATATATGTTTATTCTGGCTCGAATACAATACTTCTGAATGCCTCTTGGTGCCAAGAGTCAGAACCATTTTTCCCTCATGGATTTTTAACCCACAGCCCATTCTACTGAATGTTTCGTAACCACTTCACCATCCCTGAACCACTAGGTCATCATATGTATAAAAGATAGTCTGCTCTGTGTGTGTGTGTGTGTGTGTGTGTGTGTGTGTGTGTGTGTGTGTGCGCACGCGCATGCATGCACGTGCACGCTCGCATACACGCGCTGATCCTGGGGCTTGAACTCAGGGCCTGGGCACTGTCTCTGAGTTTTATTGCTCAAGGCTAGCACTCTACTATTTGAGCCACCTCTCTACTTCCTGCTTTCTGATGATTAGTTGAAGATAAGAGTCTCATGGATTTTCCTGCCCAGGCTGGCTTCGAACTGCAATCCTCAGATCCTAGTCTCCTGAGTAGCTAGGACTGCAGGTGTGAGCCACTGGTGTCTGGCAGAAGATGGACTACTTTTAAGGTTAAATCTCAAAGAAAGTAAGATAACTCTAAAGGGCTATTGTTTACAGAGCTCTTATAAGAAATTGTAAAATGACAAGTAACTATCACAAAGTCAAAGAAACATAAAATGTGCCTGCCAAAAGCACACCTAGGCAATGGCTTTGCTCGTAAAATGGACCAAGATACAAGAAATGGACTGAAGGGTCTTGAGCTTGAAGCCCTATGTTAAGAAAAACTATTGATTTCTCAGCTTAAAATTCTTGATTTTAGCTAGGTGCTGATGGCTCACGCCTGTAATCCAGCTACTCAGGAGGCTGAGATCTGAGGATCATGGTTCAAAGCCAGCCTGGGCAGGAAAGTCTGTAAGACTCTTAACTCCAATGAACTACCAAAAAAATAGAAGTGGCTCTGTGGCTCAAAGTGGTAGAGCACCAGAGCAAAAGAGCTCAGGCATAGTGCCCAGGCCCTGAGTTCAAGTCACATGACTAAAAGAAAAAGAAACACCTTGATTTCTAAGGCTCAATTTAACTCAATTTAACAGGACAGAAGACATCTACTGAGAAAGAATTCTACATAGAAAATTTTACAGGCCACAAAGTAAAAAAAAAAAAAATTATTAATTCCATGGTCCAAACATCTAACCCCAGAAATCAAATCCTAAAACATATAAGAAATTATAATTCATGCACCTAAAAGCTTATTTCACAGAATATGTAGCAAGAACTATTACCCAAGGTATCCTGAACTTTTCCACCACCCATCTGTCCTCCAATGGTCCCTATTATCATTTGAGATCAAAGTCTTCTGCTTAAGGATCTACCCTGTGTGGGATAGGCAAATTCACTATCACTCATCCAGTTTTTTATGACAGGTGACTTGCATTTATTTTGCCATCTACTTGAGCGCTAGAGTAGTTGGGCAAGCACAGACTCATTTTACAGTGAGCTAGTTTTGGGGTGATTAGATTATTTGTGTTTGCATAGGTAATAGGATGAAGATTACCAAATAGATAACAGTATTTCTCACATGGGAAAATTAAATCTAGTCAACAGAGCTTCAATATCTCCAATGGTTTGTGTCTGATCTAGGTAATCTCCCTGAAAAATTCTTTGATTTTTGTCTCAAGAGTTTTGAGATTAGCCAAGTGAAAGTAATAACTTCACAGGAATTCTACCTCAGGTTCCAAGACCAACAAGCCAACCAACTCAGACTTAAGAAATAACATTGCATAATAGCCATTTCATGGCTATTGTTTTTCCCTAACAATGGATTCATTTACCACATTTCCTAGAGTGCTTTATCCAGCTGAACTTATTCCCATGACAAACATACTTTTTCCCCACTTCACTCCTACATACATCAGTAAATATTTCATTATTATAATTCCCAACATAAAGATATCTAGCATATTGCATTTTAAAACACATTAATGTTTATTGTGAAAGAGGAATAAGTGATTTTTTAATTAAGCTACAGTTTCAGTAGTTCCCTTCATATTTCAGAGCCAAGAAATTCAATAATGACTAATAATCTAAGAGTGAATCTCAACAAAGTCACAATTGAACCTGATACACAAACATACTGTAACACTTAAAATTAGATAGAAAAAAGCATACAAAAGCTGGGCACCAGTGGCTCACAGCTATAATCCTAGCTACTCAGGAGGCTGAGATCTGAAGATCACGGTTTGAAACCAGCCAGGGCAGCAAAGTCCACGAGACTCTTATCTCCAATTAACCACCAGAAAACTGGAAGTGGCACTGTGGCTGACGTGGTAGAATACTTGCTTTGAGCTGAAAAGCTCAGGGGCAGCGCTCAGGCCCAGAGTTCAAGCCCCATGACAGACAAAAAAAAAAGAAAGAAATAAAGAAAAGAAAAAGAAAAGCATAACAAAGACAGCTTCTTACTCACATAGTAACACATTCCTGGTAAATTCACTTTTCTTCCCTTTCTGACCTTATGATCCTAAGGGACCTTAGCAAGTTTCACAAATTCCCTCCACTCAGGTGATTCACTCTGAACATAACTAATTATTCCAAAAAGTATCTCTGCAGTTCAAACTTACATGTCAGGCAGGAAACTTTCCAGGAACAAGGGGTGCTGGATCTTACCTCTGAACAGTCAAAAGCTTACTTAAGAACTTCAGAATACAAATGATGGCTGGCCTAGAACATTTCACATATGCTTTTGCTTGCAATTATATTTGAGATGCAATCCTAAATTCTTAACAAAATCAGTGTTGATAAATGGAAGACCACCAAGTCAGAGAATGTAGAAATTCCCAAGGTTCTATAATTTTAATAAAGCAATAGGGTACTTAAGGGGAAAAAAATAAATGACTGCCTCTTTTCTTACCAATCTATTTTACCTGCAAGTGCTGATCAAAGCCTAGTTTGTGGTAGGGTCGTTTTTTTTTTCTTTAAGACAAAACAATTTGACAGTTTAGTTTGATATCAGTATAATTACCTTGTCTAACAAGCATGGCCAAAAGCCATTAGCAGAGCTACAACTCCCTCAGGTTCTCTTATTCTATTAACAAGGTTTTAGGTCAACATTTTCAGAATTTACAACCAAGTTCATGGTGGAATTTTCCTATTTTCCAAGCAGACAGAGCAAAAGAAAGCATAAAGTACCAGAACTACAAGTTTCACAACCATGTGAACTTTTCTTTAGAGATCTTCCAGTTACAAAATGTGTCATGTATCTCAAATAAATAAATAAATTTGCTACTACATAGCCAAAACGTCTACTGATAGAAAATGACTGCTTATAATAGATGGGTATGCATACAACCTGTGCATACTACTTTGATCCTGGTAGCCCCAGGACCTTTTTAATATCTTGGCTCTACTATTTAACTTTCAAAGGCAGTATTCAGTTTACCATGATGTCATACTCAAATGACTAGGAGAGGCACAGTGAAGGTGGTTCAGATTACAATAGTTTTGTGCATGTTCACCCACCCTAGAGAAGGGTATGGATGATGGGTGGGGAGGAGTCTAATCTTAATCTTAATCTTCCTGAAATGATCTATTTGCATTTCTACAATATAAGGAGGAATCTCTTCATCCATACTTTCTCATCTATGGGCTATTTCCCAGCAGGGGCTCAGTGATTTCTTGACATTAATAGCTGCCAGCTTTTCCTTTCTAGCACGAGTCTTAGGACTCACCTATTTAAAGACATGATCTAAGCTTCTGATACTAGCATATACTTGTAAAGAAAAGGCAATGAAGCTCGTACACTGAGTGTACACACACAGTCAGTGGTCAATGCTGTCCAGTTACAGCAATAACTGCTCATGTCTCCCCTGCCATGCAGCATACTCTTCACATTCTAATGGTTGACTTCAATGAACTTCTTTTGAAATCTCCTTTTAGTACTTCCACACATCTCTCCACCCTGTCCCTTTTCATTCATTTCTTTCCAGCCATCTACCCTCCCTTTTCTGCCACCCTCCCCCCACTTGGAAGATCTGAATATTCAAGTACACTGAAGGCTAAGATCAGTACATGGGAAATGTACTCAGTCCTGTGTGTGTCCTTTCCATTTGGTCAGGTTTATCAGGGACACGATGTCTGAAATCCCTTGTCCTGTGTAAAAGCCTAGGCTCTCCGGAGAAATCACTGAGAGAACACAGGCCTCAGGGGCCTCAGCTTTCTCCTCTTTCCTGAATGGAACATATCTGGGTTGGACGGCTCAGTGAGAAACATCATCCACGTGGGGCGCAGCCTGACTGAAGATGAGAGGATATAGGTGACAGGCAGGTTTCAGGGCAGAACAAGAAGAAAGGAGAAGGATTAAAGGAAGCAGTTATGAAACAGGCCTGGGCAAGGCAAAGAGTGGGCGGAAATGAGCTCAGGGACTCAGGGCAGGGCTGAGCCCACAGGTCAGACAGGGAGGGACAGAGAGAAGACCACGTGAGGCCAGGTTTCACTCAGTGGTGGGACAGGCTACAGGGGAAGGCCAAGGGCCGGGGCTCAGGAAAAATTCAAGGTGGTGGGTAGGGGCAGGGAAGCTGCGAGTCAGTGCTTTAAAGTCAGAGAAAGTCAACTGTAAACATGAAGGAAAGGAGGTAACTCACAGGCTGAGGAGGAGGTAAAAAGGAAAAACTGGCTTTGCCAATTTGGATGATAAAGCTAGTCAAGGAGTGAGCAATGGTGAGTAAGGGGATATGATTCAGGAAGAGGGCTGACAGACCAGCCATGAATAGACAGAAGCTACTACGGCCTCATGATGAGTGGCTGCTGGAGTCAGCTGCCCAGAGAGAGTGGTCACCACCCTGTCTGCATGCAATTCCTGGCTTCATTCTGGTCTCCAGGCTTGTGACACACCCACCCCAGCCTATCACTCTGGGGCAACTGTTGGTGCTGCGATTGTCCCAAGTCCTTCCAGATACCAGTTACAGCACCCACCTTCATTTCAGTGCTCTTAGCAGAGTTACACATTTTCCTGGCTCTCAGGGACAATGTTCTTCAGGCTCCCTTCTTCCTTGGGGGATTCTTTCCCCTCCCACCAAGCCCTGCTCCTGCACCCAGCTGTGTTCCTGCCCACTCCTTGACTAGCGCCTCCTAGGCTTTCCCAGATTAAGCTAATTTACCTCTCTGATGGTTTGAATCATGATTGCCATGCATATACTTTCTGGGCTAGCCTTTAGGAGTGGCTTGCACCTGTATATTCAACCGCGTGCCTGGGGGACATTCTTTCCTGCCTTGTAGTCTTTGATGTTGCCAAATAGCTGCCCCCAAACTTCCCACAGCAAGGTCTTACCCTTTACTTTTCCCCTAAATATTACTTTGGTGTGGGAGAGGGGAAATGCCTGCTGTGGTGTCTGAACTCAGGATCTGGGTGCTGTCTCTGAGTTTTTCAGCTCAAGGCTAGCACTATACCTCTTGAGCTTCAGCTCCAGTTCTGACTTTTTTTTTTACTCATTAACTGTAGATGAGAGCCTCATGACATTGTTGCCTGGGCTGGCTTTAAATGGTGTTCCTCAGCTCTCAGATTCCCGAGTAGCTAGGATTACAGGTATGAGCAACTAGTCTTTGGAAAGACCTCCTCCCCTGACCACATTAAAGCAGCCCTCACCTTACACCCACAAGGTGACTCTCTGCTCTGCTCTTGCTCACATCTGTCAGAATATTGATCTCAGTTTGGCAATTGACTTAGATACTTGTTCACTGGTGAGGCCCAAGCACTCTGCATTGTTTGCCTCTGTATCCCTTGTCCAGCATGGTCTAGATGAAGGAATAAGTTTCCCAGGATGCTCAGTGCATCCTGGGATACTTAACCATGTACATTTATTTAAAAGTATTTGGAAAACAAAGGAGAAAGTACAGGTTCCCATCTCTTCTACTCCCCCATGCGTATTCAGATAAGTGCTTCCTCTACTTCCCTGGTTCCCCAAGTCAAAAACTTAGGGCCATCATAGAATCTTCCTTTGTTCTTAAGGGTTCATGGGTCATCCGCTTCTGTCAATTTTACATCCTTAATTTTTCTAGCTCATCACATTCTTTGTGGAGGCCTATAAAAATCTTTCAGCTAGGCTATTTCAATGACTTGCTGATTGCCGGTGAAGTCTCATCCTACTCCAAGGCTGGAACTGCCCAGGGCCACTAGCAGCTCCTCCCTCCACAGGATAAAGGGCAAAGGCCTCAGCTCCCCTTCTCAGCCTCATCCCCCCCCCCCCCATTCATCTCTTGTTGAAACGAAGCTGTAATGAAACAGCTAAAATTTATTCAGAGTTTTTATATGCCAGTCATCACATTAATCAACTTACACATAGGAATGCATTTGAATCTTCGCAACAATCCAGTAAGTACATTACTTATCCCCAGCTCACAGGTGGAACAACCGAAGTCCACAGAAGCTAACTTACCTAACAGCAGAGTAAAGATTCTGAGCTGGCTCCAGGTCAACTTTCCTAACTACTTTGCACTGCCTGCATGGCCTCTTCATGTTCTGCTCCAGCAACACTGAGCTATGCTCTGGTTCCTTCTGCTCCAGCAACACTCAGCTATGTAGACCTCCTTGAACTCCACTGGCACTGTCATCATCCTTTGAATATACTGTTTCTCTGCCCTGTGGGGAAGCCTTGTGCTGTCTGATAACACGAACCATTCTTTCAAGGCCTTCTGAGATTTGGTTTTTCTACATGGTACCTCTCCTTGGCTACCTGAAACTTGCTTCTCTTGCCTGGACAACTCCTACAGCATACACGTAGCTCGTAAATACTTCTCCATTGACCTATATGCATTGTGATTCATTTCCATGTTCCACTGAAGGGATGCCTATGGCTTTCAGTGACGGGTCACAGTGCCCAGGTGTACAACAGAGACTTAACAAATGTGGATTTAAGTAGACATTGAGTGAAAAGAGTGAATACAAATTTCCTGACACCCAGAGGGCCAACTCAGGGGAGAAATCTATTTGTTATCCTCATATGTTCATAACAAAACAAACAGAAAAACTCATCATATACTACAGATGTTTTAAAGGAAGGATAAAGTGAACATGAAAATTCAATATATTCTCCAAACCACAGCAGTTAATTTAAGAATCTTTCTTTACATATTGGGTCTCAGAATCTGGAGTTCTCAGAAAAATAAGTTCAGAAATTTGGCCCAAATAAGCAACTAAGTCACAAACTGCTCATTGGCATAGATGAGGGTCATACTGATTTAAGGCTGTATTGATTTAAATAAAAATAATAAATAAAGTATGTGTGTGTACATACATGTATACACACAGCGACATGAATATAGGCCAACTGCTTGCCAATATTGCTAGGGAATTATCAAAAAATACAATATCCATGAATCTACAAAGCTTCTATTACATGCAACTTTCACTTAAGTGTAAATTTTTTAAAAAAATGGATGAGTCTATGAAATCCAGATCTCTGTGCCTAAAAGCAGAAAGTGAATGGTGAGAGAAAAGTAAAGGTAGTTACAAAAAGGAAACATTTTCCAATAGCATATCTGAGCTGTACATCAAAATAGCAGATATAAGCCAGCATGCATTCACACTGTGCATACGACAGAAAAAAAAGAAGAGCGGGTACAATATGCCATCTTTTTTTAAATATATATTTTTATCGTAAAGATACTGTACAGAAGGGTTACAGTTATAGGAGCAAGATAATGAGTCCATTTCCTATCAGACATTGTTTACCCCTTCTTTTGTTTTTCCCTTAGCATTCCTTTCCTCCCCAAATATGCCATCTTTATAATACTCTACAGTCCTGAACATCTAGGCCTAATGAACATCTATAGATTCCTTAACCCCAGAACACAAGGAGTAATAGGCTAGGTAGGACTTTGAGTTGAAGAGCGTCTCAATAACAGAACAAAGTAATAAGATAGTGCCATGTGGGATCTTAAAGGCAGGTGAGGTTCAGCAAACCAAAAACTTTCATGCTGACAATTCCTACAATGGACATTCAAGGTAAAAACTGGAAATCATTTATCCTCTTTTCTTGCGGGCAAGTTAGCAAGTATAGGTTCTGGGCAAGAGAGAGGTTCCAAAGGTAAAGACAGACCTCAAAGAGGGCAAGGGCAAAATGTCCTCAGCTGCACCCTGGGAACAACTTTACTCAGCCTGGCAAAAGACAATACAACTTGGGAATAAACATGTCCTTTACAAAATATAGAATTCTAGGGAAACTGACCAGCCAGGTAAGGACTGGGGTGAGACTTGGAGAATACAGGTGTTCAAAGTTAGTGAAGGAATATTGCAGAAGGAAAAGTCACAATATAACCGTATGCTTCATGACTTCAAAGAGGAATACAGCTAGAATTGACCCTTATAGAATGGCAGGATGTACAGCCACACACACATACTACCCTGCAGAGAGGGGCACCTGCCCTTCACCTTTCCAAGTCTACGTGCCAAGCATTCTAATCTGAAAACTCAAAACCCAAATGTCTCCCAAATGTAAAACAATGTGCTCAAAAAGTTTTCAATTTTGGAGCATTTTGGGATTAGAAATACTTAGCCAGTTGAGTACGTGCACATATTCCAAACTCTGAAAACAGTATGAAATCTGAAACACTTCTGGTCCCTAGCCATTCAGTGGGACAATGATGGGATAGAGGTAGAGATGATCTTTAGAACATTTATTTCCAAATTCCACGCATTCTAGAAATTCCTAGACAATGGCTGTGACAACCTCTACTACTAGAAGGAAAGAAGGAAAATCCTGTAGGCTTTGCTGAAGGAAAGATAGAGGCCTGTGGCTTGGGGTGTGAAAGCGACTCTCCCATGCTCTCCTAACCCACATTACTTTAGAACCAATGTAAGCTGCTGAATTGGAGTGATGGCACAGATAATGCCCTACAGCCAGGGCTGGACCAGACTGAGAATTCCTCTGGCACTGGACTCTCAATAGTGTACTATCAGCAATACAGTACTGCCAACAGGTAGGCAAGGGAAAGAAAGACTACAACTGCTCTTCAGACTCAGACACGTAGTGTCAGGATACCTTATCTCCTCAAGAACTGGCCCCAGGTAAGAGTAGAGGATGTATGGTAGCCAGGATTACACCATTAGGGAATGTCAAACAGAACAGGTGAGAAGCCATCGCATTTACCACAACAAGGGGCACACAGGATGCATGCCTCTTCTTTCACTAGTTATTTTGGAGGTTTGGTACATGAGTGATATAATTTGAACAAAACTGACCAATACTGACCAAAATAAAACTCACCAAAAGTAAATCATCTCAACACAATATATCACAGAATCAGAAGAGAAAGGAGAGCTGTATCTCTCAAAAGGCATATCTGGATTTAGCGATGTCAATCATGTTCAATTTGCATGAAAAAGTATGGCTTTACACCCTATCAGATTTCTTCTCTCTCTGTCTCTGTCTCTGTCTTTGTCTCTCTCTCTCTCACACACACACACAAGCATGGGATCAGTGTTTGTACATCTAAGGACTGTGTGTGAGCATATTACAAAATCCAAGAGATATTATGAAAAAAATAAATAATGCACTAAATTTTTCTAAGTGTTACATATTGCCATTAATACTTCAAATAGTTACAGGTGTCACCCAACTCAAAGAAGCATATTCTTTCATTCTTTGAATAGTGGCGTACAGAGATTACAAATCTGATAGTCGGCATCCTGTTTATTTGATTGGACTGTTGCTTTCATGCGTTCTGATGAAAAGCAAGGCATCTATATTTACATACCTCAGAGGATGTAGCCCTCTCAAACCACAACAATCTTACTTTGCTGTTCTCCACAGAAATGAGAAGAGAAATACCTCTTAAAATCATATGCTCTTATTCCAAACGTCAACAAACTAAGCTCGACTGCCTTTCAACCTACAGCAGCAGGTTCTTTGTGACTTTGAAAAGTTTCCCCTACTGGTTCTGTCAAATAGATAGTACAAAATGAAAAGGCCAGCCCTGCATTAGCAATATCTGACAGCAAACCAGTAAAGACTAAAACACAGATTTGCCTCTTTAAAAGCAGTCCATAGGAAATAGGATAGCATGGATTATTATTATTGTTGTTGTTATTATTTTGCATCATACAACTGCATCTTATAAAGATCAAGTAGTTCTTTATGGAGAAGAATATAGGAAAGGTTCTATCAGGAGTACTAGAAGGCCCAGGTCTGGATAAATGATAAACACGATTGGATCAAAAGAACAGACTGAAACAAAGTGCCTCCTCCTCTCCCTCTCCTTTTTCTCTCCACTCACTATTCCCAAGAAAAGTCTTATCACCCACATTTCCAAAGAGGAACTCAGGAGCACATTTACCAGGATTACCCAGAGACTCACAGAGTGCAGAATACCTGAAATAACTCCCTCCACCATCCCATTTAATAAGGTATAAACTTTTCAGACTGTTATCCAATAACAAAACCCCAGCTGCCTAGGGGGTTCTGAGCTCTGGGCAGAGAAAGCATTCATTCCCTCTCTAACCAAAGGAACCGCGGGGTTTTTTTTGTTTTTTGTTTTTTACCTTTGTGTTCGCCGAAGCCTGTTTCCACTCCTCAAGTGAGGCAGCGTAAAGTTTGAGAGCACAGTCCAAAAATTGGGGTCAGACATATCCATTTCTTTCTCTCTTCAATTCACTGCGGGTTCAAGGCCATGAGACCAAGACGAAGAAGAAGGATCAAAGAAATAGAAGAAGAAGAAAAAAATAATAATAATCCCAATTATCTACTCACTCCCTCCAAAGAAAAACGTGATGTGAACTCTGATCTCAAGAACAACTTGCAGCATGTCTGAGAATTACCCGTCCCATTCTAGCCTTTAATTAATGCACAGCCATCGCTCAAAGGTTCAGGAAACTTATTTCCTCTTGGGTTTGCCCTCTCCTAGTGAGCCTTGGCCGGCTATAAACTGTAATTACAAGAGTTTAGCCGTGCGTTCTGCTCAAAATGCTGTCTCTGTGTGATTCAGTCCAAGGTACTTTGTCATCTGTTTGGCAGATACCATTTGCAGCCTCTGCAGGGGGGAGTGGAGGTGGAGGGAGGAGGATGACTATTTTAAGTCTTCAGTTCCGGGAGGCTGTTGCTTATCAGCAAAACACCATTCACATCCGAACATGCCCAGTGTAGCCTTTCCTTTTGGTATCTACATACAAGGAAAAGAATTTGAATAGGAAAAAGCTCTTCTTGTCCTCCCCTCCTAGAAGGGGGGGGGGGCGGAATGGAAACTTAAAAAGCACTTTTAGAAAATTGGCCTATGGGAACACTTGAACCTGACACGTTGTGGACCCTCCCAGGGTCCAGCTGGAAAGGAGAGACAGGGCACTTTCCCAGTCTGACGCTCCCTATGTGCTACCCCGACCTGGAGTGGAGGCCTCTTGGGCAAGGGAGCCGGGTGGGGGTGCTGCCCAAGAAGCAGGCGTGGGACACCGAGCATCCTCCGCTGCTCCCCCATCCTCAGCCTGAAATGGATCCGTCCTCCAAAATAAATAAATAACTCCAGCTGCTACGCCAGAACAGGCTCATGTGTGTGCTCTGCACACCTGAAGGCTGATCAGTGATTCACTGCGGGACAGGGCACAATTAAAACCCTCCCAGGGAAGTCCCTAGTGAGTGACTCTTGACCATGACGCTGTGTGTTGTGGAGGAAAAGCACACATACACAGGCAAAGCCACCATCACCTAAAAACCTCAGTAAAACTACATTCATGAGTTTACAGCCGTTTGATGGATTTACTGTAGTGCACAGTTGTTTGGTTTCGTGGATATGAATGACAGAGACAGGTAAAGGTCAAACATCACATGTAAATATATTGTCTGGCACTGATTGAACACGTGCTAGATAGAATTAGTTTCCCTTCCAGCATACTAGATCTGTCTGAAAAGGAAAGAATGAAGGGGAAGGATGAGCCAAACTTGTTGTTCATTTTGAAAGAAGGTATTTAAATAACTCCTCCAAACCACAAGTGCTTGTACAAAAGTATGTAAAGAAAAAATAATTAAACTAGCTGCTTTAAATCTGATGTAATATGCTTGTGGCCCACAAAAGTATTTTCATACCAAATATTAAGAGTGTCAGAGTATAATTCTTATGCACAACCTCACATTCTTCCATAGTTTCCACAGATTTTTACCAGCTGGCACAGGGGACAAAGGACATAATATTTTCCCCACTGTTACAACTGAGAATTTGAGGTTAGGGATGGGACACAAAGTAACAAAACACACTTCCTGAGATACTGAAAGCTTTTCTCCAGCATTTATGCCCTACATTAATTATCTCTTCTTTCAGAATAAACTGACCAGCTGATCACTGGTGGCTCCCGCCAGCAATCTTAGCTAGTGGAGAGGCTAAGATCTGAGGACGATGGAGGACCGTGGTTCACAACCAGTCTAAGCAGACAGATCCTTGAAACTCTTATCTCCAATTAATCAGCAAAAACAGCCAGAAGTGGAGGAACTGTACAAGTGTTAGAGTACTAGCCTTAGGCCAAAAGCCAAGCAAAGAGCACAGGGCTCAAAGTTCAAGTCTCAGTGCCGGTACACAAACAAACAAATACTTTCACTGCTTCTACATTCATGAATTCAAACATACTCAGAGGGGATGGGAAGGTGGCTCAATGGTAGAGTGCTTGTTTCACGCACATGAGGCCCTGAGTTCGATTCCTCAGCACCACATACGCAGAAAAAAAGCCAGAAGTGGCTCTGTGGCTCAAATGGTACAGTGCTAGCCTTGGGATGAAGAGCTGAGGGACAGCACCCAGACCTAGAGTTCAGGTACCATGACAAACAAACAACAATTACAAAAAAAATACTCAGATTGAAAATATTTGAGAACAAAAGTGAGTCACTAATGAATATATACAGACTTTTCTTTCTTGTCCTCATTCCCTAAATACTATAACAACAGTTCATATCACTCACATTTTATTAGCTATTGACTTAAAATACGAAAGGATATATGCAAGCTATATATTTTTTTTAAAAAAACACAATTTTATGTAAGAAACTTGAGCATGTGCAGACTTTGGTAGATTTGGGGGTTCCTAGAACCAGTATCTAGGGGTGACTTTACTTAAAAAAAAAAGTAGTCCCAAAGTCCTATTAGGGCTTCTCAATATTAATAGCTTATTTAGCCTGGGTAATTTTGGAGGGAGCTTTCATGTATTTTGGAGGTAGCTTTCTTGTACTTTGGAGGATATTTGACACCATTACTGAGCTTGACTTCTATCCATCAGATATCAGAAACAACAATTAAAAATGTCTGCAGATAATGCCAATGTCTTTTTTTGTTGTTGTTGGTTGTGAGGCTTGAACTCTGGGCTTGGGTGCTGTCGCTTAACTCTTCAGGTCAAGGCTAGCACTCTACCACTTGAGCTGCAGCACTACTTCCAGTTTTCTGGTGGTTTATTGGAGATAAGAATCTCATGGACTTTCCTGACCCAGCTGGCTTTGAACCATGATCCTCAGATCTCAGCCTCCTGAGTAGCAAGGATTACAGGTATGAGCCACCCAGTGCTTGCCTGTCCTTTTTTTTTTTTTTTTAAGGAAAAAATAAATCATCCTGCTTGGAAACCTTTGTTCAAGATACTCTCATAGGTGAAAGGTTATATATTAGGGTTAAATTATGGACTGATAATATATGGTAAACGTAGGCAAATCAGTTCATTTATGCTTGTTTTCTCCACTGTAGAAGGGTTCCATGTAGAACCTCTATGGGGTTGGCATGTCTAAGTGACATGAGATGATATGTAAGTCCTTTGTGCAGCCTCCAGCAATACTGTATGTAGTAATTATGGAAACTGTATTGTTGGCAATATAGGAAAGCCAGAAAAATACCACAGAGAGACAAGCGTGGAGAAGCCTTCCCACAAGGCATTCTCTATTCTCAGTGCCTTGAACGGGACTCTACCCTGGTACTGATCACAGTATATTATCATAATTGACAGGTTACTGCTAATTTCCCCACTCATCTGTGAGTTCCTTAAGGCTGAAGACATGTTTTATTGATCTCTATGTTGCCAGTACCCGACAGCTTTTTAAAATGCTTTTGGAATGGTTACTTGGTTACTTCTAAGGCCCAGATATCTACGACTTCCCTTAAGATATACTGAAACAATCAGTAGATCAATTGATGTTTTCTCACAGAATCTTGAATTTTCAGCAATCCTAGGAGGAGCTTGTTAAATCTGAAAGACTTTCTTTTGTTGACTCGTTTTTAACCGCAACTGGAAAAGACAGTAGTGCTAACATTCCTCAGATCTTAATATGCTTCTAAGAAATGTCACAGGCAAACCCAAGGGACTTTGAGGCCCATGTCCCTATTCCACAGGCAAACCACAAGGAAGATCTTTCTGGACTCCCTTTTAGATTGAGTGTCATCTTTACATAGCATATGCTGTCCCCAGCAAGAGCAATCAAGATCCCAAGAGAGGATTTAAACCTGTACCATTCAAATTACCAGTTAAAGGATTTCTTTGTTGAAACTAGAGAAGAGAAAATTTAGGAAATGAATATTAAAAGGAAGATGTAGAACAAGGGTTAACTCCAAAGATAAAAGAATAAGAGCAGATTTCTTCCTTGGATGTTTGAGCAGATACAAGTGGAAGGAAAGACAGTGGGTGAGACTCAAGCACTGGATGGCTTGAAGACTTGATGACTTTTGTACTTCTCAACTCTTTTGATTTTTCTTCTTTTCCAAACCCATATATTTGGGTTCTCCTGTGAGATTGATAGCAACTAAAATGGATAAATCAATGACATACAACATGCATTTCTTCTCTCGATTGAATTATGCATACCCTGGTCCATGGGCATCAAATGGCCAGATTTACTTCAACTCTGAATTTTAAGAAATTTAAGCAAATTCTCAAAGGGAAGAGTAAAGCATATGTTTTACCTACATATACTTCCTAGTGTTTTTTTTAATACTTAAAAGACTCAGCAGGATGTGGGTTTATTAAAACTGAGAGCCAAGAAGCCAGAAATGAAGTAGTTAACATTATGAAAGTGCTTGATATATTCCCAAACTCATTTAAGATAAGAGTACGTGTGACACTAAAGTGTACTCTGTCTTGTAACCTGTTTGACTTCATTTTGGAACCTATGATTCAGAAGGAAAAGCAGTCAGTAAACACAAGAATTAAAACTGTCAGATCTACTGACATTTTCCTACAGACAAAATAATTATATGGGTAGGAACTAAAGCACAGATTAGCTACGATCACAGTAAAACTGACTCCAGAATGAAGAGGAAATTGAGATTATTAGAAATTCTTTCTTTTATAGTAAACATATTGTTATTTTTCTCATTCTAACATCCATAGGAGCTTTGTTAGAACTATGGAAATTAGGGAAGATAAAGAAAATTTAAATCACCCTATGGCAATCATCAAATGATGACTACTTTAGACAATCTTCTCCAATTACTTTCTAATCTAACTAAACTATGACATTATTAGAAATTCTTAAGCATACAGCTGCCCTAGGTGAATATGGAGATATTTAGTAAGAGTTTCTACTTATTGCACAACACCCAAGTCTATGTGAGCTCACCATATTCATTCATTTATCAGTATGAGATTACTGGCCATTGCTTTCCTGAGAAAGGTAAATGAGATTGTAAAACAAGCGTGTCATGTTGACATGCTAGCACAGGAAGAAATGAGAAGGTGAGAAAAGGTTAGGTCCTTCACCATTCTTTTCCCTCTTACATACAAAAAAAAAAAATCACCATGTCCTTTTTATTGATGTACATTTGTCTGCTTTTCTACCAGCTGCCCCATTCTCACACAAAAGACTGTTGAAAGATAGTATGCCTGGAGTTTCAAATTTATACAACATGAAGAAACTGAGTTTCCCTGGGCAGGACACTCTGGCCATGTATCCATGTCCAGTACAAAAACATGAAGGAAAGGAGGGGCTGGTAGTAAGTTTTGATAAACATTCCACCTGATCCTTCAAGTGTAAGCTTTGACACATTCCTAGCCACATCTCCTGGCATCTAGAAATGACTGCTTCTTAAGATTTTTCACACATCAAGTGCAGATTTATTTTGGTGACCTTCTAAATAGTCTCTTGAGCTTGAGAAGAACACACTGCCTGTCCTCAATGAATGATCCTTCAGGAAATACAACTTAAAAGATGGAAATGAAACAAAGGAGCAGAATGCAGAAAGAATGCCAATCTCAGAATGTAGGATGCAAAGAGGAGCCAGTGGGAAGAAAACTCTCCTAATGTCACTAACCAAGTTTGTGCTCACAATGCTAAAATATGGAGGAAAATAACAAGAGAAAGGAACAAATAGGAACAGATTTGAATGCTGAACACCAACAGACAGACAATAAACAGGGTTACATCAGCCCAGAGATATGATAAAACACACTTGAAAACAGTATCACAAGGCAAGATTCAGATTTCTAAACCGAATGGATAGGACAAAGGAAACAAAAAGGCCTGACTCGTTTATCCTAGTAAGCTGAGCAGAGACCCAGTGAAGGGATGAAAGGTAAGGTTCCTGGGCAGGGAAGGAAAGGCTGACGGTGAGCTACAATGAGAAAAGAACGCAGCCTTGTCCCCAGGCATTCTCTGGATCCCAGGAGAAGCATAAATTCAAAATAGTAGCAAAAAATATATTCTCAACTTTGCAAAATCTAGGAGGAGAGACTAGACAGATATGGGAGCTGAAGAGCTTTACACTTGAAGTAGTGGATCCTTCATCACATATAAACAAAGTGCAATGTGTTCCTGATGGGCTGATGGGGGAGAGGGGAGATGTGTGTGTGTGTGTGTGTGTGTGTGTGTGTGTGTGTGTATACATGTGCGTGTGTGATTTAAGCACTCCCTACTTGCAAGGATGACCATATTCTCTCTCTTGTAACTGGAGCAGGAGAACTAACAAAAAGGCCCACAATTGAGTCCGGCAGAGTCCTATTCCAAAGAGAAGGATAGGAAATGCATGCCAGAAAAGGCATGGCAAGGCATACAAAGCTGGAGGGGTTTTCCTATCAGGAAGCAGGTACAGAGCAGACCCACAGATCAGTGTGCTTGTCTCTCCATTCTGAAACAATTCTCTGAAAGATCCATCAGGGAGCATGGAATACTGGCCTCCAACAGTGTTAGAAATACAGTCACACAAGTGGAGATCATTGTTATCTCGCTCACACACGAGAAGGCTGCACATATGGAGCAAGGTTTGCTCTTTTTTTTTTTTAAATAAGGTTTTTATTGTTTAAATACTGTACAGAGGGGTTACAGTTACATGGGCAAGG
Source organism: Dipodomys merriami (assembly GCF_024711535.1). Lineage (NCBI taxonomy): Eukaryota > Metazoa > Chordata > Mammalia > Rodentia > Heteromyidae > Dipodomys > Dipodomys merriami. Next base: position 25,245,280 of record NW_027203382.1, on the reverse strand, counting down.
TAATGAGTACATTTCCTATCAAGCATTGTTGCCTCCTCCTTTTTTTCCCCCCTACCATCCCTTCCCTCCTACCTCTACAACTACACTCCCCCTACCTCCCGGCCCCCCAAGGTTTGCTCTATGTTGCTGTAAGATTGAGTTGTGCAACCAAGGTTCTGAACAAGCTTGATATGAGCCTGCCAGTCCCAACTGATAGGGTATGTATGTCTCTACTAGCCTCTGTCCCTGATGGATTCTGCACAGAAGAGTTCAGTTGCTGTACCAATATGTAGATTTGTTTGCAGATCAGTGCCCTTAGACTAACAGTTTCTTAAGGGCAGCAGCTATAGCTCCTGCATATTTAAGTCCTTAATGTTCCCATTAGGTATAAATGAAGAACATAGGAGAAGAGGGAGGAGACAAAGAACTTACTGAGGGGTAAAGGGTGAGAACTGCGGGGGGGGGGTAAGCAGGGGCAAGAAGAGAACAATTCATTTGTTCCTAATGAGAAAGATAAATGATAATAATGTTAGGGTTAGATGCCTGGTATTTTGAAGACTGACAAGACTGACACTGTGAAAGTTTTTTAAAGTTTTTTTGGGGGGGAGGGGAGAGTCTATTTCTATTTGAGCCTCATAAGTCCAATGGTCCATTCTATTATTTATAGATACTGAATCACGAATGTCTATTTATTGTCTCAGCTTCCTAAATGTCAGATTATCCAAATGCAATTAGACGTGGATCATGGTTAGGTATATGCACACTGCTATTTGTAGGAAATGCTAAATCGTTTTTGATGGTCACAATGAACCCGAAGTACTAATCACTGCATTGGACTCTCAGATGGGAGTTATCTTCAAGGACATGGTGCTTCTTGATCCAGAAGCTTAGGGCCAAAGTATATCATTTCTCACACAGGCCCTGAGCATGAATTACAGCGCAATTATAAGAAGTGTCAATTTGGTTTAAGTGGGTCAGTGTAGTTATATTTAGCCCTTTAGTAGCTGACACCAAGGCCTTTCTGTAATATAAGATTAAGGTTAATTTATCAGTTCATCTTTTCTTGAATATTTTTCCAGGTCAGATAACTAAAGTTGTGGAAAATTATCCAGTTAAAGTGAGAGATAGAAGGTGCCATCCAAGTACCACATAGGAACAGATTGAGGTAGAAACCATACCCTTCTGTACAATCAAAAATTTATTCCAGCCAGGTGCTGCTACTCAAGAGGCTGAGATCTAAGGATCGTAGTTCAAAGCCAGCCCCACCAAAAAAGCCAGAAGTAGCACTATGGTTCAAGTGCTAGAGAGGTATCCTTGAGCAAAAAAGCTCAGGGATAGCACTCAGGCCCTGAGTTCAAGCCCCAGGACTGGACAAACAAAAATAATTTTTACTCAAATTGTCACACCTTAGGGTCCCATGTTGGTGAGAACATGAAAATTTCACACAAGTTTTAATGTATTTATCTATTATGTTGTATCACCTTTAAGGTCAACACAATATTTTAAAGATATATGAATTAACAAGGTAATAGAATGTCAACCATGAGAAGTGTTCACTCTGATTACCTATCAAAGAACATCAATCAGATACCAATTTTACCTAACTGGAAAATATTAGGAAATGATAATAGTTGGGGTCCTTGGGAAATAAATAATCCCTACCAATGTCTAGAAAGCAATTTGGACTTGAAGAATGAAAACACACATATAAACACACATATGCACTCACACATATACATATACTTAAGCACATTTAGATATATGCATTTATATTTGAACTATAATACCACATTCTGGAAGTTAAAGAACATAATGAAGTATATGCAAAGAACATTTGTGAGTAGGGAAATGAATCTCAGAATTCCTGTAATAGTAAAATATTCGGTGGGGGATCAATACGTAGAAGACAAGGGCAATTATTAATAAATCCTGAAACAATCTTAACATGTTATTTTAAGCAAACCATTATAGTAGGCTGAACAATTAATTCCAGGGACTCCTAAATTCTGTTCAGTAGAAGCTGTGAATTACATTATTAAGTGGCAGGATACATTGTGCACATGTGATTAAGATTTTGAGATTGAGAGATTATAGTAGGTTGTTCATATGGGCCTTCAATGTAACCACAAGAATCTCTGAAAAGTAGAATAGAGAGAGATTTGAAAAAGGTGGGAAGATGAAGCTAAAATAAAATGCTATGCTGCTGGTTTTGAAGATGGAGTTCTCCCTTCCCCCAAGAGCTAAAGAATGCAAGGAATGCACTAGCAACTAGCCAGGGTAGGGAATAAATCCCAGTTTAGTGTTTCAAGGAGCTGAGTCCTGAGGGTACATTGATTTTAGCCCAGAGACACTGATTTGGGGCCTCTGAGCTTACAACTCTAAGAGAATGAATGGATGTTGCTTTAATTCACGTAGCATGTTATAATTTGTTGTGGCAGCCGGAAAACTTAAACAATAATGTTTTCAAAAAAATGTAATGAATAGAAAATGCTCCTGAGCTTCCATATATATATATATATATATATATATATATATATATATGCATGCTCCTGAGATTATATATCTGGCCTTAAATGATGGAAATAAAGAATTTTAGTAAACATTTTTATGGGATTATGATTGATTCTTTTCTTTATACTTTTTACATTTTTTAATTATTTTAAGTAGTTTTACAAAGGGAGTATACTTTCATATTTTGGGACAAACTATTTTTAATTCGAAATCAATTCCAAGTTCCAGAAGTTATGCTTTGGATAGTCTTGTTATCATACCTGGAAGTTCAAGTCCCTGAGAATTTTGGGATACTTTGTAAAGTTTATAAAATTAAGAAAGAATACATACTTTCACTCTGACATTTTTATAAAATTTGATTGACATTTTGACATGAGATAAAATACATATGTAAAGAGCTCTATAATTCTGAAAATAAGTCCTAAAAATGCTTTTAAAAACAAGGCTTTCGCCGGGCGCAGGTGGCTCACGCCTGTAATCCTATCTATTCGGGAGGCTGAGATCTGAGGATCAAAGTTCAAAGCCAGCCCGGGCAGCAAAGTCCATGAGACTCTTATCTCCAATAAACCACTAGAAAACCAGAAGTGGTGCTATGGCTCAAGTGGTAGAGTGCTCACCTTGAGCTGAAGAGCTGAGGGACAGCTCTGAGGCCCAGAGTTCAAGCCCCTCGACTGACAAAAAAATAAAAAGAAATAAAAAATATAAATAAATAAATAAATAAATACATTAAACAAGGCTTTTCTAACCCAGGAAATTTATAAAATAGAAATGAAAATTATCTCACTTTTCTAAACATAAATCCTTACCTGTCTATGGCAAATGGACAAATAGGTATTTTCAAAGCTGCCTGGATGATAAATCCAAGGCAATGCTTTGTTTGGGGGAGAATATATGCATTATTGCTCACAGACCGGTGAGGCTGTGCATTTATGTGAACAGTTTTGAATTCCAGAACTGCTTCCCTGCAATACATCCTGAGGTTTCTTCATTCATTGCTCAGAAACCCATATGCATTTACTTCTAATATTTTCAACATATTACTGCAGCAAGAAATAAAGTTCTTCATTTGAAAGTATTAATATAACATATGTTACTATATGTAATATGTTACTATATGTAATAGCAATATTTATAATACAATAATAATAAAATATGTAAAATTACATAAAATAATTATATTAGCAATTACAATTATAATATTACATACAAACATGCCCTCTTTCATGTGGATACATAATCCAGATTTGATTCTCTTTTCTTTTCTTTTTCCTTTTTTTTTGTCGGTCGTAGTGCTTGAACTCTGGGCCTCTGAGCTGTCCCTCAGCTCTTCAGCTCAAGGCAAGCGCTCTGCCACAGCACCACTTCTGGTTTTCTGGAGGTAAGTGTTTCACAGACTTTCCTGCCCAGGCTGGCTTTGCACTTTGATCCACAGATCTCAGCCTCCAGAGTAGGTAGGATTATAGGCTTGAGGCTTTGGCACCGGGCTTGACTCTCTTTTCTTTCTTTCTTTTTTTTTTTTTTGGGTCCAGTCGTGGGGCCTGAACTCTGGGCCTGGGCGCTGTCCCTCAGCTCTTCAGCTCAAGGCTAGCACTCTACCACTTGAGCCACAGTGCCACTTCCGGCTTTTTTTTTTTTGCTTATGTGGTGCTGAGGAATTGAACCCAGGGCCTCAGGCATGCAAGGCAAGCGCTCTACCACTCAGCCAACTTCCCAGCCCGACTCTCTTTTCTTAAGTAGACTACGAGGACAAGAAAGGTGAAGACTCCATTTCCAACCCTGAACACATTCTTACAACCAGTGCATTGGCACAGATGTTACCAAAAGTTTGTGATGACCAAAACCTTTTATAAATTATTCCAGTTCATCAGAACCGTAACAACAGCCATTCAGTTCAACCAATCGAGTACCAATGGATGATGAAAGGTAGATAGTTATCAGAATGATTTAAGAATTGTTTCTATTATAGTCCCTTAGAAGTGAATTATATACAAAGTTATTTTTAAAATGCCAATATGTCAAGAAGAAAAGAAAAAAAAAAGGTGAGATGACACACATGAACCAGAAAGTAGAAAATTGAAGAGGATAGAACAAATCCTATGTACAAGTGACAGAAAAAGTAGACTAGTTTGGAACACTGGAAAGCTCAGTAAAAGTTTTCAGTGTAGATAAAAGAACAATAGAGTTTCAAGTTTCCTCCCCACTGCCCACACGAGGTAATGGTTCTATTATTTCTTACCTAGATTAATATGGCTCTCTTCCTGCTTCCTGACACTTCTCATTATCAGTGTGAAACCATTCTTTCAAAACTGCCCAGCTCCAGCATGAGCACACAATTGATCTCCTTACCAGGAAACAAAGTTCAATGGCTCCCCATTGTTTTATGTATATCTCCAAGGATGTTTTCCATCCAACCACCATGCATCATCTGGAATCACAATGCTAATCTTGGAGGTGCTCTCAGCATCCACTGATGGAAGAATATGGGGAGTGAAGTTCAGAAATGCATCGTCTACCAAAATGTCCAAGGGAGGATCCCATGTGCATCAAAGACACATGTTTGAGAGGCTCTTCCTTGAAAAATTAAAATTTCTTTAGATAGAAGAGGTTTTTGAGATGGTGCCCTGTTAAACTTCCCTGCCTCATCCCTTGCTGGATAGCTTATGCTCCAATCGGAGTAAAATGTGGACGTGCCAGGAATATTGAATCACCCTAAACTCCCTAGACGCAGTAAATTCCGCCATCCCTCATTGCCTTTGCACAGCCTGTTCCCCTTTCTTTTTCTTTTTTAAAGAATTTCCACCTCCTCCTCTCAGCAAACTTCTGCTCATCTTTCATGTATGAGTTATAAGGTCACCTCTCCAGCCAGTTTGCCAGACTTTTCTCCTACACACATAAATGGCCTTTCTCCTGTCTTCCCAATGAATCTTATGCATGGTAGGCCTCTATAAAGTCAATCATTCTACAACAGCATGGCATTGTGTTTATAGGTCTAATGCCCCACCAGGCAATGAGTGTTCCAAATATAAGGACAGGTACTATTTATCTGTACATGGCTCAAAGTAAAAGTAGATACTCAGTGGAATGAATGGATGTGCATAGATTATTTTCTAAGGTTAGCTGGAAAACATCAGACAAACCTGTCAAGTTTCTGGTTCTCTATCCTCTATATACAATCCTTGCTGCCTTTAAAATATATATGTATATATTAATGTTATGATTATGATGTTGTACAGAGGAGTTACCATTTCATAAGTTAGGTAATGAATACTTTTTTTGGGGGGCGGGTAGGAGACAATGTCGCTCTTTCCTTTGTTTCCCCCACCGCCTTTTATCAGTTGGTTAGATGTTTTTCTCTTAAACTCTTAAACTATTATTACCAACATTCTCCATAGTAAGCAATGATAATAACAATATAAATTAAGGCAGATTTTAATAGTTTACTATAAACCGAATGAAATATCACTATTAGTGTTTCAACTTTCCTCACAGTATTAATTGAAATGAAGAATTATTTTTGTTTCTTTGAAAGGACAGATCCAAAAGGAGCTCGGGCAGAGTGACCTTTTTTTTTTTCCCCAAGGCTGGAAACTTGATCTTTTGGGAACACGATCAACACACACACACACACACACACACACACACACACACCACACACAGCACCTAATTGAAGGTGCTATGCTACATCAGTAGTACTCAAGGATGCAATCTGTAGGCCACTAACTCACTGCTTGGACTTCCTCACTCATACGTGTCATTTTCCACAGCAAAATCTTCCAGAGACCAAATTTGCAAAGACAAGCAAACTTCAGGTCAACTGATCTAAGTGACATTTGACAGTCTGCCATCTCTGTTCTGCTCTCCTATACATTTCCTCCTCTGTGGCGACCGTCCCTTCCAACATCATGTTCCTGCTCTGATCACAGTGCTAAGACCACCTAAAGTTTTAACTAAGAGTTCATGTTGTGGTTGTAGATGTGGACCATCCAGCTGCACTTACTTTTTAGAGGGATAAATGTTTTAGAGCCATGTAGAGATGTAGGTGAAGGGAGTGTCCACCCTCCACTGTGGAAGTCTGAGGTTTGGGGACAAGAGTGCTCTTTATAAGCTAGAGGCAGACTCACCACAGAGTGTTGGCTGAGACCTTATCTCCCCTTCACAGAAATAAAGGGTCCCATGGTTTCCCTTATTTGCAATAACTAGTATATGTCTGAGACAAGCAGAAAAGGTCAAATAAGTTGATGTTAGGTGAAATGAACCCCAAGATAAGGACTCAAATGTTTTTTCTTTCATGTGATTGTTTCTTACATATTTATAAGATTATTTCTTTGTTGCTTTGTATGTCCTTCCCCCATGGTATAACTCCTGTTTTCACTGTATTGGATATTGGTATAATTTGTGGAGGGGAAGGGAAAAAACAAATCGTTTAAATAGGGATACAGATGGACCCATTGCAACAATGAGATGTACAAGTTGTTATGTCGAACTTTACAATGTTGGGGAGAGGGGGAGATGGGAAAGGATGGGAAGGGGAAACAAGGAGGAGGCAACAATGCTTGATAAGAAATGTACTCATTATCTTGCCCGTGTAATTGTAACCCCTCTGTATGGTATTTTCACAATAAAAAAAAAACTTTGAAGGAAAAACAAAAAGAAATAAAGGGGCAGAACTCAGAAAGTATTCCTTGTCTTCTGATACACACACACCATTGTCACTTCTTCTATTTTGTTCAAGGTCATAAAGAATAGATGACCTATTTAAATGTGCAGCCACTAAAAATGGCCATTATGAAGATTATACAATAGCAGGGTAATATGTTCCATGAAAAAAATAAAAGAAGTGGTAAAAGTATGACGATGAGAATGTGGTGGCTCAAGCTTGTAATGCTAGCTACTTAGGAACAAAGGTCAGAGGATCAGGGCTGAAGACCAGCCAGGGCATAAAAGTTTGCAAGACTCTAATTTCAATCAATGGCTGGGCACAGTGGTATTTGCCTATTATCGCAGAAACAAAGGGAAGTGCAAATAAGAGGATTGTAGTCCAGATAAGCTAACCATAAAGCGAGACTCTATCTGGAACAAAACAACACAGAAAAAGGACTGGCAGAGTTGTTTAAGGGGTTGTGAGCACCTTTTTAGCAAGGAGGTTGTGAGTTTAACTCCCAGTAACATCACAACAGAAGAAAAAGAATATATAACTGTGTTACAAGTCTACCAGTACATAATCGTACATGCAGACAAAAAAAAAAATGATGAGTGAACTTCATGAAGAACTGAGAACAATTTACTGGAGGCGATTTTTAAGGTAATTTTTATTTCTGGTACAGTTTTACTAATATCTGAAAACATTAGGTTTTTGTCAATTCTTCCCTAATTTTTAGTAATTTATCTCACAATCATATCAGTTTGCCAGGCTGCTAACTCATCTCCCTGAAAGCTGAAGCAGCTTTAACTACTTTCAATAACACTGCTTGATGCGGAACACACAGAAAACAACAAGAGCCAGGCTGTCTTTAGATGAGGAGGGGAAGGAAGGCAATCTTCAATTGTTCAAATTGTCTGTCTCCAGAGGGTAGAAGATAATTATCAATTAATATGTTGAATGGTATCAGGTACTACTATAAAAGTCCTTTCTTTTCCCTTTCAAAAAAATCACTTCTTCGCTTATACTTTGTAAGAATTTAACACCACAGGTTTAAAACCAGCATTGCAGAATTCTTAGCTTAGAAAGAACCACCCAATAATTCTGTTCCAGAAATGGGTTTGGCTACATTTCCATGAGCTGCCAGGACTATATTGAAATTTCTGTCGTTATTTGTATCACAAAATACCTGAGGCTAGATACTTTATAGGGAAAGTAACTTCTATTTACCTCATAGTTTGGGAGCTTCAGAGCAGGGCATCTGGTGAGGGCCATCTGGCCATACCACATAACAGGTGATGGCATCATGGCAGGAGTACAGACAAAAGGGAAAGGTCGATCATGTGATAGAATGGAAAGTAAGAAAGAGTGAGGGGCCAAGTGTACTCTTTATAACAACTCACCCAAGGAAACTAGCCAGGGTACTACGATTACCCCTTTATTCCCTTTCAAAGTTAATGCCTAGATACTCTAACCACCTTCTACCCCTCAATGGTTCTACTTTCTTTTAACATCCTATACTGAGGACCAATCTTCCAGCACACGAATCTTTGGGGACAAACTCTCAACTCTATCTAAACCATATCAAGTATCTAAAGCTTGAGTTATTATTTGTCACTTTAGCTTTATTGAAAAGTGAAGCCAGTTGCATGTATGTTGGTCAGAAAGCTCTGGGTAACTCAGAAAGACTGCCTCACTTTTTTTTTTTTTTTTGCCAGTCCTGGGGCTTGAACTCAGGTCTTGAGCACTGCACTCTACCACTTAAGCCACAGCACCACTTCAAGCTTTTTCTATTTATGTGGTACCGAGGAATCAAACCCAGGGCTTCATTCAAAGCAAACACTCTATCACCAAGCCACCTTCCCAGTCCCTTCCTCGCTTGTTCTTTAAAGACTGAAAGGATAGGGCAGCTGGGTACTGTGGATCATGCCTAACTAGTCCTATCCTAATGACTCAGGATGCTGAAAGTTGAAGGATCATACTTTGAAGCCAGCCCTAGGAGAGAAATCCACAAAACTCCATCTGGTAAATAGCCAGCAAATAGACAGAAGTTCCTAAGTAGAAGTTCAAAAGGCCCAGGGAGTACAGGAAGAAATGTTCAATATCTTTGGTCACAGAGGAAATGCAAAGCAAAACAACACTGAGATTCTATCTCATTTCAGTAAGAATGGCCAATTAAGAACAGAAACAATCACAAATGCTGGTGAGGAAACAAGGGAAGACGAATGCTCTTACGTTGTTGGTGAGGATGTAAGTTAGTAAATCACTTTGGAAGGCAGTCTGGATATTCTTCACAAAAAAAAAGATAAACAGAATGACCTTGTGATCCAATGATAACACTTTTAGACATTTATCTGAAAGATTGAAAGATAGAATACAACAAAGGCACCTGCATACCCACACATCAAAGCTCACAATAGTCAAGTTATGGACACAGCTGAGATGCCTATAAGCATGAATAGCTCTATCTATCTATCTATCTATCTATCTATCTACCTACCTACCTACCTATCTGTGTGAATTTAATGCACCCCTCAGAAAGAATAGTATTATGTCATTTACAGGGAAAAGAATGGACTGAAAAGAAACATATTTGAGTGAGGTAAACCAGCCTCATTTATGGAAGTTACACTTAAAATATAAACATATTTGAGAACACAGGCAGGGCCGTATGCATATATATTATACAGTCAAGCTAACTGAAGAATGGTAAACTTCCAGAACTGTTCAGAAACAGTGTCTGAAAAAGCCAGTTTTATTTCATTGCCCAAAGATAAGGTCCACTGATAGTCCATATATTTTTCTGTTAATCAATGATTTACCCTTTTTTCTCTTTTTTATTTTGCTATTACCAGGGCTTGAACTTGGAACCTTGACTTTACTAGGATAGTGTTCTACCACTTGAATGACAAAGTTAACTTGGAGATGGAATCTAGAGAATTTCTTTAAACTTCTTCAGCTTCTAGAACAGCTAGGATTATAGGAATGACTATCAGCTAAGTGATTGTAATGTTCTACCACACTAAATCTTCCATACAGCTGTCAACAACTGGCCAACAACATCTCTATTTCACTCCTCTGTATCTCCCTATGACAGCTGTGAGGGCTGGAGAGCAAGGATTGAACTAGGGACACTGGATCTAGCCAGTTCCATCTTGGCCACATAATGGATGATAGGGTATTAGGTTTAATTGGTGCCAGCTTGTCTTCATGGTGCAGGCAGTGAAGTCCTACCTCCCAGGTGATGGGTGTGCCTAAATTCCTAGAGGCAAAGGGTGGCGACTTCGATGGTAGGTTACTGGGCCTGTCAGTCCTGTGCCTTGAACTTGGGAGACTCTCAAGTTTCCTGTGACCCTGTGACACTATTTAGGCATAGACCAGCTCAGATGCCATTATGTCATATCTCATATTCTTGGGTCCCTACCAGTCAACATGGGGTCCCACTTCAGCTCTCCATTGGAGTTGATCTGGTTTGTTGGTATTGTTTTTCTGCTTTTACTTTTCTCTCTGGCTCTTACAGCTCAGTTTCGAACAGTGTTAAGTGTATTTGCGGGCTGCAGCTCTTTGTGACGACAGGAGTCTGTCTGTAGGTGCCAGCTTGCTAATAAAGACTCCCAATTCAACTTCTCAAAATATGGCTTCTCTGTTTCTCAGGAATGAGTTACCTTACAACAGGGTGATCTCACAAAACCAAAATTAATTTCTAATGTATCTGGTCTTTGAATATTCAGGCATTGATTATAGAATCCAGACATTTAATGAAAATAAGGTGTAAGTATTTAAAACAGAGACTTAAGATAGTCAAGAAGTTAGCTTATAAAAGTTAGCTTATAAAAAGTCTATCATAGCCATTACTTTGAGAGGCAGGGGTGGTTCTGAGATTTGAACTCAGGTCCTTCTGCTTGCTAGGCAGGAACTCCACTTGATTCATATTATAGCCCTTTGTGCTCATATTGGTTCAAGTCCAGCCGGGACCATGATTCCCATATTTAAGCTTCCCACATAGTTGGGATTGCAGGCATAAGCCAACATACCTCATTTTTAAGTGGTTGAGATAAGGTCTTTTTGCCTGAGCTGGCCTTAAATGACAATCCTTCAGATCTCCAATTCCTCAATAGCTAAGATTACAAGTAGGAGCTCATATATCCAGCCATATCTGTTTATTTCAAAAAATGTTTCCTTTTTCTTTTTTGGTTGAAAATTTTGGCTTATGTGACTATGTTTTTGAGTGTACTCAAAAGGTTGGTCTGAAACTATATTTCTTTTGTAAGGGAACTGGTTTCAAAGTACCAGCAAGGGGGAAAAAAGTACTTCATCATATAAACAGGATTTTTCCAGGACTATGCTTCTCTGCCAGGGTGAGTTTTATTCATAATGGAGGCTGTGACCACGGCTCTGCCCAACGCGCTCACGTAAGTTCTGGGTTTCCACATATTTCACTGAGACAGCAAGACCTTCCGCTGATCACTCCCACATCTGGCTGCTGTTGCCCCTTTTGAGGAGAATTGGATGTCTTGCTGGGAAAATAAGGAGCCTAAACCGAAGAGGACCAAGGAGGTACTAGGAGAGTCAGAGACAGCACAAATGTGCTTCAGAGAATCCCAGAGAAGATGAAAAATCTAAAAGCCACTTCAAACCATCAAGGTCTTCAAACCCTTGCTTTTGGAATCCCCAACTGACTCTATTACAGTGCACCGGCCCCCCACAGCAACCATGTCCTATAAAACATGCCTAAGTATTTTATGCTTTTGCTTCACATCCCAGAGTCTTCACACATACTTGGAAGTTTCCCCGAAGTGCAAAGAATGAAGATGGAAGCTGTTTGCAAATATAACATTTCTGTGAACGTTAACATCTCTTCTTGCTGTGTAAGAAGAGAATCATACAGCAGTGGAGAACTGGGGCTCTGGGGCCTCTGCCTGGGTTTCTAATTACAACCTCAGTGTATAGTGTGGTCTTCTTGGGATGTTACTTTGCCTCTAAGTGCCCTGACTTCCTGTTCTATAAAGTGGGGATGATAGTTCTTTCCGCAGAGGGCTGTTGCTAAGGTTATGTTAATATTTTTAGGTGTTAGAAAAGTGCCCATGTCCCAGAAGTAGTAACCAGTATTATAGGTACTTTGTACCTGATGGATAAAATGGTTCTGGGAGAAACATTTACTTTCTATAGCAAAGCTGCTCACCCACTGGAGATTTCCTGAAAGAACAGGATAGAACTCAGATTTCAAGGAGACATAATCGTATATCAAGGGCTACACTTTTATGCCAGGTGCTGGTGGCTCAAGCCTCTCATCTTAGCTACTCAGGAGGCTGAGCTATAAGAATCACGGTTCAAAGCCAGACTTGGTAAAGAAGTCCATGAGACTCTTATTTCCAGTTAACTATCAAAGATCTGTGGAGCTGTGGTTCAGGTGGTAGAGTGCCAGGCTTGAACAAAGAAAACAAGGGAAGGCAAAAGGCCCTGAGTTCAAGCTCCAGTACTGTACCCCTCCAAAAAAAAATCTGTCTTTTTCCTTTCAGAGGATATTCTTTCTTAGGAGATCTGAATTCTGAGGGTGATACCCACTTCGGGGGTGCGGGTCAATGAGTAGGCACAGAAGCAGAGGGATTAATACCTATCCTTTCCCCAGGACAAATACTGGAGTCACTTCCCCCTAGTGGCTGAGCTATACAATTACAGCATCCCCCATAGTCATCCTGTCGTAACAGAAAGAAATTGGAGGACACTCAACTGAGCCAGAGTCAGTTTTAATCCAGTGGGAAGCAAGGCTCAGGATAACAAGCCATTAAGTTTTTGAAAAATAAAGCAATATTAAACCTTTCCATTGTGTCATAAATTATTAACCTTAGCATCACAAACAGAGCAACCTTAATTAAATGTAAGCTCCTTGCGAGCATTTCGTACTTACTTCGTTGTCCTCTAAGTACAGTCAGTGGAATGCACATGATAAATAGCTTTTTGTCTCCCTAAGATTTTTTTTTATGGATGGGGCTCATTAGTTTACATAATCATCCCTAAAACTGGGACAACGCTCCCTGTGTCGCTCCACAGTAAAATATTAATCCTACCAAACCAAACATTTGACATGATCTGTTCAGCTTGGAGTGTTTTCCTTAAACCAGTAACTTCACAGAGGCAGAAAGGGGCAAGAAAATAAAGAAAGGAACTCCATGTTTCCTTCTATGCCGTTGTGACATACAGAATCTGCTATTTAGGGAATCAGATTTGCTTAAGCAGTAATGAAATGAGGCCTTAGCTGTTTATGTCCTCAGCCATTCCAGCCATGCAAGTATGCAGTATTCCTGAAGGGTTCTGATGCTAAAAACACATTGCATGGCATGCAGTCTATGTTGTACACTGATAGGGGAGCCCTAAGGAGGGGAAGGGAAGGGAGGGAGGAAGGAAGATGGTCACACCAAGTAAACTGTAAAATGATGATTCATTTCACACTTAGAAAATCACCAAAGAAGGTTCAAAATACCACTAGCAAAATGTGGGAAGATCTTCCCAAAACAAGGCTCTCTTGTTTTCTTTCACATAAACTTTCTACGTACACGCACACATTCTACCAAAATAAAAATCAAGTAACTTCGGAGCTAAAATGTGCCTGCTGGAGAAGATTATTTCGTCCCTTCATGCTATTTAACACTCAGGCGGCAAGGAGTTTGCTTTCCCACATACAGTGCCATGAGGAATCTGACCATTCTATGGCCTTTCAAGGTAATTTTAACTAAGAAGAGGGCCAGATGCCAGGTGCTCACATCTGTAATACTAGATACTCAGGAAGTTGAGATCTCAGGATCAAGGTTGGAAGCCAGCTTGGGCAGAAAAGTCCATGAGACTCATCTTCAATTAATCAGCAAAAGGCTCAAGTGATAGAGTGTCAGCCTTGAGGGGAAAAGCCATGAAAGAAGAGAAGCCCTACTACTGGCAAACACCGCCCCCCCCACACACAAACACTCCTGAGAGGTACATGGTGCACAGTGGGGCACATACAGATATTTAGGGGGAAAAGGACAAGCAAGCAGTGAAGAATGTGAGATTTATACAAGTTTCATCTGCTGTGCTGGAAATTTGCCTAAGAGCTGATGGTCTCAGCATTCAGGCATGCAGGGCTAGAGACATTTATCATTTTTAAAAATAATAAAGTCAGTAATTTCAGTTTAAAACTGGATGAATCCCTACTGCTTGTTAAGTCTTCCATTTTGGCCCAGGCACTAAGCATTTCCTGTCCCCCCTCTTCCAGCCCCTCCCAGCTGGTCCCCAGGAGCCATGGTCTTCTAGGCTGTGACCACAGCCTGTCCTCCTCACACCTGCTCACCCCCTCTGCCCAGCAGGGTTTCTTTACTAGCTCTTTTTCTCTTCCTGTCTACAAACCAAATGAGACAGAATGAATACTCTGTCTTTGGGTTGGTTATGACATTAGTGCTAACTGCTTCCCTGTGTGTCCTCCCAAGGGAAGGTCATGCGGGCAAGGCCTTGGGGTCATTATTGACAATCAATGCGGGTGGGTATTATGAGGGAGCAGGGCTATAATGTGTGGTACACATAGGTGACTTCAGATCATTTCAGAAGGACTTGGGATGGGGAGATAAACCAGGCTGAGGTTTCCATTTCCATGCTAACCTCACTGCTGAGTCTTTTCTAACTCCATGGCCTGGGTAAAGCCCATATTTCACACTCTGGCTGTGTTCCAGGCCCGCCTCTGACTCTCATCCCACCTACCCATCCTACCTGTCTGCTAAGCCGCTTCTCCTAGCTTACCTCTTCTCAGGGATTTCCTATTAACTCAGGGGCAGGTTCCATGTTGAAGGAAAAGCAACCCGAAGTGGCAACACATCCTAGGCCCACTGCTTGCAGGACTGGTACTAAAGACAGCCCTGATTTGCTAACAGAGAAAGAAAAGGCACCCAATGGATATTTCTTAGGTGATCTCCCCTGCTCCCTCCTTTGATGGTATTGGGTTTGAAGTCAGGATCTTGTGCTTGTTAAGTGTGAGTTCTACCATAATCCTAACCCTTTTTCTCTAGTTATTTTTCAGCTAGTGTCTTGTGGGTTTCTGCTTAGGCTAGCCTTGGACCTTAATCCTACTTAAATCTGCTATGTAGCCAGGGTTAGAGGCCTGGACCACCTTGTCCTGCTTTGTTGTTGTTGTTGTTATTGAGATAGGATGCTCAGCCCATTTGTGCCCAGGGAGGCCTTCCAACCTTAATCACCCTAAATCCCCAACTCCTACATAGATGGGATTATATGTGGGTGCCACCACACGACCCCTCTGTTGAGAAGGAAGGGGAGAGGTCTCACTTGTTACTTTCTTGTTTCTTATAAGAGTGCAAAGGTAGCTTGGCACTGGTGGCTCATACCTGTAACCCTAGCTTCTCAGGAGGCTGAGATCTGAGGATCATGGTCCAAAGCCAGACCGGGTAGGAAAGTCTGTGAAACTTTTATCAGAAGTGGCTGTGTCTCAAGTGGTAGAGTGCTAGCCTTGAGCTGAAGAGCTCAGGGACAGCACCCAGGCTCAGAGTTCAAACCTCACAACCGACAAAGAAAAAAAAAGAATAAGAGTACAAAGGAGTTTCACTGTGATCTTTCCATGTGATGTACCTAAGCTTGCCTTCAATCACAATCCTCCCATTCTCTAGATGTTCCAAAGAGCTGTGGTGACAGACAGAAGCCACTGCACCTGGTCTGCCATCAGATATCTCTCAATGGTCAAGAATCTCCACTGTGGTCCCTCAAAAGACTACACATAGAGCTCCCTTATGACCCAGCAATCCCACTTCTGGGCATTTACCCCAGTCATCACAAACAAGGCCATACTATATCACAGCATTATTCACCAGAGCCAAGATATGGAACCAACCCAGATGCCGCTCAATAGATAAATGGATCAAGAAAATGTGATATGTCTATCACCTATGTCACATATATATCATATATCATATCATATATAATATATATATATATATATATATATATAGCATTCTATACTTCCATCAAAAAGAATGACACCACCCCATTTGTTAGGAAGTGGAAAGACTTGGAAAAAAATCATATTAAGTGAAGTAAGTCAGATTCAAAGAAATACAGGTCCCATGGTTTCCCTTATTTGCAATAATTAGTCTATGTCTAAGATAATCCTATCAGATAAGCAGAAAAGCCCAAAAGCTGTATATGACTATATAAGATGATGCTAAGCAAAATGAACCCCATGATATGGACACAACAGGTTTTTCTTTGTTGTTGTTTTTAATGTACTATGTGATTTTTTTTCTTTGCTTCTTTTGTATGTTCTTCCTCCTATGGTATATCCCTGTTGTCATTTTATTTGATTTTGGTATCTTGCATCTTGTATATACATTTATCTTATTTGGGGAGGGGAAACAAAATGCTGAAACAACAAAAAAAAAGTCAAATGGCCCTGGCAATCAAAAAAAAAAATCTCCATTGTCTCAGGAGGACAGTTACTGAGCCCATTGGAACACACTGGTGGAGTATGATAATCATGCCTGTAATTCTAGCTACACAGCAGGCACAGATAGAAAAATCAGTCTAAGACCAGTCAGAGTAAAAAGTGTGAGCTCCTATCTGAAAAAATAGACTGAAGCAAAGCAACAACAGCATTGGCAACAATAAACTGAAGGCATGGCTCAGGTGGTAAAAATAAAATAGAAATAAAAAAAAAGAAAAGAACACAGGTAGAAATCTAAACTCCCACTTCAGTCCAAGCAGCTAGATACTTCCTGAGCTCAACCGCCTTCTCCACAGCAAGCAGAAGAAATTGTAAAAAGGGAAATCAGATCATGCTACTCGCCTATTCAAGAAATGCAAGTGCTTCCCTCCATGTTTAAAGGAAAACCACCCACTTCCTGTGACTTACCCCTGCCACATCTCATCTACCCACCTCAGCTATTCACCCTCCCCAGTCCCACATAGCTCTGCTTCAGGGTACTCATGCCCCAGTGACTCTTCATGAGCAATGTTTCAGCTGGGGAATTTTCATGGCTGTCATCGGTGCTGGTTCAGTGCTGCTTCCCATGCCACTCTGTCAGAGAAGTCACCTGATCTGCCCGCTTTACTTCTCTGCAGATCATGGGTCATTCTCCATTGTGTTTCCTTTGTGTGTATGGTGGATCTTTGTCCTTCCCACACACCACCAATATATGTCCCCTTTGCTAGGACATATGCTCTGGCAGAGCAGAGATCTTCTCTGTCCCATTTCTTTTTTCAGATGTGTGTGTGTGTGTGCCAGTCCTGGGGCTTGAACTCAGGGCCTGGGTGCTGTCCTTGAGCTTTTTTTGCTCAAGGATAGCACTCTATCACTTGTACCAAAGCTCTACTTTTGGCTTTTTGGTGGTTCATTGGAGATAAGAATCTCACAGACTTTCCTGCCCAGTCTGACTTTGAACCACAGTCCTCAGATCTCAGCCTCCTGAGTAGCTAGCATTACAGGCATGAGCCACCAGCACCTAGCTTTTCTCTCTCCAATTTTACTGTAACCTCTGAGCCTAGAACACAGCCTGTCTGGTACTGGGTGTTCAAAAATACCTGCTGAAATGAAGGTCCTCTCAATCAAGGTCTGGCTCTGACCTCAGCTCCCCTAAACACCTTAAACACACAGCTAAAAGGCTCAGATCCTTCTAGGGAAGCAGCGATAAGCCAGATTGGGCAGGAGAGTCTATGAGACCCTTATCTCCAATTAAATGCCAAAAGCCAAAAATGGAGCTTTGGCTCAAATAATAGAGCACCACCCTTGTGTGAAAAAGCTAAAGGGTAGGGCCCAGGCCTTGGGTCTATGGCTCAGTAACTGCACAAAACAACAAGAACACCACCACCAAACGGACTAGACCATGTATGTCTTCCCCTAGGCAACAGAGTCACCTCCGTGACTTGTCACTGCTCTTGGTTAATAAAAATGCTCTAGAAAATCCAGGTGTTAAGTCCCTGATGAATGGGGTAGCATTCCTCCATACATATTTTAGCATACTTGAGAGTGACATTAAGACAAAATCCAAATAGACAATGAACCCTGTCCAGTCAGGCAAATTAATCACTAGCAAAAGGGTAACAGTGCTTTGTGGGCTGGTAACCCTCCTTGGAACCAATTGCAGGTAGGCACGTTAATGAGGGCAAAAATACAAGTTAATAGGACTGCAGTCAAACAGTTCCTACAGGAGAAAAAAATGCCTCACTAATGTGCTGATCTCCGCCGCTAAAATATCAGATGGCAAGAACCACCAGGCTGTCAAAGCAAGATGCAGTTACTAAGCCAAGACAGCGCAGGGTTGGGCATAGCTGGGACTTGACATTCTCCAGGGAAACATGGCTTTTGTTTCTAATGCCAGATCTTTTAAGTGCTTGGTATCCATGTCATTTTTTTTAGGCCTCACTGGTTCTTCCTGACCACTGACAGGAGATTCCATTAGATTGTCATGATGACTTCAGATCTACCTTGATAAATAATATAAATTTCCTGTCATCCTTAAACACTCTTTGATGCCTCTTTATTACAGGTAACCATGTCCACGCACATTCATATCACAGCTGAAAACAGCCCTCCACCCTAGGGAGATGCATGACCGAATCTCTCGAATCAACTTCCCCCTTCTGTCTTCTGTCTCCTGACTTCAACAAACATGAGCAGAAGCTGTCCTAGACATGGCGGTCTCTGTATAGCATGTGAAACTATTAATGGTATTAGAGAAAGAATATTTCACCTCCCCAAATCTGAGATACACCAGGCCATCATACAAGGGAAGACCACATCCTGCAGCCTTGCTTCTCTCTTGTTCATGAGACTCTCACATGCGCTAACGTGGTTTTGTTTTTAATCTGAAAATTCCAACTTCCTTCTCTTTAAAATGAGGATGGCATCACCAATTAACACAACCTGTCTGACATAAGCTATTAGATGAGTCTACAAGTCGTTTGGAGATGGCTGCCAAACACTACAAACCAATAAACAATGGGATTAACTCTAAACAAACAAACTAAAGAATGACCTCATTGGGCTTTCAGAGGGTCAAGAGCCAGGATGTGAGAAGGGTCCCTGAATTGGAGAACACTTCATAATGACTGAGCCAAATGAGTCTTGGCAGAGATGCAGAACTTTTGAAGCTTCTCCAGGAGGGATGCTGCTCCCCAGCCCTCAGAGTTGAAGTGTGTTAGAGCCACTCAAGAGCTAAAAAATTCACATTTCAATGGGACAAAACAAAACAAACAACAACAACAAAAAAAATCCCAGCCTGCCTCAACTCTCAACCACCAGATCCATACATGGGGGTAATGAACACTGGCTCTCTAAGCAAAGCCAAGTAGAAATGGCTTCCAGAAAGATCAGAGCTTCAGGATAACATCTGTAAAAATAAACTCATGAAATGTGCATTAAAGGTAAAATTCCTTAATCTCCTTGCTGGCACCAAGTGCTAGTTTTATTTTTTAATTAAGTAATAAGTTTTTTTTTATTGTGAAAATACCTTACAATTACATGAGCAAGGTAGTGAGTACATTTCTTATCAAGTATTGTTGCCTCCTCCTTTGTTTCCCCTTACCATCCCTTCCCTCCCATCCAACCCCCCCCCACCCCCCACCAAAGTTGTAAAGTTCGTTTTTTGACATAAAGTCTTGTACATCTCATTGTTGCAAGGGGTCCACCTGTATCCCTATTTAAACAATTTTTATTTTTATATATTTTTTGTCGGTCATGGGGCCTGATCTCTGGGCTTGGGTGCTGTCCCTGAGCTCTTCAGCTCAAGGTGAGCACTCTACCACTTGAGCCACGGCGCTGCTTCTGGTTTTCTAGTGGTTTATTGGAGATAAAAGTCTCACGGACTTTCCTGTCAAGGTTGGCTTTGAACGGTGATCCTCAGATCTTAGCCTCCTCAGTAGTTAGGATTATAGGCATGAGCCACCTGCGCCCAGCTTAAGTGCTAGTTTTAGAAGACAATTTGGCATAGTTGATGCCTCCCATCCCCCTACTCCTACCAGGACAATGGATAGTTCTTGTGATCGGTTCTGTATCTAGTTTTTAGTCTCAGATGGTACCTCAGAATCCTCAGCCCAGATTTCTGAATGGAATTCACAATAAATTAGTAAAGAGAACACCTAGCACTAGCAGTCCCTAGAATGAAGAGCAATTGACTTGCAGTCAAGTATCTTTTCCAGAATTACTGTTCTCTTTTGAGCGGATAATTTCTAACAATAAAGAACATCGAAACTACATAATTTTTATGCATCAAATCAATATTGAGCTATTCTAAGTTCTGTTTTTATAAGTAATTTGCATCAGGAGGCTACAATTAAGCAGCGCCACTGAAAGCCACAAAGCCTTCTCTGGTAGAAAGTACAGAGAAAGCAAAGACAGTGGATTATAGCATTTGGTCTTAAAAACATTGTGTCCAAATGATGACTCTTGTTCTCAGCTGCTCAAGACTCCTCGCTCTCAGTCCAACACTGTTTTTCTTTAGCTTAGCCTTTGTTTTGTCTTGAAAAAGCAAACACAATGCAGCAAAAGAAGCCTGTGTGGCCAGCAGACTCTCTGGCAGTCCTTGTCCTGGCCCCGGGGATGAGGAGTCATTTGACTTCTGCTGAAATTCCTCAGGCTCCTCACCCGCACTAAAAGCAGATGGGTTTCTTTTCCACAGACAAGACCACCTGCACTGTCTAGGACAAGCCCTTTTCTTCTTTCTAGAAGTGCAGATGACTTAGATGTGAGCAAGAGTACATGGAATGGTGATATTTGGAAGACCAAATGACTCATGCTAAGTGTACACTTTTCCATGTTCTCACCTTGTATGAAGTAAATTACTTCAAGAAAGCAATGTTCTTGCAATAAATGCAGAATGTGCATTCTCCACTGTACCAAAATAATATGTTTAATTTCTATGACCCTAGACCTCATGCTTTTATTTAGCTTTTTTGCTCATGGCTGGTACTCTACCACTTGAGCCATACCTCCAAATTAGCTACTATTGCTGGTAAATGAGAGACAAGAGTCTCATGGATATTCTTCTGCCTAGGCTGGCTTTGAATTGTGATTCTCTGCTTCTCCACTTCCTGTGTAGTTAGAATTATAGGTGTGAGTCACTTGTGCACAGCTTTATCTTCATTTTTTTCACTAATTTGATATGTATACTTTCATTTTAAACTACCTCCAATCCATTTTCAAACAGCATGGATATAAATAATAACTAATGCGTAATGTATCATGACTGCAGCTGGCTATATTTACCAGGCTAGCCTTGATACTCAGGGCACTTATCTTTGCCAGATGTGAACATTTAGGTACTATAACACACAGTCACCTACATCTGACCACACAGATGTGAGTTAGAAGCAGTGAAACAGTTCTTATCTCACAAAGTAGCTTTGTTATGAAGTTATGAAGGCATGCATTCCTCCTCAAAGGACTTCTGTGCACACACACACACACACACACACACACACACACACACTTTCTCTCTCTCAAAATATCTTACCATCACAGTGGTAGAAGCCAATGATTTTCCTTTTACAAATCAAAGATGACAACATTGTGAATTATTTCTATACCACGCAGCTAGATGCATCACAACTGTCTATACTCATAAGCTGCCAGCTCTTCTGAGTAGACTGTTCTATATGTACACACAGGCTCTACATGCTCTTCATGGTTTTGTGAACTCTAGGACCAGCACAGCTTCCATGACTATTATTTCTCGCAAGGCTCAAATCACTCTCTCACAATGTCTGCTGAAGACCCACAAAGAGATACCATTACTCAGAAAGTTCAGTATCTCAGGTGTGGGAGGGAGATGGAAAGGAAATTGATTCAGCCTCCTGCCAGTCAACTACCTTCAATCTCACATGGGCTGGGTTAGGTTAGGC
Source organism: Dipodomys merriami (assembly GCF_024711535.1). Taxonomy (NCBI): domain Eukaryota; kingdom Metazoa; phylum Chordata; class Mammalia; order Rodentia; family Heteromyidae; genus Dipodomys; species Dipodomys merriami. The sequence goes on along the minus strand of NW_027203382.1, from coordinate 25,223,286 downwards.
CTGTAGCCTAATCCCTAGGACAGACAATATGCATCACTCTTTCCCAACCAGAGATACTCCCTTACCTCCTGCGGGGCATATCTAGGGAACCTACAGGGTGGAGGCCCAAATGAGGCCATGTAAGTGTTTCACTAGATGAGAGCATTAGATTTTTTCCCAAGCAAGTGGACGCAAGCTATCTATACACGGAAGACTGCAAGTGAATATAGCCCTGCAGCCCTCTGGATGATCAGGGCTCTCACCTGGCTAGTCCCTGCCCCTGCAATCACAGCTTTGCTACCTAGCTGGTAGGCCCAACTCTCAGAGCTGAATTACCAATTATACCTAAAAAGGAAATCACTATCTCCAGAATTGTTTTTTATTTCTACATCTATCTGGATTATACCATTCTTCAATATCCAATGCCATCCTCAGTTGGTTCTATTGCCTCTTCTTCTCTACCACCACACTGTTCCTCCCTCCCTCCACCTTTCCTTCTTCTCTCCCTTCCTTTCTCACTTCATAGTCCTAGGGGTTGGACTCAGGGTATGAGGCTTACCTCTTGAGCCATTCCCTCACCTCATTTTTGCTCTCATTGTTTTCTTCCAAGCCAGCCTAGATTGAGATCCTCCTATTTATGCTTCCCATGTGGCTGGATGACAGATACCTGCCACCACACATAGCTTTTATTTGTTAAGTGGAGGAACCTCATGAACATTTTGTTCAGGCTAGCCTTGCACTATGATCCGCCTAACCTCCAACTCCTAATTAGCTAAGATCACAGGTGTGAGCCACCATGCTGGTATTTTTTTTAAGGTATTAGGGCTTGAACTCAGGGCCCTGTTCTTGCTAGGCAAATGTTCTAGCTTTCAACCATGCTCTTAGTCCCTTTGCTTTTAGTTGGTTTTTCAGATAGGGTCTCACTCTTTTGCTGGTGCTAGCCATGGACCAACCATGATCTTCCTACCTCTACCTGCAAATAGCTAGAATTACAGTGAGTGCGAGCTTCTCATTAAATTTTTCCTGAACTGATCCTCCTATTTCTGTCTCGCAAGTATAAGCCACTGTCTATCTTCCTCCTTTCTAGTTACGTTTTTTTTTTTCATGTTTTTGCTTTCCTTCTCATTCTTTGTGCATACATGCCTCTCTAGAGAAGTCCTACTTAAGTACCTTGTTTATCATTCTGCTTTCCTAACTAAAAACCTTCAGCCCTGTCTTACACTGAAAATATGAAACACAATACTGGCATGTGAGATACTATACAGTGTAGTCCCAGTTTTCCTTACCCATGAAAACCCCATGTGTTTACTCTCTAGCTTTAGGTAAACTCTTTATGTTTACTGTATAGCTAACTTATTTTCCATCCCTGAACATGTCCCCACTGTTCCTTTTACTCCTGCTCCTTGGTTCATCCAATATCATTCTCTTTCCTCCTTTTCATTTAGTCCCTAGACAACCTTCACAGTCAAGCTCAAATCCTGCTCCTAACTTCCTAAATTCCCATATTCTCCAGGATATGGGAAAATTATAAATGTCATCTGAGTGACATTCATAATATAGTCATATAACATAATAATATAATAATATAACTGTGCATTTTATTCTTTCACTTATTTAGGCATACCTGCAATACTTATTTAGGCATAATCTGTGACTCAAAATCTAAGTGAGTTCTACAAAACAAACCCTTTACCTTCCTACTGTCTCTCTCACAGCAGTCTAACCAGTCCATTAGATTTGCTGATTGACTGATAAGCTAGAATTTCTACTCTTTTGTGTGCAGTACTGGAACTCCACATCTGAGCTGGGAGTTCTCATTGGACTTTTTTTTTTTTTTTTTTTTAGCTCAAGGCTGGTGTTCTATCACTAGAGTAAGGCTTCCCCTTCTACTTTTGTGCTGGCTGATGGTAGATAAAATCTTGAGGAGTTTTCTGCTTGGGCTGGCTTTGAACCACAATTCTCAAATGTCAGCCTCTTAAGTAGCTAGGATATACGCATCAGCCACTGGTATCTGGCTATTCCTTATACTTTTAAGAAGGCTTTCAAAAGAATGATTTTAAACCACCAAATAATCTAGAATGGCGTTGTTAGGTATTCAATTTTTCTAGTAGCATCAACTCTCATTATAATTCATCCAAGGGCTACCCAACTCACACATGCTTAAAGTGGTATAAATTTTGGAACAAGAAGGGAGTAGATCACTTTACTTAACTGGAAAGATTATTTCTGATTTTAGTACTATGGTAAAGTGATCACAAGAGTTTCCAGAAGAACTCTCGTGGTCATTCACAGTTAAACTCACATAACAAAATAGCTCCTCAGAAGAATCAAGCAATGTAAGATTTTATGGGTACAATTTTACAGCAATATTATGTGAGCCAACTCATCCCATGCTGACAAACAAAGGCTATTATGAAGCTCTGAAGAAGCAAGCAATTTAAATGAACATGCTTTCAGAAACAGAAAACTCATAAAGTCTCAAGTTCTGAGTTCAAATCCTTTGCCATCTCTACCCTTTCCTCCAGATGCTTAAGCAATGCACAGAGTATATCTAACACTGACAAAACAATACAATACACACTCAGCCACAGTTTTATAGCTCTATTTTCCCAAAATAATACAGCATCAAATGGAACTACATTTGCTTCTAGAACTGTAGTGGCAGATAGTCTTCTTTTTGGAAAGAAGCTAGCCGTTGAAAACTCCAGAGTAGAGCTTGATGAAGACATCTAAGTGCAGAACAGTGACTTATGCCACAAAACATCTGAGTCCAAACACCACCACCACTGAGTGAACACAGCTAGGCGGAGAGCTGCCAGACAGATATTTCCTCCAAACACCTGTAGCTGCCACTGTGATCAATAAAATATATAGTCAAAAATGTTCCACAGGGTGCCACCGGCTCAGTCTGTAACCCTAGATACTTGGGAAGCTGAGATCTAAGGATCTTTGTTCAAAGCCAGCCCAGGCAGGAAAGTCAGTGAAGCTCTTATGTCCAATGAACCACTAAAAGCCAGAAGTAGGGGTATGTCTCAAGTGGCAGAGGGCCAACTCAGGGACAACACCCAGGCTCTGGGTTCAAGCTCTAGTATCAGCACACACACAAAACAAATGTCCTGAATTCATAGTTTTCTGCCTTCTGTATTTTCTCAGTGAAGAGATACATTTAATCAATGGATTACTTTGCATGTTCTAAAAAATGTTTGACGCTACAAGGCTCCCCATATTCTTCAGGGTGACTCCAATCACTATTACAGCTGCCCTTGAGGGTGCTACCACAGCGCTCTGCACATTCACTTAAGTTCCCAAGCATTTGATCTCTGTGCATGGCCCATACAATGCAGCTCCTTGTATATGTCCAGTTGCTACTGATAGAAAAAAACAGATCCAAACGAGTTGAAGATGGTGCTGAGTGACTATTAAACGTGATCAGAGGCTTAACGCATACCCTGTGCTGTCTCATAAGGAACTGAACAGGAAGTCCACAATCAAGGCTCCTAGATACTCTGTATGTTTCAAAAGGGGAGCAGGTATGGATGAGAAGAACTTGTGATCATTGCACCCCAAATAGCCAGGTCTACATGGTGGGAATGCTACCTGTTCAGATCCTTGGGACATATGACAGCAGAGAGGTTCTCTACCACAATGCTTCCTGTCCAAGTCAGCTCCCCCCAACCCCCTTTCTGCTCCGGCCTCTGCTCTCTCATCCTCCTGCCTGGGCAGAGGACAGTGTGAGAGAAGGCACACAGTAACTCACTTTTGAGTCACTGGTTCTTTGGCTACTTCCCAGCCGTGTGTGAGAACTCCCTGAGGGGTGGGCTAGACTCCTCCTAGTCTTCATCTCCCGAGTGCCACAGGTAGCCCCCACAAGCCAGGTGACCACTGGTTCATCCAAAGGCTCCATTACTGCGGTGAGCAGAGGGTGGTACCAGCGCTGACCTTGAGTACCTACAGCTTGAGTCTGCAACAGGGTCAGCAACAGGAGAATGCTAACACCTGCTGGGGACAAAGGAGGAGTCAAAGTAAGTGCTTTCCAGAACCTGCGAATGGCTTGGAGGGCTGGAACAGCATTGGCACATGGCTTTTCCTAAAACCTTCTGTTAGGACCACTCATAATCCTTTTGCTTGCAGCCTGTCAGGAAGCTACCCAGAACATAGAAATTATGATTCCACGAGAGGGCTATAGTGTACCAGCAACAAGATAGCAAGGTATTCTCTATTCCAAGCATACATGTGGTAACTCTTGTTCCACGGAAGGTTATATCTGGAAGGTTATATCTGGAAGGTTATAATGGTTAAAATAGACAGAGCAAGGCTGGGCACTGGTAGCTCATGTCTGTAATCCTAGCTACTGAGGAAGCTGAGATTTGAGTATTGTAGTTCAAAACCAGTCCAGACAGGAAAGTCCTTAGTACTCTTATTACTACTCAGAAAAAGTTGAAAGTGGCACTGTGGCTCAAGTGGCAGAGCACTAGACGAGCAAAATGAAGCTCAGGGACAGTGCCTGGGTCAAGCCACAGGACTGGCACACACACACACACACACACACACACACACACACACACACACACACACACACACACACACACACACACACACACACACACACACACACACACACACACACACACACACACACACACACACACACACACACACCAGAGCAAGTCCCCTAAACTGTAGGAAACAAGTTGGTCACTTTTATCCTTGAGTGACAACCTTCGGTTCTTGCCTCACACACCTGTCCTGGAACTCTGTCCACAGTGGCCCATCATCAATTATGGGCTATCATTAGTGATCATTTGCTGATCACTGACTGAAGCTGTCAATGGAGGCAGGGTGTTGTAGTAACAGGAACTGTGAACTAATAAGCAGAAAAGCGGCTCCAAGTCACATGACACCTGCAGTCCTTGCTGTTCCTTTTTCTATAAAAATGCATGTAAATGTGTCTACCACTCTGCCTCCCAGGGTCATTGGAGAGAATGTACAGCTTGCCATTACATTCAGCTCCTACAACTGCCCTAAACAAACTACCACCAATCCAGTACCTGAACACAACAGTTTATTCCCTTGTAGTCTGGAGCCCAGAAATCTGAAGTTAGAATCAAGAGGGCAAAATCAAGGTGGCCAAAAGCCACGCTCACTGCAGCATTAAGGAGAATCTGTTCCTTGCCTTGCCTGGATTCTCCATGTGTCCACTATCCCTCTGCTTCTTTCTGACAATGACTGTGATTGGAATTAGCAAGAATCCAGGCTCATTTCCCCATTTCGACATTCTTGAATTAATCAGGTCTGCAAGGACTCTTTTTCCAATTAAGGCTAACATTTACAGGTTCCAATGTTTGAATCTGCTATCTTTGGGACCAGCTCAAAAATGCATCAGCCACATTAAGGGAAACACCAGATTCCTATCCTCCATTCTTTCTTAATTCTCATCATCCTGGCTACAACAGAAATCCTTAAAGACAATATCAAACTCCTTAAAAGTCCTGTGAAGATTTATAAGGTATTATGTATGGAACAGGGTGTGTGTGTGTGTGTGTGTGTGTGTGTGTGTGTGTGTGTGTGTGTGTGTGTGTGTGTGTGTGTGTGTGTGTGTGTGTGTGTGTGTGTGTGTGTGTGTGTGTTTCCATTTAGAAATTTCTCATTCTATTCACATTTTAATTTTCAGCATTAGATTTCCTGCAAAACAAAATTCTAACACAGTCAAGTGTTTCATTTTCTTAATTTCTAAAATAGCCAGATCTTCTGTTCAGAGTTGCTGTGGATAGAGCAGCAGCATAGTAAATGCTTCCATTGTCAACTGCCAAGTGCTATAGTAAGTGTCATTTACTATCCTGGGAGTCTGAGTCCTACATCCCCAGGATCCAAAAGTAGGGGAGTTACTTGAAGGAAAATTGCAATGAACTGTAGACAGTCTGCAGTATTTGCAGTTAGTCTGGTTCATTCACTCAGCTTCAAGACACAGGCAGGCAATAGCAGCTAATCTGGAAGAGCTGGATGTAGACTCTCAGGACAAAGGTAATTCCATTCATTCATTTCTTCAGCAAGCATGTGTTGAGAATATACTGTGTGTCAGATGCCAGGGATCCAAGTGGTAAACCCAACAGACAAGTCTCTGTCGACAGAGAGATCTGATTGTAGTCAGGAATGGCAAACAAACAAACAAACACATGTTATATATCAGATGGGGATACCCTGCAGGGATTATCAGTAAAGAAGGCTGGGAGGGGGAGAGGGGTGCTTGCTCTGATGCGGTAACATTTAGTAGACAGTGAGGGATGGAACAGGGAGCCATTAGGGTACCCTGTGGGTGTCCCTTACTGTTCCAGACAGCTAGAACATCTTGCTATGCTAGAAAATGTGCTCACAGACTAATAGGGTCATGTCAAAAGGACTAAAGAAGTTGACATTAATGCTTCCCACTGATGAACTGTAGGGCAGCATGACCACTAAAAAGAGACACAATGACTGTAAATTAGTAGTCAACAAAGATATATTTCTTTTTTTAATATATGAGTCAATAAAAATATTCCCCCAAAAGGAAGGACAGTTCTTTAACTGAAAAACACCACTAATAATAGAATAAGAAAACTGTAGGTCAGAAATGTAACAGACACATTTTTAAGGCAATAATAGGGCCTATGAATGACATTATTAATATCCAAATGGCTCTTGTCAGACAAAAGGTTCCCCACCCCTGCCTTATATATTCATCCATTTATCCATTCACTTCTATCTTTTGTGCCAATAAGCATCTCCCAGCCTCCCATACAGGTATTATTCCTCTACCTGCCTATTCATCCATGTTTATGTTATTTGCATCCTTCATTTAAAACAACTTATTTATTGGGTTAATATATTTAACATACCAAATAGTATAGAACTACAAGGGAATATCATTGGCTAGTGAGTTTTAAAAACAGATGCAAAAATGCTGCATTCAAATATTCTCCCAACAGTCTCATAAAAGACTATCACAAAATGAGAGTCAGTGTTTTAGTCAATAATAAAAATTCAACACTATTAATGAAATCCCAAAAATTAAGAAGGAAGGGAAAGGGCTGGGAAGGTGGTTCAGTGGTAGAGTGCTTGCCTTGCATGCATGAGGCCCTGGGTTCAATTCCTCAGCACTACATAAGCAGAAAAAGCTGTAAGTGCAGCTGTGTCTCAAGTGGTAGAGTGCTAGCTAGCCTTGAGCTGAAGAGTTGAGGGACAAAGCCCAGACTCAGAATTTAGGCCCCACAACCGGCAAAAAGAAAAAAGAAAAAAAGAAAGAACGAAGGAAAAAACTCCAACGGGAACCAAGGAATATTCTGACCGTCTCTTGATAAGCATACTGAGGAATTTAGAATTGTGAGGACATGTTTTCATTTGCTAGATAGCATGACCTCAAAAAAGTAATTATCTACCATGTTTTATGGCTAGTACATTATTGTTTTTCCTATTGAAAATAAAAGTAATAGAAGCCTATAGTCAGCAAACCTAATCAAGTATCAGATTAGCAAAATATAAACATGTGAAGAAATGAAGGCAATGAACAATGGAAGAAAGGAGAAAAGGCTGCCACAGGGAGCTAATATTCCACTAACACAATTGTAGAAACCAGAAGAAACTACTTTTGTTGATACAAGAAATAACATTTCCTTATAAGACATAAATTGAACATAAAATTCTGTTAACAAGTCCTAAAAAAATCCAGAAATGATCATGACAAGAAAATATACAGTCTATCTGTATGTAATATATACAAGATATATAGCATATCAATGAAGGTTGACTAGTAAAAAGAATACATAGAATTATATATATATATATTTTTTTTTTTTTAAAAAAGAAAAGTATAGGTTGGCATGGTGGCTATTGCAGTTTGAAGCCAGCCCAGGTGAAAATTTAGCAAGACCTAGGCTCAACAAACTGAGCCAAGTCACACATTTTTGTAACCAGTTAGGCAGGAGGTCAGAGTAGGAGGATCATGGTCAGAGGTTGGTATTAGGTAAGAAAGTGTGAAACTCTATGTGAAAAATACACCTAGTAAGTGCAAGGCTCTGAGCTAAAACCCCAGTGCTGCCAATTTTAAAAAGAAAGAAAAGAGCCCGGCGCCTGTGGCTCACTCTTGCAATCCTAGCTACTCAGGAAGCTGAGATCTGAGGATCACAGTTCAAAGCCAGCCCAGGCAGGAAAGACCATGAGACTCTTATCTCCAATAAACCACTAGAAAACTGGAATTGGTGCTGTGGCTCAAGCAGTAGAGCGCTCACATTGAGCTGAAGAGCATAGGGAAAGCGCCCAGGTCCAGAGTTCAAGCCCCAGGACCGGCAAAAAAAAGAAAAAAGAAAAGAAATTGGAAAACAGTGACAAATGACAAAGCAGTAAGTTATTGAAGCAAGGTCAGCCATGCAAAATCACTGGGAGAAAATTTGCTGAGAAAAGTATCTTTACAAGAATTCAAAGTATTACCCCTATAATTACTTAACAAGGCAAAATGGAGACATCGCCTCACTAAATGGAGATATCTGGTCGACACAGAACTGTCTTCACAATGTTACATCTGGGCTTCCTGATCTTTCCTGTTCTTACTAAATGTATTTTATATGAATCTAAATTTAAATACACCCCCCAACACTTCTCATAAGAATAAATGAGATTATGGGATAGTCTACACAACTGTAGTATGCTTCAAAAATACCAATATTCAGATAAGGGGAAATAAAAACAGAAAAGAGACAACTTTCTGAATTAAAGGCAATGAACAGGTGTGGCAACTCAATGGAATATCTGACTTTTTTCTTCCCCTCAAGACTGGCACTCTACCACTGAGTTGAGCACCTGAGTCTTAATTGGGTTCTGCAACAGGAAAACAAAACCTCTGGAATGGGATGTAGCTCGCCTAGCACAAGCAAGGCTGGTTGATCGCCAGCACCACACACATAGCAAAACAGAATCAAACCTTTAAGTAAAGACCCCCTTTTTAAAAACCAACTTAAGGGCTGGGAAGGTGGCTCAGTGGCAGAGTGCTTGCCTTGCATGCATAAGGCCCTGGGTTCGATTCCTCAGTACCACATAAGCAGAAAAAGCTGGAAGTGGAGCTGTGGCTCAAGTGGTAAAGTGCTAGCCTTGAGCTGAAGAACTGAGGGACAGTGCCCAGGCTCACGGTTCAGGCCCCATGTCTAGCAAAAAAAAATAAATAAATAAAATAAATAAATAAAAACCAACTTATGCCTGACTTAGACTGGATGATAATGCTCAATTTAAAGGGTATAATGCAATGACATGGTCCCATCAGAAAACGTATTTGTTCTTTGGTGATACATGTAAGTGTTTAGGGATTGAGTATCAGAATATTTATACATCACTTTCAAATGGCTCAGTCTGAATGAATGAATAAATGAATGAATGAATACGTAAACGAGCTAAGAGGGAAAAAAAGGGAGGAGAAAGTACATGTGGCAAGTGTTAACTGGTGAACCAAGGTGAATGTGGTTGTCAATAATACTATTCTTTCAATGTTTTTTTGTTTTATTTTTGAGGTTAGAAAATCAAAAACCATTAGAGGAATAGGAGACTATTCCAGGAACAGGAATAAAGAAGATGAACCCTGATGCAAGAGCAAGTGTGATTCTCTTGACAGGGGTCAACAGAAAGCAGAGTCCAATGTGATGAGAGAGAATGAGGGAGTGCAGGAAGCCAAGCACTGGGAGGTGGTGGGCAGCCAGCCACTAAGCAGAGCAGTGTATACATACCCCAAAATGACACATGAGCTGGGTGGAGACACAGTGCAGGCAGACAATGGCCAAGGAGGAGCAGGAGCACAGGCCAAGGCTAACACCAAAGTCTAGGGATGAGTGACAGAAGCTCAGACTAAGGAGGTACAGAACAAAGTCCATTATGGGGGCAGAGCCAATAGGATTTTTCAAAGAATACACACCTCCCATACTTGTAGGCACACGTGATAACATTTTAAAGGGGAAGAATTCCATGTGACTTGGAGGTCTCACTGTGCTATTTTATTAATCACAACTGGTAGTGATTCAGCTGAGTAAATCATGCATGGAGAAAACAGTAGGAAAGCTTGAGTCCATGAAACCCCACCCAGCTCCTTTCCCTCACAGGATCATCAGCACATTACAACAGCCTCAGTTTCCCAATATCCCACCACTCACCACCACCACATGCCATTAGAATATGTAACAGCTTCTCTCTGGAGCTCTTTGTTGTACAGTTTGAATGCTGGGCTTCTAAGAACAATACATACCGATAATAAAACAGAACAGTCATCTTGCAGCATTTCATAAATGTGATCTAATTAATTCTCACACCACCTCTAAAATAATAGAGGTTTTATTATCTGTGTTCCTGGTACAGAAACTTGAGACTTTTTTTTTAAATTCTGCATTTGTATGTCTCCTCTCACAAAGACACCTCCGTCTTCATATCCTCATTACCATCTTATGCTTTCAAAGAATATCACAACTTAATTCTCTCATCAACCGGGTAGGTGTTAATGGCTGTATCCATATTTTAAAATGTAGGAAACAGGCTTTTACAAATGATGTACAAAGTCTTTCATTTCCCCCTAGTTACAAAATTGAACATAAGACAGAACTTTATCTCAATATGCACACACACACAAACACACACACACACACACACACACACACATGCGCACAGACATATGCACACATAGAGGGGAAAAGGAGGGAAGGTGGGAGGAAAGAAAGGGTAATTTTCTGATTTGTACCAAGAAGGTCTAGTAAGAAGTAATGAACTAGGCACTGGTGGCTCACTCCTGTAATCATAGCTACTCAGGAAGCTGAGATCTGGAGGTTCATAGTGTGAAGCCAGCCTAGGCAGAAAAGTCTGTGAGACTCTACCTCCAATTAACTAACAAAATGTCACTTCCAGTGAAGGGAATATTATTCTTACAAGTGAACAGTGGAGCTCTATGTCACAGATGAGAACACAGGCTCTCCAGCCAGACACAGGCTCCATTCTACACCTTGGGAATGGATATACACTGTTGTTCGAATTTGGCAAAAAGTATCAGATGGCACTTTTAATAACCATGCTGGGAACAGGCATCTGAACCTGGATAGACTGAGATACCATGGTCACCACAGACACTCTGTCCATCTCTGAGCCTTACATTTCACACCTATAAAATGAACTCAGTGCCTGTTTCTCAGGCACAGTGTTCCGAGTTGGCAGGCACTAGGAGCCATACCAGACAGAGGAAGCTCTCTACAAATGCTGGAAATGAAGCCACTGTACATGCAAATAATTTCAGCCTTTAACTCACATCAGTAAACCAAACAGAAATGTGAGGACAAAAAAGGTAAGCATCATGAGTGAAAGAAAAAATGCAGATCACCAGGACAAAAAAGTCAGGCCCAGGGACAAGGACTCTGGGGATTCTGGAAGATGCTGCAGCCATGCACCTGTGGACATGGCTCTGTAAGGACAGGCATGTGCCGGGGCCCCAGAAGCCTAGAGCTGGCCGTCCAAGACTTCCCCTAGATGGGCTCTGACATTTCACAGCATCTGATTTTATGATGATAGCCATTTAAAAAATAATATATATGTCAGCTGGGCATGGTAGTACATGCCTGGGGGAAGGGAGGTAAGAAGGTGATGAGTTCAAGACCAGCTTGGGCTATCTGGTGAGAACTTGTCTATAAAATCCAACCAAACTTCAAAAAAATTAAAAAAAACTAAGGTGTGTGTGTGTGTGTGTGTGTGTGTGTGTGTGTCTGTCTGTCTGTCTGTCTGTCTGTCTGTCTGTCGGTCTGTCGGTCTGTGTGTTTGTGTTGGTTCTAGGGACTGAACTCAGGGCCATGTGCTCACTGTGCAAATACTCTGCCACTTGAGCCACACACCCCTCTCCTTTTGCTTTTAGTTTGCCTTTGGTAGGGTCTGGCACTTTGGCTAGGCTGTTTCAGATCACCATCCTCCTCTCCCTACCTCCTAAACAACTAGGAAGGATTGCTGATATGTACCCCTATACCCAGCTCTAAGCATCTTTCTGTAGCAACTTTATGACACGTACCCTTGCCCATTCGGACTACCATGTGATTACAGCTACATAGATCTCTTTCCTCCTAGAGAACCACACACACAACATCTCATTCTTCCTTCACATTTCACTTGCAATAGATGTCTCCCAGTGGTAGCACTTGTAGAAACGAGGCAAGAAAAGGACAAGAAGAAGTGCTAGCCAGCCTGTCCATACCTCTCCAGTGCCATCTCAAGCTGCCAACCTTCGCATCTCATCTCTGCCTGTGTGCTACCCAAGGGCCAGCACAGTGTGCCTGGCAGAGCTATTCCACACAGGACCTGCACTATTTAGATTCGGCCCTACATAATGAGTCAGAAGTAAGAGGCAGGTGATCCGATAAACCATTGCACGCACAAAAGCACAGGAACGGATGCCTGGACAGCACAGAGATGCTACCATCTGGTACCAGCTTCTTCAGATTTTTATTCTGTGTTCTCCACAAAGTGAGAGTGGCGGAGGGGAGGAACTGAAAGAATAAAGAGGACAAGGGGTCCCACTCATCCTTAACAGTGAACAGAACCAAAAGAGGTTCCGCAGTTGGGTGACGTTTCCAATCTTACGGGTTCTCAGTGAGAAGGAAACAAGAGAGTCAGCACTTATTGCCATGTGTTTGGTAGCTATTTGTTATGTCTGCCCCTCACCATGGCAACAAGTGAAGTGGGGATCCAAGCAGCCTTGGATACCCAGTGATCTTCCCAGCAGCAGCAGCAACAGCAGCAGGACAATGGCACCAGTTCTTGGCAAGATTGGATTAGGTGACAATTGTCTCTGATGCCCTTCCTGTTACTACACTGTCTGTTTTGTTTTCTGTCAACCCCCATTCTTGCTAATACAAAGCCCTCACATTCAACAGCAATAAGTTACTATTCTTACATTGTCATTCACTGAGGTAGGTGATTCACAGGTGAAAGCAATGGGAGTCTAAGAGATTTACCACTTGCCCAACGTCACACAGCTTGTATGTGTTTGCATCCTGACAGTGGCTCAGGCAAGACGGTTCCTAGACTATCAGGGTCACCAACTGAAATGCCTCCAGGGCCATCTAGAAAATGAAGTTGGGTGGAGTCTGCACAGACTGATGTTCTTCAGCTTAAATACAGTCCCATCCATTAAAAGCACACTGAACTCTCAGCATCATGACTTAACTACACATGGTAGAGGCTAAGCTGCTTTACCCTACTCCTACCCACCTCCACCCCCAATTCAGGGACGCAGGAGCAGGTGAGAAGCTGTAGCACTCTACTGTTAAGCACTGCAAGGCAGTATCCTACCACACATATCTAGCATGGGAAAAGCACAGAATTCAAAATTCAAGGTCAGGCTTTTATTGAACCCATATGGTTTTGGCATCAAGGAACACTCACCAAATCATTGCCTAACCATTTTTAAGTGAATGGACTGTCTGTATATCAAGTGCTGCTATGTGAACAAGATGGTAATGCTCAAGAAAGTCAGATCTATGCCCCACAGAGCTTATGTTCTAGATTTTTCCTCTCCAATGTGGAATTGGTCATGACAGCTTGATCATCTTCTCTAGTATTTAATATACTTTCTGGGGTTGACCTTCCATCAATGCTTTTCTGTTCACACCTTGAACCTTGTAATTATTACCTGGTTAGTATATTTACATTTTCACAGCAATAAACACTATATTTATGAGGTACCGGCCTGCAAACCATGTCTCTCAAGGTATTGGTACCAAGAAAACACACTAGTGTTTTAAATACAGGTAAAACACAGGTTTGAGTTACCAGGCAATAATGCAGGCACTCATTCAATCAATATGTATACTTGAATCTCTTCTGTATGTGCTAGGTACTATTTCAAGTTTTGTGAACATGTGTGAAAAAATAGACAGAAATGTGTTTTCCTGGTGGAGTTTATAACACAATGACATTGCTCTTCTTTGAAACTTGGTGCTACATGCTACCAGCAATGTGGCATGTGTGTTTACAGGCACTGCTGAAACAGAGAGGAATTTGGGAGTTGTTAGAAGAAGAAATAGAATGTCTCTTCTCTGCCAAGTCAGGCATTTCTGGCTCACTGTATGTTTACCACCTTGAGACTCCAGGAACCAAACAGAAAGGCCAAGACAAGGTTGGGAGAGAGAAAAAGGAAAGGCAGAGCACAAGAAGTACTCCAGGTGCTCTATGGTCACCACTGGATGTTGGAGGACAAAATGGAACTACAACAGACGACCATTGAGTCTACAAGAGAATGAGAGCCACTGAGTGACAGGATCAGCCTTCTGGTACCTACTGTATCACTATGGGGATGTAGCATAAGAGGTACCAAGAAAGATCCTGAGAATGAAAAATGAAGTGGCTTCGTTGGGACTCTAGCCAAGCAGAGTCCAGATTGTGAGCTGACATCAATGTCCACATCACTCAGACATGGTGAGATGATGGATGTCATTGTTACACAAACAGCACCTAAGTGGTAATTCATGAGGGCTTAAATCTGAGTTGTTGAGGCTGCTTTAGAAGGAGAGGGAAGGCAGCCATTGGTTCTACGTGAGATCTTAGGTGCCTCTCCCATCCTGCTGGCTGATAAACTGGCATTTTGAGGAACACACACACACATACACACACAAAAATTGTTTCCGTTTATGAACAAAGTTATTTTGCCTTATTCCCAGGCCTGCTGGAAGATATAAAATGTATACTTTCAAGATGGGAAGGCCTTTGAGAATAACGTGGCCTCGTTCTTAGCCCAGTGCAGGAATGTCCCTGGGATTTCGGGGTTAAATGGCTGGCTGTTCAGCCTCCTTAAGACTAAAAGCCTGGTGAGGTAGCCCACTGCATGCGCAGAACACTTCCCAAAGGAAGTCTTTCCTTTCATAGGGAGCCAAACTTGCTCTGCCAGAGACTCTTGTGTGGCAATGTCAAGGCTCATTCCCCGGACACAAAGTCAATTCAGCAAGCACACCATATTGGAAGCTGCAGCTCGGTTATGGCTGTCTAGTCTTCAGGTGGTCCGACCTGGAGGAGCACATGGATACCTGCTGGAGATGGAAAGCTGACACAGGTCTCAGCCCAGCTGCCTCTGCCTCAAGGGCTTTGCCATGGAAGGAACAGAATCTGCCACCACCATAATTAGAAACTCTGCAAGTCAGCACCTCAAAAGGGCATTGCCGTCACCCTCCCTCACACCTTAAGCCCCACTCACAAAAAAGGTATGGAGGAGAAATCTGATCCATTGCAGTCTATGGCGGGGACTGGGGGGGGGGATCTGTACAAGGAGCTATACTTTGTCTGAATGGTACAAACACACTTGTATTCCAATAATTCATAATATTGGACTGTCATTATGGGGCATGCTAGCAGATATCCACACTGCCAATCAGAAAAACCTATCAGAACTTCTCAATGTGGACAAGGCCAAGTTCAGAGCCATTCCATTCTCCTCTCTCTCTCACTTAGCTCTCTTGGATTCCAGTGATATCACCGGTGCTGGAAATGTCCGTTTTAACCATTCATGGACAATTGTGCACTGAACTCTTACGATGGACATAGCTCTTTCACCTACTTCTGTGACAAAGATTTCTACCTATTTACCAAACTCATTTACTTCTTTTCCTAGATCCAGGCAAGCTCTATTTCCTTAGGCATGGGCAGAACACTGAATTCTCCCTGAAGGGTTACACAGGAGTATGGCCTGTGACATGTCAAGGTCGAGTCAAGCATCGTCCTCCACATCCCTCCCTTTTCATTAATTGCCTGGGGATGCCCAGGGCAGCCATGAGGGCACGTGTTATAAACCCACTTGATCCCTGTGACTTTAGGGCAGATCCTCCCCTCGCCAATCCTCACTCTGTGACTGATAAATACCATGCTATTGTATTTAAACCACTGTACATTTACTTGGTGGTTGATTTGTACAGCAGCACTATAATTAATGCACCTCCACTTCACATCTGCTCAGTTATTCATTCTGTAATAAACTCTTCTCAAACGATTACTGCATTCTATGCACTGAGTGAGGCACATGGGAAATAAAATTGTCTAAAGGAGGTCACAGGTCTACCTGAACCAGATAATTAAAATTCAATATAAATGACCCCTAGTGTGTGGCTGTCTGAAGTTACTCACAATGGAAAAACCTGAGACTTCAGTTTGAACCCTACACTGTAGCTAAGCTACTTAATCTCTGTGAGTTTTAGCATGTTCTTCTGTATACAGAACAATATTTCCTCCTGGCTCACAGTGAGTCAGATGGATTAAACTGAACAAAATTATCATCTAAGCCATTTGCACAACTATAAAGGACTCTGTGATTTTTTACTTTAATTCACTGTAATTGTCATAATCCAGCACTGGACTCCTAATTGCAATTACATGTCCTGTTGGACAAAAAGAACTTCTGGATGCTTAAAAAACAAGACTCACTTTTACTTTTGTATTTAAGATCTAACATAATATAGTGCTTGATCAGTTGTTAAATCTGTATGAATCTCTACAATTTCATGCTTTATTCTGGGGATTTAATTACAGACCTCCAACCTGCTAGGCTGGCACTCTACTACTTGAGTCACACTCCCAATTGTTTTTACATTGGTTGTGTTTAAGGTAAGGTATCATTTTACGTTTAGGCTGGCCTGAGCTACAGTCCTCCTACCTATGCTTCTCCATAGCTCTGAAGGTATGTGTTACTATGCTCAGTCATTAGTTGAGAAAGAGTCTCATGAATTTTTATACCCAAGACTGTCTTAAACTACAGTCTCACTGGGCACCGGTGGCTCATGCCTGTAATCCTAACTACTCAGGAGGCTGAGATCTGAGGATTGTGGTTCAAAGCCAGCCCAGGCAGGAAAGTCTGTGAGACTCTCATTTCCAGTTAACCACCAAAAAAACCGGAGGTGCCACTGTGGCTCAAGTGGTATAGTGCCTACTATAAGCTGAAGAGCTGAGAGATAGTGCCAAGGCTCGGAGTTCAAGCCCTACCACCAAAAAAAAAACAAAAAACAAAAAACAAAAAAACCCTACAATCTCCCAATCTCTGTCTCACAAGGAGCTAGGATTTTAGACTTGAGTTACCTCATCAAATTCAATGTCATGCGTTTCTTTTCCTTCTATCCTAAATTCCAAAGGCATATATTAGTTCTATAATATATTATACTGTTTTATTGCTTTGATTTTCATCATTTACTTTATTTTGTTTTACCCCTTTTCAAAACTGAACACCCAAGAATTTTTAAGGTCTAACTCAAACTCAGTTTTACAAAATGTTTTCCTAGAATCTTCTTTACATCGTCACCTTCCTCTGAGCCACCATGGCATTTCATCTGTTCTCCACTAGGAATAGCCTACTGTTTTTCAAGAAAGAAACATAGAAGGAAATATGAGAATTTAATGAGGACATGTGATACTAGAGCTAAAACTTCAGAAGACACTCCCAATTTTTTATGGTTGGATCAAGTCATAAGACAAAAAACAGACAAGTTAGAAGAGCAATGGAATTCTTTAGATAGAGAAAAAATGATGCCTTGAGATTACTTGTATCCATAGGATACTTTATAAAAGCCATGGTATATAACTTTCCCACTGAAAACAGTTTTTATGGTAACAAATATAATCCCATCAGAAGGTGAGAACCAAAGCTCATTAATCCATTTCCCTAGATAATTTCTTTCACAGATTTCAGCTCAGCATTATGTTAGCATATAGGAGAACTAGACTGGAGCTGTGTGTGGTTAAAGTGGTATAGTGCCTGCCGAGCAAGCATAAGGCCCTGAGTTCAAAAGCCCTTACCCTTGCTAAATAAATAAGTAAATAAATAAATAAGAAACAAATGTGCAAAATTGTACTAATGAAATGATTTAAAGCTTTATAACTTCATATTCTGAAAGAATCAGACATAAGTGGATTTTTTATTCATTTGTATATATGAAAGAGTATTAATAAAAACAAGCTGCTCTTCCCAGCAATTGAAATGTAGATTCTGTTTTCTGTCATAGGATTAAAGTGAGTAGGGAGGGACACTGATTTTTCTATATAAATAAATCTTCTAGTTAGAGACAGGGAAGCTTGCTACATCACAAATACAAAATCTATGAAAAGTATATTAGAAAACATGTACTAGCAGCATTCTTTATCATGTAATCTTGCAACAAGTTATGCTAAAATACAAAAAAAAAGAGTTGTATTATGGGGTGGGATCTAAATATCTGATTGTCCAAGGCTTGGTACCCACGGATGATGCTATTAGTGGTGAAAACTTGGGGAGGTGAAGCCTAGTAGATCACTGGCATGCATGACCTCAGACAGTGGGTTAGGACCCCCAGTCCCTTCCTGTCTCTCTCTGCTTCCTGGCCACCAGGACATGGATATGAGCATCCTTGCTGTACCCTATAATTCCCGCCATCGTGTTCTGTTTTACCACAAACTCCAAATGGAGCTAAATGAACATGGACTCAAACTTCTGAAAACACAAGCTCAAATAAACTTTTTTGCTTTTCAAGTTGTTCATCCCAAGTATTTTGTCACAGAAGTAGAAACTGACTACCACAAGTGGCACAAGTGCCATGGGAAATTTTCTCTAATGAACAGAGAAGAAGGAACCTGTGAAACCAACTATGAGAGGGAGGCAAGGAGAGATGAATATATATGGAACTTATTTTTTTAAATACTAGCTCTTTTAAACAATTTCCATATTTTGTCCTGTAAATCACAGTATATCAAATCGTTTGCGGCAACAAATACGATGATATTCTAACATAAATCAGGAAATGTTTTTGCATCATTATGAGAGATGGATCCAAATTTGTGAAACTTAGTTCCAATTATTTCCAAAGAAAGCGGCACGGAAATACACACAACCACAACTGCACGCGCGCGCACACACACACACACGCACACACACACACACACACACACACACACACACACACACACACACACACACACACTCTGAAGCCAAATAAACGAATCTCCCATAACCAAATGAAAGATTCATAAGATGTAGTACATCACTGAGTGAGCCTCCAATAGACTGAGTGAATGATTCCACCAGTCTCCTGACTGGAGGGCAACAATTAAACATGGTTTCATGTGTATTGTAGAGTCCAGAATGTTCCAGCTCTAGGGGGAGGAGGCAGGGAAGGAAGGCTTCTGGGGAACAGAAGGACAAAATAGCCCTTAGAGGTCCTGTAGTGTGCTTACCTCCAAAAGTGAAAGGCGAAGAGAGGGCTACAAGGGCTGCCTGGGCTGGATGGGGTTGGACTCAGGCTCCTTGGAGTGAGACTGAAAGTTAAAATAATGTCATTCCAACTGAGAGAAATGATTGCAGAAACAACAACCACAAAAATAACAGAGCTCATTTAAAGGCCAGAATCCCCAGGGCACGATTATGGATCACACGAGGTAATCATCTAATCACTTGTCCTTTCCAGATCTACAATTCAGAGTAAGGGAAAGACTTCCTGCCAGAATTTACATTTTAAAAACTACAGCTGCTTTTTAAAAATTTTTATTTGAGCTTTTTCTTTGTCACAAAGTAACTTGGCGATATCTTCAATACGTGATTTTTTTTTTTTTTGTCTGAAGGAAAAAATCCAATGTCATTTTAGGTGTAACATTTATCTTCCAGATTAGGAATCCCTGGTAAATCTGTATGTAGCAGGACTAAAAGGAAGTAGCTTCAGATAATGCAAATAAAAATTCAGTTTCAGTGCTGTAGTTTTTTTTTAAAAAAATGAAGTGAGTCATATTTTCATTTGAGATAGATATAATTTTAAGTATTTTGCAGGGAAAAGCAAGTGGTACTTATCACAAAGACTAAATGTCATTCTTCTTCATCTTCAGGGGCCATTATTAAAAGACTTCTTATACTTGTATTAATAGTAAATAACTTTAATAATTCAATAATAACATATAGCTATGAGTTATTTCATTTCACAGAGAATTTTGTTCCTAAATACAACTATCAAAGAATTGTTGTCCTACCTGCCCGCCCCCCCCAACTACCAGCTCATCTAACCACTAAATATATTCCACAGCCAACTTTCAAATATTCAGCACAGGATGGCTAAACTACACTCAGGTTTCTTTTCTTGTTTATGCATTTAGCCCCATGTCTTTTCTCTGTTAGAGAGATAAGATGGCTTTTAGAAGAATGTTGCAACATATCTATCAAAGTAAGAATTTCCAACCATTTTTATATAGCAAGCAGTTATGTATGCCTTCTATTCCCAACTCTTATGTCTGAAGTGAGCCGCTGGCACTTCTGTTACAGTCCAGTGTTTCTTAAAAATATCTGGTCTCCTCACTGGAAAGTGGCTCTACACCACGCCACTTTTTTTTACCTTAGAGGAAAGAGTCTTGGGATGGAGCTGCAGAGTGGATCAAGCTGGTGGTGTCCTGCTTTGCCACAGAAAGTTGGCAATGGTTGCCAAAATAATATCTGGGGCTAAGTGTTGACTGCAAATTTTTAATGCCATCCTTATCTCCCATTGTATACATACTTGAGAGTGGGCTGAATTTGTCTTAAACTAAAATATATTGCTGCTCAAACACTTCCATTTATTTAATAAAGGATCTCAGTAATGTTGATAGCTTCTAGAATCATTCCTTCTGGGGGTCAATGCTAGTACTTGAAAGACTCCATATGCCTTCAGAGCACATTTTGAAGCTATTCTCTTACTCATACTGTACTTGAACTTAGCAGCTCATTGGAAAGCGTCCATGAATGTCACCCCAGACACCATCATTTTTATTGAAGTACTAAACTCTCTCATCTAACCTTTTCAGTTGTAAAACTGGCATCTACAGGCAGTGATGTCACTTCTTCTCTCCAAGTAGAAATGCATAGGATGAGTGCAATGAATCATCTATAATGCAAATTCTATATTTACATTAGAAAACCAAACAAATACAAAGAACAAAATCCTGCCTTCTTTTTTCAGGAATTGAAAAGCTAGGCAGAGGCTATCTAGCTGTCATCAAATGCCGTATAAATTAATGATCATTAATTTCTAAAATACTTATTTTTGTGGCATCTCATATCTAGGATGTCTCTTTTAGAAATAGAAATCAGAAATGGCTCCATGTTGCTGCCAAGTCAGCTGGAAAGTTCTAGATTTCATCTGCAGAGTGTAAAACATGTTCATGTAACACTCTGAACAGGAATGTCTCTTGAGAGAACATTCAGAAACAAATCTCAACACTGAGTCTGTGAGTTAGGGTCCTTTTATAAGGTTCACAAATAGTTAACATTATATACATTAGTTCTATTTTTAACAAAAACAGTGATAAGACTTTTCATTATAATATTTCTCTAAGTGGCTAGAAGCTACATTTTCTCAGACTAGCTTACTTCATGAATGAATGCAAAGTTAGTTATGTCTACTTGAGTAACTTTACATTTCCTGGGAAGCAACATGTTTGAAGTCACTTACACATTTATATTTCTATGGTATTCAAGAATAATCCTGTACTGTACTATCATCTAAGGTCCACAGGTAAGACAGTAATCTAGTTCAAATCCAAAGTAACATCTACCAGGGACTGTAGAGGCTAGACTGTGGGGGAGTAGGCTGATAACCAAGACAAATCAGGAAATCCCTGTGCCTTCTGTTATTCCTAAAGCCATTAAACTTGTGGTTCACATTATAATCTTCCAAATTTAAAAAATGGAATATTTGATACAACTGAGTTTATATCGTAAAATGTTAAGGCGTTCCTTCTTAACACAGATGAAATGCTAAAAATAAAAGGAAAGAAAAGGCTTAATGTGAAATGCTTCCCTACTCAGATGCTACAGTAGAATAAGAAAGTAGTATAACAACAACAACAAAAGCCCAACAACTGAAAAGGTTGCTCTCCTCTTACTTACAGAGGTATCTGTCCACAATGTGAGATAACCACAGAGTGTCAGGACTCTAGCCCCAAACTCATGGTTTAGATAGCTTAATGCTCCATTTCCAGCATGCTGGGGAGGAAAGTGTGTGTGTGTGTGGTGGGGGGTGGTTAGGAATGAGTGCCTGCTGTTACAATATTCCCTGTTCATGGTGAGGGTTGAATGCTAGGGTAGGGATGGAGATGGGAAAAAGAACTCAGGGCAGTGGATAAATACTGTTTGTGTCTCTATTACGACCAATACCACATCAAGCAAGAAGATCTTAAGAGCCCTCCAACTTTCTATAAATGAGGTTATCATTTGGATAAAACCAGTGTAGAATTTCAGAATGAGAGTTGACTTGAAAAGTATTCACTTCAGAATGTATGCCGTTATTAATTTATGACTTCTTCTCCTGTATGATGCATCTATAGAATTCAAAAGGAATAATGAATACTCCAGAATGGGGACACTTCCTGCAGGCTCTTCCTGAGGGTGGCCCAAATTTTTGGAATGTTATAGATATCACAAAAATATAATGCCTATCTGTGCTGCTCATGAGAACAGGGATATTGATATTTTGTCCCCTAGATTTATATTTTACTGTTTATTATTTTAAGTGAGCCAGCAACAAACTCACTCACAGCTTCTGCATCTTTGACTAACAGATTTAAAATAAAAATTTGCTGACACTTCCTGCATCACAGATGTCTAACTTCTGCGCCACAAATTTGATGTGGACACGTTCACATAGCTACATCAAACCGGAAGGCAGTGAGATGAGTTAATGGGTTAAAAATAAAAATAACTAAAACCCAGGTGAAGCAAACACACAGCTCAACTAGGTAAACATATCGCATGCAGTGTGGCTGAAGGCTCTGCAGAAGGATTCCAAATGTGCTCAATTCATTAATATTCTGCTGCCCTGATACAACATGGATCACATCTAAGGACTGTCACAAATAACCCTTCCCTTTCACTCTCATCCATTGTAGTGTTTTCTATTACTCCATGCAGACACAGAGGCCTTTTCTTTAGAAACAGGCATCATGAGAATAAGCAAACAGTAAGAGAGGAGAGAAAAAGACAGACACACCGTGGCCTACTGATGCGTTCTTTCACAATGAGCTGTTAAGATGTTTCCAGAACTGAGGTTTAGTAACTTTAAATATGCACAGCGCCTTGTCTCTGACTGCAATGCACATTAGCTGAAACCAGATGCCATGCAGTTAAGACATGTTCGTCCACCTCACACTGCAGTGCTCCGAGGAGGATGGCAGTACAAACAAATGCTAAATAGCTATTGGTCGCTGGGAAGGGAAAAAGCAAGTACCATGCAGAACGCGTTAAAATATGAAAAGACAGACAATACTTACTCCAAGGTCAGCCCCGGAATCTGTAGCCTTTCCCGCTGGGCTTTCATGGTTGTTATATGTTACCACATTCTATTGTAACCATGCCCTGCCAGCGTCCCGGTGATGACAGAGAGCCAAAACCAAGCTCTCTAAAGGACTGGACTAACAACCTCTCGAGGGGGAGGGGGATCCTGCAAGTTTGGGTCCTTCCACCTCTAGCGTAATCATGAGCTTGTCAGCGGCTCTCCTCAGGTTCACGGCGGTGCGCACTGCACTGATTTCCTTAAGGGAGCGAGGCTTGCAGCTCTGCATATCAAGTAATTGGTTTTTGATTTTTTTTTTTTTAAAGAAAGTGGCTCCACTCACAGACCCACTTTTCACCTCAGTGAAATGAAGAGTCCTTCTCAGCAGGCAGACGGGGTGAGGAGGGGGAAGGGAGAGGGGGGAGAAATAAAGCAACAGTATCATACTTAAAAAGAGTTGATCTCAGCAGAACAGCAACTGTTTCCCAACCCCCACCCTCTTCCTACCCCCCCCCCCCGAATTAGAGTAAGAGACCAAATTCAGCCATCCTGAGAAAGCTGGATTTACTGGTTTCTTTTAACTATATCTATCGCTCATATTCACAAGAGATGAGGGACATTGCTGAATGCAAATAATTATATTTTTTCCCCTGTATATGACAGCCCTCAGAAAGATGGGATTCAGTAACTTTTAATTTAGGGGGAAGTTGAACTCTTGTCTTGAGGCAAAGATTTATGTCAGTCATCACCACCTTATGATGGGAAGATACCTAGTGGAAATGACAAGAGACAGGAGTTTGTATTTTCATGTTGGAAAAGCTGATTTTTCAGACTCTCTCAGTGCTTCATACTTTACCAAAGCAATCTAATGTGAATTAGGAAGGGAAGAGACAGCCTATATTTTGCAAGCCTGAAAGTTTCATCTTGAATATAGTCAAAGAACATAATTTTTCCTCAGTATTCCTAACTGGGTACTAAGTGTGCTTCCATTGTCGTGGATGAAGCACGTAACTGACTTACTTCTGCTAATGAATTTTCAAATGTTTTAAAATTTGGCAACCACTGGTCTGTTGAAAAGAAATATCAGAACAAATTAAACTTTCTTTTACCAAGAAGTTGAATTTTCAAGCATTGCAAATTTCAAGCATTACACACACACACACACACACACACACACACACACACACACACACACACACACACACACACACACACACACACACACACACACACACACACACACACACACACACTGGGAGAACAAGAACAATTAATGTTAATGTTTCCATAGTTATGTGTCAAAGGCTATGAAACCAAGCTACAGTTGATGACAGTGAAGAATCAGATCCTGGTGTGTTTACTCCTACCCCCAAGGGAGTCATTCATGGGCGAGTATAGACCTGCACAAAGAGGCTGGGCAAAAGGGAAGTGGTGACTGAAATCCAGTCATCCTCCTACTTGGCTAAGCCCTCACCCACTCTGAGTAACTTCCACACCATTTTTCTCATTCTGTAGTCACCAGAGCGCTGTGATTCTTTAGTGGGCTACCTGTTTCTAACTCCACAGAGGTGTCTATGAACCGGTTAGTGGAGGCCCAGGTGATATTCCCAGAACCTTTCCTAAACCCCACCTGTCAACATGCTCTGAGACCTTGGTTGATTTTTACTTAGTTACTAACTTCTTCAGTATAAGCTCATGGAACAAACAAGCACACCAATCTACATATTAGAATAACAAATCCATAATGGCAATAAGGATTAGGAGGTAGACAGAAATGGAAAAGGCAAGTTGTAATGCCACAGCAATAAAACATGAGAAGAAGCAAAAAGATATGGACCACAAAGGAAAAGAAACAAACTTTAGGAGGTTTAAAGTAGGAAGGTTTAAAAACATGAGTGTTATATGCCAGATTATGATAAAAAGAAAACAAAGGTTGCCAATACCTAAATATGGAGCTAAATCCTCTATGTCTTTAATTGGATCTCCACTTCAGGAAAAACATTAGAATATAATTCAATAGACTTCTGTACACAGATCTTATGTGAATTTTAGTTTCATATTATCAATGGACCATAGAACAGTTTTGCTTGCATTTCCATTTAACACTCCTATTTACCATTTCCCACTCCAAACTCATAATCCTATCAACCAGTGCCCCAAAGAAGTCTTCTGCCAAGGAAAAAATGTGCAGGACCTCACCTTTTTATGAAAACCACATGGATCCAGGATCTATTGTGTCTTGGCTAGATGACTTTCTTCTTGACTGATCTCTCTTCTTCCTTCCTGACATACTCTGTACATAAACTCCAGAGCAATCTTTTCCAGAATATGTCATCATCTTTTTTTTTTTTTGGTCCGGTTGTGGGGCCTGAACTCTGGGCCTGGGTGCTGTCCCTCAGCTCTTCAGCTCAAGGCTAGCACTCTACCACTTGAGCCACAGCGCCACTTCCGGCTTTTTGCTTATGTGGTGCTGAGGAATCGAACCCAGGGCCTCAAGCATGCAAGGCAAGCGCTCTACCACTGAGCCATCTTCCCAGCCCCTGTCATCATCTTTTGGTCTGAACTCTCCAACAGCTTCTCTCTCATTCTTATTAACAGTTGTTCCAAAATGGAACAGTCAAGTAGCAATAAGAATGTCAATGGCAGCTGGGCGCCACGGCTCCCGCCTGTAACCCTAGCTACTCAGGAGGCTGAGATGTGAAGGTCACCGTTCAAAGCCAGCCCAGGCAAGAAAGTCTGAGACTCTTATCTCCAATAAACCAGCAGAAAACTGAAAGTGGTGCTGTGGCTCAAGTGGCAGAGTTCTAGCTTTGAGCTGAAGGGCTGAGGGACAGCGCCCAGGCCCAGAGTTCAAGTCCCATGACTGACCAAAAAAAAAAAAAAAAAGACAGTGGCAACATTAAAAAAAAAAAAACTAAACTAAACTAAAACAAAACAAACCAGCACCCCAACAGAACAAGTGTTGAAGTCATAAGTTTAAGAAAAAAATGAAGGGAGGAAGAAAATGAAGGTAAAAGGGAAGACAGCCACAGTAATTTTTGAAGAATGCCAGAGAATTGTCCCATTCAACTTTGAAATGTGACAAGAAGGAAGAATCAGGTATTGTCTTGTTTTCCCTATGCACCTCCTAGATGACAGGAATGATTCCCTTTATGGGCATTTCCAATTGGTAATACAGATAGGAAGACAGACATGGAATAGCACCATTTTCTAAACCCTAAGGGGTCTGTGTATCTCTGTAATAAGCAAGAATGATAGCTGACACCACAGAAAGATGAACACTCTGTGTGTGTGTGTGTGTGTGTGTGTGTGTGTGTGTGTGTAGAAACACATGTGAATTAATCTTAGTCAAAAAAGTTATATCACCTCTGTAGACAACCAAGACTCTTCTACATCAGAATATCAAATCTGTCAGAAAAAAGGGCCAAAGAATATGTTAAATAATACCACAAAGATGTGATCTCAAAAGCCCGATGGAAAACTCAGTTTCCTAATTGTTTTTCATGTTGGCAAAAGTAGATGGAGTTTCCCACATACTCTACCTGGAACTTACCTGTTCTCAAGTGCCCAGTGTCTAGCTCCTTAACTTTCTTCCCGCCTTGCTGACAATCCTATTTGGAAGTTTAAGACTCTTCCTAAGTAATGTTTCCTTCTGTTCACTTGGATGTATTCTTTTCCTTCACACTTATCATTTGATGTTTTTTAGATATTTATTGTCCATCTTCCCTCCAAGAGGCTGTATAAAGGCACATGCTTTATGTATGTTTTATGTATCATTTCCTATCTCCAGTGCCAAGAACAGGCACACAAGTGTTCTATAAACATGGGCTATAAATGAATCAAAGACTTTCTCTGTATTGCAGAAGCCAATTAAAAAGGTTAGCCTTCTTTTTTAAAAAAATGATACTCTTCACAATGTCAGATAAGGACACAGAATCAGAAAGAAGAATGAATGCACTGGGAAGTCTCCAAGAAATCAGACAGCTGGGAGATGTTCAGGTGGCCCATGAAGCACAATGAGATCTGGGGGTGGCAGACCCATGGTGGACTAGCTGAGCATGCGTGTGATGAGATGCTGTGTAAGTTATACAGAAGTAGTGAAGTATGCTTCAGTTATGTTCAGGTGGAGAGAATATTAAACTGCTTTGTGACTGAATATATTTTGTATTATATAATATATATATATATATATATATATATATATGCAGAAGTTAGAAGTCATCTCAGAGGAGAGGGGCACCCATTGCTACAACAGTGGTGGTGATACGGGTTTTAAAACAGTCCAGTGCCATGGTTAAGGATGGGTCTTTTTTACTTTTTAAAATGTTTATGCTTAAGTAGGTGTACAAAGGAGTTGTCATTTAGCAAAGCAGTTTATGTACTTGCATACCACCCAATATATTTATTTACAAGTTTGTAAACTAAATCTAGCTTCCATATATAAGGGAAAAAATAGGTCTTTGTTTTTTTTTTTTTTTGTCAGTAGTGGGGCTTGAACTCTGGGCCTGGGTGCAAAAATAGGTCTTTGTATCTCTGAGCCTGGCTTACTTCACTTAACATAATTTTCCAAGTCTTTCCATTTCTTTACAGATGGCACAATATCATTCTTTTGAATGGGTGAGTAAAATTCCATTGTATACATATTTTCTTGATCTGTTCATCCATTGAGGGGCATGTGGGCTGATTCTATACCTTGGCTATGGTGAATAGTGCTATTCTTTAGAGTTGTGATTCTGAACCAGGTTTTGCCTATCTGGAGAATTTTTTTTGCTTCACATCTTATAACTGAGAAGAGGACTGTTGCTGTGTAGGTCAGAGAGGCTGCTAAATACCTGCAATATATAACATATTCCCCACAGCAAAAATCCCCAGTTCCAAACAATGGTGCTTCTCTAAAGCCCTTTCTAGAGGCAAAATTCAGCATCCATGGTCAGTTTTAAACATTTTGAATTTTCTTTCTTCTTGTTTGCTTGGGCAGCACTGAGATTTGAACTCAAAACTAAGAAGGTGTTTTGAAAAAACAATGTCAGTCTTATGAATCTTATTTCTCTGCACTTAGCTTAGGCCAGGGAAGAGGATAGACAATACTCTTGGCTTTACTTCTCACTCCACATTTCCTCTCTCAGCCACATTAAGCAATCTGAGTGTGTCTGTAGACTTCTGTCCTGTTTTCAGAAAGAGTGGCTTTTTATAGCCAGCGCCCCAGAAGTATCTCTAAGTCACAGAAACCTAATTTCCAAGGTCTTCATGCCATAGTGGAACTTTGCAAAAATGACCCAAAATACAGGCAAGCCCCAGAGTTACTAGGAGGCCAAAGTGAAAGGAGGAAAACCATTTATTGCATCTGAGGTACATGGGCTGTAGGGCTCACAACAGATCTCCCCAATCCTAGATACACATACTGTCTCTCTGTCTCTGTCTGTCTGTATCCATCCACCTGTCTGTCTGTCTGTCTGTCTGTCAGTCAGTCAGTCAGTCAGTCAGTCTGTCTGTCTGTCTGTCTGTCTGTCTGTCTGTCTGTCTCTCTCTCTCTCTATATATATATATATGTATGTATGAATGCATATATTCATGTATTTATTTTTGTGCAGTACTGGGGCTTAAACTCAGGGCCTGGGCATTATCCTTTAGCTTTTTTGTTCATGGCTGGTGCTCTACCATTTCAGTTACACTTCCATGTCCACCTTTTAGGGGTTAATTGGAGGTAAGCATGCTACTGACTTTCCTGCCCAGGGTGGCTTTGATCTGCAATCTCCAGATCTCATTTTCCTGAGTAGCTAGGCATCAACCACTATGCCTGGTTCCAATGCATATTCACTTTCCGCCTTAGATTCAGTCTATAAGGAACAGACAAAAAGTAAAACAAGGAGACATCACGATCATCACTTCTAGGAGGACATTAATGACCTGCATACACCTCAAAGTCAAGTAGGGTTAAGAGAAACTTTCAAAGAAGGGACCAAGTAAGGGATAGACAAAGGCACTAACATTGTCATTTTCTCAATAGGTGATAAAAGCCACTTAATCAACCTGTGCTCGGCATGGTTCCACTTCCTAGTCCAAAAGATGTAGCAGTGAATGAGACTGAAAAACCAATATATGGAATGTATTAATAGGGGGAAGTAAATTAGGGCATAAAGAAGCTGATTTCCCACAACAGGTATGTGATGACAGGATGACAGAATCAGAGACCAAGCAATGCCTTTAGGTCAGGGCTCAGAAATCTCAATGATGCACAAATGCCATTGACAAGTGAAGAAAGATCAGCTGTCACATATAGAGAAAGAGACCTGCCACAGAGGACCACCCCCTGCAGAGGCTCAGGGATTCCTCTGCTTGCACCAATGTCTTTGATTGACTTCAAATCCTGGGCATGTGATGGAAACTATTGAGCATGTGCTGACTGGGCATTTACACATGCGTGGCATTATAGGGGATGCAAAGATGAACCACACATAAGTTAGGGTCTTAAGGATATAGGAGCTTCTTAAGCAGGAGGAGGGCTATGATGAAAGTTAATTGAGAAATAGACATGTTTTATATGCAGAGGAGGTCATATTTTTGTTATTATAAAGGTGATGTACAACAATGAGATGTACAAGATGTTATGTCAAAAAACGAACTTTACAACTTTGGCATGGGGGCGGGAGATGGGGATGGGGCACAGGGGGCGGGGAGATGGAAAGGGATGGGAAGGGGAAACAAAGGAGGAAGCAACAATGCTTGATAAGAAATGCACTCATTACCTTGTTCATGTAATTGTAACCCCTCTGTATGGTATTTTCACAATAAAAAAATAAGTGATGTACAGTGGGGTACTATGTCAGGTGATGAGTATATTTCTTTTTGGAAAATGTCACTGCTTCCCTCACTCATTCCTAGTTTTTCCCTGCGGGGGCTTCTTTTAATAACTGGAGTTCATGTTTCTAGTAGATCTTTATTAGAAACTGGGCAATGTTTCTAGGGATACTCCATTACTTCTCAGGGCTGGTTATGTGAGGCTGGGAGAGGAGAAGGTCTTTCACTAAAAGACATTTATGAAATACAACAGAGAAACAAAACAATGAAGACATGACTATGAGAAAGGAGCATGATGTGGAAGGCACAAGGCAGGATCTTCTGGGTACTGGAAAGGAGTAGGGTGGGCCAAGGGGACAATAGTAGACAAATGACGAGAAGAAGGGGTATAAAAGGCAGTCACAAACTCTCTCTATGAATCCTGTAAAATTAAGAAAAGCGAGGGAAGGGGTAGGTTGAGAAGAATGGGTGAGAATGTTGAAGGGAGTGACACTGGTAAAGATATATGGTATCCCACAATCCTGTGAAATTTGGGAAATTATGTAACCACTTTATCACAATAAAAATTTTGAAAAAAGATATCTGGTATTCATAAACTGCTTTGTTGAAGGGCAACTCTTTCGTACAACTACTTAAAGATTAAAGGAAAATAAATGAGGAAGTAAAAAGTGCTATGAAGAAGCTCTGGGGTCAAATAAAGAAAGCTGGTGATAAGTACATCGTGTGATTGTGTATTTAGGCAAGCATATCTTGTGACGGTTTGTAGAAATTTAGTCTTACCCTTGACAGTTTAAAAATCAAAGAAATCAATATTACATTTTAATCTGTATTACACTTTAATTTGCATATTAGTTACTTAAAATAAGGCAGGCTCTGCTAGTCTTCCTACCAACTTCTCCTCTTCCATTCCTCTTCCTTTCAAAACAACAGAAGGTTCTCTCTCAGCAGTCACATAAGGTTTATCACTGATTCTACACCATTCACTAAAGAAAGGGAAGGAGTCAAGTCTACAACCAATATGCCTTCCCAAGAAACTGCTGGAGGACTCCCTTTACCTAACAATGAAAATAAGGGTGGTAAAAAGCGAAAGATTGATACAATCTGAAGAGAAACAAGAGTGAAAATGAGGGAAGGTAACAATGCAAGCACTACCTCACTTATGTAACTGTAAGCCCTCTGTACATCACCTCAGCAATAAGTAGAAGGGTGGGTCATAGAAAGAGGTGCAGTGAATCCCCTGGATGTTGGGAATGGATGGTAAAAGGAAATCCCAAGAGAGCAGCTGCACATGGAGTGTTTCAGGAGCACAAAGTACATCCTGAACCAGAACATGGAGGGCACAGGAAGAGGCTTCAGGACAAGACCCACTTCCAGCGGATGTGAGGCCTAGAAGAGTGTGGAAAGTTCAAACAAGGCCTTTATAGCTTTGATGACAAGTGTGTGGAGAGGATCCATAGCTACAAAAGGTCTAGAAAGAGGAAAAACACTCCAGTAAAAACAAAGTGATAAAAGAAGAAATATGATTAGTGAGATTATGGATTGTATGTGTGTGTGTATATATATATATATGTTTGTGTGCATACTTGTGCCCAAACACACATTACAGAAACAGAGTAGTGGCCCCTCTTTTTGTGATCCATAAGCCCATGTGAATACATGCAATATGCAAATGAGACTTTGCTGATGAGATGTGACTCAGAGAACTGAGGAGAGTAGATTATCCTCTGTTCCCTTGGGAACTCAGTGTTATCATGCAAGTTCCTATAAAGGAGAAGAAGTTGTCAGTCAGAAACAGATTAGAAGAAGCAGAGGTTCAGGTGATACAGCCAAGACCAGGTAATTTTCTAGAAGTTGCAAGAGACAAGGAACAGCTTCTCCCCCAAAGCCTCCAGAAGATGACCTTTGAGTCATAAGACTTTCCATCCCCAGAACTGTAAGAAAATAATTTTGTCATTTTAAGATATTAAGTTCATGGTAAATTGTTACTATAGCAATAAGAAATTAAAATGCACACAATGCTTGATAAGAAATGTACTCATTATCTTGCCCATGTAATTGTAACCCCTCCGTACAGTATTTTCACAATAAAAAAGGAAAAAAAGAAATTAAAATGCACATACCTGGCATAATATAGTCAGCAAATAGTGATATCATCCTAAACCACACTATTATAATCTTATCACTATTTTGGGAAACTGGGGCATAGAAAGATAAGGTAGTAAAGGGTATGAGTCTTATCAGAGTTAAGTTTTCATGGATCATAAATGAAGTCAATACATAAAGTATAAAATTGATATTAAGGAAGAGCAATTTGTATGTGTTATTGTGCAATGTGAGGATATTATTAACTAGCACAGGAATCAGAAGCAGGAATGAAGGGCAGGAAGGAATAAGACAGGACTCTACAGTTTTCATAAGCCTGGTACTACTATGTAATTTTTAAGACCTGTACATACATATTATACTTCGATAAGAATAAAATTAATGTTAAACTGAAAGATTAGCTGCCAGATACACTAGTAATTCCTTGCTGTATCTCTGAATTTTCCTGTACTCACATTTATTGAAACATCATCTAATTTCCTTGCACGTGCTATCTACCACATTCAGATAGACAGTGTAGTGCTTAAATAAAAAGATTTAGTGGTTTTTATTCTCTCAATAACATCTCCCTCATGATCAATGTGAATCGAAAGCTTTATAAGCAGAAGGAAAATGGAAAGCAAGCAAATAAATTCTAAGGAAATATTGCGGAGTTGTGCTTCCAAATGTGATGCAGTCTCCAGGACACAACTCCATGTTCAGTAAACTATGATACCTTTCTAGCCCATGTTCTCACCTGGTTTGAAGATGTCTTGGTTTCTTTTCTTTTCTTTCTTTTCTTTTTTTTCCCCCCCAGTTAGTCAGGGGGCTTGAACTATGGGCCTGGGCGCTAGTTCTGAGCTCTTCAGCTCAAGGTGAACACTCTATCACTTTGAGCCACAGCGCCACTTCTGGTTTCCTGGTAGTTATTTGGAGATAAAAGTCTCAGGGACTTTCCTGCCTGGGGTTGGCTTTGAACGATCCTTAGACAGCCTCCTGAGTACCTAGGATCAAAGGCATGAGTCACCAGCACCAGGCAACTCCTTGGTTTCTTTTGGTTACTTTTATTCTTCAGTGAAACTTTGTACTGCCCACCAGGGCTGAAGTTCCAGTTTTCTTTCCGACTAGCTGAAGCTCAAGAGCATGTAAAGCCATATAGAATGTTGCTTAGCACCATCATGGCCTGAGCACAAAAGCAGGATACCTTCTCTTCATTCTCACAGCAAATGCACTCCTGTTGACTTTAGGAGACACCCCTCATCTCCTGCTATTCCAAAGGCTTAGTGTAAAATTTACTCCATGTACAAACTATGACTCCAGTTCTTTGAATTTCAGTGCTGCATCATTCTGTCTGGAATTTTAAGCAATACAGAACACTTTATATATATATATATATATATATATATATATATATATATATATATATACACACACACACACACATATACATACATACGTACATACATATACACATATATATACATACATACATATATACATATATATGTATATATATACAGCTATTCAGTAATACTTGTTAATCAATAAATGAAGCAAAGTAGGAAATTAAAGGTAAATTAAATCAGTACCAGGGAAACAAGAATGAAAAAACAAATGGAAAAATATAGATGCTACCTATGCAGAAAATGCAGAATATTATGATAAAGGGGTAAATTTAACAGCCACCTATGACCAAGATAATCACTCTCATATTCTCAGGCCACTAGTAAGTGATTAAACTTGGATTTGAAATCAGGTTTTCTGACTCTATCTACTGCATTCCTTCTACACTAGGAAATGATACATTTTGAGATCATAGTATGGACAATAAGTTGCTTGACAAAATGATTACAGTAACATTTCTCCAGCTAGTGCATTCAATATACTTATATCAAATCACAATTTTACTTACTTTCAGTAGCATTTATACAACACTGCATAAAATCACACACACACACAATTTTACCATCAACAACAACAAAAAAGAAGTAAAATAGAGGAAAGAAAAGACTAGGACTTATTCTGTGAGAGCATCAGAGAAAATGAAGTCTCACCCTGTCTATTTCTATTAGCCAAGCAATGCAAAAAGAATGATATGTTGTTTTTAATGTGATATTTTCACATCTTTCTTAAAACATGTTTTATCTCATCTCTCTGACAGCCAAGTACTTTTTTTTAAGATTGTAAGAGCTATAGTTTTGTACCAGCAACCCAAAAGAAGAAAAGCAACAAGAGAATACAACTGCAAACACAAATGACAGCTTTTGTTAAGTAGAAAATCCTTATCCAATTTCTATCTCTTTCTGGTATAGCACAATAAAATTATAATATTTCAATACAAATGTAACACCTTTCCAGAATCACAAGGAAATGAACGAATATGTATCTTGTACAACCTGTAACCAATGAACTCTATAAGAATGTGAAGCAATCACTGAGGTAGGTGTGGAAGTACAAAATGCATGACAGAAGTATGCTGACAGCACATGTCAGACTATCAATCGCTTCTGAGCAGAACTCAAACCTAGTTTATAGTATTTGAAATGATCACTATTACTATCTTCCAAAAAATCTGGGTGTGGTGGCTCACATCTAGCTACTCATAATGCTGGGATTCGAAGGATTATGGTTTACAGCCAGCCTATGCAAAAAAAAAAAAAAAAAAAAAAAAGGTCTGCAAGTCCAGTAAAAAGCAAGGCAGAGTAGGACATGCCTGTTATGTCATCTAATTGGGAAAGTGTAAACAGGAGGAAAATGGTTTGGACTGGCTTAGGCAGAGATCCTATTTAAAAAATAATGAAAGCAAAAAAGGAGTCATGGAATCATGGTACAAGTGGTAAAATTCCTTCACTACTAAGTATAAAATCTGAGTTCAAATGCCAGTACTGTAAGAAAAAGTTTTTAATCTCTATTTATAGTTTCATGTTTTATTCTTTCAGCTGAAATTTATTTAGGAGAATGTTTTTCCTAAGCCTTTTGAAGACATTGTTAACATTGTTACTTCTGAGAGGGCAGAAAGTTCATAGGCCTCTGACATAAATATAAGTTCAGTATAAGAATAGTGTAAGTATAGTTTCATCTGTGTCCTTTGGGATAAATATCCTGCATAATAAGCTAGAAGATGCATGGAAAAAATATATTTTGGATTATCCACTTCTGAATTTTGGATTGCTTCTGTAATCTAAGAGAGGACAGAGATGATGACTCTTCACTGATAACTGGAGGAAGAATACAGATCGAGTCTGCACATACTGCATATACCATTCTTCACATTTGGGGCTGGGAAGGTGGCTCAGTGGTAGAGCGCTTGCCTTGCATGCATGAGGCC
Source organism: Dipodomys merriami (assembly GCF_024711535.1). Lineage (NCBI taxonomy): Eukaryota > Metazoa > Chordata > Mammalia > Rodentia > Heteromyidae > Dipodomys > Dipodomys merriami. The sequence goes on along the minus strand of NW_027203382.1, from coordinate 25,187,832 downwards.
CTGGGTTCGATTCCTCAGCACCACATAAGCAGAAAAAAAAAGGCTGGAAGTGGCATACATAGCTCCTCGATCCCTCGATCCAAGAGCTTTGTTTCTGTTTACTTAATATCAACAATACTATGTTAAACTCCCCCAAAAGGAAAAGAAATGCATCTTACATTCTGATACCGACTATTCATGTTTTTCAGCATTGTTGAGGGCATTGTCTGTTTCTAAACTGTGTTCTGTATAATTATGACCCTGTTCCTTATTCGCTTTCCAGAATATTCTCCTTGTTGATCTGACCTCAGATCTTACCCTGTTTCTGAAGTAATCATCTTTATTCTCCAGTGGGATACATTTGTTTCTAGCCCCTATATCTTTACCTTCATCCAGCTTAAGATGAGATATATTTATCAACATAGAGTATGATTGATTGATAAACATATTAAATATCTTGACTTACTCTCTAGTTTTGGTAGCATCTATGGTTTATTGTTTAGTCAAGACTGTAAGATAAATACATATCTAGACACATATCTCTCTCTCTCTCTCTCTCTCTCTCTCTCTCTCTCTCTCTCTCACACACACACACACACACACACACACACATTCTATGGTCACAACTAACCTAAAGACTGCATGAGGAAATAAAACTCCCCAAATGCTATACAAATGCCTTTCGCATATTTACCAAAGTGAGATATTTACCTCAAATATGATTTGCTTGATGAGGTAGGCCTTCATTACCCTAATGTGAATTAGAGATTGATTTCCCATTCCTATAACATTCTACAATTTTTCCATCAGAGCATTTATCAAAATCAACTAACTCTGAAGTAACATCTGACAATAAAACTGTCATAAGGGCAAAGGTTGCACACTTTTATTAGGCACCATTATATACTAGTGCTTTAATATAGGATATACCCAATAGACATCCAGTAGATATTTGAGAAAGTAAAGAGTTAATTAGTCCTTAAAAAAGATTATGGACAGTATAAGCATTATGACAAAGGGTCAAATGCAACTGGAAGATTATTTCAAGAAAGCTTAATTACCATTCTTTTTTTCATTACTAGTATTTGAATTTAAGGTTTTGTGCTTGCCAGGCAAGTACACTCTGCTACTTGAGCCACTCCACCCATCTCTTATTAACATTGTTGACTAGAGAAATTGGAAATCAGAATTACTCTGGGTTCTCTTTTATTTTATTTTATTTTTGTCAGTTGTTGTGCTTGAACTCAGGGCCTGGGTGCTGTCCCTGGGCTCTTTTGCTTAAGGCTAGTGTTCTACCACTTTGAGCCATTGCTCCACTTCTGGTTTTTGTTTGTTTATTTCATTTTATTTTATTTTTTTGTAGGTTGTGGGGCTTGATCCCCGGGCTTGGGCACTATCCTTCAGCTCTTCAGCTCAAGGCTAGAGCTCTACCACTTGAGCCACAGTGCCACTTCTTGCTTTTTCTGCTTATGCAGAGCTGAGGAATTGAACCCAGGGCCTCATGCATGCAAGGCAAGCACTCTACCACTGAGCCACCTTCCCAGTCCCCCACTTCTGTTTTTTGAGTGGTTAATTAGAGATAAGAGTCTCAAGGGGACTTTCCTGCCCCGGCTGGCTTAAACCATAACCTCAGATCTCAGCTACCTGAATAGCATGAGCCATGGGTGCCTGGCTGCTCTGGATTATCTTGAGAAGACTAACTAGCCATGATGAACTAAGCTCAGTGCAGGCCAGTGAGACTGAAATCTAGTGAGGTCATTTGTGAGTACTAGTAAGAGCTGTGTAACTTGGGATGTACTCTGGAGGAAAGATCCTGTGTGTGTGATTCTGTGGGGGGGGGGGGGGGAGGGAAGAGAGAGAGAGACAGAGACAGAGAGAGAGAGAAAGAGAGAACGTGCTTGGAATGCTTCGCTTAGTCCTGCCAAAGATGGAAGGAAATTGGGGAATAAGAAGATGCTCAAGATTCAAGAGGAAGTATCAAGGAAGTATTCAAGTTGAAGTATCAAGTTATACACATTGTGATGCTTCTATCTAGTGACATCACACAGGATTTATATGTAATGTTGTATTCCTCCCCAGAGCATCTAAAACCCAGACTCACACTGTACATCTATCTTACCATGTTTCAGCATGGCTTAGATGTTGGTTCTTTAACAGGTAATCCAACTAGAATATGGCATGGGTTCTCATTTTTGCCATTCCTTTTCCATCTGTACAGCCAACTTGGTGACTTGGTCCTTTAACATGTTGAACCTTAAGTCTTACAAGCTACCAGACTCCTTTCATCATCTACTCCATGACATGGCACTAAGAACGGAATGGGGCCTGAGATGCTTTGCATATGCATAAGATCAATAGTTTAGTTTACAGGAGAACTTTGTCATCTCCATATTCTATTTTCCTTTGCATTTTAGGGGGGAAAAGGAATTATATTTTCAAGAAATCCTGTAGGCCACAGGAGAGAATTGTTAGTTTATATCAATTTTTTTATTGTGAAAATAATGTACAGAGGGGTTACAATTACATGGGCAAGATAATGAGTACATTTCTTATAGCATTGTAGCCTCCTCCTGTTTCCCCTCATTCTCTCCCCTCCCTCCCCCCACCAAAGTTGTAAAGTTTGCTTTCAGCATAACGACTTGTACATCTCATTGTTGCAATGGGTCTACCTGTATCCCTATTTAAACGATTTGTTTTTTCCCTTCCCCTCCACAAATTATACCAACATCAAATACAGTAAAAGCAGGGGTTATACCTTGGGGGAGGGACATACAAAGCAACAAAAAAATCATCTTATAAATGTGTTAGAAACAATCCCATGAAAGAAAAAAAATTTGAATACATTATCTTAGGGTTCATTTTCCTAACATCACCTTATCTGACCTTTTCTGCTTGACTCAGACATATACTAGTTATTGCAAATAAGGGAAACCATGGGACCTATGTTTCTTTGGGTTTATATCAATTTTTACTCCCATGTTTTCTCCTTAAATCAGAAGACACTGGGTCGAGAAGAACGAATTTGATTTAAAAATTATTAGCATATATTAATTGTACAAAAGAATTTCACTGATATTTTCATACATGTATATAATGTACTTTGATTATATTCACCCAAGAGGGGAATTCTTGAGACCCAACAATAAGAACTGAAATGTATCCATGGTTAAACCTAAATTAAAATTCTATTTCCTTTCCTATGAAATCCAAGGTTCACTGGCCAGCCAGGCTTTGTTACTGCTCTAATCTTCGAGAGTTATTCTGTCTCCTGCTACAGAAAATGTTTGGTAAAGTGAGCCCGATTACACATAGCAAGGAAGAGACTTTCCCATAGACATTCCACAATGCAAGCATTTCAAGAAAGAAAAGTAGTGATGAGTGGTAAACTGAGTAGGAGCAAACTTCCTATGTCAATTTGACAAAGTAGAAAAGTTATAATAGTTGAACTCTAAGCAATCAGAGACTCCTGTTGACCTACTGCATTGTGATTTATATCAAACTACAGGCTTGAAATCTGACATGCTTACAAAAAAGGGCAGGAAGGAAAAATAGCCACATGTTTTCTTGTATAAGGAGATTGGATAGCTTACAGGGAGGGAAAAAAAAGCAAAGCTCAGTTCTTTTATTTCAGTGTTCCCCTGATAGCAACTCAAGTCTGGTCCAATCCCTACAGGGACTAGAAAAGTCATCCAGAAAAAAAATATATATATTATTTTTCCAGGGTCCTAGTCTTCTAAGGCAGAAATAACAATAAAGAATCCAGGACTGAAAAGAATTAGTACATCATAAAAAATAGGAAAGAAAAATAAAATACTTTCCCATTGACTGTCCCTAACAGAATTTACTCACATACTTAAATTTATGCAGCAAGTTACCAGGAGTCTCATAAATACTGGACCCATAATCAAGCTGTAATCATTCATTTTATTTACATTTCATTAGGGGGCACTAAGCTAATGATCTTCAAAAGATTTCACTGCAGCCAATGAGAAAAGCAAGTGGACCTTTTAAAGAGGGTGGAAATAAATAGGGAATGTCATTTGTCCCAAAGGCAGAGAATTATTAAAAACAATCTGTTTAAAAAGTTACGGTGTGCTTTTTTTAAAAAGTGCTCTTGAATCGTAATTGCATTCTAAATTATTTTTATTCTGCACATTACACGTGAGATAAAAACCTGAATCTATCTGCCCAAAGAATTTAGACTGGACTTTTAGCATCCCGCAGAAAGCAAACTCCCATGAAATAAAGGCTGCAACAGAAACTTCCAGAACACCTAGAACATTCCCCACATATATTACCACTTGTCACTTACTGCTGGAAACACCCATGACAACCTTTCAGGCCCTTCCTTCCATAGCAATTTGAATAGCTGCACAAAAGGGCACTGAATAAAACATCCTATGCCTGCATTATTCCTTTGAAGGCTGCCAGCCATACATTTTGAATAACCTGAAATGAAGATCAAAAGGGAATAGAATCCACTTATTTATTTATTTTACCTAAGGCAGTGAATGAGAAGAAAGTAAAATTTAGGATTAAAAATAAGGTCTAAATTTAGGTAACATCAATATCTTATTCCGTAAATCTATTTTTTTAAAAAGTTCAATAATATCATTTAAGTCACAAAACAGGACAATGAGGTCTAAAAATCAAGGCCAAAACCATGAAAATAAAGATTAAATAAAAGCGGCCGTTCCATCCTCTACACTCTTTGTCTTCGCAGTCACCTTCCATCTGACCTCCGCACAGTTCCTCCTGTATTCTGATCAGAGCTATCACAATTCTCTTCAATCATTTCAAGTTGAGAGCAGCAGCTCTTTCTGTGGGGACTCCCCAGGAGTCGCTCATGATTCTTCCTCTTTTCTGAGGCACATTTTAAAGACAGGGAGAACGTGACAGAACTGAAGATGGGAAGCAGAAAAAGAGACAAACAGTGATTTTGGGATTGCTGCAACCTAACAGGTAGACATTGGTTTGAGATCAGCCTCATCGGTCACTCATACGTATTTAGAGGAGCCTAGTTGGGAAAAAAAATGAACTGAAGGATAAAAGTGCTGGTCTAATGGTTTAACAGACAACTGTGCAAGTATATCAGACATATTTAAAAGCCTTCTATCAAGATGCAACTGTGTATGGGCTGGAACACAGTTGCCTAATTAACAAGCTAAATATGATCTCAATGCTCAATGCTGGAAGCTTTGCATACCAAAGCCAGGGTGCATGCTGCCAGTGACCTCACCAAACTCCAGCAGCAGAGAAAGTCAAGGTCAGCTCTGAGATTTCCATCTCCAAGGAGGTAACCTGTGGGAGGCAGCCACACAATCTTCATGACTTTCCAGGGGCTCAGGGATTAGGCCATCAAATTTCTGGATTTCCCTAAGAAATTTTTCTTGGGAGTGGATGTTAAGTTGAATTTTGTGGAATAGACTAGGCACCAGCCCACTAATTTAACTTTTCTGGGGAAATGGGTTCATTAAAAAAAATGTTTTGTTTAGGTTTTTTGTTGTTGTTTAGTTGTGTGTTATTTTGGTCAACTAGAGTTTAAGCTCAGGGTCCTGCATTTACCTAGCAAGTGATCTACCACTTGCATCACACCCAAGCCCTATCAGCCAATCTGAATGTGAACTGCTTAAAATGATTCATCTAGCATTTCTACTCTTGGACATTTATAAAAAAGATTACAGACTAGGATACCCTAAACCCAATAGCACAACCATGTTCATGGCAGCACCAGTCACTATAGTCAAGGTGTATAATCAGCCCAGATGCCCCTCAATTAATGAACTGATCAAGAAAATGTGGAATATATACACAATGGACTTTTACTCATTCATTGGAAAAAAGGTGATATTGCCTCATTTGCTAAGAAATAGAAGGGCCTGAATAAAATTATGTTAAGTGAAGTCATGTCCAGATAGACAAAGGTTACATATTTTCTCTCATAGGTAGAATCTAGAATTAGTTCATAAATATATAAGTAAATGCCTTTGGTGGTATGCAGTATGCACAAATGTATAAACTGAAATATAATAGATTCAGGGGAAAAACTCAGTATAATTCCTTAGAAAGGCTAAATTAAAGTTCAACAAAATAAAAACCAGAAAACTGGTACTTGAAAGAGGAAAGTTGGGTCAAGGGGAGGGGAGTCGATGAATGAAGAAAAGAAGGGGAGAGAATACATTAAAAAATCCAATGCATATCTTACAAAATTTAGAAAAGTGAAGGAAGGGGAGTAGAGAAGGGAGAGTTAAGAATGTCGAAAGGAATCAAGATATATTGTATACATAAACTGCTTTGTTGAATGGCTATTCTTTCATACAACTACTTAAGATAATAAAAATATCTAAAAGAATAGATATAATAAATAATAGATATTTGTGACAGTTCATGAAGAAACCACGAAAAGGAGATTCTAACTGGAGATTCTACACCAAAGGTTTTTTAAATAATTTTTTATTGTTATTAAAAAGGTGATGTACAGGGGGGTTTCAGGTACATAAGTCAGGTAAGGAGTACATTTCTTTTTGGACAATGTTACCCCTTGAAAAGGAGATTCTAACTGGAGATTCTACACCAAAGGTTTTTTAAATAATTTTTTATTGTTATTAAAAAGGTGATGTACAGGGGGGTTTCAGGTACATAAGTCAGGTAAGGAGTACATTTCTTTTTGGACAATGTTACCCCTTGCCTCGCCTCTGTTCAGAAGATTTTAACTGGGCCCCCCCTTTTTTTGGTAGGTCAGGGGGCCTGAAATCTGGGTCTGGGCGCTATCCCTCAGTTCTTCAGCTCAAGGCTAGTGCTCTACCACTTGAGCCACAGTGCCACTTCTGGCTTTTTCTGCTTATGTGGTGCTGAGGAATCGAACCTAAGGCCTCATGCATGCAAGGCAAGCAATCTACCCCTGAGCCACCTTCCCAACCCCTTAACTGGGCCCTTTTAAGTTGGTGAGAACTTCAGCTTTTTACTTCACCTCTATGGGTCTAAGTTCTAAAGTCATTTTACATGGAGGTCATAGCATTACGACCAGCAATCAAATAAGCAGATGTTCATCTATTTCATTTTGAAATCAGGAATGTGGTAGGCAGAATCCAAGAAGACCCTCAATGACTCACAGCCTGACTTACCCACCTGCTTGGTCGACTGTGGACAGAACCTGTGAAAAGGATGAGCTGTCGTGTCCTTGATGAGGTTACCAATAGATCAGCTTCAACTTAATAAAAAATGAGCTAATCATGTATGACTCTGACCTAATCCAGTAAGTCCTCTAAAACAAGGTGAAGCTGAAGAGCGGTGCTTCTCTGCTGGCCTCACAGACAACAAAGGCTGCCATAAGTCCTATGCCTGCAAGAAATAGAATTCTCCAACAACCAGGATCCCTGTCCTACAGAATTGGAATAATAAATGGAAGCTATTTTAAACCACTGTATTCATGGGGATTCATTAAACAGCAAGAAAATACTTGTATAGCATATATCCTTAAACTGATGCATTTCCACATACTTACAATCACCTATAATTCCACAAAGAAGCCAAAGACATACATTGGGAAAAAGCATAGCCTCTTCAACAATTGGTGCTGGGAAAATTGGGCATCTAAGTGGATCCCTGCTTGTCACCATACACTAATATCAACTCCAAGTGAATCAGAGACCTCAACGTCAGACCCCAAACTCTGAAACTACTGCAAGTGAGAGTAGGAGAAAATCAGAAATTGTAGGTTTAGGCAGGAACTTCCTGAATAGAGTCCCAGGGGCACAACAGATAGGAGAGAGATTTGCCAAGTGGGACTACATCAAAATAAAAATTTACTGCACAGCTAAGGGCGTGGTTGCCTAACTAGAGAAACAGACAACCAACTGGCAAAAGATCTTTACGAGCAATACATCAGACAAAGGCCTAATATCCAATATATACAAGGAGCTCAAGAAACTAACTCCCCCAAACTTAATATACCAAATATTAAATGGGCAAGGGTGCTAAAGAGAGACTTCCCAAAAGGAGATGTAAGAATGGCAAAGAAACACATGAGGAAATGTTCACCATCCCCAGTCATAAAGGATCAAAACAACACTGAGATTCCATCTCACCCATGTTCAAGTGGCCAACATTTTGAATTTCAACAACAACAAATGCTGATGGGGATGTGGGCAAAAAGTAACCCTTCTGCACTGCTGGTGGGCATGTAAACTAGAATAACCACTCTGGACAGTAGTCTAAAGGTTCCTCAAAAACCTAAATGTAGACTTTCCCTACACCAAGCCATACCACTCCTAGGCATCTACCCTGAACATCATGAACTAGGATATGCTAACAACAACTGCACATCCATGTTCATTGCTGCACTATTCACAATAGCCAAGATATGGAAACAACCTACATGCCCCACAATAGACAAAAGGATAAAAAAATGTGCAATGGAATTTTACACAGCCATTAGAAAGAATAAAATAATATCATTTGCAGGGAAATAGATGGGACTAGAACAAATCATGTTGAGTGAGGTAAGCCAACATGAGAGAGATAAATGGCATATGTTCTCCCTGATATGTGGAAGTTAGATCTAAAACACAATGGGATATGACATATTACACAGGATTCTAGATACATATACTGAGATGAAAGAGGATAGTCTTAGGAGAGATTCCCAAAGGTACAATACTCAAGCACCTCTTCAAATGTATGTTAAATAATATACATACTGAAATGAACTACAAGATATGGAAATAAAGGACTTTTTTCTTGTTTTGTCTTTTTCTGATGATTCTGTATTCTTTACCTTATATCTGGTGTATGCATGTGCATGTCTGTGGGAGGGTGAGGGGCAGGGGACAGAATCCAAAGAAAAACGGTGAAAAAGTGCAGCAGTGGAGTACACTGGACATTGATGAAAGTGGAGATGGGAGGGAGGGAGGGAATGGGAGAGAAAGAGGGAAGAGATGACACTGTTTGAAAGGAAGTATACTTATTACCTGATGCATGTAAATGTAACCCTGCTGTATATCAACCTCTAAAATAACAATAAAGGAAATAAAAAACCTCTCGACATCTATGTAAAGTATTATGTCAATATGGCAAGAACCCTTAAACTGAGAATGGCCTTGCAGAGACAACCAGTGGTTACAAAACACACATTCACTACTTCAAAATTACTAGTAAGTTTTGCCATTTATCAGGCTTTTCACTTTGATTCTTTAAAATAAGCCTGTGTTGATCAGCTGTGGCCTCACGACATTTCAGAATGCTACTACATGGAAAATCAGACTTTTCTTTTTAGCATATTAATCAAATTGTTCAGTGGTCCAGGAGATAAGCTAGAACTAGTCAAATAAATATTACGGAGTTTTAGTAGAAATAGTAGCAACTCTGCTAAAAGACAGAATTGGAGCATGTGTTTACCACACAATGAAAAAACTGAAACTCCTCGAATGTGCTACTGTAATAATTTTATATATTCCAATGATAAGGCTAAAAATTATATGAGATAATTATAACACCATTTAGGCACCTGGAACCTCCCTGCAGAGACTACTTGTTTTTAACAATCAAAGACAACTTTGTTGGGTTTTTTTTGGTGGGGGGGGGGGGTCAGTCGTGGGGCCTGAACTCTGGGCCTGGGCGCTGTCCCTCAACTCTTAAGCTCAAGGCTAGCGCTCTACCACTCAAGCTACAACACCCACTTCTGGCTTTTTCTGTGTATGTGATGCTGAGGAATAGAACCCAGGGCCTCATGCATGTGAGGCAAGCACTCTACCGCTAAGCCACCTTCCCAGCCCCAGAGACAACTTTGTAAAATGGGTAAGAATCTTTACATATTCCCAGTTGAAAAGTGTGTCCTCTGGGTCTTTGTGTTCAGTAGCTATTTATTCAATATTCTGTACTTGAACCTCACTGTGAACAGATGTGTGTTACCAATGCCAACTACAGCTTCTCCTTGCTTTGGCTAGCACTCCATATGTATTGCCATGGTGAATTCTGCCAGGTAGATCAACCTAATTGGTAATAAAATCAGGACACAGAAAGGTTATTGAATGTGTCCAAGGTTAATGGATGGTTAATACTATGTTTAATACTTTGGTCTGAATGTTTGTGCCTTCTGGAAGTCCTTCTGTTAAGATTCTACCCCCCAGATGTGAATTTGGAGGAGGGAAGTGATCATGTCCTTGTAAAAAAGCTTAAGAGAATTGCCCAGCACCTCTCTTCAACTCTGAGGTCACAGTGAGAAAACAGGCATCTATTAACCAGGATCAGACCCTCACCCAAAACAGAACCTGCCATCACTTAGGTCTGAAACTTCCCATATCTACAACTAGAAGAAAGAAGTTTCTGATGTTCATCAGGTACCAACTTATTCTTATTTATTCTTAGTTTGTTCTGTGATAGCAGCTGGAAGAGATTAAGACAAGCAGTCCCCAAAGCCACAATAAGTAAGTTATCCTATGTTATATTATCTCCTATGACATTTTTAAATAAAAACAATAATACAGAGTCCTCCTATGTAGCATAGTTACTTCACCAGCATAAAGAGAATTTAAGAAGCTTCCAAATACACATGTACCCACAGTTGACATTGTTAGATCTTTAAGAACCTAATGCACTCTCACTCACAGACATGTCCTCACACTTGTATTAACAGAGTGATGGCTCTGGCTTCATGACAGGCATTGGCTGCTTAATTATACCTATATCACTGCTGAATTTACAAAGCAGACAATGGTCATATTAATTAATTTCTAAGAACAAAAGTCTTAAGCTAATTAACCCAAGATCAAGGATGAAGCCATGTAGAAATAAGTATGAATTTCTAATAGCTTTTGCCACTAGAGTTAAATATTAAGGATAAATGGATATACACCCCCCAAACATATAATACATAAAGGTAATAATCACTATATTTTTATAAATGTACTTTACACTATTATGTAAAAGCTTATCTTTTACAGTATAGTCTTTCAGTATGTCTCAGCATACAAATTGATCCAGAACTTTTTGCTATAATATATAATTACATATTATGATTATAAACTCAATAAACCATTAAATTAGTTACAAATGTTTTTTATACAGATCTAGAAAATATATTTGTAATGGGCTTGATAAAATTTATTACCTCATACAAAAATCTTTTAAGTTGATAAAAAGAATACAAATGATGACAGAATTTATAATAGCAGATATATCCAAACAGATAATTCCCAGAAAAGACCACCTAACTTCCCAAAGAAAAGAAGATAAGAGATCACCCAGAAAACTGGCAAATCATACACATAGCTAAATTATTTATTATTGCCAGGAATATGAGAAAAAGCAGTACTCAATAAGTTTGCTAGTGGGATATATTTATATATTATTTTTTCTCTCTGGTTCAATTTGGTTATTTTTAAAATATTTCCCTGCATTCTGGTTTACTAATATTATTTTCTGTTGTGTATAATCAACTATTGAACCTATCCATAGAGTTCTTAATGTCAGATATAATTTACAGCCATAAAGTTTCTATTTTTTCATGCATTCTGATTCTCTGGGAAATCTGTTCAATTGTCATCTATTTTTCTTTAAGCTATTGCATGATTTTTCAACTCTTTAGGTTCTAACTTTTCAATCTCTGGACCAAAATTGAAAACTATTATTTACATTATTAGCCTTGTCTTTTACTCATATGGTTCTCTCTAAACTATAGACTTTGTTTTGGTACATTTTATTGGGCTCCATGGTGGCATTTTCACATATGTTTTTGGTCACATTCATCCATTACTCTCCTTTGCTTTCCTTCATACTGGTGTCCCTTCTCAAATAAGCCTTCTTTTATTTTTATGGTTTTTGAAATATATATATATATATGTATATATATTATAATATTTAAGAGAAATTCATAATATACATCTTTCTGTGATTTATTTTACTTAACACAGTGATCTCAAGTTCCATTTATTTTCCTGCAAGTTATGACGTAAGTTTGGGGTGGGTTTTTTGTTTGTTTATTTGTTTGGTCAGTTGTGGGGCTCAAGGCTATCACTCTGCCATTCTGAGCCACTTCTGATTTTCTGGTGGCTAAAAGGAAATAAAAGTCTCATGGCTTTTCCTCCTGGGCTGGCTTTGAACTGCATTCCTCCTATCTCAGCCTCCTGAGTAGCTAGGATAACAGGCACCCAGCCAGTTCTCATTCTTCTTTATAGCCACATTATACTCCATTGTATATATGAACCATGTTATAGTTATACATTCATCAGTTCTTGAGCACTTAGGCTAAATTCATAACTTGGCTATTCTGAATAGAGCTGCAACAAACATGGTTGTGCAGGTCTCTTCCATTATCATTCTTTTTTTGGGGGGGGTCATGGGGCTTGAACTCTGGATCTGAACGCTGCCCCTTTGCTCTTCAGCTCAAGGTTAGCCATTATGCCACTACCAGTTTTCTGAGTGGTTTACTAGAGATAAGAGTCTCTCCCACTTTCCTGTTCTGCCCCTCCCCCCTCCACTAGATTTGAACCATGATACTCAGATCTCAGCCTCTTTTTTTTGGGGGGGGGGTCCGGTCATGGGGCCTGAACTCTGGGCCTGGGTGCTGTCCCTCAGCTCTTCAGCTCAAGGCTAGCGCTCTACCATTTGAGCCACAGCGCCACTTCCGGCTTTTTTCTTTTTGCTTATGTGGTGCTGAGGAATCGAACCCAGGGCCTCGAGCATGCAAGGCAAGAGCTCTACCACTGAGCCACCTTCCCAGCCCCAGATCTCAGCCTCTTGAGTTGCTAGGATCAGGCATGAGCCACCAGCACCCAGCTTCTATTATCATTCTTATCAGGTGTTTTCCCATAAATTTCCCAAATTACCAGATATGTGTTATGTTTGTTTACAGACATAACAGCGCAATCCTGTAATGTCACAGATAGGAGATGGGATGGGAGAAGGAACACAGGCAAAAATGACTGAGTAATTCAGAAGTGGGCCAAAACACTTCTTTAAAATTCCCCCAAACACAAACACCAATGAAGGTGTTATGACTTTTTGGAAGCAAGGACTGGCAGAGAAGAGCTCTGAGCTGAAGACTACCTAGGAAATAAAATAAATACTTTTTTGATTGTTGTATTTGTTTACATACCAAAATACTTAACACTCATTAGGAATGATTCAAAATGCCTTTACTAATATTGATTCAATTAATCTTTATAATGCCAACAATTCATATATATTCATTTATGCTTTACTTGCCATGATGTAGATGAGGAAACAGATGACTAAAAATACTCAGGCCTGATACTTGCCACTGTTAAGTGGCAAAGCCAAAATTTAAATTCAGATGGGTCTCAGTGTTTCTCCACTGATTCAGTTCATTCCAAATTCATGAGCCATACTCCCCCTCAGGAAAAAAATAATAACACTTGGCTATGCTCAAAACCAGAATAACTGAAGTATAATTGGAAAAAAAGAGAACAGTCAAAGGAGCAATAACATTAGGGTTTGAATCCTCTCCTAATGATGAGCTGTGGGATTGTAGACAAGTTAAATGACCTAGTTGGGCCTTGGCTTTCCTAGCAGGTAAACTGAGATAATGTAACCTCATCTCAAAATGAAGAAGAGAAAAATATATCTAAGGAAAAGTTTGGCAACCAAGAAGCACAAAACTAAAACAATGGAAAGCCCTGTGAAAGGAGCTGGAAAAATTTGCCTTGGGATCCCCCAGGGCAGAGACAAGGGAAAGGACCCAAGTAGAAAGATGGCTCCAAGAATTTAAAGGAACCAAAAGATAAGTAGGTTGGAAAGGGGCAAAAGGGCAGATTCAGACAGTAACAAGATTACCATATAATTGGCTTCTGTATGTTCCTTGGAAGATGGTAATTTGACTCATAAATGATGGAAAGGAGGAACTGAAGCCCGCTTTCATAAATACTTACAGATAAATAAATTAATAAATAATAAACTTCCTCCCCTAAAATAAGATGATGATGATCAATGATTTCTAAGTTAAAAATGCCATGTCACATATTATCAAAATCTAATGGCTAAGGACAAATTAAGAAACAAGGATGCCTATCTCATACTTCCTTTGCTCTCTCTCCCTCTCTGTATAAAATGGACTCAAAGACTAGATTTTGGATGTTTTCTTGAGATACTGGCAGGACTGTTAGGAGGCAGCCCACATTTGTTAATGCCTGGCATATGCCAAGTACACGGCACAACTCTTTTTATGAACTGTCTCCCTAACGCTTGGAATGATCCCTCTGGATATAACTCCAGACTGAAATAGAATGGAAGTGATCCCTATCTTTTGAGGAAAAGAAGATGATCTTAATACTTTGCAGAGCCTTTGGATAATCTAATCTCTTTCTTCAGAGAGAGAGAGAGAGAGAGAGAGAGAGAGAGAGAGAGAGAGAGAGAGAGAGAGAGAGAGAGAGAGAGAGAGAGAGAGAGAGAGATTAGAATCATGAAGTAAATAGCAACATGTTTTCACAGCCTGCAACAGATAGTTCTTGACACATTGCCCACTCTTCCTTTGCTGTTACCCTGACAGAGATGCAAACAAATCCTAGCAAGGCTGCATTTGAAATAAATAGCCAAAGTCAAATAAAAAAAAATAATATTGAGCTGGGACGTAGCTCACTGGCAAAGCACTTGCCAAGCAAATGCAATATCCTGGGTTTGATCTCCAGTACCAAAAGAAGAAAAGGATAGAATAATAACAACAACAACAATATTAATCACAACAATAAACACAAAGCTTAGGTTCAAGTAATTATCCCCAGACAAAACTTTTTTTAATTTTTTAATTTTTAATTTTTTATTGTGAAAATACTGTAGAAAGGGGTTACAATTACATGAGCAAGGTAATGAGTACATTTCTTATCAAGCATTGTTGCCTCCTCCTTTGTTTCCCCTTCCTATCCCTTCCCAACACCACCAACCCTGCCCCCTCTGCCCCCTCCACCTCATCCCCAGCACCAAAGATGTAAAGTTCATTTTTTGACATAATGTCTTGTACATCTCATTGTTGCAATGGGTCTACCTGTATCCCTATTTAAACAATTTGTTTTTTCCCTTCTCCTCCACAAATTATAGCAACATCAAATACAATGAAAACAGGGGTTATACCATGAGGGGACATACAAAGCAACAAAGAAATATTTTATAAGGGGGAAGAGGAGGCATGGGGGGGCAGGGGGAGGAGGGGGAGATGGGAAGGGGAAACAAAGGCGGAGGCAACAATGCTTGATAAGAAATGTACTCATTATCTTGCCCATGCAATTGTAAACCCCTCTCTATGGTATTTTCACAATAAAAAAAGAGAAATATCTTATAAATCTGTCAGAAACAATAGCAAGAAAGAAAAAACAGTTGAGTCCTTATCTTGGGGTTCATTTCACCTAACATCAACTTATCTGACCATTTCTGCTTTTCTCAGACATATACTAGATATTGCAAATAAGGGAAACCATGGGACCTATGTTTCTTTGGGCCTGGCTTACTTCACTTAATATAATTTTTTCCAAGTCTTTCCATTTCCTAACAAATGGGGCAATGTCATTCTTTCTGATGGAGGCATAGAATTCCATTGGATATATATACCACATTTTCTTGATCTATTCATCTACTGAGGGGCATCTGGGTTGGTTCCATATTTAGCTATGGTAAATAATGCTGCAATAAACATAGTTGTGCTGGTAGATTTAGTATAGTCTTGTTTGTGATCATTCGGGTAAATCAGGCAAAACTATTTTAAACACAGATATCAAAGAGTCTGCTTTGAAGTCAAGTCACACCCAGTTCATGAATTAAAAGGAATTTGTACCAATTTTGACAATAAATTCTATGCCCATTTTCCTCAAACTAAAGTCTAATAGGAATTTGGGGGGAGGGATATGAATACTTTTCATTGTCAAGTCATTAAAACGAAGAATTATGTGAGGACTTCCTTTAGTTTCAGATTGCCCTATTATTCCGGTGCCATATTTTTAGATATACAAATGGAAAAGTTGGCAAAATATGAACAATTCATTGCCCTGAGCTGATTAGTGAAGACCAGAGTCCTAATGCACACATGGGGTGAAGACCAAATGGTATTATGAAGTCATCACTAAGGCTTTTATCAGAAATGGGAAGAATTGAGCTTCACATTGAGTATGATGATAAATACTGCAACTCAAAACAACAGCAACAAACCAACAAAAATGAGCACAGGGGCTGGGAAGGTGGTTCAGTGGTAGAGCGCTTGCCTTGCATGCTTGAGGCCCTGGGTTCGATTCCTCAGCACCACATAAGCAAAAGAAAAAAGCTGGAAGTGGTGCTGTGGCTCAAGTGGTAGAGCGCTAGCCTTGAGCTGAAGAGTTGAGGGACAGTGCCCAAGCCCAGAGTTCAGGCCCCACGACCAGACCATCCCTCTACCCCCCAAAATGAGTACAAAGCCTGACCCATAGCAGTTAATAACCTGTTCAGATTGTGAAAGATGATTCAGTTTCAGCAAAGTGTCATTATCAATATGTAAAATCAAACTGATATTTTTACATGCTACCCAATTTTCAGTTGTGTGGTACTTACAAAATTGCTTTGGCTTTAGTAGTGGATCAATTAAACACAAAAACTTACATGTGATTTCTTTGTACATAAAATATCAATAAAGTAAACTTATGTGGCTACAAAAATTTTTGTGTTTGTGGGGGAGGTGCCAATACTGGGGGTTGAACTCCTATGTTCTCGCTTGGCCTTTTATTTTTTTCCACATAATTAGCACCTGAGTCAGCTCTCCATTCAGAAATTTTTCTTTTAAGCTTTTTTTTTTTTTTTGTCTTTAAGAAGCTGATTACAGGTTGACCCATTGTAACAATGAGATGTACAAGACATTATGTTGAAAATGAACTTTGAAACTTTAGGGTGGGAGGAGGGAGATAATGGGGAGGTGGGAAAGGAAGGGATGGTAGGGGGGAAACACAGGAGGGGATAACAATGCTCGATAGGAAATGTACTTATTGCCTTACTCCATACCCCTCTGTACAGTATCTTTACAATGAAAATGTTTTTTAAAGTTGAAGAAAATGGCTTAAACTTGAAATTTTTCTTTTAAAGTTCACATATTATTCAAATTTGAGAAACACATCTATGTTTCAGGACTGAGGACTACAAACTCCTATAGCTTAGTTTGGGAAGCAGTGAACTGGCTAGCAGTCTCCAGTCATATAAGAATGCTTCATTAGTGTGTAGCCTTAACAAGTTCTGAACCACAGGGATGCTTCAAATTCAGGTTCCAGTGAAGGTACTAGGAGGGAAAGAATATAACCCTTTTTAGCCAAGGAGATTGTGAACTTCAGATGTAAGCTACCTAAGAAACTCACAGGCTCAGGAAACTTGTCTACCAAATCCAGAATAAAAGCACCTAAAATATGACAGGATAAGAATAGTTTCTAAGAAGTGAATTATTTTTGTTAATTGAAGAACAGAAATGAGATGTTAACATGCAACCAAGAGAAGCATTGATTGGGTGAAATAACTGAAAATACTTCGCTACCTCAATAAAAGAATGAAGAATAACTGATTTTAAAAAAAAAAAAACCACAACATGAAGCCGGGCCCTGGTGGCTCATGCCTGTAATCCTAGCTACTCAGGAGGCTGAGATCTGAGGATCGCAGTTCAAAGCCAGCTCAGGCAGGAAAGTCCGTGAGACTCTTATCTCCAATAAACTACTCGAAAACTGGAAATGGCGCTGTGGCTCAAGTGGTAGAGTGCTCGCCTTGAGCTGAAAAGCACAGGGACAGCTCTCAGGCCCAGAGTTCAAGCCCCACGACGACCACCACCACCACCACCAACAACAACAACAAAAAAAACTTGAGTACAGGCATATCTAATTGCATATATCAGGATTTCACTTACAGGGCCAATTAGAGAACTATTTCATCATCATTGAAAAATTTTATTTATCAGGAACCTTTTTATGAAAGGGGTATAGCAATACAACAATAGATATAAGCAATACAACATAGATATAAGTGCTTAGTTTATTCCAATTAAACAGATGCATCAGGACAGCATCTATGCATGACTGAATGTAGTAATAAATGATGAACAAGCCATGTGAAAGGCCACCCACATTGTATTTGAAAGGGCCAGAAACCCCTGGCTTCTCACTGCCTACTGCTTTCAAAATGTGATCTTGTTTAGATGAAAATTAAAGAATGCAACTACCAGGAGATTAGAAATAATTACGATGAGCTGTGTTTACTGGTTGTCAAAGAGCCACTAAGTAATATTTTGAAAACCTCGACACAACGTTTTGTTGAGATTTATTTAAACCATGTGCAGACTCTGAATACATGAAAGGGTTTAATTGCTAAATTTCATGGTTTGTCATAGAAAAAAATCAAATTTCACTCTATCCCAAGATTAATAGAAAAATCAGAATAAAAACTGTGCAAATTATTTACATAGCTTAAGTAGATATCAGAGATTGCAGACATGCTCTGAGGAACAGAACTAATCACCAGTCCATGACCCATACATAGCCAATTACCAGTCCCGAGATGGAGAAAGCCTTCATTGCCACTTAGTTTATCTCCAGCTTGTGGATCAATGTTTCATCATCTCTGCTCTTTAACAAGGACTCACCATGTGGGGAATTTAACTCCAAATGCAAGCACAATTTCCACACAAGTTAGTTTCATCTCCCCTTTCCTCCACTTTTGCTTTTTTGGTTTTCATGAGAAAACCAACCATGTTATTTCTTGAAACACACCACCTATGGAGTAGCTGCAAGTTTTGTCAGTACCATTTCTGAAATCACAGTATCCAGCTCAAATCAAACAATGGAATGAAAGCCTTCTACAAAATTACTGTTTGAGTGAGCAAACAAGAGGACAGAACGAGACATTCATTTGTAGGGTTGAAATGCTCTGTTGACACCTAAATGTTCCCAACAAATGGCCAACATCATATTAATCAAAGCTACGGGGCTCTTTCTATAAAGGTAGCTGTGCTTCATTTTGAAGGATGACAAGTAGACTTATCTATGAAAGACCTCATTGGCTAAGATCATAGATAGGCATTGAGAAAGGAGAGTTAATTGGAGCAGATCCATGTTCTATATCATAGCAACTAGGCTGTTGTTTGGAGAGAACCTCCCCAGGAAGGAAAACAAAATACTGGACACAGCCTTGTTTCATAACACTTTCACAAGTCTCTGAAGAACAACATGGCTTCCATGTTTAACGGTGCCTTCTATGCCAGTCTTTAAAACATTGGTGAGACCATCCTACAGAATCTCCAGGTGTCATTTTTCCTTTTTGGGTTGTAATTTCAGTGGGAAATGACCTCAGCCCTGCATGTGAAGACTACTGTCTCTTTTCACAGTGTCTTTAATATCAAAGTGGCTTCATGGAGGCAGCTCTGTCTTTAATATGCTCTGAAGATTTTTGATAGTGGAAGACAAAGATAGCCTGGATAAATAAAAGCAAAAGAAGTTCAAGGCTTTCTAGATTATGGCAGAATGACAACTAGAAATTAATAAATGAAATCCTGTAGAATGTCAAGCCCAATCTTGTTTGATTGACAAGTAACAACTGTAATAACTTCATCAGGAATGTGTTGAGAAAACTGTTTGAATCAGAGTTCACTGGGCTCATCTTACTACCCTTAACACCTCTGCTCCAAAGATACAAGAAATAAGACATTTAAATAAAAGCAGCACAGAAATGTCTCCCTTGGCACAAGAGTTAGGTTCCAGATAAGCATGAGGAAAGGTAACTCACCACTGACAAAATTAAGAGCTGGAGAATGAGAGTAGGGTAATAGAAAGAGAAGTTAGGATAAACCTGAAAGGCCCTTGTAAATATTTGAAACAATTAAGAATGTGAGGCCAAATGCACTCAGTGCAAAAACCTGATATTTCAGACTCTGGGTGAGGAGAAGCAGGTTACAGCAATGATCCTAGCTGTCCCTGAAGCAAGAGATACTTCCTAGAGTCTCATGGCCCCCAATGACACACCGAGAAACCAACTTTGCCTTCTTACAAATAAACTAAGTTCTAAGGAGCTATATTTCCCCCAAATCTTCATGAAAACATTCATCTCTAGGGACTAGCATGAATCCAAACATACATAGAAGCATGAACAATTCAAAATGAATAAGGAAGCTTCTGGGTAACCTTTATTTACCCTCTGCAGCTGTACAGAGTGAGTTTGCTCCACAGGACCAAGAAACTGACCTCAGTCCTACCACACAGCAATTTTACTCTCTTAGCATCTCCTTCCTCTTAGATCACCACTGCATCAAGCCCACAGTCCTGCAGCTCCTGGCTTCCTTGCCCCATACGGCATCGGAGAATAATTCTTTTTTTTTTTAATTTAATTTTATTTTATTTGTGAACATACTGTACAGAGGAGTTACAATTACATGGGCAGGATAATGCGTACATTTCTTACCAAGCATTCCAGCCTCCTCCTTTGTTTACCCTTCACATCCCTTCCCAGCCTCCCCCCTCCCCCCCCAATCCCAATCCTTCTCCTTCTTCCCCCCTCCCCCCCCCTGCACCGACATTGTAAAGCTCGTTTTGGACATGACAACTTGTACTTCTCATTGTTGCAACAGGTCCACCTGTAATTCTATTGCTAAAAAAAGCCAATCTAGACAGAGCAGGGTAGAGGTGGCACTCTACTTTCCCATACCAGATATTTC
Source organism: Dipodomys merriami (assembly GCF_024711535.1). Lineage (NCBI taxonomy): Eukaryota > Metazoa > Chordata > Mammalia > Rodentia > Heteromyidae > Dipodomys > Dipodomys merriami. The sequence continues at coordinate 25,167,206 of NW_027203382.1, read as the reverse complement.
TAAAACCCTGTCAAAGGCACACATATCTATTACTAGGAAAGATTTTATTCCTGGAGAAATAAAAAAAGTTTAAAATTTTTAATTTTTCCCTCATATACTCCACACTGATACACTGTCAGTCTGCCAATATGACTTGAATTTACACTTACAATCATACCTACACGCCTAACCACAGTGAGTGTCTGATTGAAGGTAGTTGCAAATATGTCCTTAATGGAAGGCCAAATAATTTCCCTCTGGGGTCAGCTGCAGTAAGTGTATTAAAATTGCTCTCTTTCTTTAAAAATATTTTCAAAATTAGCCTGTATTAATTGTATAAAAATAATAGGTTTTTGGTAACATTTTTCACACATGTATATAACATTTTTTTTATCACATTTACCCTTCTAATAACTTTCCTCTTCCTCATTGATACCCATCCTCTTCTAAAATAGATCCTTCTACTTTCGTGTGTGTGTGTGTGTGTGTGTGTGTGTGTGTGTGTGTGTGTGTGTGTATACGCATGCATATACACATGTGCACACACACCCTGGACCAGGAGCTTCAATTCAGAGCCTGGGCACTGTCCCTGAGCCTTTTTGCTCAAGGAGAGCACTCTTAGCATTTGAGCTACAGCTCCACTTCCTGCTTTTTTTGTGGTTAACTGAAAATAAGAGTTTCACAGACTTTCCTGCTTGATCTGGTTTCAAACTGTGATCCTCAGATCTCAGCCTCCTGAGTAACTAGCATTATAGGTGTAAACCATTGATGCCTAACTTTTCATTTCTTTTTTTTAAGTCTAGATTCTGCATATGAGAGAAAATATGAAAGATCTGTTTGAGTCTGCCTCATTTGGTCTAACATGATAATCTCTAGTTTTATCCATTTTTATGCATTTGGTGTGGTTTCATTCTTCTTTATGGTTGAATACTATCCCGTTGTGTACTGTGGTATGTGTGTATGTGTGTGTGTGTGTGTGTGTGTGTGTGTGCACGCATGAGTGTGTGCGTGTATGTTTCTCTTAACTGAGAAATATATCAGGATATCAGAAGGTTCTAACATCATCAGGTTCTTTGCATGGTTGTTTACCTACCTTTTGGAAACTATGGTAGAAATCAAATTAGTTCTCAAAAAAGTGCTTTACTGCTTGGTGCTGATGCTTTATCAAAATGAACGCCGTTGAAAGGTGGTTAATATACATCTATGATATTATGAAACAGCATTTTGTTGAAATAGGAGAACAGCTTAAAAGGACGATTCCAGAGCATAGGAGACTGGTCTTCATTAGGTTCTGAGGAAAAAAATATTCTCTTTCCTACATTCTTCTTGAATGAGCCTTCCCCTCATAGACTATGTTCTCTTCATGGCAGTGATTAGAATTCCTGTGGAGAACAGCTTTCTATGGGCTCAATGTAGCTGCATACAGTTAACCGGTAACCCAAAGGAGTAACTTGAGATAGCTACTACTTTCTTTATTCAGAAATAGCAAGTCTATGCTGCTTTGATGGCTATAATCATCACACTCAAGAGACATCTCCCTTCCAGTTCCACTATGCTCCATAGGTTCTCTCTAACCCTCACATTCGCATCATGGACTATGGCTGCCAGAGCTCTAGACACACAAAAGTAATCTTGATGGAATGAGGAGGAGGAAGAGGAGGAGCAGGAGGAGGAGGAGGAGGAGGGGCAGGAGGAGGAGGAGGAGGAGGAGGAGGAGGGGTAGGGGAGGAGGAGGAGGAGGAGGAGGAGGAGGAGGAGGAGGAGAAGGAGGAGGAGAAGGAGAAAAAGATCTCTACCAGTTGGCTAGAGCCCTTGACAACTTTCTGCTTGCATTTCACCATCAAGAATGTAGTAGCACCATAACTATCTGGGAGGAATGGAGCCTGGGAGGTCGTTTTATAGTTTACACTATCACCCTGCAAAAATAGGAGTTTTATCATTATGAGAGAAGGGAGGCATGAATAATCTCTTCCACCTTGGGGAACTCCCTGAGACACTCAAATGTCTGGCCTTCTTCACCAAGGAGACACTACTAGAGAGCGGGGTGGCTGTTTCAGGAGTTACTCACACAACTGTCTCTGCTGCTTTTCCAAGGCACCCCAACGTGGGACGAGAGTTCACGTTGCCCTGACTTTTGATCCTGAGCATTTCCACTTTCTTAGTTCACCTCAGCAACAGTCAAGGTTGTGATCTGAAAGTGCAGCTCTAAATTTAAGACTCAGACCACATTGTCAGAGCCTCAATGTTATAAATAGTGGCAGGGGAGCTCTCCAGGTTTACCCACACAGGCCTATTGCACAGGTAATGTAGGAGAAATAATATCCATTTGCCATCATCTAAAGTGGAATTGATCGGATTTCTATAGGTTTGTCTACTCCACAGATTTGCTCTACTGAAGTGTGGAGAAGAGCCTGGAGAGAGGAGGCAAAAGAAATAGTAGCAAGAAATAACACATACTTTTCCCTGCTCTGTTGCCTGGAAAACACATTTTCAATTGTCCTGTCCCAAACAAGCAACTTGGTTTAGACCTGTTTACTTCCAAATGCTCTCATTTGCTGTCTGTAAGAGGGGTGATGAGCCCATACTAAAGCACTTAGTAAGGAGAGGCAAGAAATCACAAAAATTAAAATAAGAGCAACATCTACTGTTAGGTAGCATGTGAGTCCAGACTTGAACACCAGGCGTGAGAAGAGATGGCTTTGAGGGGCTGGATTATGTTTCCCAAATGCTCAAAAGTTCTAATTGCCATGACCTTTGACTATGACCTGTGCAGATGAAAGTAAGGTGGATAAATTAGGAGGGGGCCCTAAATCAATATGACTATTTTTATAAGTGGGAGGGGGACACAGAGAAAGACATACACCTAGGAGAAGGGTCCAATGAGAAACAAATTGATTCTGCAAGCTACAAAAGACCAAAAACTGCCAGAAAACCACCAGAAGCAAAGTGGTGAGATTTCCTACTACATTTTCCTGCTAAATTCTTTGGAATGGGGTTCATAATCTCAATGATAGCAGAGAGACACAGATCAGAATCTCCCTCAACCCCCACCAGCCCCCAGAAGGAACCAGCCATGCTGGCACGAGCTCGGACTCCTACCCACCAGAATATAAGACAATATATTTCTCTTGTTGAAGGCACCTTGTTTGTGGACCTTTGTTACAGCTCCACAAGCAAACCAAAGAAGAGAGAGATGGGGTATCTTCATCTTCTTTTCTGGGTCCTGTACATTTCTTTCTTTTCTCTCAAGGGCCTACATCCTTGGGTGTGCCTCTTCCCTTCTCTGCCTCTGTCCCATAAATTTTAGCCAATGTCACTTAGACACTTTGGGTTCTACAAGCAACTCTAGGAAAATTCACCAATGGCAGGATTGTTATTCTAATTGCTCACTCCTGATGATTCATCATGTTCAAATATGTAAGTGAATTTTGTGCATCAATGTCTTTTGAATATAATTCTCTGCTTCCATAATACCTTCTTCCTTTCATTCCTTCTGTTGCTCATTCTGCTAGCAGGATCTACAGACTTGAAGGCTTTGTAAGAAAGCTGGGGAAGAAAGCAAAATCTGTCATGCTTTCTATCAGTGGAGTGAAAAAAACTCACATCCATGCATAACTACTCTCTTTTATTGCGTTCTTCAAAACACTTGGGAGAAGCTGGGTGCTAGTGGCTCATGTCTATAATCCTACCTATTCAGAAGGCTGGAATCTGAGGATTGCAGTTTGAGGTCATCCTAGGCATGAAAGCATGGAAGAAAGACTCTTACCTCATATTAATTACTAAAAAAGCCTGAAGTGGAGCTGTGGCTCAAGTGGCAGAGTGTTAGCCTTGAGCAAAAAAAGCTCAGGGATAGTACCCAGAACTGTTAGTTCAAGCCCTAGGACACACACACACACACACACACACACACACACACACACACACACACACACACACACACACACACACACACACACACACACACACACACACACACACACACACACACACACACACACACACACACACACACACACACAATCTAGGATGGGGGCCAACAATTTCCAGAAGATGTGACATTGGTTAAGATGCTTTGTACTCATAAATTGGTATGTTGAATTGAAACCTTTTTGTACTACTACTTAAAAAGATTAATTATAAAAAAGTTATAAATAAGAGAAAATAGGAAGGGAATAACATAATGAACACCTTCCTATATATGAGCTTTGCAATATAAAAGTTAAATATACCCACAGCTGAAGCCCCCAGTACCCTTCTTGATCTCAGTTTCCTCTTTCAACCTTAAAAACAAGTAGTGCTGATGTGAACTTGGTGTTTATTAACAATGTTTTTATTATTTTACCAGAAAGATAATTGATGCAGGGGCTGGGAAGGTGGCTCAGTGGTAGAGTGCTTGCCTTGCATGCCTGAGGCCCTGGGTTTGATTCCTCAGCACCACATAAGCAAAAAGAAAAAAGCCGGAGGTGGCGCTGTGGCTCAAGTGGTAGAGTACTAGCCTTGAGCTGAAGAGCTGAGGGATAGCGCCCAGGCCGAGAGTTCAGGCCCCACGACCGGACACACACACACAAAAAAGGTAATTGATGCAAAATGATGGTGCTTCTTGGCCAAGCAGTTATTTGCCTCTTCTCTCTCATTTTTTTAAACATCATCTCAATGGATTATTCTATAGTTAATACTACATTTTTTCACCTTTCCATTCCCCCCCCCCCAAAAATCTATCTCCTTTCTTTATTCCTTCATCTTTAAAAAACAAATCAAAGTCAGGGGCCTATCTTCAAGCCCTGAAAGAAATAACTGGAATAGCTTAGTTTTATTCTTATTAACTGGAATCATTTTTTAATGTTTTTTATTATAAAAAACAGGATACAGAGGGGTTACAGTTACATGAGTAAGGTGATGAGTACATTTCTTATTGAGCATTGTTACCTCTTCCTTTGTTTTCCCCCTACCATTCCTTCCTTCCCCACCTCCCTTGTCTCCCTCTCCCCCCCACCAAGTTGTAAAGTTGATTTTCAACATAGTGTCTTGTATATGTCATTGTTACAATAGGTCAACCTGTATCCTTGTTTCAGCATTTTGTTATTTCCTTCCCCTCGCCAAATTACAAAAATGTATATACAAGATCCAGGGCACCAACGTCGAATACAGTGAAGACAGGGGTTATAATGTGGGGGAAGAACATACAAGAGGAAAAAAAAACACATAGTACATTTCAGATATGTTAAAAACAATAGCAATAAAGGAAAAACCACTTGTGTCCCTGTCTTGGCATTCATTTCACTTAACATCATCTTATATGGTCATATGTACATAGCTTTCTAACTTTTCTGCTCGTCCTATACTTATACTAATTATTTCAAATAAGGGAAACCATGGGAACTATGTTTCTTTGGGCCTGGCTTACTTCACTTAATATAATTTTTCCAATTCTTTCCATTTCCTAACAAATGGGGCAATGTCATTCTTTCTGATGGAGGCATAGAATTCCATTTTGTATACATACCACATTTTCTTGATCCATTCATCTACTGAGGGGCATCTGGGTTGGTTCCATATCTTAGCTATCAAAAATAATGCTGCAATAAACATAGTTGTGCTGGTAGCTTTAGTATGACCTTGTTTGTGATCATTTGGGTAAATGCCCGAAAGTGGGATTGGTGGGTCATAGGGGAACTCTATGTGGAGTCTTTTGAGGAACCTCCATACTGCTTTCCAAATGGTTGAACAAGTTTACACTCTCACCAACAATGCAGTAGGATTCCCTTCTGGCCTCATGCCCTCCAGCATCTGTTGTTATTAGATTTCTTGATTATAGCCATTCTAACTGGGGTGAGGTGGAATCTCAATGTTGTTTTGATTTGCACTTCTTTTATGACTACAGAAGTTGAGCATTTCTTCATGTGTCTATTGGTCATTCTTATTTCCTTTTCAGAGAAGTTTCTCTTTAAGTCTTTAGCCTACTTATTTATTGGGCAGTTGTTTCTTTGAGGATTTGTTGTTGGGGGATTTAGTTTTTTTGAGTTCTAAGTATATTTTAGATATGAGACCCTTGTCTGTTGTATGGCTAGTGGAATCTATTTTTAATTTGTATCACCCAACCTTCATGAATAAAGCTGTGATACAGGGAAATCAAGTTAAAAAATGGGAAGTACACTTTGCATTGACATCTACTTCCAGCATTCCTCAATGTAGAGGCCTACATCACCTATGTGAAAACTCGCCTTGACCCAAATCCCAGAATAGATAAATTAGGATTCAATGTATTAATAAAATAAATTACACTCCTTTTATATGGAAGATTAGAAGAACAATCACTAATGGTTCTACCATTCTTATCTGTTCTAATAAAAGATTTAAGGGCAAAAGATTAAATTTTACCAGACTAAAAATGCATTAAGGTGAGGTTCCAACATTTATCCTTTTTCTGGAGCACAGCACAGTCTCATCAAACGTCAGAAAAATTTAATGTTGGAATTAAATAATGAATTGCACAATCAATTAATAACTGCTAAGTGGTAAAAGAGATGCATGATTTCAAGTCATATAAAACAATATTCTCTAAGTATCCATGGGAGACTTTTTTTATATGCTAGGCACTGTTCCAAGCATGGCAGAGATAGCTAAGCTCTTACGGGGCCTTTAGTTTAGCAGGGCAGTAAGTACAGCGCTACATGAATGACATGAGGAAATCTGGGAAGCCCTCCATGAATCAAGAAGTCTCTCCACAAATCACAACTTGGCTAAGATTGGTTACAGTGCTGATTTCTGCCAAAATCTTCCAAAGCTCCAAGTGTTAAGGCAAAACAAAGCCAAGCTGTTTTATTCTCTGGATGAACAGAGCATCTCTGAAGAACCTATTAAAATGTGTTGCTCAGAGTAATTTCCTGCACATAAGAAGAAAGCCTTCCTGAGTCTAAACAAATACCAAGAATAAGATGAAGGGGAAAAAAATTCTTCATAAAATACAACACTCAAAGAGAAGACCTGCCTTTGTGCCCTTGGGGATTGTGCTCTCTTGCCTTTTTCTGTTCATCACAGAAAATTTGTGTGCAAGCAGAATATTTCCTTCATCAACAACTGGCCAATTCCAAAAAACATTTCCCAGGTGAAAAGGAAATGTACACTAAGAATTAATAATTAAGGTTTGGGTTGGGGTTGGGGAAATCCAAAAAACTGTGTAATAAAATATTTGAAGATCTATCTCTATGTGGTTAGATTATATGCTAA